>NC_140491.1:67314002-67914002 GCF_964271855.1 Acomys minous | reverse complement strand
TTACTTTTTCTCTTGCGGTGCTGGATTGAACTGAGAGTCTTGGGCACACAGCATTCTACCACCAAGCTCTCCAGCCCTGCTGACTTTCTTACTGTATGGATCTTCTGCCTAACTAATATATGATAAGTGCTTGGAAAAAGAACTATCACTGCAAACACTATGCAAGTATCACACTTAGGACAGAATGTGGTAAACTGGAACACTAGAAGCAGTAATCTGGCGCACAGGCATACGTGCAGGCAGTATACTGTACAAATAATAAATCAATAAATCTTAAAATAGTAGTTGAATAGTCAACAAATCCCCACCCCAGCCTGGTCTACAGAGGGAGTTCCAGGACAGCCAGGACTACAGAGAATCCTGTCTGGGGGAGATGACAGACAACAACTGCATTACTGTGGAGGAAATCACCCTTTCTTTCAACAGACATCCAAACTGCATTCTTGCTTATTTACTAGCTGAGCAATTTTAAAACCACACATCTCTGCTGGAGTCCTTGGGAGAACTGGCATCACCAGATACTCGGAACAGCCGTACCTGGGAGGTTTGTAGTAAGAAAGTCCTTGTAACAACCGCTGCCAGTATTTATTCAGTTCTGCCTCAATCTGAGTCTGCAAAAGAACAGGGCAATTAATTACACATCGTAACCTAACTCAGCTTCAGGGTCACACAGTCCACCCACATTTCCTAAGATGTCCTTCTCTTAGGTTCACTCTAGAAGCAGAGTTAATATCAGATGACGGAATATAAGGTGCTAAGATAGGTGGAGCGCTGTGTTAGTTATGACAAAAGGAACAGTATATGAATGTCATAGGACACTCCTCACAGGGTGAGACGCTAAAGGGCCAACAGGAACGGCTATCCTTCTCTGATCATATACTTGAAAACATTTTAGAACCCTGAGACAGGAGGCCTGAGAGCCCTTCTCAGCCCAGCAGAAGCTCTCTGCACTTGCTGTCAGGTGACCTCACCATCAGCACAAGAGTCTCTAGAGAAGAGGGATTAACATGGTACAAGCAAAGGATGACGTAGAGCATTTCAGTAGCTACACAAGAAGACAAGTCTCCATTCTGGGTTTTTCTGGTTTTGTTTGTAATCAAAGCTTTAAAAACTAAAAAAAAAACACCAGGGGCGCTGCCACTCACCAGTTCTCTAAGAGCTGACCTCCCAAGGAGAATTGTCCAGAGTTCTCTACTGCTCCTGAAAAGTAAGAAAGCAGACATAATTTTGCTCTTCTAAGAAAAAAGAAACAAATTAAAGAAACTTGATATTTAAAATAAGCATAAAATCTAAGAGCATAGAATTTTTAATTTTTTAAAATTATTTTTATTAGTAGTAGGCTTTTTTTTATTACTATAATTTTTCAGATTACATGTCAATTGTTATCTCTTCACGCGTATCTTCCCGTTCCCCCACTCCTTTCTGTAGTAGGTTTTTGATACAAGGTCTCATACTGTAGCCTAAGCTGGCCTAAAATTATTTCATAGTACACCCTTGTCTCAAACTTATAGCAATCCTCCTGCTTCAGTGTTCTAAGTGATGGGATTACAAGCATGAACCCTTATGCTTGGCCTAAAAGTATAAGATATTAACTTAAGCCACATAGATAGTATGTAAAAAAAACAAAAACAAAAAACCAAAGACAGCCAATCCCATAGAGGGCTGGGCTATATGAGAACTCCATCTCCAAAACCAAAAAAACGATGGGCTGGTGAGAAAGCTCAATGTGCAACTGGCTCCAAAGTACCAGGGAGCCATATGGTGGAAGAAGAGCAACTCCACCAGCTGTCCTCTGTAGAGGAATGTTAATTCAGAACACGGCTGCTCTGGCAAGAGATCACATCCAAAGACCTTCTAGGTCTGTGTGATTCGGCTGGAATACAAACACGCCTGTAATCCAGGAGACAGAGGCAAACAGATCTGAGTTCAAGGCCAGCCTGGTGTAGAGCAAGTACCAGGTAAAGAAAAGCTTAGGTCTAGGCAGTGTGGTACATGCCTTTACTCCCAAATGAGGGGAAAGTTCGCTGAAGTAGGAAGTGATGTCTATCAAGAGACAGAGGCAGGTGGATCGATGTGAGTTCGAGGCCAGCTTGGTCTACAAAGCAGTCCAGGACAGCAAAGACGACACAGAGAAACCCTGTCTCGAAAAAACAAACAAGCGAACAACAACAAACAAAAAAGAACCAGAGAAGATTTGACAGATTAGGATACGTCCAATTCTCAGAAGGAGAGAAAGGCAGTAATAGAGAGATACGTTGCAGAGAACTCAGGTGAAGACGGAACGGGATAGAAAATGAGAAGTCAGAAGACTAGAGCAGATTGCTGAGTTAGTTTGAGGCCAAACAGAACAATTCAGAGGCTGAGAGAGAAGCCAGATGAAATTAATCAGCTGGGAGAAGAGTTTGAGCCAGAACAGCTGAGTTCAGAAAGAACAAGAAAGGGTGAGCTTATAAAGTGCTAAATCTCAGAGGCTGAAGACATTCGAGGGCTAGGTTAGATGGTACGGAGGCTAGCAGCTCCCAGGACTAGGCCAAGTTAGCAGGAGGCAGTAAGCCTCCCAGACAACAACTGAGCCAGGAGAATAAAAGTTCCTCTTACCTCCATATTCATACATACAAACAAATTAAATAACTGAAAATTTTAAAAGGTTTAAAAAAAAAAGATTTATCTATTTATTTATTTATTATGTACACCTGCATGCCAAAAGAGAGCACCAGATCTTATAGATGGTTGTGAGCCACGCTATGGTTGGTGGGAACTGAACACCATATCTTTGGAAGAGCAGCCAGTGCTTTTAACCTCTGAGCCATCTCACCATACCTTAAAAAGGTTTTTAAAGAGTTGGGGAGGGGCTGGAGAGATGGCTCAGAGGTTAAGAGCACTGGCTGCTCTTCCAAACCACGTGGTCTATAATGAGGTCTTGCACCCTCTTCTGGCATGCAGGCACACATGCAGGCAGATACTGTATGAATAATAAATCTTTAAAAAGCTAAGAGTGCTCGCTTACCTGGCACGCACAAGGCCTCAGGTTTGATCCCAACACTACATAAACAGGTGTGGTGGATCACACCTGTAATCCCAGCACTTGGGAGGCAGAGAACTTAAAGCTATACAACAAGTTGCAAACTTAACATCATTGGGAAACAGAAGATCTTGGCTCAAAAACAAAATCTAAGGGCCAGTGAGAGCACACACAAGTGCGAGCGCGGGCACGGGCACCCACACACAGACACACAGACACACAGACACACACACAAATGTAAAGAAAATCTAAAACAAAAACTTGTGCTGGGAAGATGGCTTAATGGATAAAATACCTGCTCCATGTGCATGTGTTTGTGTGTGTGTGTGCGTGTGTAGCAGATACCTATAATCCCAGCATTTAAATGGCAGAGACAAGAAAGAATCCTGAAACAAGCCAGCTAGCTAGACATGTCATACTGATGTGTCCAGATCCAATTCAGATTCTGTTTCAGTGAATAAAGTGGAGCACAATCAAGGAAGCTCCTGCCAGCCGAGGGCCTCACACAAGACCGTGTGAATACGCACAGACACCACAGACAAACTCTAAACAAACAAACAAACAAACAAACAAACAAAATACACTGAGAACTATTTTCCTCACTAAGACGAAACACAACAAGGGTCAGCAAGATGGCTCAGTGGGTAAAGCTGCTTGTCAGCAACCCTGGCAGCCTGTGTGCAAGTCCTGGGACCCAGGAGGGAGGAGAGACCAATCCTGTGGACTGCCCTCTGAGCGCCACACCTCAACTGTGGTATGCACAGCCCCATTCATGTGGGCAGTAAACAAGCAAATAAATGTAATGTAAAAAGAGAGGAAAAAAGACTAAAACCTAAGGTGTTCGAGCCATGTATAGCAAAGCTGTCATTCAAGATTTTCCCATCAAAGAGGCTTACATATACCTAAAAATAATAAAGTTAATGCTAATAGTTAATACTTCTAAGAAAAAAAACTTCCATTCTATTCAATCCATAGCTACCAACTGCCAGGCCAGCACACTGGAATCATTATAATATTTTTCTGATAACAGAATAACATTCACAGTTCAAAAATAATTAGGAGATTAAATCCTGTTACCGGAACAAATGCTTCTCTTCATGCTGATAATAAACCAGCCTCAAATAATAACACAGAGGCAAGGACACACACACACACACACAAAGTAGTGACATTTTAAAAGTTATCACACCTTTTGTCAAGGCACATTTATCCTTTGGCTTACTTATCTGACTGAATTAGTAAATGTAAAAAGTTAGCGCTTTATTTAAAACAGCAGCTGCTGTGTCTAGTATGCATGGGGCTGTGGATTTGGTGTTTCTTTGAGGATTGTTGCTTAGTTGACAGAGGGCTCGCTGAACAAGTTCTCTGTTCCACCCCAGCAGCACATAAACTAGACCAGAAGGCACTATGCCCCCAACCCGAGCTGTATAACAAGCTCACGGACAGCCTGGTCTACACGAGGAGAGGCAGCTCCACAGCTAAGGGTGCTTGCTGCTCTCCAGAGGGCGACACTGGGCTATCAGCACCCACGCCACGCAGCTCACGACTACCTGCAACTCTAGCTTTAGGCGATCCACCACGGTCTTCTGACTTCCGCACGCACATCACATGGCTGCATACTCAGGCAAACACACACACACAAATTTGTTAAAAAAATTTACATAAATGGAAAAAAATAAATTTCATGCTAGGCACAATAGCAAATACTTATAATCCCAACACTCAGCAAGCTGAGGCAAGTTCAAGTTCAAGGCTGGCCTAGGCTACAAAGTGAGACCCTACCAAAGAGAGAAGAGGGGAGGAGACTGAAATAAAAATTCTGAATGAGGACTGGAGAGATGGCTCAGCAGTTAAGAGCACTGACTGGCTGCTCTTCCAGAGGTCCTGAGTTCAATTCCCAGTAACCACATGGTGGCTCACAACCATCTGTAATAGGATCTGATGCCCTCTTCTGGTGTGCATGAAGACAGTGCACTCATGTACATTAAATAAACAAACAAATAAATAAATGTAGTTTTTTTTTAATCTCAGTGAAGCTAAGTGCAATGGTGCACGCCTGTAATCACAGCACCAGGAAGGAAGAGGCAGGTGGATCTCTGTGAGTTCAAGGCCAGCCTGGTCTACAATGCAAGTCCAGGACAGCCAAGGCTACACAGAGAAACCCTGTCTAGAAAAACAAACAAACAAACAAACAACACAAACAAAAAAAGGGAAAAGAAAAGAGGGGGGGGAGCTGGAGAGATGGTTCAGTGGTTAAGAGCAACACCTGCTCTTCCAAAGGACCCAGGTTCAGTTCTCAGCACCCACATGGCAGCTCACAACTGTCTGTAACTCCAAGATGTCAGGACAAAACATTCTCAGTTATAACAACCATATTCTATTATGATCACTGTTAGGTGTCAGTAATGATGTTTAGGCTGGGCATGCACACCTGTGATCACAGCACTCGGAAAGGAGAGGCTGGGCATGCACACCTGTGATCACAGCACTCGGAAAGGAGAGGCTGGGCATGCACACCTGTGATCACAGCACTCGGAAAGGAGAGGCTGGGCATGCACACCTGTGATCACAGCACTCGGAAAGGAGAGGCTGGGCATGCACACCTGTGATCACAGCACTCGGAAAGGAGAGGCTGGGCATGCACACCTGTGATCACAGCACTCGGAAAGGAGAGGCTGGGCATGCACACCTGTGATCACAGCACTCGGAAAGGAGAGGCTGGGCATGCACACCTGTGATCACAGCACTCGGAAAGGAGAGGCTGGGCATGCACACCTGTGATCACAGCACTCGGAAAGGAGAGGCTGGGCATGCACACCCGTGATCACAGCACTCGGAAAGGAGAGGCTGAGAGCCAGAGCTGGTCTCAAAAATAAAGAGTATTTAATAAAACTTTGTTTCTTCTTTTTCTTTCATTCTTTTCTTTTTTTCCTTTTGGTTTTTCAAGACAGGGGCTCTCTGTATAGCCTTGGCTATCCTGGACTAGCTTTGTAGACCAGGCTGGCCTGGAACTCTGGCAGAGCCAGCGCTCCTAAACCACTGAGTGATCTCTCACTAAAGGAATCCCAGTGTAGCAGGGATTTAACTGAGGACCTCAACAACACTAAGCACCACTGTGCTCCATCCCAGCCATGGAGAAGAGAAGGCAAGATTTTGACAAGCAAGACGGCTCAGCAGGAAAGGAAGTTGCCCTATACCTGATGACCTGAGTCTGATCCCTGGAGCCCACATGGCAAACCAACTCCTGTGGGTTGTCCTCACACTTCCACACACCTGCGGTGGAATGTGCCTACATACACCTCACAGCTGGCAGCTTCTATGAAGCAGACGCTAATATTGTCCTCATTATCTTGTGAGGAAATGAGAGATTCAGAGGCCAATAACTGGCCTAGCATCATAAGGACAACACACGGTGGAAGCAGGGTGTACACTAGGAACGCCTGAGGGCCAGGCAATCAAGACTCATCTTGAGGGGCGGAGAGATGTCCCAGCGGGTAGAACTGCTGATTGTTCTAGGAGAGGTCCCAAGTTCAATTCCCAGCACCCACATGGTGGCTCACACCCATCTGTAATGGGGTCTGGCGCCCTCTTCTGGCACACATGAAGACAGGGTACTCACATACATAACATACATAAATAAAGAAGTCTTTTTTAAAAGGACAGAAGAGAAAGAACCCCTCTTGTGCTAGGCGTGGTGGTTCCAGCTTAGGGCTCTGTAACTTCAGGACATGGAAGCAGAACGGCCCTAAGAGCCGCCTGTGTTACACAGTGACCTCCCACGCTAGCCTGGGCTGCGAAACCCTGTCTCAGGAAAACCATCCATCCTACAAATTAGCAAAGACGTGGCTTTCAGTGAAGCTTCTAGTTCTTAGTGGCCATTATCTTAATACAGTAGCAGTATGTGTTAACAGTATGAAGGTGAGGAAAGAGTTGCTGGGAGTAGAGACCCTGACCAGCCACACTGCCCACAGAAGACCTGTTCCTGCTGTGGGACTCCCTGCAAGTGCGGAGAGCTCCAGGTCTGCAGCTTTCCGATGTCACCCATGATGCAGGATATTTTATTCCATTGTGAACCCTGAGATGACGAACCATAAAAACCTGTTTCTGACCGTGGTATGGCTCAGTCTTTGATCTTAGAACTGTTTCCTGTAAACATACTTTCTCAGTGTGGCTCAGACGTAGCACACACCTCTAATCCAAGAGCTTTCTGTCAACAGGATTAAAGTTAGCCCTTGGTCAACAGGTGGAACAAGCAGCCAGACTGACAAGAAGTGAACAAGAGAGTGAGAGGAAGTCCAGAGGACAGACAGAGGAACAAGATCCAGAAAGGAAGGACACTCAGTTGTAGGGTATCTAAGACAGCTTGGAGAAGGAGAAAGGGTGTTTTCCTTCTAGGGTGAGCCAAGTAGGAAGGTCAGCTGGATGCTTGCTTTCTTTTTTCTTTCTTTCTTTCTTTTTTTTCTTTTGGAGACAGGGTTTCTCTGTGTAGCCCTGGATGTCCTGTTCTAGGGTGAGCCAAGTAGGAAGGTCAGCTGGATGCTTGCTTTCTTTTTTCTTTCTTTCTTTCTTTTTTTTCTTTTGGAGACAGGGTTTCTCTGTGTAGCCCTGGATGTCCTGGTCTCACTTTGTTGACCAGGCTGGCTTCAGACTCACAGAGATCTGCCTGCCTCTGCCTCCCTGAGCTAACAGGTTTTCACCCTAGCATCTGGATCCTTCGTCTTTATTGGTAAAATTGAACAACTGGGATTTTTTTTTTCTTTATAACAGCAGCTGTTTTAATTTATTAGTGTTTTGATTTTGTTTGTTTGATACAGGGTTAGTTTCTCTGTGTAGCCCTGGCTGCCCTGGAATTCATTTTGTAGACCAAGCTATCCTTGAACTCAGAGATCCTCCTGCCTCTGCCTCTCCCCTCCTCCCCCCACTGGCCCCAGTGCTGGGAATTAAAGGTATGTGCCACTACACCTGGCTTTGAGAATGATTTTTCATTATCCTTGCTTCTCGGAAGTAATCCTTCAGCCACACTCTTGCTAAGTATCCCCAATAAAAACTCATCAATTCACCGAATTGGACATTGTGCAATCATCACTTTGGTCTTACATGGCTCCCTTTCTAGGGTGAGTAGAGGTCTATGTGTTGCACCTCCCCAGGAAGTCTGTCACATTACACAATCTGCAAAAAGGAAGTACTGCCGGGAAGATACTGACAATGAGAGAGCGCGCCCGCGCACTAGAAACTGCCTGAGAGGACTACCTCCACTGGCAAGTAGAGGATGTGCAGAGGCAACAGAGGAGGCTGCTACTTGCATGGCCTCAGGAAAGGCTCAGGAAAGAAACAGCTTCTGCCTCTCTCCTACAAGAACTAAGTGCGCACCACATCTGAACTAAGTGGATAGGAGAGGAACCAAGGCACTGAAGCAAGCATCTAGCTTCAAAGATAAGGGTTTGGTTTTGGTTTTGGGGACAGGGTCTCTCTGTGCAGCTTTGGCTGTCCTGGACTCACTTTGTAGACCAGGCTGGCCTCGAAACTCACAGTGATCCACCTGCCTCTGCCTCCCGAGTGCTGGGATTAAAGGCGTGCACCACCATGCCCAGCAAAGGTAAGGTTTTTAAACTGTACTGACTGGGACTTGCAAGTTGTGCAGATCTTACTACAAAAGCCTTGCAACCTGTGTTTAATTAAGCCCCCAGACCCTACAGTAGATGAGAACTGACTCACAAAACTGTCCTCTGGTCACCTGCCATAGACCCACACTCATGTTCCCTCCTAAACACACACACACACATACACACACACACACACACACACACACACACACACAAACACACTCTTTGTTTTGTTTTTTACTGCATTGATGGGCTAACAAGATGACTCAGTAGGTAAAGGTGCCTACAACTAAGTGTGATGAATTGAAGGAGGAAGCTGATTCTGGCAAGTTGTTCTCTGACCTCCACATACACTCCTTAGCAAATACCCACCCACATATAGACAATAAATAAATATATAAATGTAAAAATAAACACATATAGACCATTAGTCTACAGTTCTAGGACATAACATAGAGACAGAGGGCCAGTCAGATGGCTCAGTGGCCACAAATACTGCTACTCAAGCCTGGAGACCTGAGTTCAGCACTGAAACCCACATTAAAATGGAAGGGGAGGCTGGACAGTGGTAGCGCACGCTTTTAATCCCAGCACTTGAGGCAGAGGCAGTATGATTTCAGTAAGTTCAAGCCCAGCCAGGTCTATGGAGTGAGTCCAGGACAACCAATGCTACACAGGGAGCTCTTGTCTGAAAAACTAACCTCTCTCCCCGTTCCCCCCCAAAACAAAGTACAGACTTTTGGGGCTGTCCTCTGACCTGTACACACACACCCTGGCACAAACACACAATAAGAAGTAAATAAATAGGAACGGGAGAGATGGCTGCTATTGAAGAGGACCTTGGTGTGGTTCCCAGCAACCACATCAAGCAGCTCACAACTGCTGCTAACTCCAGTTCTAGAAAAATCAATGCTTTCTTCTGGCCTTTGTGGCCATTAACACACCTAGTACATATAAATTCTTGCGCACGCTCTCGCGCTCTCTCGCTCTCTCTCTCTCTCTCTCTCTCTCTCTCTCTCACACACACACACACACACACACAAAATAAAATTTAAAAATGAATAAAAAATAAAATTAAATGAATATAAGCACATTGCACACTGAAAATTACCTTCCTTGGAGACATACATCTGGTTGAAACTTTTTGGGGGAGGGGCTGCACTTGACTCCTCTTAGAGAGAACCCAGGTTCAGTTCCCAACACCTCAAGGTGACTTACAACCCTCCGTAATCCCAGATGCAGGCACGACACAAAAGCAATGCACAGACAACATAAAGATAATATTTTTGTTTACTTATTTATTTTTTTTGGTTTTGGTTTTTCAAGACAAGGTTTCTCTATGTAGCCTTGGCTGTCCTGGACTTGCTTTGTGGACCAGGCTGGCCTTGAACTCACAGTGATCCACCTGCCTCTGCCTCCTGAGTGCTAGGATTACAGGTGTGCGCCACCAAGCCCAACTAAGAAAAAAAATTTAAAGAAAACTTTTGAATAGAAAATAAAGGACACTGAGCTAGCTCAGTTCTTCTAATACAAACAGTCCTTTTAAGAAACAGTTATAGTCTATATAGAAATAAACACAGCTATGTCTGCCTGACTTCAGAGGAGCTGCACAGGCTCTCTTGTAAACCAGGACTTACACTTAGCAGCAATAGCTTTCGTTTTTTGAGACAGGGTTTTACTGTGTAGCTCTGGAACTCCGAGAGCAGCCTGCCTCTGATGAGAGTAAATGTGTGCACCAACACACCCGGCCCAGCAATAGCTTTTCAAACAGTGGCTTTACTTTTTTCACTCAGACTACTACAAACACATTAACCAAAGAGACCTCAAAATGCCAATATTCAAACCAAGTGTCCGCCAAATTTTGAGTGACTTTCACAAGATTCTGACTAGTTTAAAGAGCATTATTCGCCGGGCGTGGTGACACACACCTTTAACCCCAGCACTCTGGAGGCAGAGGCAGGTGGATCGGTGTGGTCTACAAAGCGAGTCCTGGACAGCCAAGGCTACACAGAGAAACCCTGTCTCGAAAACCCAACCCCCCCCAAAAAAAAAACCAAAGAGTATTATTCCAGGTCTGGAGAGATGACTCAGAGGTTAAGAACACAAAGGTCCTGAGTTCAATTCCCAGCAACCACATGGTGGCTCACAACCATCTATAATGGGATCTGGTGCCCTCCTCTGGCAGGCAGGCACACATGCAGGCACAACACTATATATAATAAATAAATAAATCTTAAACAACAAAAAAGAGCATTATTCTAGTGTCACCATTGGGCTCCTATGCACACATGTCCAACTGCAGCAGCAGAAAGACTGAGGCATGGAGGTCACAGTGCCAGACCAGCTATGGCCACATACAGAACATTAGGTTTCACAGGCAGGCAAGGGCGACGGCCCACCAGTAATCCCAATGCTTAGGAGGAGACAAGGGAAGCCCAAGGCAAGACACATAACTAAACAAACTGGGTCAGCAAGCTCCAGGGGCTTCATCAGGAGACCCTGCCTTGGTAAGACAGAGACCGACCAAGAAAGACACCGTCAGTCTCCACACGTGCACACACACACCTGCACACAAAGATGAAAAGGATAATGCCCATTTGAAAAAGCAGGAGCTCAAAATGATAAGATGACCTCGGCTTTTCAAACAGGGCCCACTATTTCCAACTGCTAGAAGCATGCTTTCCGGGGCTAAAACCACTCTCTTCATAGACCAAGGCAGTGCTTAGACTCCTACTGACTGCTAGGCGCCCTGCCTAGCACTCCTGAGGCCCTGGGTTTGAGCCCTCGGACCTCAAAAATAAGATGAAAACCTTAGGGTCAGTTAAAGTCCTACCTTCCAGAGTGGGCTCAGTAAGTCCCTCAGCAAGATCCAAGCCTGTTAGCAAGCCAAAAAAAATCCTTTCCTTCTGAAACACTCATTTCTTTCAAAGTTTCCACGCAAGTATGCGTCCATAGCTGTAGCTACAAAGACTGGCAGGGAACAGCAGGCGGAAGAAAGCCAAACCGGCCCTCACTAGGATCACACCTTAGCTACAGAAAACTCCAAAGAAAATCTTACCTCTGGAAGGCGAAGAAGCTAGTCTAGGGGGAGACGGGCAATGCGTGTTACAGTACATGTTTGGTTGATTAAGGATTCAGCAGGGGACAAGAGCACACAAAGCTGCAGCGTCAATTCCAGGTGACAGGGGTGTCTAAGTTTGAAGGGGTGAAGACACTTTGTACTTTCTCTAGAGCCCTCAATCTGAATCCTTACAGACTACCGTACAGACTACCTCTGTACGACCTACACTTCCCAGTCATGTGTACCAGGAGGCGCCTCTCTCCTAGCTGTGAGAAATGAATGAGACACCGCCTGCAAGTCACTTTCCCAGGGGCTGGCGCTAGTAAGCGCTCTCTGTAAAGGCAAGCAAGGATCGTAATTCACGTCTGTTATGTCCGTACCAAGGAGGCATAGACAAGAGAACAAGGAGTTCAAGACCAGCCAGAGATAAAGAGATGCTGCCTCTAAAAACAAAAAGGAGACGAGAGAGAGAGAGAGAAAGAGAGAGAGAGAGAGAGAGAGAGAGAGAGAGAGAGAAGAGCACTCCTTCAGTGAGAACCGTATGTTTTCTAATAATTCATCTTGTGACAGAAGCTTGGCACAGCACCCGGGAATCGCTTGGAAGATGAAAGCATGTCTGCTGATTGAATCAATACCCGCATCAGCCAAAAATAAAAGAAGGCGGGAACTAAGGACGCCCGCGCGAAGATCTCGAGGCGTGGGCAATGCACACCCGGGGCAGAGCAGAGCGCGGGGACACTAGGGCAGCTCAGGATGGGTGAGGTAGGGGGGTAAGTGGGGGGGGGGTCCTCCAGGCAACCCCGAAATGTCCCGCAGTGCCTACACGAGGCGGAGTGGGGGGAAGCACGGGTGCGTGGGCAGACGGGAGGCAGGGAGACCAGGGAAAGAGAAGGGAGAGCGGCCAGCCCGCTCCAAAAGTGTCTTCAGCCCCGCCGAGTGGGGACGGTTTAGACCTAACCGCCTCCCCGGTAGGTGTCCGTCCACCCCGGGCTCGTTTCCTCCACTGCCGCCGAATCCCGTTTCCAACTCCCGCCCGGCTCCCGCCCGCCGCCTCATGACCAACCCCCACCCCCACCCCACGCCGCCGCCGCCGCCGCGCCCCGCTCCGCACCTCACACACGGCCCACCGGCGGCAGCCGCCATCTTCGCGCGCCAGTCCCAGCCCCGCCCCCCACGCCGCGCCCACGTGACCGCGCGCCTCCAGGGCTGGGGTGGGCGTGGGCTTCCCGTCACGTGACGGCGGGGCGGGGCCGGGATGGGGCTGTCAAGATGGCGCTCCCCAGGGAGGAGAGCAGTCTGCGGTGGCGGCGCTGGAGCGGGTGAGAGGTGAAGAGTGCAAAGGTCTGCTACATCGTAGGTGGAAAGCGGTGGAGGGTGACTGGGCCGCCGGCTCCCAGGCCTCAGAGTGGCCCGCGGTGGAGCATCCTTTTGGAAACTGGAGAAGGTGGCTGGCTGGGGTGAAGTTTCTGCCCCTCTGCTTGGCGGGTTGAGGGCCCAGAGGCCAAGGCGTCCCTAAGTCACCAAGCTTCCCCCCCCCTCCCAACGCCCCCTCCAAGAGCTCCAGGCTTAGAGACATGACCCGACAGTGCCCTCCCCCAGCCGCGGAGTCGGGGTTTCCGCTGAGCGGCTCAGTGCTGGCGGAGGCTGCGGTGGTGTTCGCGGTGGTGCTGAGCATCCACGCTGCAGTGTGGGATCGATACTCCTGGTGCGCCGTGGCCCTGGCGGTGCAGGCCTTCTACGTCCAGTACAAGTGGGACCGGCTGCTCCAGCAGGGCAATGCCGTTTTCCAGTTCCGAATGTCCGCCAACAGTGGCTTGCTGCCGGCCTCCATGGTCATGCCTTTGCTGGGGCTGGTCATGAAGGAGCGCTGCCAGACTGCGGGGAATCCGTACTTCGAGCGCTTCGGCGTTGTGGTTGCAGCCACCGGCATGGCGGTGGCCCTCTTCTCCTCGGTGCTGGCCCTGGGCATTACTCGCCCGGTGCCCACCAATACTTGTGCCATCTCGGGTTTGGCCGGAGGCGTTATCATTTATATCATGAAGCACTCGCTCAGTGTGGGCGAGGTGATCGAGGTCCTAGAAGTCCTGCTGATATTCGTTTATCTCAACATGATCCTGCTGTACCTGCTGCCCCGTTGCTTCACTCCCGGGGAGGCGCTGCTGGTGTTGGGTGGCATTAGCTTCGTCCTCAATCAACTCATCAAGCGCTCTCTGACCGAAAGCCAGGGGGACCCAGTGGATTTCTTCCTGTTGGTGGTGGTGGTAGGGATGGTGCTCATGGGGGTCTTCTTCAGCACCCTCTTTGTCTTCATGGATTCAGGCACGTGGGCCTCATCCATCTTCTTCCACCTCATGACCTGTGTGCTGGGCCTCGGTGTGGTTCTGCCCTGGCTGCACTGGCTCATTCGTAGGAACCCCCTGCTCTGGCTTCTTCAGTTCCTCTTTCACACAGAGACTCGCATCTACCTCCTAGCCTACTGGTGTTTGCTAGCCACCATGGCCTGCCTGGTGGTGCTGTACCAGAATGCCAAGCGATCGTCTTCCGAGTCCAAGAAGCACAAGGCTCCTACTATTACAAGAAAGTATTTCCACTTCATTGTGGTAGCCACTTACATCCCGGGCATCATCTTTGACCGGCCACTGCTCTACGTGGCCGCCACTGTATGTCTGGCAGTCTTCATCTTCCTGGAGTACGTGCGCTATTTCCGAATCAAGCCCCTGGGGCACACGCTCCGGAGCCTTCTGTCCCTCTTCCTGGATGAACGAGACAGCGGACCCCTTATCCTCACACACATCTACCTGCTTTTGGGCATGTCTCTTCCCATTTGGCTGAATCCCAGGCCCTGTACGCAGAAGGACAGCCTGGGAGGAGCCAGAGCCCTGGTGCCCTACGCTGGGGTCCTGGCTGTGGGCGTGGGTGATACTGTGGCCTCCATATTTGGCAGCACCATGGGGGAGATCCACTGGCCTGGAACCAAGAAAACGTTCGAAGGGACTATGACATCTATATTTGCGCAGATCATCTCCGTGGCTCTGATCTTAATCTTTGACAGTGGAGTGGACCTGAACTACAGCTATGCTTGGATCCTGGGGTCCATCAGCACTGTGTCCCTCCTGGAAGCATACACTACTCAGATAGACAACCTGCTTTTGCCACTCTACCTACTGATACTGCTGATGGCCTAGGCGCAGTAGCTGTTGTGATGGGGGAAACAGGACAACAGGGAGACCGAGTGGTCCCTCCCCACAGCAACTAGCCACCCAGACACCAAGAACCAAGGGGTGAAAAGCAGATTGGGTTTTTCAGTTGATTCAGACTTAAACAAGCAAAGCTCTCCTGGTATTATTTTTGCTGATACTTAAAATACAAAAAGGCTTAAAAGGCATACACCAGTTCAGGGACATTGACTGTGCTGAAAGGGGCCCCATCTTGTAGTCTGGGAGGGACACGGCGGGAGTGAGCCCTGCGATTTAATACATACTACTGAAGGCAGGACAGCCTTAGATCTGGCTTCAAATATGTCACTTACCCTATCTCCACAGGTCAAATGTTACAACTTAAGTGTTTTTGGTCCTTCATCTTCAGGCACAGTAAAAATGGTTCTTAAAAAAAAGTGGGCTGACTTCTTATGGTTTCATTATACATCCTGATATCATAGATGAAGATTGACATGTGTAAAAAAGGAGATAAAAATTAATGCCAGGGATAAAATTGTTCAACTCTTACTGTTTCCTTACGTTAAGGACAAAGCCACTCTAGTAAAAAGGACTAGTACATTTAGAAACACAGGGGCACGTGTGTTCTGACAAACAACAGTTAATGATCAGAGACCTAAATTAATTATACAAATGAATGGTGTTAAAATAAAAGGCTTGGTGGACAGCAGAGCCAATGTCTCAATCATGTGTCAAAAGTCTTGGAACCCAAATTGGCCACTTCAAAAGGTTTATACAAAAATTATAAAAATTGGTAAATTATCTCAAATAAAACAGAGTGTGCGGTGGCTTGATTGTATAGCACCAAAAGCAAAAAGGGAGGCTAAAACCCTATGTGGCTGACATTCCTATAAATCTGTGGGACAGAGATCTCTTACAACAATGGGGTACTCAAATTAATCTTCCTGCGATTACAAAGATAAACAATGTTAAAACTAGGTAAAATGGTACATGATTCTGGAGAAAAGATTAATGTAAGTGATCAAGAGCGGCCACAAGCTATGCCCACTATCCAACCTCAGAACTCCTCAGGTTTAGAGTATCCAAATTTATAAGATGGGCCACTGCTGAAATACCAACAGCCCTGCCCCTAAAACGGATTTCAGACAGACCTGTATGACAGGAGCAGTGGCCCTTGACAAAAGAAAAATTGCAGGCTCTTCACTGTTTAGTGAAAGAGCAGCTGGAGGCTCAACACATCAAAGAATCTTCCAGTCCCTGGAATTCTCCTGTGTTTGTGGTTAAAAAAAAAAATCAGGTGGATGGAAAATGATAACAAATTTAAGGGCCATAAACAAGGTGATTCAACCCATGGGTTTGCTTCAACCTGGAATTCCTCTGCCTTCCTTGGTACCTAGGTCCTGACATATAATTACAGTTGATTTAAAAGACTGGTTTTTCACAATACCTCTACATGAAAAGGACAGAGAAAGGTTTGCTTTCTCAGTACCTACTCTGAACAGTAATTCTCCAATGAAGACATATTATTAAAAGGTCCTTCCACAGAGAATGTTATAGCCCAACCTATGCCAATATTTTGTACAACAACCATTAAAAAATAATACATAGACAGTTTCCTCAGTCTATCATTTACCATTACATGCATGATATTCTGCTAACTGATTTTGATCCTAATTTTTTTTAATGTTTAGAAAACAAAAAATTCTGCTGTTCTAGGGATTACAGATTACTGTAAAAAAATACAAAAAAAGAGATTTAATTACCTATTTAGGCTATAAAATAACTAAACAAAAAATTTGACCACAAAAGGTACAGATCCTTAGAGATCAATTAATGACTTTCAAAAATTACTGGGAGATATAAACTGGCTAAGGTCTGCAATTGGGCTAACGACCCTCAGAGAAGTGAGGAGGCCAAGACTGGCCAAGATAGGGCAGGGGTTGTGGCAGGCAGAGAGGGAGATGGGAAGAAGGCTCATTCCTGGTAACGAGGGAGAAGAGGTCCTGAGAGTTCTCGAAGCTACAGAAGGCTTTGGAAACCACCTGTCTGACTCCGACCATGCGGAGGGCAGAAGCAGCAGGATGGCCTCTCATGTATGTAAGTCCCAAGCGCTAAAGTCTGGCATGAGCCCCCGCTCAGCTGTCACAGCGGGCAGGAGGGGGGCGGGGCTCGGAAGTGGGGGGAGGCAGAGCCTGAGAGCGGACGGGGCGGAGCCCTGCCTAAGGGCGTGGTCGAGCCGAGGCCTGGGGCGGGGCTCGGGGCAGGGCCCTGGGCGGACCCCGGTGCACTGCCGCGTTCCACCCTTCCGCCGGCGTTCCATCAGGTGCTTGCACCTTCCGCCTAGCGCCGGCTTTCCGCGCGGCGGTCGCCGAGTTCCATCTTTGCGTGGCCTCTGCGCCGCCCGCCTGATCCCGCAATGTCGGGCCCCAACGGGGACCTAGGCATGCCGGTGGATGGGGGCGTGGAAGGCGAGAATGACAGCTTCGGAGAAGCAGGTGACCCGGGGGTGGGGAGTTGTTGAGGCGAACTTTACTTTGCCAGGGGTATGGTCCTGGGGTATGGAATCGGGCCAGGATGGGGCGGGGGGCGTGGGAGGCACTGAAGAGATGTCCCACCCTGCCCTTGGGTGGCTCTAGAGTTGTCCCCACAGCCACCTTGGAGGCAATGGCCAGCACTAGCAAACGGATCCCTGGATGCTGCAGTACTGTAGAACTGTCGCTAACCAGCCCTGGTTACGTATAGGGAAACTGAGGCAGCCTCAGAGAAGCTTGTCAGTTTGGGATTTGCTTCAATCACTTTCTTCGCTGAAGGGCGGGGGCGGGTCCTGCTTGCTCTGCAGGTGTTGACCCGGTGGGCGCCCCGCTGTGCTGAGTCAGCAACCCAGCCACCTGGCATTGCTGATGTGACCTGCATGCTGAGCACTGTGTTGGGCGCACAGCACTGCAGAAGGACCTTAGGGGAAGTATCAGCCCACAGACTCCCTTTTGCATGTTTGGGAACCTCAGTTTTCCCATCTGTAATATGGGATACACTGTCTCCTGTATTGAGATGTGTCGGGATTAAAGGGAAAACGGGACGGAAAATGATTCGATTCTAAGAGTCTAGTGCATGCGTTCCTTCTGAACGTGCACAGTGCCTGTGGGGGGTTGTTCTTCATGTAGTGAAGTCTGGTGCTTACCTAGGGGCAGGATTTACTGTGCAGTAAGGATGGGGTATACTTTTGTTTTGCTATGAGAGCTTTACTGAGCTGTAATAGTCCCATTTACACTGTACAGTTCCGCAGGTTTTCATATACTCACAGATATCCACTGACACAATAGGTTCAGAATATTTTCCTCATCTGGTTTCTGCTCTTAGTAAAGGCTGCCCTCCAGCCTGGTGGGTCACTAGGCTTCCAGTGGGCAGTGTTGGGGAGCAGTGATAACGCGCAGTGAGTGACTGCTGGCCACCATGGTGGGAGCATCATGAGGATGGGGGTGGTGAGTATAGCACTGATGACACTGGGATGGTGGGGACAGGCTATGTGTCCCAGGACAGGAGCCATGGCTAGGAAGTACCCTGGACATAGATGAGCCTAGCCTGAGCCCTTCTGGTAGCCTGGAACGGGAAGGATGGATCGTAACATCTATCCAATAAGTGCTTGCTGTGGCCAGACCCCAACTGAGCTCTTAGTGGTCTGTAATCCTCAGAGTCCCCCACCCCATTTTAATGAGGGGTTGCTGGGGCAGAGCAGATTTCAGACTCAAACCTAAGGTCTCTGGCCTCCAGGTCTGAGTTTTAGCCCAGTCATCAAATGGCTATAGGAAGCTGTGCTAGTTCCTTCCCTCTTAGGCCTCAGTTTCCCCATCTGGGCCACTAGGGATGGACTTTAAGATCCAGCAGCCTGCTGGGGTGGGGGTGGGGGCTGCACACCTTTAATCCCAGCACTCGGGTGGGAGGCAGAGGCAGGTGTGAGTTCAAGGCCAGCCTGGTCTACAGAGTGAGTCCAGGACAGTCAAAGCTACACAAAGAAACCCTGTCTTGAAAAACGGAAAAAAAAAAAAAAAGCCAGCAGCCTTCAAGGCTCTGTCCTCTGTCAAAGGATGCCTTCTCTGGGTCATAGAACCCATCCCCCAAACGTAGGCAAATATACACTTTGCCCAAAACACCCCGGGGGGGGGGGGGCGCTTTTTCTTAAATCCACCAGCTACTTCCCTATGTTCCCAAGCTGGCAGCTGAGTGTTTGAGTCATGGGTTGGCTCAGAACTGGGTTCTGCAGTGGGCATGGACCCAGACCTTGGGTCCTAAGCGACACAGCCTTGCCAAGAGGCAGGTCAGAAGCCAGCTGCTGAGGAGGAAGGAGGGCGGGGAAAACCTCAAGGAGGGGGTATTCTGAGCTGGTCCTTGAAGGGTTGCTGTGGTGGACGGATTCTAGATGGTAGACAGCCGAGCAAAGGAAGGGGCTGCAAAGTCAGAGCCTCCTTCACTCATTCATCCCTTCACTAAGTGCTCATGTGTGTCGTCGTCCTCGTCGCGGGCACTGGGGCGACCACAGCAGTGCCTGAAGGTGGAGAGGTGGCGGCTGGAGGGTCAGGACAGGGGCCTGATCCGGTGTGGCACCTTGAGAGGGCACCCCTTGGTGACAGCAAGGGTATAAGTGGTATTCGCCCCAGAGGGAAGGACAAGAGTACTGCCCACCCTCACCCCGCCCCCACCCGCCATGCATTCCAGGAAGAGCCATCAGTATATTCAAAGGGCCTGAGATGCTGGGTGTGAGAGGTGAGGAGAGGGCCCGGTCTAGAAGCTGCCGGAGACTATTGTGACGGCACAGAGAGCCACAGGGGGACCCAGCATGGAGCCATGCCTGGAACAGAGACTTTGATTGCCCAGCTCTGCGCTGTGGGCTCTGACTTCTAGGTAGCTACAGAAGGAAATGCAGAGGAAGTTTGGCACGTGGCAGGGTCACCCGGCCAGGTTGCTGGCAGATTGTCCCAGGACCACACTAAAATCCCACAGAGAAGATGGTGTTAGGGATGACTTCTCTGAAACATCTCCTCTTGTGGTACCTACTCACTTTTCACACTAAGAATCAAAAAAGGATTGGGGATGTGCCCGAAGCCCTCTCAGGGGAGAGCTGGGGACACTGGGGTGTGTCTGTCAGCCCTGAGGAGACACAAGACCTTCCCTCTGTCTTTTCCCTTCCTCTCAGAGTATGCGGCCATCAACTCCATGTTGGATCAGATCAACTCTTGTCTGGACCACCTCGAGGAGAAGAACGACCACCTCCATGCCCGCCTCCAGGAGCTGCTGGAGTCCAACCGGCAGACGCGCCTGGAATTCCAGCAACAGCTTGGGGAGGACCCCAGTGATGCCAGCTCCTAGGTGCGGGGAGCCCCCAGCCAGGCCCCACTCTTGCCTCTTTAGGCCATGATCTGGCCTGGGTAGAACCTAATTGGCTTAGACACCATCTCAGGTACTGGCCTTCAGATCCCACTGTGGCTCTAACCAGCCTGGACCAGTTCCCCCACTGCCCTCCTTGAGCCAGGCGTGGTCCTCCTACAACACACCCACTTCTGCCTTCCCGGCCCCTGGTCCCTTTCCTCTCCACCTAGGGCCGAGCGTCCATATTAAAGAGGTCTCCCACACCACTCACTGCCCCTGTCTTCTCTTTGTGCTGGGAATAAGTACCCCAGTAGCCACTGGAGGCCGATGGGGCACAGACTGGCCTGGCCCATGGGCTGTTCTTAGCCATCTTTCATTTCTGATGCAGAGGGCACGGATGAGGTCAGGGCTTTCTCCCTCTGTGGTGTGCTGTCCTCTTCAGCTGCCTCCCAGTGTGACTGTGACATACAGTCTGTCTCTCTGGGCACTAGGGCCTTTTACTGAGATGACTGCTGCTAGGATTTGATGGTACACCTCGGTACCTTCCACTTGTAGCCTCAGTCTTCCCAGCTGGCACTATCTGAGCCAGGCTGCCTTATCTTCAGCAGAGCTAAGGATGGGCCCCGTCGCTGCTGAGCTGTCTCTGGGTTAAGAGGGCCTTGCCCTCTTGGTGAACTAAGAGCTGCGAGGACACCCCTAATCCTAACTCCATGCCTGACTTTGGCTTTTGTGAGATGCAGCGGGTTAGAGACCAACACAAGGGCACAGAACTCACATCCAGTGTTAAGTCCCGGCTGTTTGCCAGTCTGTGACTATTGGCAAGTCACATGACCCTGCTAAGGCCTCTGTTTTTTTCATCTGCAACTTGGGAGTTGGAGCAAGACCATCTGCTAGGGTCTAAGGATTTTCGCCCATGTCCTTCCTAGCCCTGATACACTAAGAGGGGAACAGAGGCTCTGTGAGGGGACGTGCCTTGTAGTCCTATCCCAGAGCCCCTGTATCTCAGGGAGCTTGACTTTGGCTTCCCTGGTCCTCTGCCACACTGTCCGGAGAGACCAGGTGCCCCTCCCCCACTCACCCTGACACAGTGCTGGTGGGGACTCCACAAACGACTGACTTTTTATTGCTTTTTCTCTGTGTAGCCTTGGCTGTCCTGGAACTCACTCTGTAGTCCAGGCTGGTCTCGAACTCAAAGCAATCCGCCTGCCTCTGCCTCCCGAGTGCTGGGATTAAAGGCATGCACCATAACACCTGGCTACGTTTTATTGTATTTTTGAGTGAAAACACCAACCACATGAACATTTCCACACAGATACCCAGAGAGCGTTAGCAGATCCTGGGTGGCCAGAGCTCCCGCTATTAGGTTTTGAGGCGAGTTGAGCGCCGAAGTGGAGGAGGGGGGCTGTGGGATCCAGGCTTTACCTTGCTCTGTATTTTCGCTGTGTCTGGGGGGCTGGGCTGGTGGGCACCGCCACTGCTACAGGTGAACAGGGCGGTCAAGGCATTGCGAGCATTGATTGCACACTTGCGGCTCATGGGCCGGGTAGCAGGGCTGGGGTTCTTGGCTTCTTTGTATTTCTGGATACAAAAGTTTTCAAGTTAGGCCTATCCTAGGGTACTCCTGGCTATCAGCTGCTTCTCAACTTGGGCCAAAACTGTTAATAGTCTCTGGAGTAACCCCCACCATAGCCCGAGCCTCCCAACACATGCAGGCACGCACATGGAGAGCCGAGCCTGCGTCTCTCCCTACTGTGGGAGTGTGCTTGGGAACTGGCTTGGTACAATAGCACCTAGCTGCTGGCCATGCCCATCAGCATGGACAGAGGCTGTGGCCCTGGGCAGGGCAATCAGACTACCACTCACCTGCAGGTTCTCAAAGTGGGCCTGGGACTTGCAGTGGGAGAGTCGCAACCCTGAGTTGCTGTCATAGAACTTGTGACAGACGCGGCAGACATAGCCCATCACTGGCACCAGGAAGTCCACACCTGGGGACAGACACCAGGGTCTGCATACTTAAGTGCCCCTCCCCAGGTGGGTTGTCATACCTGCTCTAGGTGGGAGAAGAGGGTGGGCTGCCTGGCTGGAGTCCTGCAGCTGAGATTGGGGGCTTAGCCTGGGGTCTTACCGTATGCCGTGTTGGGGTTGTAAGTCTCTGAGCCCTTCCGTTCCTCGGAAGATGGATCTTTTGACCTTATCTGGAGACAGAGCAGGGACTCAGAGGTGGTACTTCAGGCCCCATCTGGTCACAGTCAGGGACCTGTAGCCCACCCACAGTCTCGAGAGCACGACCATGCCCTCAGCTTGCAGGTCATTGAGGGTGGCTGTCTCAGCCTTGGCACACGCTGATCCTGCCTCCCAAATGTCCTTCTGATGTGTGCCTTGTGTGTTCCAGTTAACTCCTTCCCCCAGGCCAAAAGAAGCCCTCCCCCCCCTTTTCCCGTTCCTCTCTTAGGCTGCGTTTTCAATCCATTTGAGGTGGGGGGTACCCGAGGAGGCTAGTGGTGTGACAGGTGACCTGACATGGGTGTGGGGACTTGAACCCAGGTCCCCTGGAAGAGTAGCACATGCTTTTCACCACCTAGCCATCTGCCCATCCTTTTTCCCTCCCTTAAGACAGGGATTTGATAGCACAGAGAAGCTGGAGCTCTCAATCCTCCTGCCTCCAGCTCCTTCCTGCCGGAGCCTCTACGCCCCCATCTCCCAGGGCAGTGAAGACTGAATCTAGGGCTTTGGATGTGCTAGGCAAGGAAGGACTCTACCACTGGGCTATAATTTCCAGTCCTCTGCCCGCCCCGCCTCCTCCTCCAATCTACCTGAATTTCTTTTACTTTGTCTAGAAATTGCATGAAAATCTTACACAAAGCCTCTTCGTGGACTGTGGACAGTCTGCTGTACATGCTTTCTGTGCCTGTTTAAACAGTTCCCTCAACCCTCCCCCTTCCCCTCACAGTATCTCAGCCAGCCTTTAAGGCCCTTGCATATTTCACCTGTCACTCGGTGCTTATTTCCATGGTTACATGACATAGCCCATAACTGTATCATGTTAGGACAGACAAATGCTGGCATGGCGTCTGGGCCCCTCAAGGAGCAGGAGAGCCCCTGTGGGCTCCAGGAGCCATGAACAGCCCACCCCGCCCACCTGCTTGCAGAATTCCTCCTCAGCCTCGATCTCTTCTTCTTCTTCTTCATTGTCATCATCGTCGTCCTCTTCTTGGTCACTCTCGAAGCAGCCAACGGCATCTACCGTGATGAAGTGGTCCTCCTCGGGGCTGGCTACTTCCTTTTCAAGCGTCTTTAGCTGGCCAAGGCATGCGTGAGGGGCTTAGGTCAGCTATGGGCAGCTGAGGTACCACACACCCAAGGGCTGTAGGACCTGCTATGTGATCTTGAGGGGAAGGCTTCACGCTGTCCTGAGACAGCTGGGGTTACCTCCTTGGCCTTGTCTTTGTGTCCCTGAGACTTCACATGCTCCACAAACTTTCGAGGGGTCTTGAAATGACGGCTGCATATGGTGCAGAAGGGCCTCAGGGACTGTTTGGCATTCTGGGGGAAGGAAAGCGGGTCATGTGGTGCATCCCCAGGTACAAGCCACCTTGCCGGTGGCCTAATGGGACCACACCTCTCATAGCTGCAGGCCCAGCTCAGCTCTGCCCCTGCACTGGGACATGCAAAATCACTTCTGTTCACTACGTGGGCTGGCAGGTGGCAACAGAGAAAAGATAAGAGAACTGCGCCAAAGACACCCCAAGAGGCAAGGGCTGACTAGCAGGGTGAGGTGGTGCCTACACTGAACAGATGGGCAAAGAAAAGCCCAAAGAGGCACATGACTGACTCACCGGAAGCCACACAAGTGACAGTCACACAGAGACAAAAATAGACCCTACCTCCCACTCCCACTCCGGACTCCCTCCCCCGCCTCGGCTGGACGTGGTACACGCAGGCGGCTCTCAGACCTTGTGCTCCTGTGTCCTGCGGTGTTGGATCAGGTCTCCCACGTAGTACACCTGGCAGGTGTTGCACCAGCGTTTCGGTGGAGGATCTCTGATGACCGTAAAAACAAGCAGGGCATGAAGCTTTATTCTAGAGAGCTACAGAAGGGGAAACTAGGTGTGGATCAGCAGCACGCGCCTGCAACGAGGGGTCGGGGCCCCAGTCACAGCACCAAGAAGATGAGGGACAGAGTGGGGGTCCCTGACTCTGCTAAGAGAGCTGACAGACACGCGCTCCCTGTCTGCCAGGCAAAAAAGTAGAGCGGCCAAGAGTCCCTGCCAGCTCCTCGTCCTCAGTAGAACTCCCGACCACTGACTCAGACGGCTGCACCCCAGAAAGGGTTTCATTTGTCTTCAGCCAGGTCACTCTAATTCTGAGTAAGTCACTCTGACATCTCACCATGGAGCTGGCCCTAAACTAACCAACTCTCTCTCTTTCCTTTTAAAGATTTATTTATTTATTTATTTCACATACAGTATTCTGCTGCATGTGTACCTGCACACCAGAAGAGGGCACCAGATCTCATTATAGATGTTTGTGAGCCACCGTGTAGATACTGAGACTTGAACTCAGGACCTCTAGAAGAGCAGACAGTGCTCTTAACCTCTTAGCCATCTTTCCAGCCCGGCCCTAAACTCTTGATCCGTCTATCTCAGCCCCCTAAAGGTCTGGGATTGTGGGTGTCACCATGTCTGGCTTTGTTGTCCACACTCTGCAACTGGGAGGCTTGATTCTCCTAAAAGGCTGGGAGCTCTGGCAAGTACTGCGGCAGCTGCCCCAGGAGACACAGCCTGTATCTGCCAGTGCCCAGATCTATACAGTTCAGCTTTCTCCAGTGACACTGCCCAGCTCTGCAGGCTTGTAACAGACACCCCACTGCGGCCTGGCAGCTCTTACAGCTCCCTGCCGAGCCTTCCCATACCAAGTGCTAGTTCCAGAGTCCAGGGTCGCCATTTCAGACCAATCACATCCCGGGATGATGGAAGGAGGGAGCAGGGAATGCCTAACCCCAGGGCACAAGATGACCCGATCCTTACTGTTCTGCCTCTACGGTTGGGGCCAGCACACAGACCAGAGGAGCAGGGCTCTGTATTATAACCCTCCTCTCTTCCTCAGGAGTGTCACACTGCTTTTATCTGGGAGGAACCTTAGGGCACTGTCAC
This sequence comes from Acomys minous, assembly GCF_964271855.1. NCBI lineage: Eukaryota > Metazoa > Chordata > Mammalia > Rodentia > Muridae > Acomys > Acomys minous. The sequence goes on along the minus strand of NC_140491.1, from coordinate 67,888,626 downwards.
TACACCCCCTCATCAAGGCATTTTATTTTCTTCCTAAGACAGGGTTTCTCCGTGTAGCCTTGGCTGTCCTGGACTTACTTTGTAGACCAGGCTGGCCTCAAACTCACATCGATCCGCCTGCCTCTGCCTCCCAAGTGCTGGGATTAAAGGCGTGCGCCACCACCCCTGGCCTCATCAAGGCATTTTATACTCAGGAGAAATTGAGGACCAAGGTTAGAGTTAATGGCGTGCAGGACAATGTTGAACTCCTGGCCTGCCTGAACCACACAGACCCCTGCCAGCCTCTACTTACTCAGCCTGTCTCTCCAGGATGTCCCGAGGCACGGGCAGCAGGGACAGCAGGCAGGTCTGGCTCGAGTGTTGCATTTCCCCAAGCCGCTGCTGGTGCGGAGCCTCTGACATGTGATCCCGGAACTCCTGTGGCATGAATGAGCCAGAAGTGAGTTCATGAGCTGCAGCCCAGGGGAGGACCACGCCAAACGTCATGGCCACCCTCATCTCTGATCCTCCTGACTCTGTTTCTTCTGCATGTCTTACCAGCGTGTGCCACCACAACTGGCATTATCTTATACAGCTTAGTGTGGGCCAGGGCACGGATGGTAAACTGAGGCATAGAGGAATACACCTCCGTTTCTGTGAATACTTCAATGAGAAGGAACATGGCTCTACGTGGCCCTGCTCGGACAAGGACCACAGTCACAGAGGTAGGATTGACTACTGGTAATATTATAAGAGCATTATAAGAGACTGGGGGAGCTGGAGAGATGGCTCAGAGGTTAAGGTCACTGGCTGCTCTTCCAGAGGTCCCGAGTTCGATTCTCAGTACCTATATGGTGGCTCAAAACCGTGTGTAACTCCATGGTTGTAGGGGACCCGATGCCTTCTTCTGGCTGTGTGCAGTGGACCCATGTGGACATATGGGCCAAATACTTATACACATAAAATGAAAATAAACAATCTTTTTTTTTCAAGTGTTAGTTTTTAATTTAAAGATAGATACTGAGTTCTTGCTATTTTGCCCAGGTTGATCTGAAATTCACGTACTCACGTGATCTTCCAGTTTCAACCCCCTGCAGCTGGGAGCAACGGACAGTCCCAGCCAAGACCACTATTCATTTGTTTACTCTGCTTCTCACAGCTGCACTTTTCTTCTTTTTATTTTGAGAAAGGCTCTCACTAAGTCAACCAGGTTGCCCTTAACCTCACGAGCCTCCTGCCTCAGCCTCCCAAGTGACTGGAATTAGCCCAGCTAAAACTACTATTGCTATTAGTGCTGCACTCGCTTGAGCCAGACCTGGGCCCAGACCTTCAATGTCAGCTGCTGAGTCCTAAGACGCGTGGTGAGGTAAGTTCTTGGCTGTCCTCACTGAACACAAGAGGAAAAGAGCCAAGAGTGGAATTTACTTCTGGAGACCATGATGGCTCACAGCCGATTTGAACCAGGTTTTGCTTGACCCTAAAAAGAAAACCCTGCTCGACCAGGTGGTCAGGAAATACGTCTAAGCAGATGTCCAGCCACTTGGCAGTGTAGGAAAGGCAAGCCCGGAAGGGCCAGGCCTCCTACTCTGCCAGCCCTGGGTACCTGCTGGCTGCTGCAGCTGGCCTTGCAGATGTAACAGAAGAACTGGAGGGTCTGCTTGGAGGTTGTGCTGGCAAGGGCAGAGGCAGTAGAGGTAGCGTCCCCAGGGCGAGGTCCAGATGTGACAGGTGTGGTGTTGAAAGCCCGGCTGTTGCTGCTCTGCAGGATGGTGACTTTCAGGGAGCTCCCAGCCCCCCACATCTACAGTGGATGCAAAGACAAGAGTTCATACCATCTGGGTATGGTTAGGATATGCTTCTTTTCTGGGGGGGGTGGTTTCAAGACAGGGTTTCTCTGTGTAGCCTTGGCTGTCCTGGACTCACTTTGTAGACCAGGCTGGCCTCGAACTCACAGTGATCCACCTGCCTCTGCCTCCCGAGTCCTGGGATTAAAGGTACGTTCTTATGTGATTTCCCAAAACTACACAGAGAGTATGGTAGCCAGGGTTTGAACCTAGATCAAATATATATCTCACTATGTAGACCAGGCTAGCCTGAAACTCGCTGAGATCAGCTTGCCTCTGCCTCCACAGGGCTGGATTGAAGAGGTGCACCACCCCTCCCGACCTAGCTCTGCTTAATTCTAAAGTCTAACCCATGCCACCACTCACGTGATGGATGCGGAAACTGAGACCCAAGGAACAGAGGTTGCCTTAAAGTTTTGTTATAGAGTTGGGACCTGAATCCTACAAGACTTGTACACACCCCAAGCATCTCTTTTGCTCTTTTTTCACATTCTCCCACATCCAGGCCACCAGCTGCTGCCTCCTGGCTCAAGTCTTCACAGTCCTGAGCACTTCCTGGTTCTGGCAAGGCCTCCTCTGGGACTGAAATGACACATATGTTTCTTTCCCGGAGTGTCTACCATTTGGGGTCCAGAAAGATCTAGACCCAAGAGCTGCCTTCTCTGTCCACAGCCATGACCCTGAGGTCAAGATGGGGATGGTTTCAGATCTGGACTCCAGGCCCAAGCCCCATGCGAGACTAGACAGTGCTGGACTGGAGAATGAAGGGTTCGACAGTGTTGGATCTCTCAGAGAGTGCAAGCTTGCGTGCTCTTGCTCTCCCTTCCCCCTCCTTCTCCTCCCCTTCCCTCCCTCCCTCTCCCTCTCCCACCTCTACCAGCTTCTGCAGCGTTAGACGATGGCTGTGGTTCCATGGCACAGGCCAGAGCTGACACTTGTGCTGGTGGGGGTACTGACTCCTGTGGCCACGTCTGAGGCTCCTCCTGGGTCTTCTCTGATGTCTGCTCCTGGGGCTGTGCTTGCTCGGACACCTGCGGATGTGTCTGTGTCTGGGCCTGTTTCTGCGGTTGTACCTGCCATGGGGGCTGAGGCTGGCTCCGTGCCTGAGCTTGCTGCTGTGGGTCTGTCTCTCGTGGCTGTACCTGACTCTGCTCTGGTGCTAAGTGCTCTGGAGACGTCTGTGTCTGTGCCTGCTTCTGCAGCTTTGGCTGCACCTGGCTCTGCAGAACCTGTGGCTGGAGACGGGGCAGCACCAGGGTGCCTGGTGGCTCAGGCAGCTGATCTGGGGTCTGTGTCTGTTTTGGGGCGGTCATCTGGATCTGAGGCTGGACCTTGGCTTGTGGCTGCCCTGTAGGGCCTTTCTCTGTGGACTCTTCTGAGCTAGAAAAGATCCAAACATATTCAAATAGCCAGTTGAGGTGTTCTACGCCTTCGATCCTAGCCCTAAGGAGGAAGAGGCAGGCAGAGCTCTTGAGAGTTTGAGGCCAGCCTGGTCTACATACTGAGTCCCAGGTAAAAACAAAAACAAAAACAAAAGCAGATTAAAGAAGATCAAATCTCTATCTTCTGAGGCCTATGACGCAGTTCCCAGTCCCAGCTCTACTTACAATGTGGATCTGGGGAGCTCTGAAGCTGCCCCGGCCTGTCTCACCTAAAGAAACTCAGGGGCATTAACTCTCCACCTCCACCTTGCAATGTGTTTCGAATTCGTCTTATAAACCTGCCACCATCTGTGTGCTCTGCAAGGACCCCTTCCTCCTAGCTGCCCAGCCCGGCCTCCACATGCTCACCCCCAGGTAGACTCAGAAGTGAATCTGACCCTCCCTCAAGTGAGGCCGAGGCCTAACTTTACAGACGTGAATTCCAGGTCTCTGAGCCCCAACACATGGCCAACATCACTCACCTCTTCGACATCTTGGAAGGTGGTTCCAAGGCCTCAAAGGGCTCAGGCTCTGAGGGGTCGCTCGCCGTGCCATCCGGGCAGACTACTGAATCTGGGTCTGCAATGGCGCAGGTGAGGAAATTCAGCTCCAGGGGATGGCCCTGGCTCCCTCGCCACCAAGACTTCCCCTGCCCTGGGGTGGCTTGTGCAGGACAACAGCCCTTGTCTCACCTTCATATGTGTCCATCTGGAGCTCTGCAGCTTCCTCAGACTCCTCTGTGGGGTCTTCCCTGTCTTCCAGAGGCACCGTCTGGGAAGAAGAATCCTGCTTCTTTTTAGAAACCATATTTTTGGGGGTGGGGTGCGCAATGTTCAAGACAGGGTTTCTCTGTGTAGCCCTGGCTGTCTTGGAACTTACTCTATAGACCAGGCTAGCCTTGAACTCAGAGATCTGCCTGTCTCTGCCCCCTGAGTACTGAGACTACAGATGTGAGCATCCATAACCTGGCTTCAGAAACCAATTTTTTTTTTTTTAAAAGATTTACTTATCTGAGGTGTGGTAATTCCAGCACTCGGGAGGCAAGTGGATCTCTGTGAGTTCGAGGCCAGCCTGGTCTACAAAGCAAGTCCAGGACAGCTAAGGCTACACAGAGAAACCCTGTCTCAAAAAACCAAAAAAAAAAAAAAAAAGATTGATTTTTTAAATTTAATGTATGTGAGTGCTGTATAGATGGAGCCACCATGTGGTTGGAGAATTGAACTCATGACCTCTGGAAGAACAGGCAGAGCAGAAACCATTTTTGGGGGGTGGGGATGGGGTCACACAGAAACCATTTTTAACCTCCATGTCACTTGCAAACACCCTCCTGCTCATAAAAGATTGTCACTACCAGGCAGGGGGGATGCACGTCTTTCATCCCAGCACTTGGGAGGGAGAGGCAGGCAGATCTCCATGAGTTCAAGACCAGCCTGATCTACACAGTGAGTTCCAGGACAGCCAGGGCTACATAGAGAACCCTTGTCTCAGAAGACAAGGTTTGCATCTCACGAGACTAAAGGGGCCTGGCTGATGGCATGGAGGGCAAACGACATTTAACACCTCAAGAGTCACTGTCTGAGGTGTCCGGCTAGATTCTTGACAGCTATTTGGATCTTGGCTAGGGAGATACAACAAACTCTCTTGGCTCCATTGGTCATCCTAGGCGTCCCACCCCGTTCCGTTAAGCAGCCAGAGAAAGCCTTTGGTTTAACCCTCCCAGGGCCTCCTAGTCCTGGAGCTCTCCTAAGGCCGAGCCAGGCGCTGTCCACTCCTCCCACTTTCATACCCTGGCCCTCTGCCTCTCTCCTGCCTCTGAACCCAGCCTTCCTCCTACCTTTACCTGTCTCAGCGCATCCTTGCTGGCCTTTCTCTGGCCAAGCCCCCAGCCTCCTCCTGCCTCCAGCCTCCTCCCGCCCCCAGCCTCCTCCCGCCTCCAGCCTCCTCCTGCCTCCAGCCTCCTCCCGCCCCCAGCCTCCTCCCGCCTCCAGCCTCCTCCTGCCTCCAGCCTCCTCCTGCCTCCAGCCTCCTCCCGCCTCCAGCCTCCTCCTGCCTCCAGCCTCCTCCCGCCTCCAGCCTCCTCCCACCTCCAGCCTCCTCCCACCTCCAGCCTTCAGCTAGAGCCTCAAAGCCTCTTGCAGGAAGCTCCTAACCACAGGCTAGGTCTAGACTCTTTTAGTGGCATTTCCTGGGTATTGCTGCTGGCTTTGAGAGAGGGTCTCACTCATTTCCAGTCTTAATAAATTGCTTTCAGCTAGGCATCCCAGCACTCGGGAGGCAGAGGCAGGCAGATCGCTGTGAGTTCGAGGCCAGCCTGGTCTACAAAGTGAGTCCAGGACAGCCAAGGCTACACAGAGAAACCCTGTCTCAAAAAACAAACAAACAAACAAAAAAACCCTGTCTCAATAAACAGCTTTTCATGTTATTGCATTAATATCTCTTCCACATACACACCCGAGACCCACAGAAGGGCCAGGCTGGATGCCACAATTGCACTGCTGAGCAGCAGCCTACAGTAGATACAGGGTTCTAGCCACTTCCTGGGCAGCTTGGGAAGCCCCCAGGTACCACCCTATCTCCTGTTATGGCCCCTAGTCCTGGTGGGAGACACATCTGTACCCCAGTCAGCACTCTAGACCCTTTACGAACACCCAGCTGTTGCCTGGGAAGACACAGGGAGTCAGAGTTCCGGGCTCTGTGCCTAACTCACCACTCCAGTCGGTCAGCTGTAGTTTTCCTATATATAAGACAGCACAGGCAAGCCAAGACTATGGTGTGCCAGTGTGTGTGTGTGTGTGTGTGTGTGTGTGTGTGTGTGTGTGTGTGTGTCTGAGGATGAGGATGGCACTTTTTGTTTGTTTGTTTGTTTTGAGACAGGGTTTCTCTGTGTAACAGCTCTAGCTGTACTGGAACTCTCTCTGTAGACCAGGCTGGCCTCAAACTCACAGAGATACTCCTGCCTTTGCCTCCCAAGTGCTGGGATTAAAGGCAGGTGCCACCACCGCACAGCTAGGATGGCACATTTTTGAAACATTTATTTATTTATTTATTTATTTTATTTGTTTGTTTGTGTTTTCAAGACAGGGTTTCTTTTTTGTTTGTTTGTTTTTGTTTTTGTTTTTCGAGACACGGTTTCTCTGTGTAGTCTTAGCTGTCCTGGACTCACTTTGTAGACCAGGCTGGCGTTGAACTCCCAGTGATCCGCCTGCCTCTGCCTCCCGAGTGCTGGGATTAAAGGTGTGCGCAACCACCGTCTGGCTTTTGAAACCTTTAGGTGGTGATGTAATGCCTCCTTATTGTCTGTAGAACCCAGAGCCTCCAGTACCCCAGGCCTACACTCTACCACGAAGCCACACCTCCTGCCTTAAAGGTAACATTCAAAGCTGCCTGTCCCACATAAGGACCATCAGCCACAGGCAAACCCTTGAAACATGGAGTCTCCATTAAGATGGAAGCTTAAGTGACACATTGGATACTGAAGATGTAGTGGGTTTTGTTTTGTTTTTTTTAAACAAAATGGGGCATGGTGAAATATACTGGTAATCTGAGGGACTTGGGAAGCTGAGGCAGGAGGATAAATTCAGCCAAGAAATTTGAGACCGGGATGGGCTGCATAGGGGGTACAGATGTGCTTAAAGATTGGGAAATAGGGGCTGGAGAGATGGCTCAGTGCGTAAGAGCACTGCCTGTTCTTCCAGAGGTCCTGAGTTCAATTCCCAGCAACCACATGGTGGCTCACAACCATCTGTAATGTGATCTGATGCCCTCTTCTGACATGCAGATGTACATGCAGGCAGAACACGGTATACATAATAAATAAATAAATAAATAAATAAATAAATAAAACCTACTTTCCTATCTTTAAAAAAAAGATTGGGAAATAAGGGCTTGTCTTTTAAAAAACAATCATTAGTCAATCAGTCAGCAAGAAAAGGGGATAAAACAGTTCTCTCTCTCTCTCCCTCCCTACCTCCCTCTCTCTCTCTCTCTCTCTCTCTGTTTCTTTCTTTCTTTTAGTTGTTCCAGATAGGCTTTCTCTGTGTAGCCCTGGCTATTCTGGACTCGCTCTGTAGACCAGGCTGGTCTCAAACTCACAGCAATCATCCTGCCTCTGCCTCCCTGAGTGCTGGGATTAAAGGTGTGCGCCACCAGGCCAGCCTGGTCAACAAAGTGAGTCCAGGACAGGCAAGGCTACACACAGAGAAACCCTGTCAAAGACAAGGTATGTGCTACCTTGCCCAAGAGTAAGTTTATTTCATTGTATTCATTTTTTGTTTGACTGGAATGCACTACGTAGCTGAGGATGACCTTGACCCTGTGACCCTCTTGTGCCATCTCCAGAGGGCTCGGTTATAGGTGTACATTACTACACCTGGCAGTAAAACTAACTTTATGTGCTCCTTTTAATTTTATTTTTGAAATCTGAAGGTCTTTCTACATAGCTCAGAATGATCTGGAATGTACTACAACAATCTACCAACCAAAGCCTCTCAAGGGTTGGGGTTATGGGTGCTAGTCATTATAGTTTGACCTTTTTGGTCTCTCTCTCTCTCTCTCTCTTTTTTTTTTTTTTTTTTTTTTTTTTTTTTTTTTTTTTTGGTTTTTCGAGACAAGGTTTCTCTGTGTAGCCTTGGCTGTCCTGGACTCCCTTTGTAGACCAGGCTGGCCTTGAACTCATTGCGATCCGCCTGCCTCTGCTTCCTAAGTGCTGGGATTAAAGGTGTGCACCACCACGTCCAGAGTAGTTTAACCTTTTTATCTTTTTGATTATCAAAATTTTAAAATCAGGGCTGGAGAGATGGCTCAGAGGTTAAGAGCACCAACTGCTCTTCCAAAGGTCCTGAGTTCAATTCCCAGCAACCACATGGTGGCTCACAACCATCTATAATGAGATCTGGTGTTCCCTTCTGGCCTGTAGGAGTACATGCAGGCAGAATGCTGTATAAATAATAAATAAATCTTTTTTAAAAAATTTTAAATCAGATACATGACTCGTTTTACTTCTACTAGACATTGCTGATGTAAAGAAATATCACTAAGGGAAAGAGAGATGGTTCAGCAGGTAAAGGCGTTTGGTGCCAAAACTAAAAACCCGAGTTCTGTTCCTAGGACCCATAGGGTGGAAGGAGAAAACCGGCCCATACAAGCTGTTCTCTGACCTCCACGTGTCCATCTTGGCACACGTGATAATAATCAAGTAATAAAAAAAACTTGTTAAAGAGAGAAAATAGTACATAGATAATAGTAATAGTATTATGCTACGGCTAAAGCCACATCAAGAGCATGGAGGCATCTCAAGTTCGGGAGATGCTAGACGCTGAGGGAGCATGACCTGCCCGAAGGCCAAGGCAAGCCAGAGCGCATAGAGCTGGGCGGACGCCAGGGTAACCCTTGACCCACTCTGACCACCACTCCACTCAAAGTGTTACTCACCTTGTGACTGGGGGTGATGGAAGAGGGGTTTCTGGCCTGTTTCCTCCCTGAGTGGTTGACCTGAGAAGGGTTCATGGGGACCCCACCAGGAGGGGGGCCCAGCAGGGACTGGCGAGTGGCCTGGGGGAAGAACTGTTGTAGATTTGGGGTGACCATCTGGGGTGGTGTAAGGCTGGGAGCTGCCAGGCTTGGGGCTGTCATGTTGTAAGCGCGGAGGTTGCCTGTGGGGAAGGACAGGTGAGAAGAGGGGTCAAGATTATTATACTAGGGGTTCAGCCCCCCAAATATCATGGGAACATCAAAGATAATTTCCAAGGCGACTTTCTTACCCAGGGCAGCAAAGGGACGGTAAAGCCAAGATGAGGCCCACTGTGGGCACTAGTGAGAAAAGACTCAGGGCAGGTTTTCTGCTCCATCTGGGTGTGTGAGCTGCCTTAGTTAGCCCTCAGACATGCTCTAAGGCCCTTAGGTGTGTGAGAGAACCAGCACAGGGCCACAGGAGAACCAGCAAGTGACAGGTCAGCATCCCCCCACCAGCTTCTCTTTATCAAGGAGAGGGAAGGCCATGGCGCTGAGCTAGGCACTCTTTTCACTGCATCAGCCCTCCAGGCTGCCAGGTACCAGGAAAACATGGCTACTTCTATAGCTGACCAAATATAGACACAAAACAGAGAAAGTGCTCGCCCAGGATCTCTGTGGGACACCTGCTAGCTCTGTCACTCCTCCTTAAACTACTGTCCACACCAGGACATCACCAGGTCCCAGCAGCTCTACCACCCACGTGCCTTTCCAACCAGGCCTTCCCTCTCCTGCAAACACTTCGTCCCTCACTGGAACTAAAGCTACATTCTGGCCTCATCCCTGCCAAAAGCCTGCTATAGTTCCCTGGTCCTTTTAAAGCAAGGCCTGGCCCCGCCCACCTCCTCACAGGCCTTACACGGTGCTGTAGGAACACGTTCCTGAGCAGTCCTTCAATCACCCTGTTTCTGGGCTTTTGTACCTGCTGTGCCCTCTGTGGAAGCTGTGATGCTCCACCACTTCCCAGCATCCTCCAGGCCTCCCTTTAAGTCTTTCCTATGTCCCCTCCAGGAGGCCTTCCCTGATGTCCATGTCACTAGAGACCTCTATCGTAGAACCAGCCATCTTATTTCCTGCTACATCGCCTCCGACTCAGCTCTTTTTACCCAGGGAAGGCTGAGAGCATAAACGAATTGGCACCCATGCCCAGATTCCAGGGCAATGTGGGGGAGGGGGGTGCAGCCTGAGCTTAAAGGCATAGGTCAGTTGTGCTGAGAGCCGAGTTCAAACCCAGACTCTGCAGCACTGCCTCTTGCACTCTGAGCAAACCAGCTCCCCCTCCCCTCATCGGGCACATGAGGACTCAAAGGCATGCATTAGTGAATGACAGACAGGTACAGCAGAAGCACAGACACAGTCCGGGGCCCCAAGCAGTAAGACAGAAGACGAATGCCCTCAAACAGAAATGGACCGAGAACATGGACACATGTCACAAAATGAACGCAAATGCAAATAGGTAAGTGCAAAGAGATTTTAGCTGCACTGAGCACATGGAAATGTGAATTAAGACATCCGAGACACCGCTTTAGCCTTTGCAAACCAAGTTAGTAAATTACATGTACACACACATTTACATAGGTATATATATTTTTAAAAAAGCATAGAATACCCAATGCTGCCGTAGGCATGGTGAGGCTGGCACTGTCATACATGGCTGGTGGCATTGCAAACTGGTCCAGTCCTTAGGAAAGTAATTTGGCAATACTTATCAAAAGCCATCAATCAAATATCCGTCCCCCGACACAGTCATTCTATGTTGGGAATCTAATGTGAGAAAAGAGCCTCGGATGTTATGTCCATCCCACTGGTGTTTAGGATGGAAAAGAGAAAAAGAAAAAGGGGGAGAGAAAAAGAAACAGATAATTGAGGTTTCCATATGGGCACACTCCTCCAGTGAAAAATTAAAAGCTATCACAAATAACCTGGATTGAACCAGAACACTGGCTGGCTGTGGCAGCTCACGCCTATAATACCAGTCCTTAGAGGGTGAGGTAGGAAGACGGGGTTCAAGAGCACCCTGGCTTACATACTAAGTCTCAGATAGTCTGGGGTACCAAGTGAGACCTTGTCTCAAAGCAAGGCCAAATATAATGGTGCACGCCTTTAATCTCAACACTAGGGAGGCAGAGGCAGGCAGATCGCTGAGTTTGAAGTCAGCCTGGTCTACAGCCTGAGTTTAAGCCAGCCAGGGCTACAAAGTAAGACCCTGTCTCAAACAAAGAAACAAACAAAATTTCTAGCACTGCAAAATACAAAATAAAAACAAGGCACAGACCCTTCTTTTTGTATTAATTATAATAATTGTACCAAACTGCCTAAGCTTCTTCCTAGAAAAAAAACGAAAGAAATATACCAAAATATTGGCTATGACTTTCACCCAGAAATGTGTGAATGTTTGCCTACCACTGGGGTTTTTGTTTGTTTTCAATGACCTCATTTTTTAGGACTTATTTTACATTTTAATTTCTGTGTATATGTACAGGTATGGCTATGTCCTGTATTGGAGAGTGACAGGTCCCCTGGAGCTGGAGTTACAGGCGTCATGAGTTGCCCCACGTGAGTGTTGGACCCTAATTTGGGCCCTCTGGAAGAGCAGCAAGCATTCTTAACCACTGAGCCATCTCTCTAGCTCCTTTGGTTTGTTGTTGTTTTTCTATTTTGACACGTTATCGTCACTAGGATAAGCATAACTTTTAAGTGGCAAGAGAAAAGGTGGCGTATATGTGTACCTATGTGACCTGCTATGGGATTTCTCTCTCCCCAGTTATCCGTGCATCATTTGAAAGTCAGCTTGAAGGGCAGCCAAGTGACGGCCAGCCTCTGCCTGTGCTGTGACTTATGGGCACGGAATCCCTCTTCTGGGCCTCGGGTTGCCATTGTTTTCATGTGTAGAGGGGGTAATGGTAATGGTGTGCCTCCCCTTACGGCTGTCAGCAGAGTCGGGAATGGCCAGCAGAGTAGCCTGTGGACGGATTTGTAAGGATGCTCTCGGGGCCACCGTGTGCTTTGGTAAGACTGAGTGGGGTAGGAGGAGACTGGGGGCTGCTGGGAATCGCCATACCTTGCAACTGCTGCAGTAGCAAAGCTCTTTGCAGCATGGAGCCATTGAGCAGGGAGGTCGAGTGGAGGCCCTGGAGGTTCAGAAGCTGCTGCGGGGATGACTGCTGAGGGAGGGCCCTGTGTGATGGGATCGGGGTGTCAGAGGGTTGCTGGGAAAGCCATCCACCTGGAGACCTCTCATCTCCATTCTCTCCCTCTCAATGGCAAGATGGAGGATCCCCTCCCAGGTGGAAACGGATGACATTTAATATTCAAACGAGGATGCCCTGGGAGACGGGCTCCAAAACATGAGTGTAAATGTCACACCACAGCCTCCACTCTCCCAAGTGGGAAACTCACCGGCTGACAGGCATGGGCAAGGACGCCTGTGGTGGGGGCTGTTGGAGCAGCTGTTGAAGCTGCAGTAACTGCTGCTGCTGCTGCTGGAGCTGCTGGAGCTGCAGCTGCTGCTGCTGGAGCTGCTGGTTGAACATGGTGGCTGAGGGAAGGAAAGTGGGTACGGTCAGGGTCACCAGCTCCTCTCCCCTCCCAAACCAACCACCCCAGCATCCTGCACTGATAGGCAATGCCAGCCCTGCCAAGAGCATGCCACCTTTGTACTCCGGGGCTCCCGGTTCTTCCAGTCAGCTGCCAGGAACAGGATACAGGCAAACAGCGCTCTTGCTTTCAAATCCCTGTTTCCCCTCCGGTCTCTTCACCTCCGGCGGGCCACCCTTTCTAACAGGTACGCCTTCCCACTCTCAGCCCACCCCCACCTTCTGCCTATCTTTCTTCTTATCACTTCCCGGTTCCAGCCCCTCCCAAGCGCACACCTCCCAGTTTTGGATTCCGCTACCCTCTCCCTGAACTGTGTCACTAACTTCCCATCGGCGCCCACACCCAGCCTTCCACTTAAATCCGTGAACCCGGCACGGGAAAAGCTTCCCTCCACTACAAAACACACCCACACACAATCCTCCGTTGCCCCTCACTCCTCCACCTCCCTCCCCTACAGATGACTCCAACGCCACGCATCTGGTCCTTGTGGCCTCGCCTGTCCACAAAGCCAACAACGTCTACGCAGGTAGCAGCTACCGCTGCAGTCCACCCTCCCCGGGAGGGCACCTCGCTGGCTCCCCCTCACCTCTCAGCAATCCACGAAAGCCGAAGACGTGAATGCCACGCGCGAACTTGGTGCCTCGGGTTCGCGGGCTCCTCGGACCCCGGCTGTGGGCTGGACACTCGGAAGGCCCAGCGGCTGCCCAGTCCCGCGCAGAGCGCCCCCTGGAGGTCCGGAGGATTCACCGCGGCCGTCGCAGCTGCTGGAACCTGCCTGGCGCGCGGGTCACGCCGCGTGGGCTGCGGCTGTCACGGTGCTACGAGATGCCGCACGGAGCAGGCTCTGGAAAGGGCGATTCTGAGCTCCCAAGACTGTCAGGCACATGGCGAGGAGGGGGCGGGGAAAGGGAGGCGGAAATGAAGGGGAGGCTTCAAGAAGGATCTTATCCCAGCTGACCTCCCCAAGGCCACCACTGATCCCGACCCAGCTTGGGGCTGGGACATGAGGGAGCTGGCATGCTCGCAATTGTGTTGTGCATTCATTTTCTCTTTTGTAATCTTTTTGTTTGTTTGTTTGGTTGGTTGGTTGGTTTTTTGGTTTTTGGTTTTTCGAGACAGAGTCTCTCTGTGTAGCCTTGGCTGTCCTGGACTGACCACGCTCTAGGGGGAACACAATGAAGGTGGCAAGAGTTACAAGCAGCGGAGAGTCCAGCCGGTTTGCCTGGTCTGGCTACCTTTCCTCAGCTGAGAGGCTAAGAAGCACAGAGGAGTTTCCCTACCACGCCCTGGGCCCAGGAGTTTCCTCCTCAGGATCTGAGGTGGCCCTTAGGTCCCGCACACCTAGAGCAGCTGGCACGCTGGCCTAGCCCTGTCAGGTCAGCTTGGCCTGCCGTGTCCTGGTTGAGCAGGCCTCCGCGGGCTGTGGGGAAGGAGGAGCAGGATGGCCCAGGGCCTGCTCCTCACACCGTCCCTGCCTGAGGTAAGGGGCTGGCCAGCGCTAGAGCTCTCCACAGCCTGCAGCCTAGGGGAGCCCAAGCACAGGGCACCTTGTACCCCATGTTCAAGCAGCAGGTGGAGAGTTAGTCAGGAAGCCATGCCCAGGCAGGGCCAGGCTGAGCATCCACAGAGGCAGGAAAGGCATGCACGGATTCCACCTCACAAATGTCTGCCCTGGAGCCACCAGGGTTCCCTCAGGTGGGAACAGAGGCCATGACCTCACCAGTTAGCACCTTTTAGCCCCAGCCAAGGAGAAAGAGCATGCTAAACACCAGGTCCCTGCGGGTCCCGTCCATGGACTCCCCAACAGAGCCTGGGAGCTAAGGAGGGGGCAGGGCACTTACCGTGGCTTTGGCTTCTGCTGCCTTGGCTTTCTTCAGCCGGGCTTTGCAGGCATCCAGGTCAAGCCGATGGTTCTGCAGCAGTCGCCTCTCCTTCTGCAGGGTGGATGAGAGAGACGGTGACGCCGGCCCAGACCTGGCCACAGACCCCTGGGAAACTGAGACCCGGAAGTGGACAGCCACTCTTGGTCACTCAGCCTACAGGAGCCACCTCTGGGGAGGTCCGGGTTCCCTGCCTGGGATGACAACCTAGGCACAGAGTTCAGAGGAGTGAGTGGTCCCAGACTCCTCACCGAAATCGTTTTCCAGTCCCCTTCCAGGAAATTGCGCAAGGGTGTGAGGAAGCTGAGGGAGGCGGTGTGAATGAAGTCCCGTTCTGCCGCTCCCAGGCGCTTTTCAGCTTCTGACACCTTGATGAGTGTCTTCCCTAGGAAGAGAGTTGTAGGGTGATCAAAGGGCGGGGCTCGCGCCATCCCCTCCAGAAGGGCTGCCAGGCAAGCATGGCAGCCTACAGAGCTGCCAACCTGGGACAGGCAGATGTGCTGCACATTAACACGAAGCACAGCAGCCTTAAAACACGGACAGGGAGCCGGGCATGGAGGCACATGCCTTTAATCCCAGCACTCGGGAGGCAGAGGCAGGTGGATCTCTGTGAGTTCAAGGCCAGCCTGGTCTACAGAGCGAGTCCAGGACAGCCAGGGCTACACAGAGAAACCCTGTCTCAACAAACAACAACAAAAACCATGGACAGGGCCTGCTGGGGTGTGGTCTTGCCTGGCAGGCAGGGGTTTGGCCTAGTGTCTCGGGAACAAACAAAAGATTGGGGAGTTCCAGAATGAGAAAAGGGAATCTGACGAGCACCCCCCAAAAGTCACACTAATTGAACACAGCTGTCCAGACTCTGGAAGTTGACCAAAGGCACAAGGACAAATGGAGAGACATTTTCTAAATAACAACTGGGCTGGGTAAGGGCGATGAAGTGGTGTTAGCCTGGGCAGGTGCTCTCCCTGCCTCATCTGTGCCTCTCCACTCGGGTGACATGGCCGCTGCGGCGGGGCTGACTTGAATGAAGCAAACACAGGATCCATCCTAGGAAACACTACTGACAATGGCAGCAATCTCACTGGCAAGTCACCAGCACAGGCCAACAGCAGCCAGCCTGCAGCTGGAGACATGCCTGGTGGGGAGAACTCCACCCCTGCCTGAATTTAACAAGCACTCGGGAGGCAGAGGCAGGTGGATCTCTGTGAGTTCAAGGCCAGCCTGGTCTACAAAGCGAGTTCCAGGACAGTCAGGACTACACAGAGAAACCCTCTCTCGAAAAACAAACAAACAAACAAACAGAAAACATACAGAAAAGTCTAAGGCATCTCGAGTCCTCCCAGCAAGCACGCCTGTAGTATGTCTTTGGCAGGGTGGAGAACACACCAGCCACTTCCTACCCCTGGATGAATCGGAAGCCTTGCACCCATGAGGCAAAGGCTAGCTAGATTTGTAAACTGCTCAACCTTTGGACGAGTTTCCCAACTCACACACACACACAAACTTACTGGACAAAGATATTTAAGAGCAACCTCTGACCAATATTGGCTAACCACCAACATGTACTGACCTAGGGACAGCGCCTTCAGCCACCTAGGGACAGCCACCATACAAATGGTGGGAAGGGGACTGGAGAGATGGCTCAGTGGTTTAGAGCACTGCCTGCTCCTCCGGAGGTCCTGGGTTCAATTCCCAGCAACCACATGGTGGCTCACAGCCATCTATAGTGTGTGAGCTGATGCCCTCTTCTGCAGATAAAATGTTCATATATAATAGATAAATAAAATCTTAAAAAAAAAAAAAAAAGAATGGTGGCAGGCCTCTAATATCTCCTCAACTGCAAAGCTGAGACTGGAAGAGCCAGAGTTAGAGGTCATTCTGGGCAAATTAGTGAGACACTGTCTCCAAAAACAAAACAAAACACAAACAAGAAAAATAAAAAACTTGTAAATCCAACACATCAACAATTACATTAAAGGTAAACGGACTAAGCACTCTAATGAAAAAGCAATGAAGGCGGAGGCAGGCGGATCGCTGTGAGTTCGAGGCCAGCCTGGTCTACAAAGCGAGTCCAGGACAGCCAAGGCTACACAGAGAAACCCTGTCTCAAAAAACAAAACAAAACAAAACAAAACAAAAAAAAGAAAAAAAAAAAGAAAAAGCAATGACTATCAGAACAGGTATTTTTTAAAACTCTAAATATGAGGCTGAAGAGATGGCTCAACAGTGAAGAACACTATCTGTTCTTCCAGAGGACCTGGGTTCAATGTACAGGAACTACATGGCAGGTTCTAATTTTCTGTAACTCCTGTACCAGGGGATCCAACACCCTCACACAGACATACATGCAGGCAAAACATCAATACACATAAAATACAAATAAAAAATTTGGAAAAAATCCTCTAAATATTGTCTATACTGAATGCCACTGATTAGAGCCATTCTTGTTAATTAATGGTATATACAGGTTGAAAAGAAAAGAACAGAAAAAGATACTATGCAATGCTGGCATTGGAAAGATAATGGCAACACAATTATTAGAAAAAATGGACTTTCAAGCAAAAAGCTGGTTTTTGTTGTTTTGTTGAGACAGGGTTACTCGTTGAAGTCCTGTCTGTCCTGGACTCACTCTGTAGATCAGGCTGGTCCCAAACTCACAGAAGTCCACCTGCCTCTGCCTCTCTGAGCTGGGATTACAGGCGTGTGCCACCATGCCCCAGCTCAGCTCAGGCAAAAGCTTTAACTAAAGACAATAAATAGCATTTTACTTTTAGTGTTTGGGACAGAGCGGCCAGCCTGACTTCAAGCTTCTGGAGTTAGACTGTTTCCATATTCAGCCTCGCAAGTGTGAGAATACAGGCTGAGCGCACTGCCGGCTGCTGTGGTACTTTACAGGAACAACACAGTCCGTCCAGACCTGGGGGGGCCTCTCAAGGTGACGGCCACACAAGCATGGGGACTAGAATAAGATGCCCAGCACTTACACAAACCTCAGTGCAAGGACACACATCTAGAGCTTTTATTGCAGAGGGCAGTGGGCATAGGTGATCTCTGATGCACACTGGCTACCAACAAATGACCGATACATTAAGTGAGAAAGCAGTGGAGGAAAACATCCAAAGTTGACTTCTGGCCTACACATACATGCATACATACACACACACACACACACACACACACACACACACCACTCCGTCAGGAAGACAAACATATGAACCTACACACCAAACCCTGATGAACTGCAGGAAAAAATGCAGCACAGAACACAGCTGGAAAGTCCCACATTTTCCTCACTAACCGTGGTGAGTCACAGTCAGCAAGAACAACCATTGGCAGCCGACTTTCCTAAACAACCTTTACCCAGTAAGACATAACGCAAGATGCTGCCAGGAGAACGCGGACCAACCCACAGGTCACATGCTGGGGACATGGAACAACCCTTTTACAGGGTCACCTAAGACCACCAGAAAACACAGATACTTACATTACAATTTATACCAGTAGCAAAATCAGTTATGAAGAAGCAACGAAAGCAATTTTATGGTTGGGGGTCAGCACATGAGGAGCTGCAGTACAGGGTGGCAGTGTTAGGACACTTGAGAGCCACTGCTCCAGACCATGAAAACGTCTAGAGCTTTAAAATCCAGCCAGTTGACAATCAGTGTGCTGCTGGTAGGGTATAAAGCCACAAAGCCACTTGGCTAAAGCAATTTGGCACTTTCTCTCTTTGCCACCAGGTTTACTGATGCAGGGATCAGGCCACAGGCCCAGGCAAGCTAGGCAGCACTTTATCAACTGACTGAGCCGCAGCCTCGAAGTTTCTCAAAGGGTTAACTATGGAGCCAGAGCAATGGAAGACAGACCAGAAGAGCATGTTACTGGTAGTCTGAGCTGGGAGACTTTTGGATGCGGTGGAGATGTTTGTACAACTCTAAACTCACCGGCGTGCATACAAATCAGGTGTATTTTGCGGCATACAAGGTATATTTGAGTACAATTCAGACCTGGAGGAGGAGGAGACTGAGGAGGCCCTGGGTGTGCAGCAGGGACTGTCTGCAAGATAACAGCAAGTGGACGGAGTTGGAGAGACGGCTCCATAGTTACGATCACTGGATGCTCTTCTAGAGGGTCCAGGTGCAGCTTTCCAGCACTCGTGTTGGGAAGTTCACATGGCCTATAATTCTGGCTCTGGGGAACCGACACCTGCTCCTGGCCCCCATGGGTACCAGGCACACAGCTGGTGCAATACACACAGAAAAAGGAATATGTTTTGTTTTTTGTTTTTTTTTTAAAGTCGGGCTGTAGGGTACAGAAGATCCTACAGACCTGGGGAGATGGCTCAGTCAGTAAAGTGCATTATGCATTATGCACCCTGAGTTCAGTTCCCAAAATACATCTAAATAGCAGGTGTGGCGACGTGGTTGGAATCTCAGTGTTCCGGAAGTAGGGACCAGGAAGATCCAGAGGCCTGCCGGCCAGCCAGCCAAGCCTAGTCAGCGAGCCAGCACCCAGTCCTGGCGAGAGGCCTTGTCACCTAAAGCAGAGTAACTGAGGAAAGATGTGTAAGATTGGACCTCGGGCCTCCACACGCATATATGTGCACCAACAAGCACACACACACAGGGGTCAAATTCAGCCCAGTGGCAAAGTGCCTGGCCAGTATCCACAGGGCCCCAGGTTCCAACTCCAGCACCCCAGAAACAACACAGACATACAGGCCAGATATGTGACGTACACACATACCACACCATACATACTACACCCACCCCCACACACACACACATGCACACACCGTGCACACACTCCACACGTACCACCTGCACCTGCACACACACACACACACCAGGCACGCACAGGCACATCACTCCACACACACCACACTTGTGCACATACACCTACGTACCTGTACACACACACACACACACACACACACATCACACCTAACACAAACAACTCAACTAGTTAAAGTAGGATTTATTCTTATTATCTTCTACGCCCTTGGAAGATCTTACATTTAGAATGAACTAACTCAGGTTATCTGGATAATTGTTAAACAGCAGGGAGTTGGCCGGTGGCCCTCACGCTCAGTCCCAGCATTCAGAGGTCACAGCCAGGTGGAGGTCTGTGAGCCTTAAGCAGCAAAACCCAGTGCAAAATAAAAAAAGAGAGGGGAGGGGGGAGGGAGGGGGAGCTTAAGGAGCTAGAGACAGTGCCCTCACTCTGGCCCTGGCTCTGTGGTCAGCTCACCATAGGGGGTGGTGGGCCCCAGCTCGCTGGCCGCCTCTGCCATGTACTGGGCCAGCAGCTCCCCATTGGTGACTCTCGAGGGCACCTTTCTGTCCAGCTTCTCATACAGGAACTCCTCCACTCGAGCACCTGTAGGGCGACAGCAGCCAAAACCACAGAGCTCTCCGGTCTAAGCCAAAGGTGACAGCCACAGGCGACAGTGCACACCCCGGCCAGCCCCGCCACCCCTAGCATCCATACTGAAGGCTTTCAGGGCCCACCCCTCACACCCACGTGCACTCTGTGAGACTACAGAGGCCACTAAGGCTCAGCGATGTAAACCGTCTGCTTGCAGTCGCACAGTACCACAGTCAGCCTCCTGGGTCTCCCTACTTAAACACGAGGTACAGTGTGTAACACACACTGCCCGGCCTTGGTCTCCAGGCCCCTCTGGACACTTTACAGACACAGCTGGTTTACAGGTTACGTGCAGCTTGCCTTCACTTCCGGGGCCTCTCTTGCAGTGGGCTAGCTCTGTAAGACTTGGGCAAGCCCTTTCCCATCTCTGGCCAGAGCCCAGGCCAGCATCTGTAGTTTGTGAGGCTCTTTCCCCACAGGTACTTCGGTTCAGGATTTCCACTTCCCTCGGCAGCCTGCCTGGCCTTCCCTCCTCTCAGAGGGCATTCTCAGGAGCCCTGAGCCTGACAGGTGCCCACCTGCCTCTGCCCCACACCCACTCACTGGGGTTGGGCTGCAGCAGCACCTCAGTCTGCCTCAGAATCCGCTCCGTCCAGTTCTTGGTGCTGTCTGCCCGTGCCAGCAGGTTCTCAAAGTGGGCATCGAGCTCAGTCTTCTCGGCTTGGCCGAACTTCTCCTCTGTGAACTGAGGAGGAAGTGCAGGTCACGGGGTCAGAAACCTTCAGAGGGTGGCCTGTGCATAACCTACTCTTTTTCTAGGGTGAAGGGGTCAAGGCTGCCAGAAGCCTGAAACATCCCTGGCCACTCTTCCCACAAAAGCATGCACACACCTCCCCTGAGGAGGTGGCCACCAGGACCCAGAGGACTTGGTAGCAAGTCCTGAGGGAACAGATGGGCCCACAGCAAGGCTCAGAGTTGTCATGGGCCTCCATGGACAGCTGGGGATGCTGGGAAGAGGCCAGGACAGCAGGAATCTGGGTTCTAGAATTAAAGAAGCCCTAGTCATATCTTAGCTCTACCCTGTGGAGTGTGTGACATTGGGACAGGGCTTCTTGGCCCTCTGGGCCTCAGTTTCCCCTGAAAACAGATAGTAAGAATGGTTCCCACAGTCTGCACGGGGAAGAGAAAGATGTGGCTGGACATGCGGGGCTGGCAAGGGAGCCTGTGGCCGGCGTGAACACCTCACCAGTGCTGCTGCTGGGAGCTGCTGGGCAGTGTGTCTAAGGAGGGAAGGTGGCCAACAGAGAGCATTGCCAGCCCAGCAGAGCCAGCTGCTGGGTGTACCCAGGACCTGGGAGGTCACGTGAGGCCCTCAGCAGAGCTGCCTGGAGCCATGAGGGTCACCTAGGAACAATGAGGAACAGGTCCAAGCCCTGGCCATCTAATCTAGAAAAGCCCAGATATCTCCAAGCAGCTCTTCCCAGCCAGGTGACCAGGCTTGCCCAAGGTCATCATCATCATCCAGCGGCGAGAGGTGGAAGGCACCACAGGTGCAAGGTCAGGAACAAGGCTCCGCCGCGCAGCCTGGGGCACTCGGTGTTTGCCATGCCCAAAGCAGGCAGGGCCAACCTTCCCGTTACACAGATGCAGCCACTGAGGCCTTGCAGAGCCAGCCACTGCCCGTGATGACTCAGGCAGAGGCTGAGCAAGGAGCCAACACAGGGCCTCTCAGCAGCCATCAATTATGCAGCAGGCCTCTCCTGCTCTAAAGCCTCCTCCCTCAGCTCCCTGTGCAGCTCGGGCCTCTCCGTCCCTGAGGTCCTCTGCTATTGCCTCCACTTTCCTACTGGGGAAGACACTCTACGTGTCATCTCCTCGGGGCCTCAGTTTCACAAAAATAAATAAAAGTGCCCCCCCTGAAAAAAAATCAACAACAACAACAACAAAAAACCCCACCTCACAGACTATCTGGCCAGTATGGGTTTAACAGGTCTCTTTTTTGAAACACTGGGAATGGAACCTGGGCCCTCAAACAACCTGGACCTACATTCTCCTCAAAACATTCTCCTACTAGGCTTCTTATGCAAAGGGAACACAGAATCATAGAATGGATATTCCTCCCTAATAGACAAAATAAAAAAGAAAGAAAGAAAGAAAGAAAGAAAACGTATATAGAGAAATTTTCTGAATTGATTACAAAGGGAAGAATATTGTTGTGCCAACTGTCAGGGATGGATCTGGCGGGAATTGTAGTGCCTCTTACTGATTCTGAAATTATGTCCTTATGGGTAATTAATGAAGATTGGCAAAAAGCTTGTAGTAACTGTTTAGGAGACAGTAACAATAGATACCCTAAAAGCAAGCATATACAGTATATTAAAAGAACTAATTGGATCCTTCCAAGTATTGTAAAGAGGTCACCAATCTCAGGGGCACCCACCTTCTTCACTGATGCAAATAAATCGGGTATGGCTGATTATAAGTCTGATAAAATGACTAAGGTGATTAAAAGCCCATTTACATCAGTTCAAAAATCAGAACTGTATGCAATCATTATGGTACTGTTATATTTTCCTGAATCTCTTAATATAATTACTGACACTCAAAGTACTGAAAGAGTTGTTTTGCATATAGAAACTGCTGAATTTACTCCTGATAACTCAGAATTAGCTATATTATTTATAGAACTGCAACAAGTTATCAGAAGCAGAAACTATTCCTTGTATATTACTCATATTTGATCCCATACAGGTTTACCAGCTCCATTGGCACAAGGAAATGAAGAGATAGACATATTACTGATAGGTAATATATTCAAAGCCTCAAATTTTCATGAAAAACATCATGTCAATGGTAAGGGGTTGAAGAAAAGATTCCCTATCACTTAGCAGCAAGCCAGAGAAATAATTACCTGTTGGAACTAACCCTAGAGGTACCAAAAGGAATGAAATTTGGCAGATGGATGTGTTTCATTTTGCAGAATTTGGAAAAATGGGGTATGTGCATCATACCATTTGTTGCGCCCTCCCGCCGGCAGGAACGACGCAGACACCAGGATCCTTCTCAATCTCACTTTATTGGGAGCGCCCTTGAAGCTGAAGCAAAAGACCCCGAATGCCTGTGAGCACGCCGTTTATTTTTGTTTTTGTTTGTTTGTTTGTTTGTTTTGAGACAAGGTTTCTCTGTGTAGCCTTGACTGTCCTGGACTCACTTTGTAGACCAGGCTGGCCTCGAACTCACAGCGATCCGCCTGCCTCTGCCTCCTGAGTGCTGGGATTAAAGGCGTGCGCCACCATGCCCGGCCCGAGCACACCGTTTAAATACTGTCTGCACGTGGCGCATCAAAGTCTCATTGGTTACATTTGGATGCCTCATTAGCATGCCTCATTAGCATGCCCGCAGTTGAGAGGGCTGTGTTGGAGTGCTTCATTTGCATACCCCTGTTCAGGAGGGGTGCATTGAGAGGGCTATGTCTGTGCTTGCGTGGGAGCGTTAACGGTTGCTGCCAAGTGGTAACGGTCGCCGCCATTATCGGGTGTGGCCGCGCCTTACACCATTGATACATATTCAGGTTTTCAATGGGCAGCTGCCTTAAGTTCTAAAAGGGCTGACTGTGTGATTACTCATTTACTGGAAATAATGGCGATTATGGGAATACCTGCACAAATTAAGACTGACAATGCTCCTGCATATGTGTCCCTTAAGATGAAAAACTTCTTTATGTATTATAATATAAAACATGTTACTGGTATACCTCACAACCCGCAGGACAAGCAGTTGTGGAAAGAGCTAATCGCACCTTAAAAGAAATGCTTATTAAGCAAAAGGGAAGGGTAAAGACACCCCCCCCCCCGGGGGACCGATTAAATAATGCTTTGTTGACTCTAAATTTTCTTAATGTGAATGACGAAGGGACATCAGCTGCAGAGAGACATTGGGTGATAGAAAAAACTGAGGACAACCAATACTCTACAAAGATTTGTCGAGTATGAAATTGAAACCTGCAATAGTTTTGAGATAGGGTCACAGGTATGCATATGTTTCCACAGGGAGTGAAAAAATATGGTTATCAAGAAAACTTATAAAAATTAGATCTGACCATATAGCAAGTGAATCTTAGGAGCTACCTTGTTCTTACAACCTGACATTTTTTCATACAGTTGGAGAACTAGTGCCTTCTTCTGGCCTGTTGTACATGCAGGCTGAGCCCTGTATTATTTGCAAAAAAACAGGACAATGAAGACAAAGCAGGAAGCCTGGGTGATTTAACCCCAAAAGCATGCCTCTGACACCACGAGCAAGGTGCCTCCACTGTTGTTTCCTTGAAAAATTATATATGTACTAACATAACTATACTAATGATTTCAAAAGTTTGCTTACTTTCAGAGCAAAAAAAACAGGACAATGATGAAGACTGAACCTCTGCTTCTGACGCTACTGCTTCCTCCAGAAATTGCATGCATATTAACAATAAAAGGGCTAGCCAAAAGGATCGACTCCAAAGAGACTGGATAAAAACAGATATAGCTAGCTTTTCCTGCGCTTGGCCAAAATATTATTTTTCTAGGGTACTCAAAAAATGTTTTTCTCGGGGCTGGAGAGATGGCTCAGTGGTTAAGAGCACCGCCTGCTCTTCTAGAGGTCCTAAGTTCAATTCCCAGCAACCACATGGTGGTTCACAACCATCTATAATGTGATCTGGTGCCCTCTTCTGCAGATAAAGCACTCATATACAATAAATAAATAAATCTTTTAAAAAAATGTTTTTCTCCTAAATAGCATAAAGTAATTTTTAGAACATGACGCCCCCATTCCCAGTAGGTGGAGTGGGTGTTTCTGGTGGGTTACCAATGCTCATTTTTGCCTAAGGTGGTTAGCTATAAATAAAAGTTTCATTTAGGGATTTCTTTCTTCTATTTTTCTTTCTCTTTTATCTTTCTATCCCATTTAATATTAAGGAAAAGGGGGAAAGGAAGGGAGATATAGTTTTATAAAATAAAAGGTAGATTATTGAATCTACTAGCTTCAAAAATCTTACATTGGTATTGTAGACTAATAAAAATTTAGGAGTATTTTAGTGATGAAAATTTAAGACTATTTTATTCAACTTTTGCTTCACATTGATAAAGACTAAAATTGTATATTGTTATTCATGTTTTTCCTTATATATTACATGTTATATGTTGATAAACTATTATATATTGTATGTTAGTAAAAACTTAAAATCAATGTTTATTTAATGTATCATTCATGTGCCACTCATTCAAAAAGCTAATGTCTTATAAAAACTATTAATAACCTGTTCAAAAAGATAAAAGATAAAAGTTCCATTTAGTTACCTAGAAAGCTTACTAAATACTAATTTACTTGGTCATAAAACAGGTTTGTTTAGTTTCTTGTATATGTCTTCAAAAAAATAGATAACTATAAAAATAGATACAGAGTTGGCCTTCAAACTCTTCAGAGATCCACAAAATACCACATTTAATGATAGAGGGCTTTCCTGACAGAGACATCCGCTCCTAGACACATCTCCGTATACATCATTAAAGATGAAGACATCAAGAGACGAGGGTGACAGATTGGTCACTGGGCTGAGGAACTGCTCTTATCTCTACTACTGATGACAGGCTGACTGTCCACTATGATCAACAGTGATATTGAGAAGTTGGCTGTCCAGCTTTGCTGAGACTAGGTGGACCTGACCGTCGAAACTCCTGCTTCACAAAACAGTTTGTTAGACGTTTTGGACCGATAAAGCTAAAGACTTATCGCCCCAACGATGGAGAGAATCCGGTGACTGTCCAAGCAGTCAGCTCTCTCTGGTCCTATCCACACATGGAAGTTGCCTGCCAGCACTTCTTTTCCATTAGATAGAATTTCCTTCTTGGGTCTCTGAGGGGATTAAAAACTAGATAGCCACAGTGTTACTAAAAGCTTTAGTTTAAACATTAAAAACACCTTTATAGATTGATAATTACAATTTCTAATAAAGAGACTTTTAAAAAACTTTAGACAATAAAAAAAGATGCTCTTTGATGAAATAGTAAAATACTTTCTCCAAGGTTAACAAATATAAAAGGATTGGGTTATGTATTTGTTACATGCCCAAGAGAGACACAGGCGGAGGAGAGAGGAGAAGGCTGCATCTTTTGGAGCAGGATCGCATGTGGATTTGGGGAGACACCAGCTTTCAAGCCAGACCAACGTGCAGGCCAGACCAGCGTGCAGGCCAGAGACACCTGGGGATCCGTCCCGTGGAACAGATATTGGAAGGTTCATTCTTGTTTCCCTTTAATCCTCTTGCCTTCTTACATAAAATTGTTAGATTGTATAATAAAGTCTATTTGTTTAAAAAAAAAAAAACAGAGCCAACAAATCTGCACAGATTCCTTGGCCATATAATGGCAGCCTGACCCCCTGGATACTGGAAGGTTCCTTTTAAGAGGAGTTGGGTGAAGTGTGCAAAGTATTCAACCAGGGGCCAGTGAGATGGCTCAGTGGGTTCTTGGAACACAAGGCTGAGGACCCAAGATCAATCCCTAGAACCTAGAACATAAAGATGAAAAGAGGGGGCTGGAGAGATAGCTCAGTGGTAAAGAGCGCTGCCTGCTCTTCCAAAGGTCCTGAGTTCAATTCCCAGCAACCACATGGTGGCTCACAACCATCTGTAATGTGATATGGCGCCCTCTTCTGGCCATCAGGTGTACATGCAGGCAGAACACAGTGTATATAGTAATAAATAAATAAATCTTAAAAAAAAAAGATGAAAAGAGAGGAATAGCACCAGTTGTCTTTTAACATCCACATGTGCATACTGGCTCATGCAGGCCTCCACAGATGTGTCTCGCACACACACATACACACACACACACACACACACACACACACACACACATGCACACAATGATTCTTTTTAAGTATTCAGCCAGTGACCCACCTATGATGGACGGGCCAGTAAGGGAAAGTGTCACTATTACCCAAGAGTAATCTTGTCACAGCAGAAGGGCTGGCAAGACAGGAGGAAGATAGGTTGGATTTGGAGGCAGGCATAACCTCTCCTCTCCTGGCCTGACTCAGAGGGAAAGAGCTGAATGCATACAGTGCCGCGTACTTGGACTAGGAAGAATGGAAGAGAGCCGTAGGTCAGCTTGCGTGCCTAGAAAAGCTGAAGGAAGCTGGCCCCGCCCTGCCTCTGCCACCCAGAGGAGAGGTAATCGTAGCTAAAAGGATGAACCCAACAGTCCTTACAGTCCAGACCTGTCCGGACCAGTATTCATCTCTTCTGGTACACAGTCCAGATCCACAGAGGCTGGGGAGTTTCTGGAAATTTTGTAGCAGTTCCACCGAGGGTGTGGGTGCAGGCTGTCTAGTTCCCTGGCTGAGCCTCCATGTCTCCCAGGGTTTGCACAGAGCAAGAACTTGGTAGACACTGACTAAACAAATCAACAGTTGCCATCGCTGAGTTCCCAAGGCCTCCCCCAGCACGGCCAGGGGAGGCAAGAACAAGGCCAGAAGCCAGGAATGGAGCTTAAGAGCGCTTCCTGGGACTCAAGGCCAAGCCCTTTCCCTCCAAGCTCGGGGCTGTTCCTCTCTGTGTCAAAGGAGGTGGCCCCATGTTGGAGAAAGGGCACCAGCTTTACCCTGGCTGGCTTTGCAAAACATTCTGCTAGACTTTGCATTTGGTACAGGACTAGATCTAGACTGTAAACGTGGCTGCCAGCCGGGCGTGGTGGCGCATGCCTTTAATCCCAGCACTCAGGAGGCAGAGGCAGGCGGATCACTGTGAGTTCGAGGCCAGCCTGGTGTACAAAGTGAATCCAGGACAGCCAAGGTTACACAGAGAAACCCTGTCTCGAAAAACCAAAAACCAAAAACACAAAAACAAAACAAAACAAAACAAAACGTGGCTGCCCAGGTCCAGATCTGACTCAATGAATGAGGATTATAGAATTGTGCTGGGCCTCTCTCTCAAAAGTGGAAAAGTAGGAAGGAGGGGAGGTGAGTTTTTAACTGTGACATTTGGGAGCAGCTGGAGGAACTCAGTTTAGGGTTATCTTCAGCTACATACTGAGTTCAGGGTCAGTTGGGGTTACATGAAATGTTATCAAATGTGTGTGTGTGTGGTGTTTCAAGACATGGTCTCTCTGTGTAGCCCTGGCTGTCCTGGACTTTGTAGACCAGGCTGGCCTCAGACTCACAGAGATCTGTTTGCCTCTGCCTCCTGAGTGCTGGGATTAAAGGCACAATGACTTATTTATTTTTACTTTTTATTTTTTGGTTTTTCTAGACAGGGTTTCTCTGTGCAGCTTTGGCTGTCCTGGACTCACTTTGGAGACCAGGCTGGCCTCAGCCTCACAGAGATCCACCTGCCTCTGCCTCCCGAGTGCTAGGTTTAAAGGTGTGCGCCACCACGCCTTGTTTATTTACTTATTTTTGAAATAGGATCTCACATAGCTCCGCTGGTCTGGGAGCTGCTGAGGGGCTGGCCTTCAACTCACAGAGATTCCCTCTTGTCTGCCTTCCCCTCTGGGATCAAAGGCATGCGCTAAGACACTATACTCAAAAAAAAATTTTTTTTAATGTCACCAGAACAGCTCAGTGAACACAAGCACTCACCCCATGTTAGGGCTGGAGATGGCTTGACTGCTAAGACAGTTTCTCAGAACCCTCATGGCAGCTAACAACCTCTTAGAACTCCAACTCCAGGGGGATTGATTGGTGCCCTCTTCTGGATGCCTGGCACACATGTGGTGCACAGGATACATCCAGGCAAAATACTCTTAAAAAAAAAAAAAAAAAAAGACAAGGCAGACATGGCAGCTCACACCTTTACTAACAGCACTTTGGAGGCAGAGGCAGGTTAGATCTGTTAGTTCGAGACCATTGTAGTTCTGGGCTACATTGCAACCTCTAGGCCATCGGAGCAAAACCCTGTCCAAAATAGAAAAAAAGAAGCGGAGGTGCAGGTAGCTCCATGACTGAGCATTTGCCAGTGTGTGTCAAGTCCTGAACCCTCAGTACCAGCAATAAAGGAGAGAGGGGAGTGCAGCCAGCAGTCATCATGCGACCGTGCCGGCCTGCTGATGCCAATTGCCCACTCCACTAAAGACTGTGTGGTGGGGGTGCACGCCTCTAATCCCAGCACTAGAAAGGCAGAAGCAGGCTATCTCTGTGAGTTCGAAGCCAGCCTGGTCCATAGAGGAAGTTGTAGGACAGCCAATGCTGCACGCACGCATGCGCGCGCGCGCGCGCACACACACACACACACACACACACACAGAAGGTGTGCATGCATATGTTGGCGTGCGACATGGGATGGAGCCCAGGGCTTGGTGCAAATATCCTACAGCTGAGCTCAAAATTGCTTTTTGCTTAAAAACAAAAACAAGACCAGTTCAGTACATCTGTGAGTGCACTTAGCTAGCTCCCCTCAGCCCTGAGTATCTCGCCACTCCTCCACTAAGCAGGATTGGGATGTAGGAATTCTGGAAGGGGCTGCTAAGCACAGCCTATCAACAGTGCCCGGCAGGGCCTCATTGGCTTCTGACTTGTTACACAGGTGTGACAAGACTCTGAGAGATGCAGGGCCAGATTCCTAACCCCAGGGTTGTTCGTTTCCCAGCAGAGAACAAAGGGGCTGAAGCTTAGACCTCAGGCCTGGAGGGGACCAGAGAGCTGAGGAAGCTGTGTGTGACTTCTGCAGCTCACTTGCCCTTTCCTGGTCTCCAGTCCCGGACCTATAAACTCAGAGAACACCTACCTCCCTCCTTATAAGGCCTCTGAGGTAAAGCCCGTGCACAGCGCATGCCCACTAAATGTTGCTTACTGTTATGTGTAACCAAGCAGGGTGGGACGCCCTTCATGGCTTTCTGCAGGGCTGCTAAAGAGAGAAAAAGATGGATGGAGACATCCTTTTGTGGGCCAAAGAGATGACTCAGCAGTTAAGAGACCTGGCTGCACTTGCTGACAGGGGTTCGATTCCCAGCAGGCACCCGGCAGCCCACAGCCATCTGCAGCTCCAGTTCGGGTTCACAGGCCCTGTATGCAGGTGGTGCAGACATACGTACAGATGAAATACCCATACACATAAAAGATGTTTTAAGTTGCTTTTATTTAGTGCCTTACACAGTAACATCCATCCAAGAGAAAAGTGAGACTTAACCATACGTACTCCTTTCACTGCTGAGAGGCCACTTCAGGAAGCTGGGTTGGGACAGAAAGGTGACAAAGAGACAAAAACTTTGAAGGAAGCCTGTCACCCAGCCTGGGCTGGTGCCCTGTCACTTCTGCTTCGTGACTGCTGAACCCTGTCTGCGGGACCAAAGTCACAGACATCAGAAAGAAAAGCGCCATCCAGGAAGTTGCCCTTGGGTTGCAGCAGCCAGAGGCTGTGGGATTGACAGCTACACTCTCGGGGTACCAGCTGGGTGCTTAGCTGTAGAGTGGTGGGAAGGGCAGCTCAGCTGTGGGCTGGAGCCTGCAGAGAGAGCAAGAGGTGGCCGTGAGGGATCACTGTGCCTACCCTGGAGGGTCTTTTCAGGAGGTTCTCTGGGCACATGCCAACCCTGCTACCTACCAATTCCCTGGGCTCCAGACGGTGCCGTCTGCGGCCTCCATGAGGTGGAAAGTATAGGCCTGGCGTGAGTGGTCGGAAAGGTTCTGCTCGCTCTTATGCACCACTTCTCCGTGGATCAGGACCAGACCCCCTTGGAAGACACCACGCAGTTACCAGCAACTCACTACCAATCCCATAGCAGTCTCCCTCTTCTCTTCCTCTTCCCGACGTAGGGAACACAGCCCTCCTACATCGAGGGGAGACGTGTGCCCCACTCTCTCTGTTCCTAGTCTCAGAAGCTCAGGCTCTCACTCCTGCTCCAGGATCCCAGCCCGTGATGTTAGCCAGAGGGCATCCTGGCATCAAGTCTCCTCCACCGTGACCCGCCTTGGGAAGCCTTATGAAGGGCTTCCCCAGGCCGGGCATGGGGGCGCACGCCTTTAGTCCTAGCAGTCGGAGGCAGAAGCAGATGGATCTCTCCGAGTTTGACACACAGTGAGTTCCAGGACAGCCAGGGGGTTACACAAAGAAACATGTCTAAAGAAAGGGGGGGGCTTCCCTCCCCTAGGCAGGGGAATAACTCAACTGGGACCCAGTGACATTAAGGTGGAATTCAGAATTCCCTTTCCCTAAGGAAAAGCAAGCACTACCTGCCAACACACACGGAGTGCTTGTATGCCTCACACATCCCCTGTAAATATCCTGCATCCATTGCTTTCCACTCGGGAAATTGGGCTCGGTCGGACAGTCAACCAATGAAATGGCCCACTTAGCTTCAGCCTGGCCTTAAGCCTGGAAGCGTACCTGCTTGCTGACATCCAAGGCCACACCAGCACTTACCATCTCCCAGTCTGTGATTTCACAGCCCTCGGATGGCAGGCATCACAGGCACCACGGGGGAGCCTTTTGGCTGTCAGGGGTGGGGCAAACACAGACCCCGCCCCCCCCCAGCACGACTACTTGCCTCCCCCTTGCTCTGTACCCCACCTACCTCTCCTCACTGGCAAAGGCACAAAGAGGTTGTTATCCCAGGCTGGCTCTGACCCAAGGAAGCTGGTGCCAGGCTCGGAGCCCGCAGGAGCTCTGATCATCCTCCTTGACACCCCACCTGTGGGCCGACATGGAGCCTCCAGCCTCTCTTTTCATGTGTCCCTCTCCCTGGGGGTAGGTCGGGCAGGGTCCACGGGGAGTCCTTACTGGTGTGGGAGCCAGGGATGAACCAGAGGCAGCCGTTCTCCAGCATGGCATCCTCCACTGCAATCCACACGCCCAGCACACGGCCCAGGGGCTCCGTGTACAGGAAGGTAGCATCCTGGTGAGGGGAGACTGTAGGAGACCCGCCTGGGAGTGAGGGGCAAGGCCCTTGGCCAGGCCTCACCTCACCTCACCTCACCTTGGCCGGCTTCTCATTGACAATTCTCCTGGGGCCAGCCTGTCCATCACCAGTTCGAGTCTCACTACTGCATGGCCTTACAGTCTCTGGGCAAACCACTCGCCAAAGTTTCCATCTCCTCAACTGCAGAGTGGCTCTAACTACAAGCTGCCTCAAAGGCCTGAGGGAGGCTTCTGTAAGATGACCTCTTAAAACTGCCTCGTTCGCCGGGCATGGTGGCGCACGCCTTTAATCCCAGCACTCGGGAGGCAGAGGCAGGCGGATCGCTGTGAGTTCGAGGCCAGCCTGGTCTACAGAGCGAGTCCAGGACAGCCAAGGCTACACAGAGAAACCCTGTCTCAAAAGACAAACAAACAAACAAACAAACAAACAAAAAACCTGCCTCATTCAGGAGAGACAGCTGGGAAGACCAACACTGAACCAGACCATATCTAATTATGGATAACATATTTACTGGTGAATTGGCAACCTAGGACTCTTCACAAAGCAAGAAGGAGTCCGCCAACATTTGCCTGTTGGCTTTTATTGCTCTCCACATACAGAGAGTAAATATTTTCTCTTTGAGAAACAAATGCAGACATTTTACGAGGCGTGGAAAAACCTCATACTCAGTCATTGCCTACCACCTATGGTCAAGGGCATCCCTTACCATGATGGATTGAATCCAGTCAAAGGCAGAGTCCTTTGCAGGCTTAGCCAAGGAAGGAACTGGTACCCATCTGGAGTCCTTCCTGACCAGGCTGTGGGAGCAAAGGGGTCTGTGCCTTCCTACACTGAGGAAATAGCTCTGTTACCTAAACTGTTCACCCCTCTCCAAAAGAGACACCTATTGAACTGTGGGGACCCACAGAATGGTCACGACATTTGGCTAACACATGGTTTACTGAAGGTTCATCAACCACGGATGGAACCAACATTAACGGACAGCAGCAGCCGATAGCAGGGGATGGAGCAGCTGACACGAGGAGGAACCACAGAGTCAGCGCAGCACTGTTGGGCATAAGACAAACACCTAGGAAAGCAAAGGGAAATCTCTGACTTGTCCAGTCGATGGTGCGAGTGCAGTGGCATGGATGTGTGGTCGTCAAGTGGAAAACCACTGACTGGCAGATAGTGGCAAAGATCTCATCAAGGGAGGAATGAGTGGAAACGGCAGAACCTAGCAAGCCTTAGCAAAGACATCAAATGTTACGCAGCTCAAGAGGCAAGGCAGACAAAAAGTCTGAAATAATGAAATAGTAGAGAAATTGGTATCACATTTAGTTAAGACTAGAACATTAAAATTTGCCAGGGAACAAATTCAGAATAAATCAGCAAGAATGATAGAACGTACACATTTGAAAAACTTGAAAGCTTACTCCTAATACTAAAAAAAATCATGGGAAAAGGAGAACCAAATTAAACCAGGACAACCCCATAAGAATGACTATTCTAGCTGGGCGTGGTGGCGCAGGCCTTTAATCCCAGCACTTGGGAGGCAGAGGCAGGCGGATCTCTGTGAGTTCGAGGCCAGCCTGGTCTACAAAGTGAGTCCAGGACTGTCAAGGCTACACAGAGAGACCCTGTCTCAAAAAAAAAAAAAGCTAAAGCTGGCTTTGGAGTTGGAGCGTGGCTCTCTCCTTCTCTAATCTATGCATGCTTATTAAAGGAAAATCCAAAAATCTCTGTCTCATATCAAAAGAACCACCTGGTATGGAACAGAGGAAAACAAAAAATAAGGGACTATTCTATTGCTACTGACCTCAGAATCCTTTGGTATTCATTTGACTCTCTAAGACTTTCCTTAAGGTATAAATATCTCAAAATCTCTAAGATTATTATGCATATATAAACTTCCTGTCTTTTTAAAAAAGATTTATTTATTACATATACAGTGTTCTGCCTGCATGTACACTTGCACACCAGAAGAGGGCACCAGATCTCATAATAGTTATGAACCACCATGTGGTTGCTGGGAATTGAACTCAGGACCTCTGGAAGAGCAGATGGTGCTCTTAACCGCTGAGCCATCTCTCCAGCCCCATAAACTTCCTGTCTTGACACTAGTAATCAGAGTACTAACTAATTCTAGAAATAAGCTTTATCTAGCTTCCTGTGTTTTCAGGTTTACATCTGAGGCAGGTAACTAAGAACCAAGTTTGTGTACCTCAGAAGGACTTAATAGATTGCGGTCCTCAAACCTTTCAGAGATCTGCTGAATATGGCATTCAAAATGTTTAAGTTTTTTTTTTACAATAAACCCTGACCATTCCTAACAATAACCTTTGAGGTCTCCAAGAAGATGAGGCCCTGCGAGGAAGAATCCACTTGGATTATTGTAATGCTAGCTACTCAGAGAAACTGCCCCATGCCTCCTCTGCCACCAGGTTCTGTGTAAACAGTGGAACCTTTGGGCCAACTGCTGTGTTCTACCCAGCCAGGACTGCCATTAAGCTGACAACCACCACCCAAAGACCAGCTTTGGACTACAAAGTGCTCAGGACATTCAAATTGCTGAGTTCATAGGAGACGGACACAAACATTTTACAGAATATTGAACTCAAAAGCACTTAATCCTAAGACTACCAAACCAACCAACTGGCCACTGTGGAAAGCTTGGCAGAAATAGCTTCATTGTTGTAAATAGTTTTGCTGTGTTAGAGTTCAAATCTTTCCTTTTTATTAGGACAAAAAAAGGGGGGGGGTGTTGCATGATATTTGATCACACTGTCACTCCAGAGATCGTGTTGTTTACTGGAAAAACCTGCTTTTTGGTGTGGAGTAGTTCAGCCTTAGCAAACACCTTTAAACCAAGTGCTTTAGGCTTGACTATTGTAAACAGGATTAAATAAAGTCATCCATAGGGCAAGAGGCTGGGGTGGGGGCGTAAGCAGTGAGCAACCTATTGACAGGAAGTGAACAGCTAGCATCACGCTCCAAAGTCTTTATTGGTAAAATCAAATAATTGAGATTTTATTAAAAACAACAGGGATGGGCTAGAGCGATGTCTCAGTGGTTAAGAGAACTGGCTGCTCTTCCAGAGGACCCAGGTTCAATTCCCAGCACCGACATGGCAGATCATAAACTGTCTGCAACTCCAGTTCCAGGGGATCTGACACCCTCTCACAGACACACATGCAGGCAAAACACCGATGCACATAAAGTAAAAATTAATAATAAGTTAAAGGAAGGAAGGAAGGAAGGAAGGAAGAAAGAAAGAAAGAAAGAAAGAAAGAAAGAAAGAAAGAAAGAAAGATCGACTTCTTAGGCATAATGATGCACGCCTTTAATCCCAGCACCTGGGTGGCAGAGGCCAGTGGAGCTCTGTGAGTTCAAGGCCAGCCTGATCTACAAAAGGCTACACAGAGAGACTCATCTCAAATAGAAACAAAAAGATCTCAGAGAGAAAGACCAAGGGCTCTGATTTCAACCAGTTCAGTTTCCTGTTGGAACTGGGACCACTATACTGTGGGGTTCTAGGGACCCTTCCCCAGTCTATTGGCAGGGGTGGACGGTGGCTGTTCCTCCCTGGCCCAAGTTCTTGCACATTCCACAGACCCTGAGGAAAGCATTTTGCCTCCCTTCAAACACCCGATGGCCACTGATGTCCCAGCCCCAGCCCCCAGACCTTTGCCGGCCGCCACAGCAGCTCAGTCTCAGCTCACCTTCGCCGCCAAAGTGAGGTTGCTGCAAGAGAGGGTAAGGACCAGGTGAGGGGGGAGGAGAGCTGACAGGGGCTTGATCTGAGTCTTATAGGTCCTACAACCCTGCACTGGCACCCACCTACTGAGTACCTACTGTGTGCTCGATCTATGAAGGCTGCAAAGAGAAATCACCCCACCCAACAGGAGTTTGAGGTCTGTATTACCTCATGTACTGGCCCTACAAAGACCACAAAACAGAAGCCAGTGGTGACTAGGACAGGCTGTGACAGGCCTGCAGTTGAACCCTTACACCCCACAATCAGATGTGAGGCCCTTTCCCCAGGGGATTTAGAGTTTCTCGGAGAAGGTAGCCCTTGAGAGCTGAGAGCAGAGCATTCAATAGGACAAGGAACAACCTTTCCCTCCTCCTATCAGGTTTTAGCTGAGCATCTGTGTAGCGCCGAGCACCTCAGGCAGAGGCCAGCCAGCCTTACATGTCTTCCCAGCAACCTAAGCATAGCCCCAGCCGCTCCTGGTCTGCTGGATGCTGCTTTGTACGAAGTCTCACCTTAAAGATATACATGCTCTGTACCACCACCGGCATCCGGAGGCCCAAACTTCTCACCAAAGCCTGGAAGACGATGACACCACAGCACCAGCCTGTACGTTTGTATCTGCTCTGCACATCTCCCCACCTTCAGCTCCAGCCCCCCAACTCACCTGCATCTTGGGAGAGTGTGTGATGCTCCTGAAGACTGGGTCATGGGCATGCAGAGCTATGGGTGGGAAATGGGTTCATGGGCTAGCCTCGGCTTCTGTGGATCCCTCCCAGGGACTCAGACCTCATTGTGGAATTCTCACGTACTTTAAACTTTATGCTTGTTTATGATTAAGTAAAGAGCCACAGAGCCCTTGACTATACTCCCCGCCCCCAGGGGGGGCTTAATCCTTTTTTTTTTTTTTTGCTTCAGCAGCAGGGTCTCCTGTATCCCAGGATGGCCTGGACTTACCAGGTACCAGAGGATGAGACTGAATCTCCAGCCTCCTCCTCCACCTCCTCAGTGCTGCCATTATTGGCACACACCACCATGCCTGGCTTGTACAGTGCTAGTGATTCAACCCTGGGCTTCAGGTGTACCGGCAAGCACCCTATTAACAGAGCTATGCCTCCAGCCTGCCCGTGACCATGACCTTCTGGCCATCTGGAACCCTCACTCCATCCCTGACTCCCCACACCTCACAGAGGAAAAAGGACCAACTACCATCTTATGGTGGGCTCTGGTCTTAACTCTCCTAAACTCTTCCCATCCCGGCTGCCCTACTTTCTTTTCCGCACTCCCAGACCCCGCGCTCACCATGGCCAATTTTGTTGATAGATTTCTCTGGTGGGACCAAGAATTGTCCTGTGATACAAACAAACAAACAAACAAACAAACAAAAACAGACAAACGCAGAAGATCTAGATTCCAGCTTCCTCCAGGTACCTGGTCTCAGCCGCCAACCAGCCCCAGGAGGTAGCCACCCTGATCCAGTCCCCCCCGCACCCCAACCCTCAGTGTCTCCAGAGCCCCCACTCCAAACCTTTCTTGTCAAAAACGCCTTTCTCAAAGAAGAACCGAACCTTGTCACCGCTGCTCAAGAAGTAGTCTGTGTTGCCCTGGAGAGGGTAACATAAAAGAGACTAGAGAGTGGCTGAGGGACAGAGCTGGGCCTGACAAGAGTGGAGTCAGGAGCTGCCCGCCCCCACAGGCCTAGGGACGCCTCCCAGGGCCTTCCCAGACAGTGGACTAGAACTCCAAGTGTCTAAAGCTGCAAATTGAGATTTCCTGGGCATATCTTTTTTTTTTCTTTCAGTTTTTTTGGTCTTCTTTCTTTCTATCTTTATTTGGTTTTTCAAACAGGGTTTCTCTGTGTAGCCTTGGCTGTCCTGGACTCACTTTGTAGACCAGGCTGGCCTTGAACTCACAGAGATCCACCTGCCTCTGCCTTTCCAAGTGCTGAGATTATAGGCATGTGCCACCGTGCCTGGCTGAACAGAAAGTTCTCAAATTAAAGGTGTATGTTAGGGCTGAGCCACACCAAATAAGAAACAGGTTTTTACCGTTCACAATCTTGGAGTTCACAACAGGATGAAATATCCTGCAACAAGTATCCAGAAACCACAATACCTTTTTTTTCCTTTTTGAAAAAGATTTATTTATTTATTGTATATGAGTGCTTTATCTGCAGAAGAGGGAATCAGATCACATTATAGATGGCTGTGAGCCACCATGTGGTTGCTGGGAATTGAATGCAGGACCTCTGGAAGAGCAGACGGTGCTCTTAACCAGAGTCATCTCTCCAGCCCTCACAATACCTTTTCATCCTCCTCCTTCTCCTCTTCTTTTTGTGTTTTGCTTTTTCTGTCCTGGAACTCACTTTGTAGACCGGGCTGGCCTCGAACTCACAGAGATCTGCCTGCCTCCCAAGTTCTGGGACTAAATGCATGCGCCACCATGCCTGGCCTCTTTGAATTTTAATTTTATGTGCATTGGTAGTTTGCCCGCAGGTGTATCTGTATATCTGTATTTGTGCCCAATACTCTCTCACACACAGCCGTGAACTGCCATGTGGGAACTGGGCTCTGGGATTGAACCCTGGTCCTCTGGAGCAGCTAGTGCTCTCAACCAATGAGCCATGTCTGCATCCTCACCTTTCTTCTTTCATGCTTCCTACCTCTGCTATCTACTAATTGGGGAAGAGGGCCGAGGTTCAGCCCCCTCACTCCTTAAGGTGTGTGTATCCTGCTATTTGGAAAAAACTGTGTTTCCTGAAGACTCCATCCTCCCTTCTCCCAGGAAAGGCATTCTGGCTGCTGTAATTCTGTTTACGGCCACCAGATGGCAGAAGCTCCTTGACATCAGTGCAAGTGAGGTCCTGTTGACCGGATCACACAGAAATTCAGACTAAGAAAAGTTAAAGGAACTGGCTGAGAGAATGGCCAGGAGAGGACTCACCCAAGAGTGGCCTATCAAATCACAGCAGGCTGCTCACAGAAGCTTCTTTGTGACCAGGGAGGGGACCTGAGGGACCACAGCAGGCCAGTGGCCAGCACCACCTGACGTCAGAGAGCTGGGTTCAAGTCCTGGTTCTAGCCATTAAAACTGTGGGTTGAAGGCTGTGCATTGGTGGCTCATAGCTGTAATCCCAGCACTTGGGAGGCAGAGGCAGGCGGATCACTGTGAGTTCGAGGCCAGCCTGGTTTACAAAGTGAGTCCAGGACAGCTAGAACTGTTACACAGAGAAACCCTGTCTCGGAAAAAAACAAAACAAAACAAAAAAACCCCAAAATCCCAGTGTGGGGTTTCAGTTTGAGCTTTATCTTGTCTTCAGATGTTAAGCTTGTGAGGCCTTCCTCATGCAATATGGAGAGGGGTGTGGTCTAGGGCTCTGAGGATATAAATGAGAGCCCAGAGAGAGCGTGGTGTGGCGTGAGGTGTGGCATGTGGTGTGGCGTGTGGTGCCAGCATGTGGTGTGGCATATGGTGTCAGCATGTGGTATGGCATGTGGTGTGGCCTGTGGTGTGGCGTGTGGTGTGGCATGTGGCATGTGGCATGGCCTGTGGTGTGGCATGTGGCGTGGCATGTGGTGTCAGCATGTGGCATGGCATGTGATGTGGCGTGTGGTGTGGCACGTGGTGTGGCATGTGGCATATAGCAGTTTGAAGAGACCACCAGAGTAGTGGTTTGGAGCAGACAGATAGAGAAAAATGCTTCTAGGGGCAGCGGCTTGGAGGAGACTGCTGGCTGTGTCTGCTGTTCATAGAGATTGGTATAGCTCCAAAGACCCTTCGACCCTAACCAGCTGGGAGAAGTAAAGGGGCTCCATTTCCCCACTAAACATCTCTCTCCTACATAAGGTTGGGAGGTTAGAAGGGAGGTTGAAGCCTAAACACCCCAAATAAAGTAGAGTTGGGGTTTTTTTGTTTTGTTTGCTTTTTTAAAGAGCACTACACAGTGCCTTACAAATTCACAGTAAGGAGTGATACACAGCTCCTTAGCTGGGCACCCGGCATGCAGATGGCTGAGGTCTGGTCCCTTATGGACACCTGTGGCCATTACGGTCAAATGCCCACCCTCACTGCCCCGGGTACCTACCTGAGTTCGAAGCTGCTCATCTTCCTTGGTGGAAAACTCCGTACGGCAGTGCAGAGGGACGTCCATCTCAGCCACGACCACACCAATCCTCTGCTGCATGGCCACACACTCGTCTGCTGTCAGGAATCCATCCAACAGCAGAAACCCATCCTCCTGGAACTGCACGCAGGACCAAGCCTCAGGGTTCCCTCTGCCCTCATCCCTTCCTTATGAGCCATGTTTGACCACAAACCTGAACCAACATCAACTGCCCTGCTCACAGTTCTGTCCCCCAGCCTGGACGTGGGTGCCTGCTGCTTGGTGAGGAGCAGTCAGTATTGGCTGTTAGCTCTGAGAGAGGGGGAGGGGCAGCTGTCTCTGCCCTTGGCCTCCAATGGGTTTGGGACATATGAAAACGCAACCTTTTCTTCTTCTTCTTTTCTTTTCTTTTAATTTAATTAATTTATTTATTTTGTGGTTTTTCGAGACAGGGTTTCACTGTGTACCCTTGGACCTTGGACACCCTTTGTAGACCAGGCTGGCCTCAAACTCACAGCGAACTGCCTGCCTCTGCCTCCCCAGTGCTGGGATTAAAGGCACAGCCTTTATTTTATTTTATTTTATTTGGCTTGCTTATGTGTAAATGTGTCAGTGTGAGCATAGAACATGGGTGTGAACTTTCAGGTGTGCATATTTAAGCATGTGCAGGGACACCAGAAGAAGACCATTAGGTGTCCTCCCCTACCCATTCTCCATTTATTCCTGAGACAGGGGCCCTTCTTTTTTAAAAGATTTGTTTATTATGTATACAGTGTTTTTACCTGCCTACTCCCCTGCATGCCAGAAGAGGGCACCAGATCTCACTCTA
The DNA here is from genome assembly GCF_964271855.1 of Acomys minous. Taxonomy (NCBI): domain Eukaryota; kingdom Metazoa; phylum Chordata; class Mammalia; order Rodentia; family Muridae; genus Acomys; species Acomys minous. The sequence continues at coordinate 67,848,475 of NC_140491.1, read as the reverse complement.
GATGGCTGTGAGCCACCATGTGGTTGCTGGGAATTAACTCAGGACCTCTAGAAGAGCAGACAGTGCTCTTAACCTCTGAGCCATCTCCCTAGCGCCAGGTGTGCAGCTTTTTAAGTGGGCACTGAGAGTCAAACTCTGGTCCTCAGTGCTTGCACTAGCACTCTTGTTTGGTTTTGTTTTCTAAGGCAGAGTTTCTCTGTGTAACCTTGGCTGTCCTGGACTCAATTTGTAGACCAGGCTGGCCTTGAACTTACAAAAGATCCGCTTGCCTCTGCCTCCTGAGTGCTGGAGTTAAAGGTGCGCGCCACTAAGCCTGGGTGCCCTAGCACCCACTGAGCCACATCTCTAGCTCCCTTATTCCTTGCTGTTTGCTTGAAGACAGGTTCTCTTTGCGGAGCCCAGGGACACCTCAAACTCAAGACCCTCCTGAAGGCTGGCATTGCAGGTGTGGACCACCGTGCCTGGCTAGTCCAATGTTGACTAAGCCTTAAGTGTGTGAGACAGTTTTAGCGGATAGGCGTGGTTATGAACAAGCCACCCTCACACAAGTTACAGGCCAGTGAAGGAGACCCCACGAACCACCAGTCATCAGGCAAACATACCATCCTACACTATGTTGAGTACAGGGAGAGCGGGGCAGGCTTTGAGAATTAAAGGCTGAGAATCTAATGAGTTAAGGGGTCAAAGGGCAGCTTCGAGAAAGTAGGTTTAAAGGAAAGTGTAGGAACGCCTGTAATCCCAGCACTCGGGGAGGCAAAGGCTGGAAGATCTGTGAGTTCCAGGCCAGTCTGGTCTACTAAGTGAGTCCAGGACAGCCAGGGCTACACAGAGAAACCCTATGTCGAAATACCCAAGGAAAACCCAAAAAAAAAAATCAAAAAGGAAAGCACAGGATATTGGAAAGCAAAGAGGTAGGGAAGACCACTGCAGACAGAATAGATGTGCAAAGCCTCTGGTCACTGGAAGGGCGTGAGAAATCAGGTAGGAGTGAGGCACAGGTGAGGGGAGGGCTGGAGGAACAGACAGGAGGGAGGCAGGGGGTCAGTGGGGGGTGAGCACAGATGGCTGGCTCTGAGGCTGCGGAGAGAGAGAAGGTGAGCAGGAGCACGTGCCGCTTGCCTAACACGTACAAGGCCCTGGCTTCGTCCCTAGCACCAAAGACAAAACAAAACAACGAGGGGTCAGAGAGTGAAGGTGTAAGGATGGCCAGGCCCAGCAGCCCAGCCCTCTAACCCCAGCGTGTAGGAAGCAGTGGCAGATGGATGTCTGTGAGTTGGAGGGCAGCCTGGTCTACACACTGAGTGAGTTCCAGGCCAGACAGGAGTACATAGGAAGACCTGTTCTTAAAAAAAACAAAAACAAAACAAACAACAAAGCAGCACTTTGAATTAACATATGGGAGGCCCCAACTCCACCTTCAGAATCAGGAAGACCAAATAAAATCTCAGCAAAACTCATACAGGAAAAAACTAAGATAGGAGCCAGGCTTGGTGGCACACACACCTTTAATCCCAGCACTCAGGAGGCAGAGGCAGGCGGATCTCTATGAGTTCGAGGCCAGCCTGGTCTACATGTAGAGTCCAGGACAGCCAAGGCCACACAGAGAAACCGTGCCTGAAAAAACAAAAAAACAAAAAAGGAACTGAATAGTGGCAGCTGTCAGGAAAGAGTAGGTCTGCGCTCATGCATGTGTGCTCAAGGGTATGAGTGTGTATGTATGTGTGTGTGTGATGTGTATGTGTGAGTGGGTGTCTGAATGTGTGTCTGTGGTGTGTACCCTGTGTCTATGTGAATGTGTGTGTGTGTGTGTGTGTGTGTGTGTGTGTGTACATGAGATATCAATCTCAGAGACTCCAGCAAACACTCAATTAGTGAACTATAACCACAGCTCCAGGAGGGTTAACAGTCTTGGCATATGAAATTATGGGTGGTTACTTTAAAGTGTGTGCAGTCCAACCCTAGGCTTTCATAATGGGACTGACCTAACTACTGGCCTGTCCCCATCCCGTTTTTCTGCCTTCACCAACAGGCCCCTGCGGCTGGCTGGATTGACAGATCTGAATTCTAGCTTGTCTATCCCCGAGTCCCCACCAGACCCGCCCCGGGGGTGTCTGTGACCTGGCTATGTACACAGACATTAGGGTTTCTGCCCAGGGAACCTACTCTCCTTTATGACACGGCAGGGGTAGTTCAAGGGTCTCTGGAGATCTGCACCCCTCAGCTGACCCTCCCGGCCACAGGCCCCTACCTTCTTGAGTTGTGAGGGACTCAGGCAGGCCATGGGGTGTGCTGCAGGCCACTGCTGTCGTGGGCTGCTGATTCCAGAGCTGGATAGGAGGAAGTTCAGGAGGGGGAGAGACCATTGACCGAGGCGCAGAGGATCTAACCCTTCCCGACCCGGAAAAGATTCAAACCTGTCCGCCCTGTGCCTCCCAGCGTGGGCCAAGCCCCTCCCCTCGTGGGCCAAGCCCCTCCCCTAGTTCCTTCTTCCTCATTTCTGAGCTTGGACGGGGCCCAGTGTCTGCCCTAGCCCAGCCTCCAGCTAATCCAGGATTGGCTTTCCCCTACTTCCCTACGTGGTCAGTCTATGATCCTTTGAACCCTCAGATTTCTCTCTAGAATCCACTCCTGGGCAGTAATAGGAAGTGTGCTATTTAAAGTCTCCACTAGCGGGAGGAAGGTAAAGGCTAGAAAGTCCCGGGAGTTACAGGGAGCTAAATTTTCCCTGCAGAGTGGGACTGCAGGGCCTGGGCCCTGGGTGGCTTTGTGCTATGAAAGCCAAAGGGCTCCTAGGAGGATAACTAACTGTTTGCTCCTCCAGCTTTGATCTGCACCCCTGCAGATGCTGGGAGAAAGCCTTTGGAGAGATGCTGAGGGAGGGCACATGGGGGCGGGGGTCGAGGGGAGCAGAGGCCCAGAGCCTCAGCATGAAAGGAGGCAGAGATGTTTCCAGCTCTGTAGACTTAGACCCAGGATGGCTGGAGTGCACAGCAGGGTAGCAGGGACCACCTGCTGGCCCTGCAGCTAATGGGGACATTGGGCTCTGAAAAGATGTCCACTGGCCTTCCCAGAAGTGGTGCTTTGAACAGCCAAGGGACAGAGTGTCTCGGGAGGAAGCGAGGGGACACTGCTCTGCTGTCAGGAGCCTTGGCTTTAGATCAAGTGTTTTCTGGGCCATAACACTGGGAGCTACTGCTTAGTGAGGGCTGTGCCCACTGGCCCCTGTGGCTGATGGAAATTCTCGCGGGTCAGGCTGGGAAAGGCCTGGAGACAGAACCAGGCAGAGTCACAAGGCAGGCCATGTAGAACTTGTCCTTTCTGATGCAACAGCTGAGCAAAACCAGACACCCAACCAAGTTCCAGGAAAACAGAGCAGAGAGGGCTCCTACTGCTGAGTCAGCAATGGCCTGGGGATTTCACCCAAGTGGGGGCAGGGGCTGACCAGCCAGACACGTGGTCGAGGTCAGATCCAACCCTTTTTCTGCAGCTGGTGATAACAGGGGCCCAGTGAACAGCAAGAGACAGCCGCCGCAGGGGAGGAGCTTGGCCTGGGGGCCTGGGACTACCTGGGAAGGGCCTCTCAACTGGCTCACACACCCCTAGCAGGGTGGCGGTGAGGGTGTACGGTGGGTGGGTGGGTGGGTGGGTTTAGTTTTTAAAACTAATTTTTCAGTTTCACCAAGTTCTCAAAGTTGCTTTTGTAAGCAGGGGTTAGGCCAACAGTGTGGTTTTCGGTAGAGTGGAGAGGGCTGGACAGGGAGGACAAGGAGCCTCTACAGTGTTCATTCAGCTGGCCTAAGGGCAGGGTGGGTGGAGCGTCCAAGTCACTTTTTCTCAGATGCTAACCAGTTCCAGATCGACTTCTCCAGGTCTGAGGCACAGGCCTCTAAGTCTCTCCCAACCCCCACTCCTACCCCAGGGCAGGATAGGGGCTGTGGGTCGGGAAGGGACCAGAGCAGAGCAGACAGGACCCCTACAAGGACAGAGAGATGTAAAGGGAGTTTTGACTCAGGTCTGAGGGGTCGGTGCCTGTAGGGCAAGGGAAGGGCTCTAGTCAGTTCAAGGAAAGAGAAAAACTGCCGGAGCAGCTCAGGCCTCCTCTCTCAGGTCACACTTCAGCTTCTACCTCACCTAAACACTTCCCTGATGTAAGCACGCCTGTGGGCACATAGTCTAGAAGGAAGGTGGGGTGCTACAGTATGGGCCTGCAAACCCCGAATCTATCCATTGAAAACTTAGTTCCATTTACTTTGACAAAGCATCAAACGGTCCTCTCTGCCTACTCTGAAGGGCTGGCTGGGAAACCATGTAGCCACACTGGCTCCGGCCTTCTGCAGTCTTCCTCACTCAACTTCCAGGCCTGAGATTACAGGAAAGACTCCGCTGCACCGGGCTTAGAGCTTATGGGTGGGTCTACCCCCATGAAAGGGGCACTGCCCTTCCTGGAGACAGGCTAACCCTGAAGCTCCCAACTCCTGTGATGGTCAAAAGTGGCATGCATTTCTCACTGGCTCCAGTGGTCAGATCCTGAACTTCTCTGCAGTCTCCTCTGTCCTTCCTGAAATCCACAGTTCTTAGGTACTACAGCGACGATGCACAGTAGACACTACACAACCACTTTAAATAAGCCTGTAGTGCCATTATTACTATTCGGGGGCCATAGGAGAGAAACACTAGAGTCTCATCAGAGCTAAGATCCGAAGACAGTTCTACCTCTCAGAGCCTCTGCCCTTGACCCCAAAAGGGGCCGGGGGCCAGGGAGGTCTCCCTGTCGTAGCTGCCAGCCTTACCTTTGCAGAACCATGGAGACTTGGGTGCTGGAAGCCGGAGCATCTTCTGAAAGCAGGGTGGAACAGCCCAAGGCACAGCTGGGGATACGGAGGCAACAAGAGGGAAGCAATGGGCTTAGCTTCATGCAGGAGACCACCGGGCTGGAACAAGGACCTCTTGCTCCTGGCTCCCACTCCAGATGCTCTTCCAGCCCTAACCATCCAAAGCACGTGAGGACCCAATCAACAGGCCTTGGGACAACAGAAAACCTGCTGGCCACAAGAGCCCTGGTCAGGGACCAGGTCCAGAGCATACAGGTGCTGTTTGGCTCATAGCATCCAGAAACTGCCTTGAAGGTGCTCTAAGTTTCACATGACCAAGAGGTGAGCAGAGCTAATCTGTAGGTGCCCAAGAAATAGTCCCTCAACGAAATTGTCCCTCAGGACCAAACCACCTCAGAGAAGTAAAGGGACAAACTTTACATGTTCTATGGCATGGAGACCTCCAAAGGCAGGTGTGTTATAGATTTATTTGATATCTGAACTGAGTCTACAAGTCAGACCCATGTGTAACGGATTGCTTCATGGTTGTCAGAGGCTAGTGTGCAGTATTTCAAGAGTTACATCCAATGACACGACGCGGGAAAACACAAATGGATGGAGACAGACATACTAGTTAAGACAAGAGACGCTAAAACGTGCCTTAGTGTCCATGTGATTGATCTAAGGCAAGGACCCTTCTAAAGTGGGACCCTAGTGATTGAGCTAAAGCCGAGTGGCTTTCCACCACTAAGTGCTAGCTGTACTGTGTGCAAACCAGGTGCCCAGTACAAAAACTGTCCTGGAACAAAAACTGGGGAGCCTGCCCTCCCAGGGGCGACCTCTCCATACCCAAACCTGCCTCTAAATGTCTGCTGTTCGTGGAGGACCAGATGGTGACAGAGCCAAGGTAAGCAGCAGAGGCGAGTGGTGGCACTGAGCAAACCCACAACACAAGATGTGGGAACAGAGTCCGGGGGAAGCAGCTGCTCTGGGCTCCTTAACACTGTGCGCAGAGGGGCGTTGTGGGGGAGACGGGGATGGAGCACCGTTCATCTGGGGACTAGCCAGCTCAAGTCTCCTCCCTTCTTGGCAGCTCCAGAGCCTTCCTTTTGGCTGACAGCCATGAAAAGGGCGCCTGCCAAGACCCATGGAGGAGAAAAAAATAATAAACCACCCCCAAAAAACAAACAAAACAAAACAAAACAAAAAACCCCAAAGCGAATAAAAATAAAAGCCGACTGATCCAGGATGGTGAGGAAAGATTGGGAAGACATTCTGGCCCACACCCCAGGGACAGGAAGTGTCCTTCACTGTTTTGCTGCTTTGCTCAAGGGGAAACACCACCCACCCTGAGACTTTAACTCACTGGCCTTAGTGTCTTTTTTTTTCTTTTCTTTCTTTTTTTTTTTTTTTTAGTTTTTCTTTCTTTCTTTTTTTTTTTTTAAATACCCAAACCATCGTTTTCAAAGGAAAAAACAAAACCTGATTTAAAAAAAAAAAAAAAAACCAACTAAAACAATTTTGCTTCAAAATCTGATGGGGCAAGCCCCAGGCCTGGCCTCTCCACCAGAAGGCCTGGTCTCCCACAAGCTCTGCTGCCAGAGCCTAGCACAGCGCCAATAAGGCAACCGTCCTGCGGCTGGCTCACCTTACCCAACCCTGCCCAAGTCTGGGTGGGCACTTGATTCTGTCAGCATCACCCAAAAAGTAAAAGGCGAACACTGCCAGGTTGCTTAAACACTTCCCAAAGCCAAGCCACGGGAATGCTAAGCTCTCTGTAGGGTGAAGACGCTAGTGGGAAAGTGCCAGGTCTACGTAACTGTCCCTGGGCCTCTGAGGCAGAGATGGCCTCTGGGGTGGACACTCTGATTGTCCAAATACTGCACTGAGACTATTCAAAGACTCCAGTCTCTAGCAAGTGTCTGCCCCGGGTGTATGAGTCCCAGACGGAGAAAAGGGACCAGCCCTCAGCCCCTGTCTTCTGCCCCGGCCCAGCTCACGCCTGGCCTGGGCTCTGCCTGGCTGAACCCAGCTGGCTGTCCAGCAGTCATGGGAGAGCTGGGCTGCCCACTTGGCTTGAGGGCGTGCTGAGGGTCCTTGCTGCTCCTCCAGGCTTTGCTCAGGCCTGCTCCTTGTCAGCTCTCCAGAGCCGTTCCTTCACCTCGGGTGGCAGCGTGCTGAACAAGTCCTCTTCCACCACCAGGCCACTGCGCTTCAGCAGTGGGCACTCGCCCAGCTCCACGGGCAGGCACTCCAGCCGGTTGCCCCGCAGCTCGATCTGGGTCAGGTTGGTCAGCTCACCCACTCTCGAGGGCAGCGACTGTAGTACATTGTTGCCCAGGTGCAGGGCCCGCAGCTTCCGACACTGGAAGAGCTCTGGGGGGAGCGCCTCGATCTGCAGGAGGGAGCAAAGGGCTGGGGTAAGGTGTATGCCTGGACAGAGCCTTTGAACCTTCCCACACGCTTCACTCTCTCTGAAGCCTGATGGACCTTAGTGTGGCCCAAATCTGGCCAATAACTACCCTGTAGTTCCCCCTGCAGGAACAGATCTGCCGGCCGGAGTCCTACGACACCCAGAACGGGCTGTGGGCTCTAAGTGCAGGGTGGGTCTACCCAGTCCCTGCCCTAAGGGGCAAGCCAAGCCGGCAGCTCCACATCCCAGGGGCAGGCGTTTCGTCCTGCCTAGCTTAAGAGTAGCTTCTGAATGTAAGGCAGCAAGTTCTGGGAACTGAGGAGAGTTCCCAGCTAGAGGCTTCTCCTTCCGGGACATGCCATCCTCATCTGTCAGGTCACAAGGTTAGCAAGGTGCAGGGGGCCCAGGACTGGACACTCGGGACAATCCTAATTTGACCACACAGGAAAAACAAACAATATCTGGGTGCAGCTTACCACAAGGCAGGCTCACTTAGCACAGATACTGCTTGGGTTTTTTGGGTTTTTTTGTTTTGTTTTGTTTTTTAAAGACTTATGTGTTTTTATGTGTCTGGGTCCTTGCCTGCATGTATGTATGTGCACCCATGTGCATGCCTACTGGAGGCCAGAAGATGGCATCAGCCGCCACAAGTGCTCACAACCACTAAGCCGGTCTCTCCAGTCCCTGTTTGAGATAGGATTTCACTGTGTAGCCCTGACTGTCCTGGAACATGCTACGTAGACTCTTGGATTCACAGAGATCTGCATGTCTCTGCCTCCTCAATGCTGGGACTATGGTATGTGCCATCATGTCTGGCTTAAATTTATTTTTATTATTTTATTTTATGTTTTTGAGATAGGGTCTTACTATGTAGCCTTGGTATTTTTTTAAAGTAATTTATTCCTTGTTAATTTATTTAACTTTTTTATTTATATGTTTTAGTGTGAGGACATCAGATCCCCTGGAGCTGGAATAACAGACAGTTGTGAGCTGCCATGTGCATGCTGGGAACTGAACTCAGGACCTCTGGAAGAACAGCCAGTGTTCCTAACTGCTGAGCCATCTCTCCAGCCCCTTTTACGCTTTTTAAAGATTTATTTATTTACTTTATTTATATGGTTTGTCTGTATATATGTCTACACGCCAGAAGAGGGCACCTAATCTCATGGGACCACTGCTTTAGACAGTAGTGAGCTACCATGTGGGTGCTGGAAATTGAACCTGGGTCCTCTGGGAAAGCAGTCGGTGCTCTTAACCACTAGGCCACCTCTCCAGCCCCTGAAGATTTATTTTTATGTGTATGAGAGCTTGTCTGTACGTGTGTCTGTGTACCACAATAATGCCCAGCGCCCACAAAGGCCAAGGGTGTTAGACAGCTGGGAAATGAGCCCAAGTCCTCAGTGGGGACAGGAAGCACTGGCAACTGGAAAGGCAGCTCTCCAGCCCTAACTGTGTGTGTGAGTGCCTGAGGAGAGCTGCACAGGGCGCTGGGAACTGAACTCAGGTCCTGTGGAAGAGCAGCAAACAACTCTTAAATGTTCAGTCTGTATCCCTCAGCACAGATACTGTTATCTCACTCAGTGTTCAAAACCAACAGTAAATGCTCTGTGAATGTTTCCCACATCACAGTTGGGACAATAGAAACCTGAAGACAGGTGAGAGCTGGTGCCAAGATTTGAAACTGGTCCAACAGTGATGCTCTGGTGACTGTTTGAGGTGTTCTGGGATGCAGGAAGGGCCCAGGGCTACCAGCCTCTTCCCTGCCCTTCTCTGGGCAATCGGCTCGAGACAAGGGTCCTTAGCTCACCTGTCTGAAAAGTGCCACCTTCAGGAGGAACGGGCAGGTGGGGAGCGGGCCTTCCTGCCAAGCAGGGACTGGGTAGGGCTACACACTGCCTACCCTCAGGGACTCGACCATATCCCTACACACTGCCTACCCTCAGGGACTCGACCACATCCCTACACACTGCCTACCCTCAGGGACTCGACCACTGTCCCTATTTTCCTGCTAAGGAGAAGTGACACCCCCACACACACACCTAAGGTTGCATGGCCATGCCTGAGAGGACGCAAGCTTTGCATCCTGCAGCCACTCACACAGGAACCATATCCTCATTCTGCGTTCCAGAGCAGGAGGGAAGCTTCTTGTCCTCCTGGGCCTCAGTTTCCCCATTTTTGCCTTGTGTTTTTTGTTTGCTTGTTTTGTTGAGACAGGATGCAGCCCAGGCTGGACTCAAACTTGTGGCAGCCCTCATGTTGCAGGCTTTCCAGTGCTGGGGTTACAGGAATGAGCCACAGTGCTCCCTAGTCTCCCCACTTGTGAAACACAAAGCTCGGTCGAGGCGTTCTTCTCATCTGCAGCATCTGGAACTTAGGATCCTTTTTCAGCGCTGCGCTTTAACCTCACAGGTTCTGGTTCCCAATGAGCAACCTAAGTTTTCAGCAGGGAAATGAGTGTGGCCATAGCCTCAGAATATGAGGCCACACTGCTTTCTTTTCTGTTTGTTTGTTCATTTGTTTTCGAGACAGGGTTTCTCTGTGTATCTTTGGTTGTCCTAGACTCGCTCTGTAAATCAGGCTGGCCTCGAACTCACAGCGATCCACCTGCCTCTGCCTCCTGAGTGCTGGGATTAAAGGTGCACACTACCACACCCAGCTCCCACACTGTTTTCTTTCTTTCTTTCTTTCTTTCTTTCTTTCTTTCTTAAAAAAGATTTATTTATTTACTTATACAGTATTTTGCCTGCATGTGTGCCTACACACTAGAAGAGGGAATCAGATCTCGTTATACATGGTTGTGAGCCACCATGTGGTTGCTGGGAATTGAACTCAGGACCTCTGGAAGAGCAGACAGAGCTCTTCACCTCTGAGCCATCTCTCCAGCCCCACATACTGCTTTCTTCAAGGAGATGTCTGACCCCCTGCTGTGGCCAGGGGTCAGAGATGGAGCAAGGTGGCTACAGAGTCTAAAGTTCAGGGATATGAAAGTCAAGGGTAGATAGGAAGTGAGCCCTGCGGGACCAGGGACCAGAGCCTTCCCAGAATACCCACACTGCCTCCCTGCCCGCGCCCCATGCTCTATGACCTCCTCTAATGATACAAGCCAGGGCAGTAGAATGCTTCTGTCCAGTGAGTGGTGGAGTCGGGTCCACTAACTCAGCGCCAGTCCATGCCTCCAGAGGTCCCTCCTTCAGAGTCCCGTCCCCAGAACCCCACCACTATTACTCTGCCACCCTCCCTAGGCCTGAGAGAAAAGTGCAGGCACATTAGGTAGCTTGGCTCCCTGCCATGGCCACTCTTATCCTTTAGACCAAGTGTCCCTAGTCCAGTGAAGGCTTAAGAGCTGTTTCCCATCACTCTGAATTCCACCTCTCTCGCCTCTTCAGAGACCTCAGCGGCCCCCTGATTAGCACAGGAACAGCCTCAGGTCCACTAGGTCTTCACTAAAGATGACCTCCCAGGAGCCTCTGGGCTGCTCCCTCTCCCCCAGCTCCTCAACCTTCCTGACCATCCACCTGGACCAGTGCTATCTCTGAGCTCACATAACCCAGCCTTGCCGCTGGCCGGTCACAAGCTAGACCCACACACGTCCTTTCACTGACTCCCTGTGCATGACAGCCATGTGCTCCAACCCGACTACTTTTCACGTCCGATTGAAGACAGAGCCCCGTTCCTTTCTCCTGGGCCCAAGACCCCTCTTCACCCAGGAGCACAGTAAAGAGGACTCTGAGAGCTTCCGGACACCTCACCGAGAGCCCGACACAGGCTGCACACTTGATCTTCCCTCTGACCTGCTCATCCTCTCAGTCCTGGTTCAGTGTTTAAAAGACCTGAGAACCCCACACGTCCTCCTCAATGGGTGACCTATGGCTCGGCTCTACCTCCAAAGGCTCTCACAGACTCATTTTCATTTCTGTTCCCAGCAGCCTTGTCCAAGTCAAGCCTCCCACATCACTGCCCCCTACTGGAGGGCAGATCCAGGAGGACCCTGCCTGCTTATAATTGGTCCAAGCACATTTTTTCCCTATAAAAGGCCTCAGGGTACTGCTGGGGGTAGGGACAGGATGTGACTAAGCAATGTGCTAAAATAGAGTGTCGGAGGGTCTCCTTCCTCTAGCTCAGGACAACATGCCTCCGCCAGCTCCTTTCCTAAGGGGTGACCTCAGTCAATAGGCATGAAGCTAACAGGCAAGCCTGGTGTGCAAACCTGGGGGTGAGGGACAGGACAGAACAAGGCTGGAAGCTGGCCCAGCCCGACACCTGGGGCACAGCAGGCCCTTCAGTGTGGGTGGAAAGTCCCTCCTGACTCTCGAGTCCAGCACTATGCCACAGGGAGCCACTTAGCACCCCCTCCTCACATTAAAGAAGGGCTTGGCCTACGCAGTGCTTTTTCTTTATGGACCTCCAATGCTTCCTCTCAGAGGGTCGTACTATAGTGAAAACAACCAGAGTTGGACCATCATCCTTGAAAATTCTCAGTGTACATGAGCCATGCCCAATAAAGATTGTCCCAATCCCTCTGACATGGAAGATCCAGGCTGGCCTGCACTGCAGGTGCCCAGGGACTAAGGAAGAAAGCACCTGTGCCGCCACCAATCTGTGACATGTAGAGATGAGTCCCGAGCTAGATCCACATCTGAGTGAGGCTGGTAGGACAGAGCTGCTGGCAGCAGGAGACTGAGTGTCACACCTGCTCAAAGCCACCACAATCCCCACTCAAGAGCCAGCCACGCTTACTTTAAGGACCACTGTACTGAAGGCACAGAGGTGGGGCTGAATTGTCCCTCTTGCTCTCTGTCTCCTGACCCCTAACCTCAGGCTCCCCATCTTTTACAGAATGGTACCTGCAGGTCATGAGGACAGGGGAACCTCCCACCCAACATCCTGTAGCTACGGCCTGGTTTCTCCTGGGAGGTCAGACCACAAGCCACAGAAGTGCCCTGCCCTCAGCCGTTACCTCTTGCTAGGGGCTTTCCTGTCACACAAGGGCTGGTATACAAGGGCCACCTACAGTTTCAAGGGCATTGCTTCCTACAGTGCTGTCCCCAATTTCCTCTCCAGAAAAGCTGGCAGGACAAGTTACCCCACCTCAGCCCAAGCTTGTTTTTCACCCCTCTGCTGCAGACAAGAAAGGGACATGAGCTATGCTGGAGCTACAGAGACCACTGGCTTCACCTCAGCCGGCAAAACCACCCACAGAGCTTCTCTTGCCGAGGAGACACAGGCCGGGCCCCTTGGCTCAAAGTATTGTAGGGAGACAAAGTGTGGGAAATAGGTACCACAAACACTGGGTTGGGACCTGCCCCCACCACCTCACTTCAAGAGTACCCTGGTGTTGGGACTCCTAGGTTACGCACATTCCTGAGGCAAGGGCCTGGTCACACCACCTGTCATGGCAGAACTCAGAGCTTCTGTGACAAAGACAGACCCCCAAATCTGCAATGAGGCCTGGGAGTCTGACTCCTGAACCCTCTCTGTGTTTCTAGAAAGAAGCGAGGACCTCAACCCCAGAAACATCAGGTGGCCTGAGACACCAGTCCTCTGAGCACCACAGGAGGCCACGCCGTGGCAGGCCACTCACCCTGTTGGCCGTGACAGCCAGGTTCTGGAGGTTCTGCAGGAGGCCGATGTCAGCGGGGAGGAAGGTCAGGTTGTTGTGGCTGAGGTCCAGGTAGCGCAGCTTGCGGCAGTAGAAGAGCTGGGTGGGAATCTTCTCGATCTTGTTGCGGTTCAGGTAGAGGCGCTCGAGGTTGGTGAGGTTGCCGATCTGGATGGGGATGTAGGCGATGTGGTTGTACCACAGCTTAAGGCAGGTGAGGCGGTGCAGGTGCTGGAAGCTGATGATCTCCTCGATGGTCTTGAGGTTGTTGTCCTTCAGGTCAATCTCCTGCAGGTTGTGCAGGCTGAAGATGGAGTGAGGGATGCGCTCCAGGTCACAGCGGATCAGCTCCAGCTCCGTCAGATTCACCATCTTCTTGAGGCTGTTGAGGACAATGAGCTTGGTGCCCTCGTTGTTGATGGACAGCTTCTGCAGGTGCACGCCCACATCCGTGACGACCTGCGGCAGCTTGCTCAGGTTGCTTTTGAGCCGCAGCACCTTGAGGCGCTTGAGCTCCCGAAGCCCGTCGATGACGATGTAGCGGTTGTTCTCGGCACTCAGGTTGCCTGTCAGGTGCAGCTCCTCCAGCGTCTTCAGGCTGTAGATCCACAGGGGGATCTCCTTGATGTCGGTGAACTTGATATGTAGTGCCCGCAGGTTCTCTCGCAGGAAGGCCAGGGCGGGAGCCTCGATCTTGGCTGCGGTGTGGTACAGCCACAGCTCCTTGAGGCCTGTGAGCTGGGCGATGCTGGGCGGGATGGTCACGTCAGGAATCAGTTCCAGCTTTAGGACCTCTAACTCCACCAGGTCAAACACGGTGTCGGGGATGCCGCTGAGCATGAACAGGTGCAGCTCCAGCTTGTCCTGGGCGTTTTTGGTGAGCCGCTGGCGCAGCTTGTCCAGCGTCCACTCGTTGTTGAGGTTCAGCTGCCGCAGTTTGTTCTCGCTCACCTCAGACAGGAAGACGGCGAAGCGCTTCGAGTAGAGCGGGTCATACTGGTCGATGAGGTGCAGCATGAAGGCGAAGTCATTCTTGACGTCCGGGATGTCACTGTAGCTGCTCTCCTCCCGGATCGACTCAAACGAGTACTTCTTGAGGGAGCGCCGCAGCATCCACCACAGCGTGTACATGCAGATGAGGCCATAGAAGATGACCAAGCTGATGTAGAAGGATGCCAAGATCTTGAAGAGAGTGGCCAGAGGGTGGGCACAGCGGTAGGTGCGGTAGCCTGTCAGGCTCTCGATGTCCACAGTGCAGTCCACGTCAAACTTGATGTTGTGCACGTAGTAGACCGTGTAGCAGATGATGAGGACGAACTTGATCACCTTGATGATGGTCTGCCGCATGTAGAGACGGTACACGATATCCCCCTCCTCCACGTGGGTCCGGAACTTCTTCACCTTCTCAAACAGGGCCTTCGCCTGCTCCCCTTCCTTCTTGTCCAGCACGCCTGTCTCCGATCGGTCCACGATGCCCTGCTCAATCCGTGACTTAGTCCGCTGCAGCATGGGCACAGTGGCCTCCACATCCTCGCTGACTGTAGATGACTTCTTGTCCATGGAGCCGTTCATCTTGCTGAAGGCTGGCTTGGGGTCACTCTCCTCCACCACTGTCTCTGACAGGGCCCTTGTCGTCCACGGCGAATCGAAGCACTTGAGCAGGATAGACACAAAGTGTTCCAGCTTTGAACTGGTGCGTGGGAACTTGAACCAGAAGTTGCTGCAGGCCAGGAAGATGAGGGTGTGCAGGAGCACGAGGTACGGGAAGTACTTGGCAAACCAATGCAGGCGGTTCTCGTAACACACAGCGTCCACGTAGTTGTACTGGTGGCGGTCTAGGTCATACTTGATCCCTGTGGGGCCTGTGTCAGGAGTCGGTAGGACTGTGGAGTTGGGGTAAGTGGGCTCTGGGCTGGAGGCCCAGCCTCGGAAGGAGTCGTTGCAGGTGTCTTTAGTGACCCACTTACAAGGCAGGCAGATCATCTTGTCCTGGGTGACTTGCAGGGTCCCCCCAAAGACAGCAATCATCAGCATAACAATGGAGATGTAGTCGGTGAACACATCCCACCATGGCTTCAGGATCCGGTATGCTGGCTGTGTGTCCGCAAAGTAGCGGAGCTCTGTCACCGGGATCATGGTTTAACCTGAAAGGGACCCATACAAGATTTACCACAAGGCAGGCTCAATTGTGGACCCCAGGGATGAGGGAAGAATATAAAATTCCACCACTATAAGTCAGGTGGTGGTGGCACACACCTTTAATTCCAGCACCGGGAGGCAGAGACAGGTGGCTCTGTGAGTTCGAGGCCAGCCTGGTCTATAGAGTGAGTTCCAGGACAGCCAAGGCTACACAGAGAAACCCTGTCAAAAACAAAAACAAAACAAACAAAAAAAAACCAAAATAAATAAATAAATAAAACACACCACTATGAATCTCCTCAAACCACAGCCCAGCACTTCGCCATGAGCTGCACCAGTGGCCTGGAGGACTCTGCAGTGAGGACCAAGGACTCCTTTCCTTTTTTTGGAGACAGAGTCTATGTAGTCCTGGCTATCCTCAAACTCGCTATGTAGACCAGGCTGGTCTTGAACTCACAATGATCTGTCTACAGCTCTGCCTCCCAAGTGCTGGGATTAAAGGCGTACGCAATCATACCTGGCCAAAGCCATTTTTAAATTATTTTATTTTATACATATGTGTTTTGCCTGTGTGTGTGTCTGTGCACCAGTGAATGCCAGAGCCCAGAGCAGGCATCCGATTCCCATGGAACTGCAGTCACAGACAGCTGTGAGCCGCCAGGTGGGCGCTGGGAATTGAACCCAGGGCCTCGGGAAAGCAGGCAGCATTTTTAACTGATCTATCTCTCCAGCTCCCCAGAACTCATTCTTATGACACAAACTGTGAGGACCATGTCTCAAAAACAAAAGAAACTAAAACACATCTGCACGTTTATACACAGTGGGTGTAGACAGGACTGTGGGAGGCAGGAGGGAGGCTATGTGTAACTTCCTGTGCAGAGTGTGGTGTGGGGCAAGGAGCTGTAAACAAGTGAAGGCAAGCCTCTCCAGAGCTCTGTCTGGGTGCCTGACGGTGGCTTCTGTGACCCCAGTTTGAGAGATGCTGGACCAGAAGCTGCTTTAGGGAGGTCCAGCCTGTGCCACACTCACGGGTGTAAGGGGAGGCTGCTGAGGAGGCTGTGCTTACGCTGCTCTACAAAACTGTAGGGACCGAGGTAAAGGGAATGTCTATGCCTGGAAACACTTGGGGTGGGGGCTGCTCACTCTGTTTTCACTGACTGGTGACTCTCTGGACTTCTGGTTTGGTTTCATCTGAGACAGTCTTATATTTTATATAGCCTTAGGCTGGCCTCAGTCTCAGTCAGCATATAGCCAATGATGACTTTGAACTCCTGGTCCTGTCTACTCCCTAAGCCACCACACCCAGTTTATGAGTTGCTAATAAGAACCAAACCCAACAGCCTGGTCTACAAAGTGAATCCACAGCAGGCAAGGCTACCCAGAGAAACCCTGTCTCAAACAACAAGCCAACAACAGATCCAAACCCAAGACTTCCTGCCTGCTATTCAAGAGCTAGAACACCACCCTTTTTAAAAAGTGAAATTGTGCCTCTACTTAATAGTACATGTTCTTGATCCGAATCAAGATTTCACACCAATCTCAATTAAATGCTGTGTCAGGTAGGTCTGTTCTCTTGGAAGAGGAGTGGGACAGCCTGGGGACAGGGCTGGGCCACTGCATGTTCAAACCAATGTCCTTCATGGTAACCCTCCCCACAGATGCCGATCTCCCGAGGACACCTGAGGAGGCTGTGAGGCTGGAGGCACTGGCACTCGGTAGAGGAGGCCAGAGCTGGAACATGGGGCAGGCTCCCCACCCTGGCTCTGGTGGGTTCCCTGCCCTGTCCTCTTCAGCCCATCCCAAGAAAGCAGAGATCCAAGGAGGGGAGACAGGCCAGCCCTCCCCGCTGAGCTCGGGCTTCACTGACAGATGGAGTTCGCCCTCCTTCTGCCTGGGGTCCCATGCACAGGAGGCGCCTGGTTCACACGGTGTTGAAGAGACCCACCAGGTGTCTGCACTCCTGGGTTCCCACTGTTTAGGTCACCCCAGGGCCAGCAGGCACCGAGACAGTTCTCCTGGTGAGGCTGGGACTCTGGGGCCAGGATGAGCACCTATCCCACAGGAAGGCCCCAGCCCTCTAATGACCAGCTGGCTCTGTACACCACCCACACTCCTGGGAGAGAGGGGCACAGGGGTGCGGTGAGGAGGGCTGGCTGAATCACACAGCTCACCTCCAGCAGGGACCACACAGGGCATCTTCCTGGCTCCAGGGCCTCATTCAGAGCAGCTGAGGAGTGGAGAAGGCTAGGGGTAAAAACTGAGGTCCTGAGGGAGTGAGGCATCCTGTCCTACTCATCCAGGAGACTGGCAGGGGCAGCTTCTGGCTGTGACTTTCATTCCCTGGTACTTCTTTTAATGTCTCATGGGAAATATCCATCCTCCTTACGAAAGGCACACTCAGCTGTGCTGCCAGCAAAGTAGCGGTCAGACCCTAAGCTGAGGAGAGGCAGCCCAGGCTGAGGTGAGGCCAGCTAGCTGCTTAGGAAGGAGGCTCGCAGATCCGTTCATGCTCACCTACTTGGCCCTCCCCCAGCTCAAAGCACATTCTGGATTCTAGTCAGTCCTTAGCTAGGCCCCGTGGGGATAATGAACACATCCAATGTGTCCCCCACCTCAGGCCAGAGCTGAGAGGGGTAGAGCTAGAGCCCAGAGGAGGCCTCGGCCTGGTGAGGATGACCTGTATAAAGGCCTGCTTCCTCCAGGCAGCCACATTACTCCTGCAGCCTGAGCTAACAGGATCAGCTATCCTCCTCCACCTCCAGCTTGGGCAAGGCTAGATGCCTCTTTAGCACAGCAGTCCATAGCACACACAGGGAATAAAGAGACAGGCGGGAGAGGGCAGGGCTGGGTGTGGACCTGGGTGTGGTGAGCCGCAGTTTCAGGTGGATGTGGCTTGGGTAGGGCCAGCACGGGTGACCCCTCCCACTTCCTGCAGCGGGGAGAGACTGGAGCTATAGGAGTGGTGAGGTGCAGAACCCTCCAGGAGCCCAAAGAGCAAGATGAGTAAGCACCCACACTGGGAGCAGCGCTCCATAAAGAGGCTGGGAATGGGGCCCAGCCCAGAATCCACTGTGGTGCCCATGGTTTTTCTAAGCTGGCTTTGAGGTGTGATGAGATTCAACTACCATAGACGTTCACAGCCATTGTCCCACACCTGTGTCTGGCCAATACTGTGAAGCAGCAGAGCTGTGGCCCAGCTGTCCCCGACCATCTGCTTGCACAGCCTTTTCATCTTACACAACAGGAACTCTGACCATTAGTCACTGTCTCTCCATCTCCACGATCCAGAGGGTTCTAAGTCTCTCTGGGGCTCACACAGCACTGTTCTGTGCTCATCACACTATTCTTTGCTTACTGGATGCCCTCAAGGTTCATCGTGCTGAAACCTATGTTAGAGTGACTTTTTAGAAAAAATTTACTATCATGTGTGCAAGTGTGTGTGTGTGTGTGTGTGTGTAAAGCCACATCTCTTAATCCTTCTAATCCTTTCAAATAGTGCCACTCTCCAGTGATTAAGCATTCAAATATATGAGCCTATAGGGGCCAATCTTTTGGGGGTTTTGGTTTGTTTGTTTTTCAAGACAGGGTGTCTCTGTGTAGCCTTGGCTGTCCTGGACTTACTCTGTAGACCAGGCTGGCCTAGAGATCCACCTGCTTCTGCCTCCTGAGTGCTGGGATTAAAGGCTTGCGCCACCACCAGGCATATGTAGAAGGCCACTCTTATTTAAACCACTGCTGCTGCTGCTGCTGTGTGTGTGTGTGTGTGTGTGTGTGTGTGTGTGTGTGTGTGTGTGTAAGCCAGGACACTGGAGTTACAGCTAGTTGAAAGTCACCTGACATGGGAGCCAAATTCTGATCCTCTGGGAAAGGAGTAAGAGCCTTAACCACTAGGCCATCTCTCCAGCTTCCATTTTTCTTAAAAACGGATTCCTTTTTTTGAGGCATGGTTTCACTATAGTAGAGACTCAGGTCAACTCAGCAATCCTCCTGCTTCAGTTTCCTAAGTGTTGCGATTGTAGGCATGCAGCACATACTCTGCTTCTTCCTTAAGGCTCAATACTGCCCATGTGCCCATTTCCCACACAGACACACAGGCTCAAGAGCAGATGGCACAGCTCTGCACAGTGCAGCCCAGACAATCCACACCCTCAGGGACATTCCAGTGAGCAGCCCTGCCTACCAGCTCTCCTCGATGCCCCTGGGAGTGAAGGGAGAGCAGCAGAGGGATGGGATGGGCACGTGGGGATAGGACTCTCCTGAGGACGTGACCTGCAAGCTTCCTAACTTCTCTGTCTGGAAGGGAGCAGACACTGCAGGGACTGTGCCCACGTGGTGTAAATATGGGTCAAGGGCCTGGAAGGCAAGTGATAGAGCCCAATCTTTCGCCCCCTCCTTTGCACCCTATCCCAGATCACTCACCAGGGCTTGGGCCCTGGGCCACTGTCATCACCACAGACACTCCTTGTCCTGAGCACTTAGGGGAGAGATGCTACCTCAGTTTCCTAACACAGTGAGACCCTCATGAAAACATAGTGCGACCAAGGCCCTGAGCTCTGAAGAGGAGCAACAGACTGGGCCAGGCTGGGAGAGTGAGCTTCAACAGGTGGTTTCACCTTTCTGACCATCTTTCCTGACATAGTGCCAGGTTCTGGCCCAAACCTGGAGATGGAGTGAGGAGGAGGTGAATAAAATAGACATGTCTGGACCCCATACCACTGCAAGTAAGCCTTCCAACACTTGCTACTGAAAGGAAAGCGTGTGGCACGGTCGGGGAGAAGATGGCACAGTGGGCACGGTCGGGGAGGAAATGGCACAGGAGGAAAGACCCCAGGACCCCAGGCAGAGAGACAGATGGGATCCAGCACACATAAGGTGGTCCGAGGGGCAGAGAAACGGGGATTGGGAAAAGGCAGTCCAGAACTCTGAAGGATGTGCTACACAGTGCTAAGACCTGACTCTGCACCCGCCAGGGGAGGCTCTCCACAGGAGGAAAGGAGGCAGAGACCTAAAACAGAAGCCCAGGCCTCCAACTGACCTGCGTTTTCCTTTTGATTTAAAAACTGTGTGAGGCCCATGGTTGTCGCTCAATGGCGCTTGGCCAAGCCCAGGATTCCATTCTCAGCACCAAAACAATAGAGCACAAGACGCAAAATAATACAGCCTTAAAAAGAAAACGGAAAGCAGCACCCAGGGATGGGGATCAGGTGTCCTCTGTCGCTCTGCGATGGAGGTTTAGAAGGCGACCGGGAAATGGGTCAGGTCAAGTCTCTGATTTGGGGAACACAGATGAAAGGGTGTGAAATAGGGCTGAGCAAAGTCAGAAGCAGGCTGTGCCTGGCGGGCTACAGCGTTTCCTTTTATCTTCTTTTTCAGAAAGGGTCTCGCATAGTCCAAGTTGGCCTCAAACTTGTTGTTGTGGAGAGTGCCCTTCAACCCCTGATCCTCCTGCCTCTGCCTACCCAGTGCTGGATAACAGGCAGGTACCACTGCACTCAACTTACACGGTCCTGGGGACCACACCCAGGGCCTCAGCATGTCAGGCAAGCAGTCTACCAACAGAGTCACATCCCCAGCCCTATTTGCTCTCCTAGCAAAGATGAATTAATGTCCTCTGGAGACTCTGTCCCAGGGACTGGAGGCTGGCAGTGTGGTGGGAGATCTCTCAAAATGCTCAGAAGTAGGCAGGAGATGCCGGGGGAAGGAGAAGAAGCTGGGAATTCCATACAGCACAAACCACTGTGGGTTTATCCCAGGCCCCTGTGCAGAGTTTGGGATGTGGGAAGGTGGAGTAAGGGTTTCTCCAGCAGACTTGAGCTGAGACAGACTCCAGGACAGAGATGGCCCCAGGAGGAGGAATCAGGAAAACACATGCCTGTGGCAGGGTGCCGGGTCACATGGTTGTGAAATGATCAGAGGATGGAATACTACCCAGCTAATAAAAGTGGATTTGTTCAAACCCTTGCACAAGGGCAGACTCAGAGCACGCTAACTGTAGAACTGGCAACAACAGGGCAGCGGCTGCTGTTGCTCTCTCACCCCAGATGGATCTCTTCCTACTGTGAGCACTTGTTCCAGCCACCTAAGTAAGGGAGGGGATATGTGCGACGGTCAGGGCACCTGCAGGAGTCTGCACTCTCCTCTTCCATGCAGATTTAGGTTCTGAAGTCAGCTGAGCCTTGGCATCAAGCACCTCTGCCTGCTGAGCGCCTGCTGGCCCTACTGCCCTCTTTCCTGTTGCTTCATCTTTTATTTCTTGAAAGATTTTGAGAGATGACATTTTTGTCCACTGGGCTGGGGGAGTTTGGGAGGAAGATGGTGAGCACTTGTTCAAAGAGGTTCTCATACATGTGGTCCACCATGACGCCCAGCCCTGCGCTGATCGTGGGAGTGTGGCCCACAGAGCTTTGTTGGCAGGCATGTTAAGACCGTCTCTCTCTAGCACTGGGAATTGAACCTAGGACCTCACATGTGCTAGGTAAGGGCCCTGCCACTGCGTTAGTTCCCAGCCAGGCATTTCCAAGCCTCTGCTTCAGGACTTTTTTTGTTTTTAATATTTCTTTACTCATGTTGATTTCTCAAGACAGGGTTTCTCTGTGTAGCCTTGGCTGTCCTGGACTCGCTTTGTAGACCAGGCTGGCCTCGAACTCACAGCAATCTGCCTGCCTCTGCCTCTTGAGTGCTGGGGTTAAAGGCGTGCGCCACCACGCCCAGCTCTACTCATATATTTTATGTGTATCAGTGCTCTGCCCTCAAGCACATAAGAGGGAATCAGATCCCATTACAGACGGTTGTAAGCCACAATGTGGTGCTGGGAATTAAAGTCAGGTCTTCTGCAAGGACAGCCAGCGTTCTTAACTGCTGAGCCATCTCCCCAGCCCCTTACTTCAGGTCTTTAACTCACTTAAACTTACTGTTGGGGTTCCAAGGGATAGACTCTAATCATGTGACACTTGAGGCTGATGGCTTCTAAGCCCCATTGTTTTCCCTTGGGCTGCAGAGGTAACACTGTCATGTCTGACATCCGCAGATATGAGTGTCTGCTCTGCCCATCTGTCTGGGACCCACATGGTGGAAGGGCTCTGATGCAGCCCTGACACTTTCCTATTGGCCTAAGCTAGCTCACTATACAAAAGGCCTGCCCACCCCAGAGGCTGGTCTTCTCCCCACCCGCCACACCTGTCGAGGCCCAGCAGGCAGCAGTGGCTACACAGGTTACCAGTTGTGACCACACCACTCTTTCCAGGTGGTACACTCTCTGTCCAAGGACACAGAGCTGAACTCGGGGCAGCCCCATCCATGCCAAACCCTGCCCAATCCCCAGAGACACAGAAATGTATTCCATACAAGCCACACAGAGGAGCAGAAGGGTCAAATAAGCAACCCAGAGGGCCGCTGCTCTCCCCTGGGTGGCAGGCAGACAGACGGCAAGAGAAGAATACGAGACAAGTGAGTTCAAATTCATCTCCAGCACGAAATAATCGTGTAGCCCCAAGCACATAATTCACCCTATCACCTGTGTTGCAACTCTGACGCGGGAGTGCTCCCTCTTCACGAAGCGCATACATGGGCCCAGATGATGTCTCAGAGACACCAGACTAAACACGAAGCTGCTGACAAGGACAAGGGGTATGATCCCCAAAGGCAGCCAGTCAGGACAGGGCTGTCGCTGCAGGGTGACACAATCAACAGTACCAAGAGGTCAAATTCAAACAGGAGTGAGTCTCCCAGGGAGTGGGGATGTCTAACAGGGACAAAGTTTCTGTTTTGCAAGATGAACCTTCCTGAGGTAGAGGTGCTGACTACTGTAAGGAGGGACTGCAGCCACCACCACCCTTGACCTCAGCCACCACCAGCCACGCAATCTCAGCTGTAAGGTGGGACCATAGCCGTCCAGAGTGTCACTGTGAAAATGGAGGATGAGAGCTGCTGCACCTGTCTGAAACCTAGCACAGGTGAGGAGGCATGGCCACATCCCAGCTTGCCATCCCAGAAGACCGTCCCACAGGTCCATTGTTTCAGTCTGCTTGCAGGGCCCAGGAAAGACCTGCCAAGCCAGCCCTCAGGCATGGTGTCCCATCTTCAGGCCCTCCCTTTCCCACCCTCTTCCTCTTCCCCTCACACACCTCTTCTTTTTCCTCAAGAGGGTCTATGTTGCTGAGAAAGCCCTAGTATGGATGATGCTTCTTCACACACACACACACACACACACACACACACACACACACACACACACACACAATTAGAGAAATTATATGCTGCCCCTTCCATCTGGAGAAAGACCCCCCAGGCACGCGCAGACCTTGCAGAGATCCAGGAGCTCCTCCACCTGGGCAACAGGCCTCAGGAGCTGGCAAGCATGCCGAGCACGCCGAGCACAAAGAGCCTTTTGTTGAAGCACAAACAGAGCCTAAGAGAAAACTTCCCAGCGGGCAGGAGAAGGCTGTCCCTCTGAAAGGCTCCCAGCAAAGGAGAAGGGCTGGTCCTCAGAGGCCCTGTGGGACACTGCATGGCTGGCTGTGTCCCATGGGCTCAGCCTATGAATCTGCCCCAGGGGGTATGCTTCCTCGTGTACCAGGCCAGGAGGTGAAAGGAGGGCTCACCCTCGTGTGGTACCCAGCCCCCATCCTGGCCAGACCCCACAGCCGGCTGGAATGAGTCAGAGACTGTGGGCTGGGGACTTACCCTGCACAGGAGGGCACTCCCTCACTTCCTGGGAAACAGCCTAGGGGAGATGGCAAGCAGGAGCAGGAGGGTTAGAGGTATCTGAACTGCTCTCGCTTTAGGGCAGGGCTTCCCAAACAGGTCCTTCCTCTGTAAACCTGCAGGGTGTGGCTGCATTCTGGTAAAGGGTGACAGGCAAGGGCCACCTCCTGGACTACCCCCACTGGCCACTGGAATCCAGTATACAGCTCGACCGCTGAAGCTTAGACCTACCATTTGCCCTTGCTCTGCGCCCAGCTTGCACCCCAGCTTCCAACAGCCAGGCAAACCCTGTGGTGGCTCCCAACCTCACCAGTGAGTGACAAGAAACAGGATTCCACCTCATCTGTAAAACGAGCTGCCATGCCTGTTTCCTTGGAGCGAATGTTGCAGTGGGGACGGAATGAAGTGCTCTTCGAAAAGCTTTTGAATCATTCCTATGCAGTAAAAGGTTTACTACAGTTATTCCTGAGGGTTGTTGGAGATGTGGCCCAGGCTGCCTGGACAACAGGTACATGTCACTATTACTGCTGCTCTCAGAACAGAAGGGCTAACAAGTCCCTTTATTATGTGAAGTTTGAGGTCCAGAGAGGTGAAGTGACTTAATGTTTTAAGACCTAGTGGGAAGATGGACCCAGATCTGACTTGCCACTGTGCCAAGCAGTTCCTAAGACAACAGGTCTCCTGGGCCTAGCTGGATCCACAGGCCTTTTAAGATACTTCTTAGGGTAGGGCGGTGGTGGCGCACGCCTTTAACCCCAGCATTCCGGAGGCAGAGCCAGGCGGATCACTGTGAGTTCAAGGCCAGCCTGGTCTACAAAGTGAGTCCAGGACAGTCAAGGCTACACAGAGAGATCCTGTCTTAGGGGAAAAAAAAAAAAAAGGGATACTTCTTAGGAAGAGCCTCCTTCAGCTGAGACATGAAGAGCAACGAGGCATTTGTAAGCGTCACTCAGGAGCCCCTGGTATTTCAGTGTTGAGGAAACTTCCCCAGTTTTGGGTCTGTGTCCCTAGGGACAAAGGAGCCTTGAAGACTGGTCATGGTCTGCTATGAATACCTGCTCTGTCTTCTGAGACTAGTTAAGAAATGTGGATGTGGGGCTGGAGAGATGGCTCAGAGGTTAAGGGCACTGTCTGCTCTTCCAGAGGTCCTGAGTTTAATTCCCAGCAACAACATGTGACTCATAACTATCTGTAATGTGATCTGATGCCCTCTTCTGGCCTGCAGGTGTACATGGAGGTAGAGCACTTTATGCATAAAAATAAATCAATAAATCTTAAAACAAACAAACAAAAAAAAAACATGGATGTAAGCCGGGCAGTGGTGGCACTGCCTTTAATCCCAGCACTTGGGAGGCAGAGACAGGTGGATCTCTGTGAGTTCCAGCCCTGTCTACAAAGAAAGTCCAGGGCAGCCAAGGCTACACAGAGAAACCCTGTCTCAAAAAACCAAAAAGAAAAAAAAAATGTAGGTGTAAGTACCTGGACAGGCTACAGAGACATCTGCTGTGGGTCCAGGAGAACTAGGCGGTGGCCTGGCCCAAGCAGGGAAGGGGACCCAGCTTTAGGCAAGCTGTCAGAACCCAAGGAGGCAGCTGGGAGAGCCAGGAGAGCCCACAAGCCCAGGATTTGCCATGCTGCCCAAGATGCTAGGCAACTCTCTGTCGTGCTGACTGACAGAGAGGGAGCTGGTTTGGCAGATGTACCTTTGAGGTAGGGTGGCATGTGAAACCATGGAATTTTACAGCTACTTCTACTGCATAGGGATGCCACACCAAGTATGAGGTTGTAACACAGCAAGCAATTAAAAATTGAGATTTCAAGCCCCCAAGAGACAGAGAGAACTTACTGCAGGCAGAAGGTATAGCTGAGATAACCAAGAGAGCCAGGATGTCTGCGGCGGGGCACAGACCCTCACTTCTGTGAGCCTTCCACAAGAGGAGGGAAAGCCCATCAGACAGACAGACAGACAGACAGACAGACAGACAGACACACACACACACACACACACACACACACACACACACAGACATGAAAACATAAATTTCCAACCTGGTTCTGGAGTGAGCTCCCCGCACTCCCTCTGGCTTTATTCACCAAAGGTGGACACAGGGCTGGAGCTAAGAGTGGCCTTCTGGTCAGTGTCCCCAATATGGTCTGCAGACCATCAAGTTGACCACATAGGGAGCTTCTGCCACATGCAGATTCTTGGGCCCAGCCCTGCAGGACTGACCCCAGATCTGGGACTGGGCTCAGTGAGCAGCACATTATAAACCTCTGAAAGCACCGTCCAAGTACAGATAGAGAAGAACCAGCAGTGTGGAGGAGACGAGCATGTGTCACCAAGCCACACACGTCAGTTTCAGTCCTGGTGCTGTGCTGCCACTTACTCTTCATGCAAGTGACTTCCACTGTAAGCCTTGGTCTCTGTCTGTCCAATGCTAGAAGGACACCACCCACAAGGCTGGGGTGGAAGTGAGTGCAGTGACCTGACGGCTTCTTAGCACTAAGGGTGTTGGGAAGGAGGGCAAGAAGAAGCCGAGCCATAAGCTACGCAGGGCTAACTCAAGTCTCCCTGGGAAGCAGGGAACGGCAAGGGAGAGCAGAGGAGGAAGTGGAGTGAAGCGTGAGAGGACCAGAGAGAGCCACAGGGTGGAGTAGGCACTCGGAGCTCCACGAAGAACTCAGACCCTGCCAGACCCCACTTCACAGACTCCAGCTGCCTGGCCTGACATGCCTCGCTATAAAACCCTGTTGAAGCTGGAAATGGGGGCGCTGATGCTGGGCATGGGGGCGCTGATGCTGGGCATGGAGGCGCAACCTGCAATCCCAGCACTTGGGAGGTAGAAGCAGGAGTGGGAATTCAAGGCCAGCCTGGGCTACATGAGATCCCACTTAAAAAAAAAAAAAGCTGGGGGCTGGAGAGATGGCTCAGTGGTTAAGAGAACTGCCTGCTCTTCCAAAGGACCTGGGTTCAATTCCCAGCACCCACATATGGCAGCTCACAACTGTCTGTAACTCCGAGATCTGATACCCCTACACCAAAGCACATAAATTCAAAATTAAATAAAGTATTAAAAAAAAAAAAGCTGCTATGAAGTGCCCAACAGTGGACCTGTAGAGTCAGGCCACTGGGAAGCCTCCCCTCATCTTCCGAGCACTGGGATTTATGTGTGAAGGGTGCTCACTGCGACCAGGAGAGACTGAGCGGTAGGTACGGAGAGCGTACACAGCCAGGGCTAACTCAGGACTCATGTGTCTGTAGCGGACACTCAGGCATGCACAGCCGTCCAATTCCACTCCAATGTCGCACTCTCCGAGCCGCACCTGGCCCCAGCGCAGACAGCAGAGGCTGGAGTTGGCAGGCCAAACCTGAGGCCAGCACAGCGGGCTCCACGTGTTATTTCTCAGCAGAGAAGGAATTCCCATCTCACATGGGCACTTCCCACTGCTTCCTGTTCTCTACTAGCCAGCCAGCCAGGCCTCAGCCCAGGCCTCCTCTCCCCAGGGACAGAGTTCCTCAACAACCAACAGGAAGCTCCCACAGGGCAGGGCAGTCCCTGCTGACTTGTTCCCATAAACAAGAGAGTGTGAACAGCACCGCACACCAAGTGTTTCTTCCATCTTCCTCTCTGATGTCAATGCCCCACACAGCCAGAAAGGCCCTGCAGGGCCAGAGCAGGGCCCCAGGGGTGCCGCAGCAGGAATGTGCCTTCTGTCTGCCAGGCTCAGCAGCCTGTCTGAGTCTGTCTTGGATAAGAGCTCTAGACACTGGCAGCCCTTCCTAGAAACAAGAAAGCTAAAAAGCAGGCAGCCCCAAAGTGACCCGTCTTGTGTGACCATGGGCTAAAGCTATGTTAGCCCTCACTATGTATCCTTACAGCGCTACAGGTTAAGTTCTATCCTAGTTGCAGAGAGAAGAGATGTGTGTGTGTGTGTGGGTTGGGGGGGGCTCTCCCATTTATCCCAGGCTCTGATGACAGGGTCAGGATTTTACCTTCTCTGACATTAAAATCTAAACAATATGATGGAGCACACCTATATTTCCAGCCCTCCAGAGGCCTCTGAGGTAAGTGGATGGAAAATTTGAAGACAGTGGTGGCGCCCGCCTTTTAATCCCAGCACAGGCAGGCAGGCAGGTCTCTGTAAGCTGGAGGCCAGCCTGGTCTACAAAGCAAGTTCAGGACAGGCAGAGCTGTTACATACATAGAGCAACCTTGGGAGGGAGGGAGAGGGGGAAGAAGGAGAGGGAGGGAGAGAGAGAGGGGCGGGGGAGAATAGGAATAAGAATTTAAAGCCAGCAGGGCTGGAGAGGGCTCAGGAGTCAGGTCCCTTATGCTCTTTCAGAAGGTGCAGGTTCAATTCCCAATACACAAACGGCAGCTCAGTCATCTCTGACTCCAGTTCAAGGGAATCTGAAGCTGTCTTCTGACTTTCAAGGGTACCAGGCACATGCATGGCACACAGATATACATGTGGGCAAAACATTCACCACCCATACACTTAATAAATAACTATAACTGAAAAAAGAAAAGGAAAAAAAGAAGAAGTTTGAAGGCAGCCTGGGCTGCAGACATTGAAAGGGCAGCAGCCACCCCTGCCCTCAAGATAACTACTCCTTGAGCCCGGGCTTTGATCCCGGGGCTGTTGCACAGAGCCTCTGATCACCTCCCTCCCACCAGATCTTGCTGGTGGGGAGAGCAAGAAATGCTGCCTTGAGACATTTTCCAAGACGTGGTCCTCTGCACATAAACCCCTTTGGTTAGAGAAGGTGAATAATTCTGCGGCTGTGGTGGGACTCATCCGAGCCTTGAAAGCAGCACGGTCCTGCGTGTGACGAGCATGAGCAGCCCTCACACTTGTGTGGTCAAGACACAACAGACACGTTCCTTTATACTCTGTGCATCTTTGCTTTTCTTTGCTTCTTGAGGCAAGGTCTCCTGTAGCTCAGACTTGATAGTCTCCTGCCTCCCAAGAGCTGGGATTACAGATCTGCACCACCAAGTGTGGTTTCTGCGGGTGCTGGGGAACCAGGGCTGGGTATGCTCTAGGCAGACCTGCCCAGCTGAGCTCCTCCTCCACCCTCCTCTGCACCTGGGAGGTCCACCAGCTGGACCTGACCAGGCGGTTAGATCTAGTCAGACTCTCAGCAGCCACGTGCTTGCTGAGGGACCGAGGCCGCAGCCACGTGCTTGCTGAGGGATGGAGGCCGCAGCCACGTGCTTGCTGAGGGACTGAGGCCGCAGCCACGTGCTTGCTGAGGGACCGAGGCCGCAGCCACGTGCTTGCTGAGGGACCGAGGCCGCAGCCACGTGCTTGCTGAGGGACTGTGGCCACTCAGTACTGAGAGCCTTGGGCTCCAGGTCTTTAAAGTGCGAGGACTAGAGCAGAAGTGGGGTGCAGCCCTGTAATCTCAGCTCGGGGAGGCTGAGGCAGGAGGCTCACAAGCCTGAGGCCAGCCTAACTACATGATGAGACCAGTCTCAAGAAAATAAAATGAGGAAGCAGAAATCTGAGCTTGAGGCCAGCCTGGTCTACACAGCAAGTTCCAGGGTAGCCAGGGCTACATAAAGAGACCCTGTCTCAAATACAACAGAAACAAAACACAAATGGAAAAAAAAAGTGAAAGGAGCTCACTGACATTGTTAACATGAAGATGCCATCCTCAACAACCCTCCCAAACAGGTGATGACAGCTGTCACATCTCCCTCCTTTAGAACCGTTGTGAGAACCTCTGCGGAGAAGGCATTTAGGACAGTGTGTCTCCCCAAGTATTCTCTGCCTAGAGCTGGTGTGTGATAACACTGCTGTGCAATCTGCAGAACACACTGTGAAGGATTGCAGGATCATTTGCCCACGCTTGAGCAGTGGTCTCTGGGCAGTGTTGACCCATGTAGAAACTGAAGCAACATGCTAAACCACCCGGGAAGGAAGGTGAGCTTGTGGATTTGAACTCGGCTCCTGTAGCTCTGTCTGGGTCTGGTCCTTTGTTCTTGCCTTAGTTGCCCCAGCCTTTCCTGAAGGAATGCAAGAGGCCCAGCATCACCCTAGAATGGTGGAATGTGCCTGTAATCCCAGGAGTGGGAGGTAGAGGCAAGAAGATGAGGAGTTCGAGGCCAACCTCAGATACATGTTGAGTTTAGGGAAGTAACTTAAAGACAGAGCGCTTGCCTAACTAACACATGTCAGACCTGGGCTCAGTCCTCACTACTGAAACAAAACCAACCCACCAAAGCAGAGTGAGCAGGCACCACTCAGATGCCCTAGATCCACGCAGGCCAGAGGACTGTGAAAATGGCAATACGATGGTGCTATCTGCTGAGGAGAGGCTGTGCGACAGTCTGGAGAGGGCCTTACCCTGAGGTGGCTCTGCTATCTTTGTGCTGCCTGTTGGTGCTGAGGCTGGTCCCTGTCCGGATGCACAGGGTCCTGGCATTCCTTCTGCTCCATGGACGCTGCTGCCGCCCTGTGAGGAAAGGAGAGCTACCGTCAATAGGCACATCTGTGCTTCCCAGAGATACCTGGATTGTTGGCAGTGTTTTTACAGATCCTGGAGACAGAGCCAGGGCCTATGTGGGGCTCTCAGGCAACAGGAGCTACCAAGAACAGGGCGCCTTGCCCCACAGACACTGGTTCTCCAAACAGTCCCCAAGGCAGCTTTTTCAATCTGGAGGCCCAGCGGTAGCCCCAGACCAAAGGGGTCAGTACAGGTCCTAGAAGAGCAGGTGTCTGGGGAGCCTGGGATGTGAGGAGTAGAATGATCCAGCAGGTGGGCAAGATGTTGGAGCTACTCTTTGGTAACAACTTGTCCTGGAGGTGGGAAGTGGCCAGAGAGATGAGCCAGGCCAGACAAGAATTTCCATAAAGACGCAGTCTCCACAGCGAGAAAGCACTCCAATACCCATGGACACCACACTCTGCACTGCTTACCAGAGACAAGGTGGCTGTGTGAGAGAGAAGTGTGGGCGCCACTGCAGACTTGGAAGAAGGCAAAAGCAGCCCAAGACGAAGTGTAGCCCAGCTATGCAGAAGTTAACCAGGGAAAAGGATCAGGATGGGTCTAGGAGGGATTGGGGAGCAGTTGTCACACTTGGGGGGGGGGGGTACAGGCTCTGCTAAAGGATGGAGGCCGATCTCAGTCTTCCAAGCCACAGGAAGACAAGACAGGCACCCAGTGGCTGTATGTGACCGTGCAGTTAAGCACCCAGGGCCAGGAAGATGCAGAGGCCATGCAGGCCACCACTGCCCCACCCTCTGAGGCCGGCCTAGGACATTGCTGATGCTAGAGGCACTTGCCCACTTCACAGCCACCACTGAAGTAGGACTCTGGACTCACTTAGTCCTTAGGCTTCTTGTAGTCCCTTCCTGAGTACATGTATCCTGGACAGCGTGGCCCTGGCAACCTCCTCCCACTGTATCAGGACCACAGTTCTCCCTAGTTCTCAGGAGGCCTTTGCCAATAAATCTGGACCTCAGTGTCTTTAGGTTAAAAACCTGGAATCATCTACAGTCTCAGGAGAGAGAGCTGGGAAGAGGCTGGCTCCAGCTTTTCTAGGCAGCAAGCTGGGGTTCTGCCCCATTGGGATGCTCCTTAGGAGCCCACACCCTCCACAAAGGCCACTCAGATTTGCAAGGAAACTTCATGCTAGCAGGTGTGCCTTGGGTGTGGTGACCTCTGCGGGTGGGGGTGTTGTCAAAGGCCTCCCCCGTCTCTGCTCTTAGACACTGTGCTCAAAACAAAGTGGAGCATCAGACTCACGACACAGGCTCCGGGAAGTTATGCCCCAGCACTACTCAACTGTCCTTGTGTGCTCCCGACAACCAGAGGAGAGCGTGACCTTCATGAAGGAAACAGGGCTGTGAATGGCCCAGCCCACTGGCACCACCCCTGAGCACCCCCACTCTCCTACCCCCAATACTCAACCTACCCTTCTTCCTGCAATGTCTGTCTCTCAGCCAGTGTTTCTGCTCCAGAGGGCAGAACACAGGTAGCAGGGTGAAAGGCATAACTGACACACTTGCAAGGTAGAAAAGCACCTTGGAGCCTCTGGCTACTCATTTCTGCCTCCAAAATTGAGCGCCATCCTCACACACCCTCTCCCCCTTCGGCACCTCATCCTTAAAGTTGTTCTAGAACCTACCACTACCTCAGCCTAGTTCCCATCAGGACGAGGCTAACACTTATCCCTCACTCAATTCATGGGTCCTGCGCAAAAAACAAACAACAACAACAACAACAACAAAGGACAGCAATTGCTTCAAGAAGAATTGGCCCATCCTGGTTCACTCCAGACTAGAGGGGAGGATTCCAAGGCAGGTTCAAGAACATGAGTTCGAGGCCAGCCTGGTTTACAAAGCCAGTCCAGGACAGCCAAGGCTACACAGAGAAACCCCGTCTGGGGGGGGGGGGAGAACCCAAGGTTCAAGCAGACCACTGTGGGCCACGACGTCTTTACCCAGCGCGCAGAAGGCAGAGGCAGGCGAGTTTCTGTGAGGTGGAGGCCAGCCAGCCTGGTTCTCATAGAGAGCGCTCCAGGACAGCAAGCCTACATAGCGAGACCTTGTCTCAAAAAAACAAAACAAAACAAACATCTCCCGCCACCCGCGCAGCTCTCTGAGCTGTTCCTCCACCCTGGGGCGGGGGCGTCTTTGCTGACCCCCAGGTCACCAACACCTTCCCAGATCTGCCACTCCTGCCCAATAGATACAGAAGACAGGGGCAGGACCGACTGAGCTTTCACATCAAGAACCGGTCGTCCGGGGGAACTCCAGCCTGAGGTCCCCAAAAGCCTGTGCTCCCGCCCCCACGGCAGGGAACAGTCCAGCAGATCAGGAAGGGGGGGCAAAGAAAGAGACCGCCGCCGCCGGGAAGCCCATGACCGAGAAATGGGAGAACTTGGAGGGGGGGGCGGGGGGAGGAGCTGTCCCGAGAACGCCTAGGTGGAACCTCTGGGAAGGGGGCGCGTGAGCGGAGGGGCGCGGATCTGCGGGGACCAGCGCGGCAAGCGCGGCCTAAGGAGCGCGGCGGAAACTCGGGTGAGAGGCGCGCGCGGGGCCCGGGGTGCCCGGGTGGGGTTCGGAGTGGACGCCCGCGGGACGCAGGGCGGAGCGGAACACAGTGCCAGAGCGGCCGGCGCCCCCCCGGGGGCAGCGTGAGGCTCCCCGAACTTGCGGGGGCGGGGCGGGGCGTGCGTCCGAGTGTATTCCGTGAGGTGACAGCGCGTGTCTCCTCCCCCACCCGACCCACTCACCTGGGTTCGCCGCTCGCAGGCGCCCGGCAGGCAGCCCCAGCCCTCAGCCACGCCGTCCCGCCACCGGACGCCGCGCTCCGCCGGGCGCCTCCTTTTGTTTGTCCCTCACTGCACCACTCTGCCTCCTCCGCCCCGGAAGTGACGTCACGGTCGGGCGCAACCGCGGCGGCCAGGCCGTCGCCATGTCTGTAAAGGGAGGGGTGAAAAGCGTCCCGCCGCTTCGCCCGACTCCCTCCCACGCGCCTGCGCCAAGTCACTTCGGGGCGGAAGTAACGGAACGGACTTCGGCCCCCTTAAAGGCACAAGAGTGCCTGCAACCTAGCAGTGAGTTACTACGGGAAGAGCGGCGTAGCGACCCTAAATGACTTAAGTAGCCGCTCACCTCCGTCGTCCGGCCGTTGACTCAGAGTCCTCATGGCTTTAGTGCTGCTCATTAGCTGAATAAGCTATCAAGAGATGCAGGTGCCCGCAAATATAACTGTCCTGCTGCTGACCGACGCGCGCTCACTCCTTTTGCACACACATGCCGCTTGCGACCGTTGTACTGGAAAAGCAGTGTAATTCCGAGTTAACTGAGTGGCTTCTCCGCCGCTGCCGCTGCAATAAATTCAGTTCAGCCGAATTAAAAAAATAAATAAATGAAAGGCAGGTTTGTTTAGGGACTGGTCGTTCCCATGGAGTCGCGAGGCTGGACTGGGTTAGGGGACTTTTGTAGCGAAGGGGAGGGAGGAGTTGACCAGCTTGATTAGGTATTGGAGTTTTGCCTGAGTGTGCCTGGGAGGGGGCCTGAGTCCACACTTTGGAATGTGGAACTAAGTGTCCGCTTTGTCCAGTGGTTTTGCCCAGTGTTTTCCGCGGGCTTTTGTAAGTGCGGGCTTCTGATGGGAATCTCTTTGTCGCGTTCCTGGGCTTCAGTGTCCCTTTCTGGGGCTTCTGACTGGAGGAGAGGAGGCGGGATTCTTTGTCAGGAAACCTCCACCCTAACATTCCGACCTCCAGCTGAGTCCGGGGACTTCGAACGCGAGGAGCTATCGGGAGTAGGCGGGGTTGTGGGGACAGAGATGTAGGGGTGTAGGAGCATTTGGTGAGGGGCCACTCTGGAAACCACGTAGATGCATCCCTGCAGGAAGCGGATGAGGCAAGGTGGAAGAAGAAGAAGAAGAAGAAGAGGAGGAGGAGGAGGAGGAGGAGGGGGAGGAGGAGAAGAAATATATGTATATATATATATATGACCACCAGCCCTATTAACAGGGCTAGCCTTGGCAAGAGTGAAGGCTGTCAGAAAGAGTGGAACTGGCATGTGCCCTGCTTGTATTGGCAGAGTTCTTCACACAATTTGAGGACTGACTGGATATTAGCTTTCCCCAGGCCGGGTCCGATGATAATAGTAGCAGCACTCTTCCCCCGAGAACATGCTGGTGCCTCCTTGTCTGCAGCGAGGAGATCCAAAGCTCTCCAGTTCTGCATGACCCACTGGGCAACCGACGTGATCTGATGCTGGGAAGAGGCCAAGTGACATTGCCGAGTTATCAACGGCCATTGGAGACTGTCGGACACCCCCTTGATCCTAACCGCCAAGTATCCCAGGGCGCCTACGCTGAGGCGGAGCACTGTAGTTGAGGCCACCAGCACCTGTGAGTGCTGCAGTTGAGATAACCTGGTGTATCAGGGGAAAGGGTGCCTGGGGCTGGGAGGAGGCAGCAGGAAAGAAGGGAGAGGCCACTTCAGCCTTCCCATAAAGAACCCCGCCCCCTCCAGGGTGGGGGGTAGGGGGTGGGGGGGTGGCAGGAAGATAACAAAGTTATGTTAGAAGTTGCAAAGAGAGGAGGTCCTGAATAGTAGAAAGGGATTGAGTGCCCAGAGAGAGCCACCCTCGCCCCCCCACACACACACCATAGAAGAGTACCTCTTGTATAGCAGTAGTCCTTGGTTGTGGGTCAGCCTTTGGCCTCATGAACAGACTGGGCAGGCAAGGGCACTCTGATCAGAAGGGGGCAACCTAGAACAGCACAGAGAAAGCAGTTGCTAAGGTTGAAGGCTTTAGTGAGGTTAAGTAGGGTTGCTCCCTCCTGCATGAGGCCCAGCCTGGAGAAAGGTTTTGTTTTGTTTTGTTTTGTTCGCCTGAGATTGGGAGGAGCCTCACAGGTGTAATTGGAGGCATTCCTCCTGTTGCTGTGTGGTTTTGATGAGGTTTGCCAGGTTCCGGAGGGCAGAGGGCGTGGTCTGGATGTAGGCTTGCCAGATTTCTATTTGTTCACGTGGGCATGTAGACAGTTCCCGTCGACAGATAGGCCTTGCCTGTTACCCCGGAGCCCACCAGTCATTCCCAGGATCCAGGACACTAATGTAGTGTTGTGCTTCAGCGGGGAGCACCAGCCACTGTTCTGACTGCCCTTGCTGGGCGACCTTGGAAGTGAAGGCTGGACCAGAGGGAAGGGAATCCTAGGACTCAGAAGCCCAGGAAGCACACAGCTCTGAGGTGGGACTGTGGAAGGGCATCCTGAGGCACAGTAGTCCAGAAACCACACAACTCTGAGAGGATACCCCCTCAAGAGAGGCTTCGCAGTTCCCAGAAGAGGGTATCCCCAGCTGAGCTCTGGAGCTTTGGAGCCTCAGCCACACTCCAGTTTTTCTTCTTTGCGTCCTCTGATGAGAGACTCACACCAATCAGTAAATATCTCTCTCTCTCTCTCTCTCTCTCTCTCTCTCTCTCTCTCTCTCTCTCTGTCTGTCACCCACATGCCTCTGCCTCCCCAAGTGCTGGGATTATAGCCCTGAGCCACTGCACCCGGCTGGTAGTAAACCTCTTCAAAGATTTTTTGGAGGGACAAATCCAGGAGAAGGGAGCAGGGAACTGGGCAAACAGCCCTTACATAGCATTTCTTAGGGGCAGAGCTTTCTAGGGCAGAGCTTTCCAAAATGAGGATTGGTGAAATTTCAAATCCTGAGCTTAAGGAGCTCAGGGATTGGTGGGCCTTCCTGTTCGGGGATTGGTAGGTTTTTGTGGGAAGCTCAGCGATTGGTGGGCTTTCCTACTCAGGGATTGGTGGGATTTTGTCCAGATTTTTCGCCTCAAATTGGCATGATCTTGGATGGGCCCTACTGAGAGGCTGGAGATGACCTTTGTGGATTACAGAGGCTTGAATTGCTGTTATGAGACGTCTGGGGCCGGCCCCGGGCTGCTGGAGCTCCTCAGGCAGGGGCCTGGCCGCTTTTCTGCCTTAAGGGTTTACAAAGTTGACAAAGACAGTCAATAACAGGGAAGTCCTTCCCTGCAGCATGAGTAGCAGACAGAAACTGGAGAAGAGGAGGCTGCCACCCTGGGCAGCTCCTAAGACAGCAGGAGGCTGAGACAGGAAAGGTTTTCGCTGCCCCACTGAGGAGGCATAACAGCCTAGGGTGGGAAGGAAGGGCCCTGACAGCCCTGGCAGTGCACTACTAAAGCTCTTGTGACATGCCACTGAGGTATGACACAGACAGCTGGGTAGAGGGGGTGGGGTGGGGCCACTTTGATAGATTGATCTGCCGTCCATGGACGGCAGCAGAGTCCATGGACGGTTGTTTGTTTGGATGGCCCATGGCATACCAAACTGAGCAAGGAGCAGCTGGGCCACCAGCCTGTTGTTTTCCTGGAGGTGGGGAACACCTCAATCCACCCTGTGAAGGTGTCAGCAAGGCTTAGGAGAGAGTGGAGTTTTTTGTGGGTATGTGTGTGAAGTCAGTCAGTCTTCACCTAGTTGGGGTTCGTGCCCTTGGAGATGGTACAAGGGCTGATGTATCTGGAGAGCCCCCTGTGGGTTGGCCTTGGCACATGTTTGGCAGGAAGCATGAGCTTGTAAAATATGGACTCAGAGGTCGGTGGGATCAAAAAGGGTCTCTAGGGCCTTGGGGCTGTGATGGATGTTGGGGGGTGCCTGTTGTTTAGTTTTTGGGTTGTTTGGTTTTTGGTTGTTTTTTTTTTTTTTTAAGATTTATTTATTATGTATACAGTGCCCTGACTGCATGTACACCTGCAGGCCAGAAGAGGGCACCAGATCTCATAATAGATGGTTGTGAGCCACCATGTGGTTGCTGGGAATTGAACTCAGGACTTCTGGAGGAACAGTCATTGCTCTTAACATCTGAGCCATCTCTCCAGCCCCTGAAAGTGCCTGTTTTTGAGGAAGAATAAGCCGGTTATTCCGGGGAAACCAGCCATCTTTTGCCTGTGTGGCCCCTTTGTCAAGGAGTAATTGTTTTTGTTTCCTCCAGCTGAAGTTTCTAAGAAGATGTCAGGAAGATGTGTCCTGTAGGTCTGGAACCAAATCCCAGGCTACTGAGTCAGTCCCTGGCTTTTCCCAGAACCACTGGATCTGGGGAGGTTTAGTCTCCCCAGCAGTGAATTGTGGCCACCTCTGCCGGGAGTCCAAGAGCCTCCAAGATCCTGACTCTAAGGGGACCATTGACAAGAGGCGTGCCCTTGCTGGGGAGGAAACCCCTTTCCTTCCACAGGACAGAGTGGGTCTGAGCTATGAGAAAGGCATGCTTTGAATCAGTGTTGTCCTTTGGCAATGTGGAATGTCCTGGTTAGAGCAATTACTTCAGCCTTTTGTGAAGAGGTTCCCATTGGGAGACAGTTTGCCCCAATCATTTCAGCTGAGATGACCGCTGCATATGCCTCCTGGCTGGTTCCTGCTGTTCCATCCATGAACAGGGTGAGTTGTGGTTTCGTGAGAGGGTGGTCGGGTGAATGTAGGGCCTCCACAGCCTCTAGGCAGGAAGGGTATTGGAGGAGACGGAACAGGAAGAAAGGTTGCTGGGTTTCGAGCAGCGCTAGGAGCCAAGGTGTCGGAGAAGCCTGCTGTTTAAGACTGCAGTCTACCATGTCCAGACAGCTCTCTGAGCTCCACACAAAATGGAGGACTCCCTTCCCCCAGCAGGGCCTCTTACAATCTGCCTGACCTTGTTTGAAAGATGTCTCTGGGCATGGATGCCTGACCTTATCTGAAGGATGACCTTTGACACGGCTCCCTGCAAATACCCTCCCTCTGCCACCCATAGAATAATTAGGCATTGTGCTCCCATCCACAGGATAGGACAGTGCTGCCAAACGCAAATAAACCACACTGCTAGCACCTAATAGGTGATGCCCCAGCTGCTGTTCCTGTCCTATGTCGTCTCCTCATGGGTCCTGAATAAAGCTGAGCTGTCTCACTGAAGCTGTTCCCAGAAGTCATTCTGTCGTTCTCATGGGCCGTCCAAACCCTGCTTGCTGATCCTCCTTTCCTTACCCTCCTGGGTCAGTGGCCAGTGATCCCTGAGCGAGGAGAGACCATAGGGACCTGGGAGTTTTCCAGGGATAACAGATGAAAGGTCTGGATCCGTGAGGGTCCAAGGAGAGGGAGGAGTGGCTCAGGAGATCAGAGAGGTGGCAGGTGG
Organism: Acomys minous; assembly: GCF_964271855.1. Lineage (NCBI taxonomy): Eukaryota > Metazoa > Chordata > Mammalia > Rodentia > Muridae > Acomys > Acomys minous. Next base: position 67,810,144 of record NC_140491.1, on the reverse strand, counting down.
AGATACAGTAATCCGCTGGAGTAGGGTGATCTTGGGGGTCTCTCCAGTGAGTTCAGTGGCTGCCACCAAGGCCCACAGACATGGCTGCTGCCTGCACACAATGGGCTCTAATTGTTTAGACAAAAAAGGCAGGGCTTGGTGGGAGGCCCCAGTGGGCTGGGCCAGGACTCTGTTGCTACACCAAGCCTCTCATTGGTAAAGAGGTCTTAAAACTGAGTAAAGTCCAGAAAGGCCACAGCTGGGGCTGTTAAGAGAGCGTCCCAGAGTAGGAAAAATGGCAGCAAAGTATAGCTGGTTGGGTGAGAGGCCTGTGTGAGGGTCTCCTTGGCTGTCTAGGACAGTGGCTTAGCTGGGATAGCAAAGTTGGGTATCCAATGTCTAACGAACCCCACCAGGCCCAAAAAGGAAAGAATTTGATCTGCTGGAGTTGGGGGGCAGAAGGTCTTCCGGGGCCTGCACCTGGCTGGCGGTGAGGGTCCTAGAGCCTTGGCTAAGTTGAGCCCCTAGATATACAGCTGTGGGAGAGCACAGCTGGGCTTTGGAAGGGGATACTTGCCACCCAAAGGGCCAAGAGTTGTGAAGTGGCCTTGAAGGAGAAAGGAAAGGGAAGGACTGTAAAATCAGAGCTCATCCACACCCTGGAGTCAGAGACTAGGGCGGAGGTCAATCGAGGAGGGTGTCCACGACTCCAAGGGTGGGAAGGTATCCCAGCGTGAGGTAAGACAGTGTCCCAAGGGTGCCCTGAGGCACGGGATCCCAGGAACCTCACAGCTCTGAGAGGGTGCCTCCTCAACAGAGACGTTGAGGCTCCCAGGGGACCGAGGAGGCCTGGAGCCTGAGTTCCACTCCTTCCTCGTTTCTTCTTTCTTCTCTTCTTCTTCCGATGACATTGTGATGGGAGAGTCACAGCTGGCAGTAAATCTCTTAAAAGAGATTTATTGAAGGGACAAACCCAGGAGTGGCTGCCTCTGCTCCCTGGAGGAGACAGCAGAGATCTGGGCAGACACAGCCCTTATAAAGGGTTTCTTAGGGGGCAGAGCTTTCCTGGGCAGCTGGGGGACACTCAGAGATTGGTGGGGTTTTGTCCAGACTTCTTATCACAAATTAGCATACTCTGGGATAAGTCCTACTGAGGGGCTGGAGATGGCAGTTACAGAGGTTGGGGAGGTGGGGAGGCTGGGCTTCTGGAGCTTTCTCAGGCAGAGGTCTGGCCACTTTCTGCCTTGACTGGTAATAAAGTTTACAGTGTGTCCCAACTTTACAGAGTCCACTGTGAAGGCAGTAGGGCAGAAGCAGGAAAGTTTGTCGTCATCTTGGACAGCTCCCATGGCGGCCACAGCAGGCTTTCTGAGGCAGGAAAGGATTCTGGTTTTCAAAGTAGTCAGCTGAGGCAGGAAAGCCCACCATGGACAGCTCCTGCTGAAGCGCTGACAGGAGCCACCATTTTGTCTCCACAGGCCCAGAGGGAAGGAGAGGCTGACTGCCCTGAGGCAGGGAGGAGGATTGACATTTAGTGGCCCAAGTTCATAGCTCTTGCGGGTGGTGGTGCAGTGAGAGGAAGGTGGGGGTGGGAAGGGGGCTCCCCACAGCTTGGGGGAGGTAGCATGTCACAGGGCTGGGAGTGGGCAGTGGATAACAGCCTTGGGAGAAGCAGTAGGCCACCACAGCTTGGGAATGGACCTCCATGGCTTTGGGGCAGACTACCATTGCTGCTTCAGGCCGAGGCTTGAAGCAGGGCGCCAGGGCTTTTGCCTCACGATAGGTAGGTGGTGGTGGTGGTGTCAGGCTCAGTGTCACCCCTTCGGCCCTCTCCTGACTGAGGCAATTTGGCAGCCACAGCTCTGGGATCTCTCCACTGTGGAGGCGGCAGCCTTGATCCAGCTATGGATCTCTCTGTTGAAGCACTGGTGCCAGTGGCAGCTTTGATCCAGCTGTGGCTGAGGCAGCGGAGTTAAGAAATCTCTAGGAGTTTGCCGGACATGGTGGCACAAGCCTTTAATCCCAGCACTCGGGAGGCAGAGGCAGGTGAATTGCTGTGAGTTCAAGGCCAGCCTGGTCTACAAAGCGAGTCCAGGACAGTCAAGGCTACACAGAGAGACCCTGTCTCAAAAACAAACAACAGCAACAAACAAACAAACACAACAAAAACAAAAAAGAAAGAACGAAATCCCTAGGAGGGGAAGAGTCAAGGTGTAAAGGTGTAAAGGAAGCATGAAGAAAGTGTCACTTATGTCCAGGCCCCAGTGGAAGGTCCTGGGGCCGTGTTACAGGAGAGGCTATAGGAGTTAGCAAGCACGGAGTGTATTGGAACAACTGCCTTGTTGATGAGCCGGGGTCCAGGACTAAAGGATGGGCTCCGAGGGCTCGCACACGACAGGAATGGGGGTGTGTCAGGGTTAATCCCTGGGCATCAAAGGCCCTGAGGTAGAACACGAGCGATGATGGGCTAGAGACGACAGGAAGCCAGGCTGGTAAAGCGAAAGAGGAGGGGTCCTTCAAGCAAACCGTGACCAATCCGTGGTGGGTAGAGATGTCCCAGACCCAGGGACCTAACAGGTCCTGGAGGGTAGGGGTGGATGTGAGGATGTCAAGGCCAAGTAAAGGCATGGGCTGACAGCCATGAGCAAGAAGAAATGTGAGAAAAACTGCCCAGCATGGATACGTGGCAAAGGTTAACGTCCTGGGTGGAAAGGAGGGGGTTGTAGGTGCTATATTTTAAGCTCTATTTTATTTGGGGTTTCTTAAGCTCCTACCTCCCTTCCAATGCCCCAGCCCTTGGTAGGAGAGAGAGAAGGTTAGAAGGGAAACGGGGCATAGCCCTTTTGAGACCTAGTTCTGGCTAGTTAGGGTTGTCAGGATCGTTGGGAAAATACCAATCTCAGTCACCAGAATAGCTAGCTGTCCAGCAACAGCAAAATGCAAATACAGCAGGACAAACAGGCAGCCTTTGTCCTCCTCTGTCAGTTTCCTTGAAGCCCTCCCTCTCTCTAGAGTCTTCAGAGTTAAACTGTCTCCAGCTGGCAAAGACCACTTCCCTCTCCGAGCCGCAAGAGGCAGTTATCAGCTGTGGACAAACTAAGGCATTCCTAGATCCCACACTTGGGAGTAAACAAAACCAACTGACTGATTGATTGGTAGGTTTTTCCCTTCCTGGCTGGAGCAAGCAGCAACGGCAGGCTGTTTTTGCTGACCTTAATACAGACACCTTCCGTGGGCTAGATTTTTTTTTCTCTTGCCAGCATAGTTTTCTTTCCCTCTTTCTAGCACACCGAAAATCCTGGTACCAGGTGAAATCGTGCCACCCCAGGGTTCTGCCCTGTCCCTTGACAAACCATGTGACGACACATTTGACCAGCTTGCACCAACTCGTTTCTAGTTCCTTGCCTCCAGGCCTCTGGGATGCCATTGGGTCAGGCTCCCTACTGATTAATTTCTCCACACCCACAGGAGCAGAGTCCTCAACTCAGACCGTCTAAATTGTATCATTATACCACACAAGTGTTGGAGGAACATTAAAAACTTTCCTTTCCACCTTTAATGGGACCTTTAATGCCACGCCTTTAATGCCAACACCTGGGGAGGCAGAGGCAGGCAGATCTCTGTGAGTCTAGGACAGTTAAGGCTATACAGAGAGGGGGCTGGAGAGATGGCTCAGTGGTTAAGAGCTTCCGCCTGCTCTTCCAGAGGTCCTGAGTTCAATTCCCAGCAACCACATGGTGGCTCCCAACTGCTCTGATGCCCTCTGCTGGTGTGCAGGTGCACATGCAGATAGAGCAGCCATATACATAAAATAAATGTTTAAAAAAAAAAAAAAAGCTCAGATATCAGAGTCAGAACGGCTTCAGTAGATAAAACAGAAAACTCAGAAAAGACCAAAAATCAAGTATTTTGGCAAACTGTTATAGATAAGCAGAGCCCAAAACTAGAAACGTTTACAAATGTTATTGAAATTGAAGGTTTGGTAGGCACAGAAGTACATGTAACAACAACTTCTCCAAAAGCTCGGCCTCCAGATTGACCTCTTCAGGAGATGGATCGTCAGTTCCTAGGGGTTGGAACTTCATCCAGGTAGAACAAAGCGTGAGGTGGCTTAAGTGTAAGGGCCGGAAGGTCGAGTAGGAAAATTAAAGTCCTGTGTCGCTACTAGAGCCATGAATTTTTGGAATCATGATTTGTTGCAGCAATGGAGGACACAGATTAACATCCCTTCAGTCTCAGAAATAAACCATAAAATAAAAAATGCTCCTGAGAAAAACACTGAAGGAAAAAAGCAGTACAGGTGACACCAGGGAATGACTCTCCAACGCGGAGACACGTTCCAGCTACGCTGTCAGTGGTGACTACAGAGAGAAAAGGATGGTCTGGATACTGTGATGTAGAAAGAGAGCTGGCAGGACGCACAGTCGGGGACACAGACGCAGACACTTGCGGACCATGGATGCTTCAAAAGGGCAGAGCCAACACGTTACGTTGTTAACTGTATAGGATATTTTTGTTGTTGGGTATTACTAAAACAGGAAATGTTTTAAGGTTTTAAGTAAACTCAGAGTTTCACTACAGTTCAAATTTGTTGTTTTGTAAATTAAAGAGTTACAGTGACTTGGAACCGAGGTCCAGTATTGAGCACGGCATGGTAGCTCACGCCTTTAATCCCGGCACTCGGGAGACAGAGACAGGAGATCGCCGTGAATTCTAGACCAGCCTGGTCTACACAATGAAGTCAGTGCTAATAAGAAAGTGAAAAAAAAAAAAAAAACTTGCAAATGGTTTTTGCTTGATAATAAATAGTAGCGGCTTTAATGGTATAACGATAAATGCTCGTTGTTGGAGGGCCCTTCTGCGGAAGGTTGCAGCCTCCATGCCCAGACAGCTCTCTCTGAGCCTCCCCCAGCAGCCCTTCCTACTCTCTGCCTGTCCTCATTTGGAGGATGTCCCTGAGCTAGACGCCCGGTTACAGTAGAAGTAGCCTCTGGCACAGCTTCCTGCAGAATGCTCCCTGCCCAACCCCCACCCATATGATAACTACGCAATGTGCCCCTGAAGGGGTGGCAGGGCCATGTTGTTCAATGCAAGTGAAATACACTGTACGCACTTATCAGAGACCCTCCTGGCTGCTTCCCTTTTCCTATATATTCCCCTCACCCCGAAATAAAGTTCATCCATCTCCCTGCAGCTGTTCCCGGAAGTCCATTGGTCCTTCATGCTCCCGCCTTCCGAGCCCCGCCCCCGCCTGCCTCACCTTACCCTGCCCTCCTGGACTGGTGGCCAATGGCTCCTGAGGGAAGAGGAGACCCACCACTCATCAATCTTAAATTTATATAAAGAGAAAGGGGAATATAGGTATATTTATCCACATACTAAGGTACATTTAGTTTCAAGCTTTAAAAAATGTTTTTTTTTTTCATTTCAATTTGAAAGATAATGCTTTTCTGTTGCCAAAAAAGTATTTTGATTCGGACTGAGGTAGCACAGGCCTTTAATCCCAGCACTTGGGAGGCAGAGCCAAGGCTACACAGAGAAACCCTGTATTGAAAAACCAAATAAATAAATAAATAAATAAATAAAATGAAATAAAATAAAATAAAATAAAATAAAATAAAAGAATACAATGCCCTGAATCCTGAAAGTGAGGTAGGCGGGTTTTGGCTATTCGGTGCGTTATGAATGTTTGTTGTCATTTAGAGAGGTTGTTATTGGTCATAGCCAAGAAACAAAGTTAGGAGGTTAGGTTCAAGGATCCTTTTCTTCCTCTTTCTTCTCTCTATCCTTCTTTCTCTCCTGTCTAGTGTTGGGGTGAAAAGAGATGAAAGGAAAACTGGGGATATAGGGGTGAAAGGACAAAGAAAGGTGGATTATTTGTATCTCCTTTTAGACTAGAAAGCTACTGCTAATCTTGATTTGCCACAGACAGTCTCAGTCGGGTATAGGTCCTTGGGAACGGGAGTTCTCGAAGGCACGGTGCAGAAGGATTCGTTGAGGTGACAGAGACAAACCCAGAGGTAGTTTGAATCTGAGTGTATTTTGCAGGCAAGCAGTCTAGATTTTTATACGCATTTCTTGAAGCAGGGAGTGTGTTGTGGTTACCTTTTCCATAGAGTAGATTCAAGGGAGTCAGTGAAGCAATCAGGCACACAACAGTACAAAGTACAGAATGCAAAGTAATAGTGTTGTCAACTTGAAATGAAACAATACAGGGTACAGAATACACAGTAAAGACGTCATCGTCCTTAAGTTATTGGCTTGGTATCAGTATGCATGTGCCCTCTTTGTCAAGGGTCGATGTCAAGGGTCAAGGGAACTTATGCCCAACACCTCTCTGTGCCAAGACAGTTTTTTCTTAGTTCTCCTTTCTAATGTCTGAGCGCTTCTATCTGGAGCTTTCTGAAACACTTTATTTCTTTGTAAGTCATAATATAAATTATTAACTAATGAATAATTGTTAGCCATGTTTCTTTTAATAAGTGGAGAAGACCAGCAGAGCTTGGCAGTGAACTCCAGGCTTGAACGGTCCCTGGCTGCAGTCCCACATTAGGGTGTTTCATAGAAATGTCATCGTGTTTGAAGGGTCCTGGTATGGGAGTAAGGTTAGGAGAAAGAATAGAGACAGTCGGGCTTGAGGATTTAGCTCAGTGGTAGAGTGCTTGCCTAGCAAGCGCAAGGCCCTGGGTTCAGTCCTCAGCTCCGGAAAAAAAAAAAAAAAAGAATAGAGACAGCCTATGCCAACACAATGAGAAAAAACAAGGCTGCAATGAGTTACTCCTGGCAGGAGCATCAGGCCCGTTCCAGGAGGCTCTCCCTGGGCAGGGGTTGTCACCTTGGGTTGTGCAGCAGCATTTGTCACACAGACTCCACTGGAGGGGTCGTGACATGGAATATTTTACATTGGTATGTATTTTTGAATATTTGTATAAATTTAAATTTATTTTTGCTTACAGCATAATATATATATATATATAAACTCTTGCTTTAGGTATTGTACAAATGCAAAGTCATTTAAAATGTAATGTGAAGTTCTAGTCCTTTTGAAAACTATTGCAAATTAGAATAATTAATAAATGCAAGTTAGTAGTCAGTCAAACTTATAGTCTTTTTAGTTACTAGTTTAGTTAATTACAAAAATAAGCTATGTTTAGCCTCCTGTATATGTTTTCAAAGTTAAGGAGACAGTAGGTAGCTGGAAACAAGCAACCTCGGCCTATTCAGATATATTTTAGATAGATAGATGATCTTCAAACATTTCAGAGATCTACAGAATATGGTAGTTAAGATTTTTAAAAATAAATTTATTTTATTTGCATTGGTGTTTTGCCTGCATGTATGTCTGTCAGATCCTTTGGAACTAGAGTTTCAGACAGTTGCGTGCTGCCATGTGGGTGCTGGGAATTGAACTCAGGACCTCTGGAAGAGCAGCCACTGCTCTTAACCACTGAGCCATCTCTCCAGCCCAAGATGTTTCATGACAGTGAGACATCTCTGCACCTGGCAGCACCCCATTATATTTCAAAGATGCTGGGCATCAAAGAACCTCCATATGCAGTTTGCTTCAGATGTGACCAAGCTAGCTGCTGGGCAAAAACCCTGCCCTTGCCTAACTGATGACCACATGCTGTCCAAACCGCAGACAAGCAGGCCACGATGGAAGTACTGCTGAACTTCAACAAAACACGGTAAGCTACTTATGTATAATTCCTGCTTCACAGAAAAGTCTGTCAGACATTCTGGGCCTGTAGGCCGAAGATGGATGCCCCAGGGTTGCTGAGGAATCTTGGGTGACTGTCCAGGCAGCCAGCAGTCTCTGTCATTTCTATAGTCCCGGAAGCTGCTTGCTCTGCACTTCCTGTTTACTCAGGCGATGTTTATCCTTCTCAGGTCTGTGATGGGGTTGAATACTAGATAGTTATAGTCTCACATATAAGTTTAAGTTGTTTAGAATTTTTTAAAAAAGTTTTAAGGTCTAAAAAGACATTTTGAGGTTGGCAATGCAGGTATGATAGAAAGTAAATTAGGTACAGAACTTTGGACTCACCAAGATTGGATGATAGAGTACTTTCTCCAAGGTCGCCAAATGCAAATGGACAAGGCACTGCGAATGTAATTCTTGGTTTTGTTTGTTTGTTTGTTGTTTTTCAAGACAGGGTTTCTCTGTCCAGCCTTGGCTGTCCTGTACTCTCTTTGTAGACCAGGTTGGCCTTGAACTCACAGAGATCCACCTGCCTCTGCCTCCAGAGTGCTGGGATAAAAGGCATGCACCACCAAGCCCAGTGTAATTCTTATCTGAAAGTTTTCATAATTGTTCTTATTGTATATAATTTGTTGATGTTAGAGAAAAGCCTTTTATTGGACTAAAAGGAGGATATGTTGGGATAATGTCCTTATGCACTGTGTAAGATTGTATTATTCAAATGCTGATTGGCAATGGCAGAGAGTTGAGTACAGGCTGGACTGTGGTATTGGTTTGTTTGTTTGGTTGGTTGGTTTTTCGAGACAGGGTTTCTCTGTGTAGCCTTGGCTGTCCTGGACTCACTTTGTAGACCAGACTGGCCTTGAACTCATATCGATCCGCCTGCCTCTGCCTCCCAAGTGCTGGGATTAAAGGCTTGGGCCACCACCATCCAGCCAGTGTTGGTATTTTTATGAGGCATCACCTGGTGTAGGGTTTTGTAAACATTCATGTCTGTTGCCTTCTGATTGGTTTAAAAGCTAAATGGCCCATAGCAAAGCTAGAGAGGAAGGCAGGACTTCTAGGCAGAGGAGGAGGAAACAGGTGTGGGTAGTGAGAAACGGTGATGAACCATGTGGCAGAGCATGGATTAGTATAAACAGGCTAATTTAAGTTATAGGAGTTAGTTGGGACAAGCCTAAGATAAGGCCAAGCTTTCATAATAATAAAAAGTCCCCATGTCATTACAAGGGCAGCTGGTGGGTGGGGAAAGCCAGGGATAGAGGTAACTTTTGGAAGCTGCATGGAGGAGGTGACGCCTCTGCTGAACCCTGACTCAGGCTGCCTTAGACTCTGAGCCTAGTTGTCTGGTAAGGAACACAAGAGTAGGAAGTTGGCAACCATGGATTGGAAGAGCGGTTCTTAAACATTGCCTAACAGAAACCGGGCATGGTGGCACATGCCTTCGGTCCCAACACTCATGAGGCAAAGGCATCCCGATCTACAAAGCAAGGCCAGGACAGCCAAGTATACACAGAGAAACCCTGTCTCAAAGAAACCCAACTAGGGCTGGAGAGATGGCTCAGTGGTTAAGAGCACTGTCTGCTCCTCCAGAGGTCCTGAGTTCAATTCCCAGCAACCACATTGGGGCTCAGGGCCATCTATAATGTGATCTGATGCCCTCTTCTGGCCTGCGGGTGTACATGCAGGCAGAGCACTGTATACATGATAATAAATAAATTAAAAATAAATAAAAACCAATCAAACAAAAGACAAAAAACAAAAACCCTTGCCTAGCAGAAGCATTGCCTAAACCGAGTTTGCCACCATTCACTGCAACATGTACCATTATGCACCCTAAACCCATTCATACTGTACGTAACGTGTGACTTGATTACTAAACAGCGTGGCCTGGGTATTCTACTCTCAGTGCTAGGGATTCAGTCCAGGGCTTCAGGCATGTCAAGTACTTGCTCCACCACTGAGCCACACAGCAGCCCCTCACTCCTTTTAATGACTCTTTGCGTTCCAGTTCCCAGATGTGCCATGGTTTGGTGTGTGTGTGTGTGTGTGTGTGTGTGTGTGTGTGTGTGTGTGTGTGTATTTTGCCTGAGTTTATGTCTGTATGCCCAGTCACCTGTGTAGGTCAGAAAAGGGTGTCAGATCCCCTGGAACTGGAGCTACAGATGGCAATGAGCCACCACATGGGTGCTGGGAATTGAACCCAGGTCCTCTGGAAAAGCAGCCAGTGCTCTTAACTGCTGAGCCATCTCTCCAGCCTTTGCATTACTCTTTTGGTTTCTTTCTTTTTTCTTTTTTCTTTTTTGAGACAGTTGGGCTTTAGGTGGGAGGAGCCCATTTCTAATTTGCTAACAGATGCTGTGCTAGCTGACAGGAATTCAAGTCCTCTCTAGGCCTTAGTTTCCTATCCATACAATGTGAGACTGGCCCATTCCCACCTTGTAGGTCTTTGACTTTGTGGTTTAGTTCTCTCTGGCTCTGCGCTGGCATCCTGCGTGGTCTGTCCTCTCATTCCCTCCTTCCAGTCTCTGTGCACACTGGCAGGGCTCGGCATGATAGCATGTCCTGGTATAACCATCCTGACACAGCAGAGGGCATATGATGAAGCCAGCGTTCCTGCTCCTGTCACTGTTGGAGTCTGAAATGTCCCCCACAGACTCAGGCCGCAGCTGGATGGGTCATTTGGGAAGTTTGGGCTGTGTAGTTTGTTTGAGTCAGGGTCTCTCTATATAGGCTTCCTGAAACTCACGGAGAGCCTTCGGTCACAGCCTCTGTCTTCCAAGTGCTAGGATTAAAGCCATGTGCCACCATGACTGGCTGTTATGAAAGTGTAAGAGGTGGGTCCTAGCATATGGAAAGCAAACCCTAGGGATGGACCTTTGCAAACTATTTTCTAATTTTGGGTTCTGGTTGTGTCCATCCCCCACTATCCCCCCACCCATGTGTCCCATGTGAGCGCACACACACACACACACACACACACACCTCTTCTGCTTCCTCATCTGTCACCGTGTGAACTGTCTTTGCCTCAGAGTTCCTACTACGCCACTAGGCTTTTCCTGGTAGCAAGGACTGAAATCTTGACCCACAATAACCTTTTCCTCCCCTAGATTGTTTCTGTTTGGTATTTCAATCACAACAACACAAAAACAAACGGGACTGTATGCAGGATTGTTGCCGTGATTAACTGCCCCGCGTGCTCCTTGGGCCTTTGGAACTGGCCTAAGGGAGGAGTGTGGACCAGTTTGAAGCTGGAGGCTCAAGGAAGCCTTAGGAAGGCATGAGTGCCACCTAGTGTGCAAGCTGGTGGGCATGCAGAATGCTTCTAGAAACACAGCTGTAGGCTTAGACTAGAAACAAAAAACAAACAAACAAAAAAGCTACCTTAGGGTTCTCAAAGCTTCTACTTCTCTTCCGACCGACAGACCAGAGGTAGGAGAGCACGAAGGGAGAAAGCTGGGACAGGAAAGCTACAAAGTGCAAATGTCACTGGGATGTTCACAGGGAAGGAAACCAAACTAGCTTACAGGGTTAAGAACAGACTTAAACTGCTCAAGACTGTGTTGTGAGGCTTATTATTAAACAAACATAAAACACCCCAATTATTTGTGTGATAGCAGGGTTAAGAGAGAAACTAATAAACATAGTTTTATAAAAATAACTAACACCGCTGGGCGTGGTGGCACATGCCTTTAATCCCAGCACTTGGAAGGCAGAGGCAGGTGGATCGATGTGAGTTCAAGGCCAACCTGGTGTACAAAGCAAGTCCAGGAGAGCCAAGACTAACACATAGAGACCCTGTCTCAAACACACACATACACACACACACACACACACACAAGAAAACCCTAACAGCCGGCCACTTATTGGGAGGCGCACTAGAGGCCACCTTGGTTTATGTTTTGACAAAGGATTTGTTAACATTCTGCCCATGTCCTGACAATTGGGTTGGCCTGAGGCTAGATTAGAAGTTTAGACTAATTCTGTTCAGCAGAGGGAAGCTCAGGACAACAGTGCTTCAGACTGGATGGCTCTGGCTGTAGTCAGGGTTATGGTCACAGTTGGAAGGTGAAGCACCATGGGATTTGAAAACTGTATACTTTGAAGAAAGAAAATAAGGTAGTGCTGGCTTTAAATAGATGTACCACCACGCCCAGCCCGAAAATTGATTTACTTATTATTTGCTTGTTCTTTTGGTTTGGTTTTGGTTTTTTTGCTTGTGTCCTTCCCCAAACACACAAGGTTTCTCTGTGTAGCCTTGGCTGTCTCAGAACTTGGGTGCTGGGAAGCAAACCTGGCCTCCCTTCAAGAGCAGCAAGGGCACTTACCTGCTGAGCCATTTCTCTCCAGCCCAGCTCAATGTTTTTTATGTTTTGTTTTGTATTTTGAGACTCTCTACATAGCCCTGGCTGTCCTAGAACTCACCATGTAGACCAGGCTGACCTTAAAGTCAGAGCCAGCTCAGGGCTTCTTGACTAGCCAGGGTGTGAACGGCCTTCTCCTCCTCCTCCTCCTCCTCCTCCTCCTTCTTCTCCTCCTTTTCCTCCTCTTCCTCCTCCTCCACCACAGCCAAGCAGTGCCTCCCCCACTTGCTGGATCACAACTCTTCTCCTAAGTTGTTTCTGGGCACTCTGGTCACATGATGCGCTGATTCCTGTACCTTCACCCTGTGGGATTTGATCTGTCACGTGAGCTGAGGCCTGGCCAGGTACAGACACGAGTTTCTGTGTCCCCAAGGCCTGGTGGCTATTCCTGACTCCATCTTTAGCTGGTACCATCAGAAGGACTGTATCTGTTTTACGAAGGTGACACTGGCCTGAGAGGTGCACACGGGAGAACTAATGCGTATGGTGTAGGACAGATGCACATCCCAGGCCAGAGAGGAGACGCTGAGGCTGAGGTTGGCTTTGCCCTCGGGTGAGTTAAAGATCTCACACTACAGTGCCCAGATCTCCAGAGGCACCTCAGAGCCCTTGTTTTCCTTTAGCCTGGAGCCTTGGGCTTGCCGAGCAAACACTGACACTAAGCTCTATCCCAAACCCTGCTTTTAGTTTTTGAGACAGCCTCACTCACTGTCACCTAGGCTGGGTTTGAAGCTGTGATACCCCTGCCCCAGCCTCCTGAGGAGCTGGGATGACAGGTCTGTCCCACTGTGTAGCACCAATGTAACCCCTTTATCTATTCAGTTAGATACCCTCTGGTCGGAGGAGACCTCTGGCCTTGTGTCCCTGGCCCTGGCACTCACCATTTCTTCTTTTTTTTTCTCTCTCCAACAATCTCACAATCCCAAGTGCCACTCTGTGTTGGAATGAGCTGTCCTTTTGAGATGTCACTGCTTCCTTTGCCTTTAGTCGTCGAGTCATATTTGTAGTGTATTTCAGAAGTTAGCCTTCTTCTTCTTCTTTCTTCTTCTTCTTTTTTTTTTTTTTTTTTTTTTTTTGGTTTTTCAAGACAGGGTTTCTCTGTGTAGCCTTGGCTGTCTTGGACTCACTTTGTAGACCAGGTTGGCCTCAAACTCACAGCAATCCACCTGCCTCTGCTGTGATTAAAGGTGTGTGCCACCACGCCTGTCTTGTTAGCCTGCTTCTTAAGGCCAGTCAGTACAGTGTACCCAGTTCATACACTCACCTTGAGGCTCAGAGGGAGAAGCATCTGTGCATCTTTACTTCATGCTGGAACACTCAGGCACTGACAGTGGATCAGGTCCAGGGAGCACAGTACAGCCCTATAAGCAGCCCCACCTACTTGCAGAGACAGGAAGGTACAGGGGAGGGACATCTCTCTGGACTCCACCATTGTCAGCCATGGGTTAGTAGAGCCTGTGAGTTCTCCTAACACTGCCAGATTAGGTATGCACCGTTTGGGGGAGGAGACATCTGCATTATTGCCTCCTCAGTTTCAAAACTCAAAGCAGAAACATTCCAAAAGAACAGGGACCACGAACCAAGCTTATAAAAGAGAAAAAAGAAAAGAAGAAGGAGAAGGAGAAGGAGAAGGAGGAGGAGGAGGAGGAGGAGAAGAAGAAGAAGAAGAAGAAGAAGAAGAAGAAGAAGAAGAAGAAGAAGAAGAAGAAGAAGAGGGACCAAGGGCTGGAGAGCTGGCTCAGTGGTTAAGAGCATAGCTGCTCTTCCAGAGGACCTGTGTTCAATTCCCAGCATCCACACGGCAGCTCACAGCTGTCTGTAACTCCAGTTCCAGGGGATCCAACACCCTCAAAGACACAAATGCAGTGCTGTGCCGGGCTTAAATGAAACCCCAATCAACACTAGGAGCCGATTCGGATGCAAACACACAACGGTCTTGTTTATTGATTATTCAGCTTAAGCTGGACCCACACTATCATTGATGCAGCGGATCAGGTGTGAGTCCCGAGCACAAGAACTTTTTTCTTTTTTTTTTCAAGACAGGGTTCCTCTGTGTAGCCTTGGCTGTCCTAGACTCACTTTGTAGACCAGGCTGGCCTCGAACTCACAGAGATCTGCCTGCCTCTGCCTCCCGGGTGCTGGGATTGAAGGCGTGCACCACTACGCAAGGCAGAAGAGAACTTTGTATAGATTGTAGTGAGCGAGAAAGCAGGTAAGTGGGGTTCTAGTTTGGCAAGCATCCTACTGATTATTTCCAGTACCAGTCTGGTATCAACCCACTAATGATTAACTTCTAAGGAGTAACGCTTGAGAAGTCCAGGGCAGCATCTGATCTTTTAGTACTTTCTTATTTTCCATCTAATTGGCAGTTCTATATCTTTGTGCCAAGTGTATCTTTGTGGTTTTTTCTAGATCCAGAGTTCAAGAGTAGGTCGCCCAAATACAGAAATGAAAATGGTAAACAAAATGAAGTTACTTTGGTCCATGACAAGTAAAACACCAATGCACATTAAAAACAAAAACAAACAAACAAACAAACAAAACCCCCCAAACAAGCCAGGCATGGGGGCACACACCTTTAATCCCAGCACTGGGGTGGGGGCGGTGGAGGCAGGGGGATCACTGTGAGTTCAAGGCCAGCCTGGTCTACAAAGTGAGTCCAGGACAGCCAAGTCTACACAGAGAAACCCCGTCTCAAAAGACCAAAACAAAAACAAAAAACAAAACAAAAAAAAATCAAGGACGGTCACACTTAGACACATGGAATCACCCACTTGTCACCTAACTGGTTTCTGTCCCTGTAGCAACCACCAGGCTGTGCCTCAGGGCAGCACATGGTAGCCCTGTATACAGTCCCCACACAGAGGTGGAATTCCCTTCACCACTGCTTCCTCTTCCTCCCCACCCAGCACGACAGGCTCCAGCTTCCTCTGCCCAGGAACAGTTCCTCAAGATCAACAGGAAATTCCCACAGGGAGGGCGGACCTGCTGACCTTGTGTAATAAACATGTCAGGGCTTGTTTCAAAGCCCAGTGCAGGAAGCAGCTACATGTCAGGGCTTGTTTCAAAGCCCAGCGTAGAAAATAGCTGACAGCCCAAAAAGCTGACGTCTGACCAGATGTGTGAGTGATAGATAAAACCTTAGTAGTAAGTTCTGACCTAGGAGCAGCCAGGACTGCAAGTTGGTGATAAGAGTGCCGCAGAAAGCTAGATGTGTGAATTAGAGAGGGTAAGGTTAAAGTAAGTATAAAAACCCTGAGAAGAAGCAGCCAGCTCTCTTCTCTTCGCTCTCTCGCTCGCTCTCTCTCTCGCTGTCACCATGATTACCTAAAATGCTACCAGCCGACGGGCGCTCTCCCAGGACAGAGCAGACAGACATGCTGTCAGAAAACAACCCGAGAACCGATTCAAGTCGCAGCAGCGAACCTGTTCGACAGATCTTCGCGATATCAGGTCGTATACCCTAATGGCATAAGTTCCCAGAACATTGATATTATAAGATGCTAAATGCTACTCCTATTAGAATTAAGATAGTCTTAAGAGTGTAATGAAATGGTATTGGTGGCTTGGCCTTGGAGCCTTAGCCGCTGCCTTTTGTTGTAGTTGCCTTTGTATTGCTAATAAACCTCTCTTGCTAAATCGTACCACTTGCTCTTGGCCTGACTCTTTTGTTCCGGATTCTGAGTGTAAACTCTCTGCTCGCGACACCTTGTAATGAACAAGAGTATGACAGTGCCACAAACCAGGCATCTCCCACTTCCCTCTCAGCTGGCTACTCTCCACAAAGCCCAGAGGGCTGGGGTGGGCCCACTCTGGGTGTAGGGTGGTGGCAGCAGCGGGTGGCTCCAGGTGTTTGTGAAGCAGGCACGGGCAGAGAGAGGGAGTAGATGAGGAAAGTAATGTGTGACTCTTCTAGAGAGACTTTGGTTTTGTGTTGGTTTTGTGACAGCGTTTCCCTGCGTAGCCCTGGCTGTCCTGGACTTACTTTGTAGACCTGGCTGGCCTTGAACTCACAGAGATCCTCCTGCCTCTGCCTCTCTGAGTGCTGGGATTATAGGCACTGGCCACCCCACACAGCAATGACCCATCTCTTCACCACAGGCCGGCTGCCGGCTGTGAAAGCTGGGGAGTGTCCCTGCAGTTAACTTTCCACATCCTGTAAAATGCTGCGTCTACTGAGATCACATACAGCTGGGGCAGACTACATGGAGTGGGTGGGGAAGGAGAGAGTGGCTGGACTCCCAGGTGATGGGCCAATCACCGCCTCACACTTCTACCACCACCCCCCAATG
Source organism: Acomys minous (assembly GCF_964271855.1). NCBI lineage: Eukaryota > Metazoa > Chordata > Mammalia > Rodentia > Muridae > Acomys > Acomys minous. The sequence continues at coordinate 67,793,807 of NC_140491.1, read as the reverse complement.
TAGATTCAGTTTTGTGAGGGACCCCTGTGGGTGCTCACAGCTGCTCTGATTTTAAGAACGTCACTCCAAGTCGTGCCTGGAGGATAGCATCCCACAGCAGAGGGTTACCCCCCCCCCCCACTCCACTCATGGGATTTACTTTAATATCAGGATTCTAAACAGTATGAAGCCAATAACAAACATGCATTTCCTTGTGTATTAAAGTAAAAGCCACTGGGTGGTGGTGGCGCATGCCTTTAATCCCAGCACTCAGGAGGCAGAGGCGGATGGATCTGTGTGAGTTCAAGCCTGGTCTATAGAGTGAATTCCGGGACAGCTAGGGCTACACAGTAAAGCCCTGTCTCAAAAACCAAAAACAAACAAACAAACAAAAAACCCAAAATGAAACAGAGAATAAAAATCCCCAAAATAACAATGTGTACAAAGGTTGGCTGCAGAGTCTCCTGCCTGCTATTGTGGGGAACTGAGGAGAGAGGTGGAGGTGGGAAGGCTCAGAAAGGAACAAAGGCCCTAGTCCCAGGACTGCAGTAAATATGCTCAAATCCACAGCCTCACCTTTCCTGAGGTGTTGGTTACAACACATTGCTTACTCTGAACCTTCCTGCACATTTATTAACAGGGACAAAGGCCACTGCCAACATGAGGCCTTGGGTTTGCTAGGCTCGGATCACTGGATTCAGAGTCTATTCCTGGAAGCCCGATTGAGAGCCAGAGTCCAGAGTCTGTGCAAAAGCAAAGGAATTTTATTGAGCTGACACGCTGGGGTCCATGGAGCTCCGAGACGATGGAGGACCCCGTTCTGCAACAGTTGGGCATTAATATACCATATACAGAAGGAGAACTTAGCGACAATGGTTAGTTAACAAGTGATAGGCTGACACTAGGTGACCTTTTAGGTGAATGGGGGTCTGAGGTAGTAAATTCCAAGTAGGGTGAGATGGGGGCAGTAAATCCCGAGGGCAGGGAGGAGAAGGAGGCTAGGGGAAAAATTTTAACTTCGGTCTGTAATTCTTAACTTGCTTAACAATGCGTTTTGTTTGTTTTGGTTTTTGTTTTTCGAGACAGGGTTTCTCTGTAGCCTTAGCTGTCCTGGGCTCACTTTGTAGACCAGGCTGGCTTGGGACTCACAGTGATCTGCCTGCCTCTGCCTCCCGAGTACTGGGGTTAAAGGCATGTGCCACCACTGCCTGGCCTTTAACAACGCTATTGTTGTGATGGCAGAGCCAAGCCGCCTGGAATCTCACACTGCTTAGCTAACAATGTTACTGTTATGATGGCTGAGCTCAGGCCTCCTGGAATCGTACAGGTTTGTTTTGCAGATTATGTGGCAGTCTCTAGAAAGGTCAGCTTTGGGTTTGGAGCCTGGACAAGGACTCTAAGTGCCTACCACACAGGAATGTGTTCTTAAACATCCTCCAGGGAGTAAGGTGCTAAGCTTAACCTCTAAAAAGATAAGGAAATACTGCTGGGTGGTGATGACATAAGCCTTTAATCCCAGTGTTGGGAGGCTGAAGTGTTGAAGTAACTTTTACTCACCTGATTTCATTGTTCTCTTGGAGGCCTACTGCCTCTGTCAGTTAACCTAGGCCTAGAATCTCTCAGTCTCTGAGATTACTGCTGAATAAGCTCATCCTTTCTAGTTCTTTCTGAACTCTGGCTGGCTGGCTCAACTCAGCTCCCTGGCTCAAAACTCCTCTCCAAGCTGACTGATTGAAAGTGGCTTCCTTCCCTCGGCCTCTGACTAAACTGCTCTGCTTGGCCTTACACTAACTCTAGCAACCTGTTCTAATCTTCTGGCTCCTTCCCATTCTGGTTCATTCTGTCTTCACCCGTGTCTAGCTTGTTCTCTCTCTCCCTGCCAAACTATGTCTATATAGCTGTCCTGGTAAAACTGCCTCCTCCCTGTCTCCCTCTGCCCTGCTCTCTTACATTCTTTCTCTCTCTCTCTCTCTTTTTAGTTTTTTGAGACAGGGTCTCTCTTGTAGACCAGGTTGGCCTCGAACTCAGAGATCCACCTGCCTCTGTGAGTGCTGGGATTGAAGGTGTGTGCCACCATGCCCAACTAAGTCGTATCTCTTCCCTCTCCCCATGAGAGTTGATATTCTGTCCTGTCAAATATTTCTCTGATTCATCACTTTGCTTCTCAATTAGACATCACTTTTTTTTTTTTTCAGAGCTGAGGACTAAACTCAGGGCCTTCTGCAAGCGCCCTACCACTGACTAAATCCTCAACCCCTGGACATCACTTTTAAGAAGACATCAATGCTTCCTTCTTCAAACTAACATCATTGTTTGGGATTACATAAAGATGTGTCCTAAGGGTGTGTTTGTATTCTAACCAGAGGGATTAAAAGTGTGTGGCATGTGTGCATTCCTGCCAGATCACATTGTTCTTCTGATGTGATCCCTTGCCACAGCGGCCATGTTTCTGGATTAAAATTCCTCTATCCTGGGAGTGATGCCCTCTTCTGGTGTGCATGAAGACAGCGTACTCATATGCATAAAATAAATCTTTTTTTTTTTAATTCCTCTACACTAAAGCCAAGTGGATCTCTGTGAGTTCAGGGTCAGCCAGGGCTGCATGGTGGGACCAGCCCAATAAGTAAATAAATAGAAATGACAACCTAAAAAAATTCTTTCTGGAAAAACAAAAGATGAATAATCTGAATTTCAGAGAAGTCCAGTGTTGGTACCTGAGCATGTGGCAACTATGACTCTAGCCCATGTCTGAAGAGACACTAAAAACTTAGATTGTTGCCGGTTGTGGTTGTGCACACCAGTAGGATTTGCTGAAGGAGGCAGAGGCAGGAGGATCACAAGTTCGAGGCCAGCCTGGACTACACATTAAAAACAAAACAAAACAAAACAAAACCTTAAACTGTTATCCTGACATGGGTCTCCCTCCCAAAGGACCATGGACCTGATGTGTGCACATGATCCCGTGCTATGAGGCTTCTTGCCTTGTCAGCTTTTTCTCACACTGGTGCATCCATCCAAAGCTCTGGGAAGTCCTGCAGCCCAAGAAGCCAGCGGCAGTCAGCGCATGCGCCTGTCTGGGTGGGAAGCTGGATGCAGAGCAGCCTGAGCTTCACAGGGAGAACCTGTCTCCCAAATGGAAAGGAACAACAACAACAAAAAACACGTTGCCAGAATTTTCTGACAAGCATGACGAGAGACTGCTTACCTGTGTGTCAGCATCAGGCACTGATAGGATCTGAGAGGAGGAAAACCAAACAGTTTCCAAGTAACAACCCTCGACTGAAAGAGTACAGCCAGAAGAGGCCACTCCGCAGCCTGCTGCACTGTCAGTGCAGTCAGGACCCAAGGGACAGTGAAGGTGGGGGTTCTGGCCTTTGCTCCTCTTGAGTAAGGTGGAACAAGTCTTACCCCTAGGTGACTCTGCTCTTTAGTTGCAAGTTGGCAGCCCTGCAGGCTGAGGCTGACCCTGGCCTCCTGTCCAGGGTCCTGACATCTTCCTCAACTCCGTGGATGCTGCGACCCTAGAAAGCAGCAAGGGCTGCCATCAGCGGGTACATGTGGGACTCTGAGGTACCAGCATCCACCCGGTGCTCAGGGGAGTGGTGTTTGGCCTGCACAGGGCAAAGTTACATGGACATGACGCTTGCCCTGTCGACCTCGGCTGTAATGGGGAGTCCCCAGGATAACCTTTGCTGTCTCAAAGCCAGACCTTTCTGGGGATCCAGGGACCCAGATCAGAGGGGCCAGTGGAGGCTTCTAGAGGAGTAAGTGCCCATGATTAAGTGTCCCTGGGGTGAGAACAGTGGCAAAAGTGATCCAGGCAGGAGGCAGAGGTGGCATCCAGAGAATGCTAGCCCTGGAGGAGGGAAGTGACACAGGAGAAGTAACAGGGGTGGACCAAGACTTCCATTTACAACCAAGGGCACACTCTCCACGGTGAGCAAGTCCCTAGGGAGCATGGGCCGCATAGGGGGCACTCTACTCTGCACGTCGCCCAAAGCCAAGTGTAGATGCCACTGTAGACTTGGCAGGGCAGCAAAAACAGGCTGGAGTTGGGAGTGTGGCCCAGACACAGAGAAGGCCAAAGTACTGACAGGATTTAGCCATGAAGAGAGTGGGAGCTTCCGGGAATTGCCCGCTCTCTTCAAAGGCCACCGAGGGGTAAGGAAACTGCTTTCTAACAGGTGTCCTCAGCAAAAACCACTGGGGAGGAGAGGGCTCGCAAACGTTTCTCGGGACAGGGGCAGAACCAACTCGAATTTCACATCAAGAATCGGTCTTTCGGGGTACCCCAGCCTGATCCCAAAGACCAGTTCTCCCACGCCCCACGGCAGGGAACAGTCCAGCAGATCGGGTAGAGGGAGGGGTCCAAGGAAGGAGGTCCGCACCGGGAAGCCAGAGGCCGAGCGCATCGGGGAGCTGTCCAGGGACCGCCTAGGTGGAACCTCTGGGAAGGGGGCGCGGGAGCGGAGGGGCGCGGATCTGCGAGGACCAGCGCGGCAAGTCGGCCTAGGCAGCACGGCGGAAAGTTGGGTGGAAGGCGCGCGCGGAGGGCGGGCGCACGAGATTGGGTTCAGGGAGGTGACAGCGCGCGCGTCCCTTTCCTTGCCGGACTCACTCATCTGGGTCCGCTGTCCCCGGCAGCCAGGAAGGGAAGCCCTAGCTCCCGATCAGGCTTCCCGTAACTAACCGCGCCAAACGTCTTGGCGCCTCGTTTTGTTTTTTGTTACTGTGCCACGTCATAGGTCTCCGCCCCGGAAGTGATGTCACCGGGCGCAAACGGGGCCCACTAGAGGTTGCCATGTTTTTAAGGGGACCAAGGGGCTTTGCACGGCTTCTGACAGCGCTCTTGGCGCCATGTTGCTTCTGGGCGGAAGTAGCCCATCTAGGGCTCGGCCCCTTTAAAGGAACAGAGGTGTGTATAACCTTGGGACAAGAACTGGGGTCGCCGGCTCTTTGAGGAAGCGGCGCAATCGTTCCCTGAAGCAGGTCAGTACCTGGTTACGGTGCGCGGTTTCCCTGGGATCGTGTGTTGAAGCCGGCAGGTCCTCCATAGGTTTCTGAATGCTGTAGCTCTCGGTGCATGTCTGCTGTTTGTGTGATGTGTAGCTTCGCTGAAAGAAGGAGCCGTGCACTGAGGAAAAACTTGCGCGCAAGGTTTTGGCATCTCTGCACTCAGCCTTGGGACCAGTCAGGCTAGCTCTCTCTGCACCACAGCCAACTCTCCCAAGGTAGTCCTGGCCAAGAAGATGAAGACTGCGCTAACGGAGAATTCCCCGCAGAGCTGGCGCCAATAGTCTCCGTGGGTTCTTCCGGATTCTGTCGTTCCCGGCTGACAGTAATCATGGCAATTGGGTTAAAGTACTGTGGGACTACTTCCAGAATAACTTAGGTCAAACAAACAAACAAACAAAAAACCGTAACGGGACAGAAAGAGGCGCCTTCAGCCCTCCTGCGTTCAGTGTTCACGTTCGCTCCCGCTTTCTGCTAACTTGCACACATCAAGTGGTTGACTGGCCAAGGAAGTGGAGGTTCCCAGTACCTGACAAGGCGAGGGATTTAACTTCTGGGTGCACGGGTTGATTCTTCAATCGAAAAGGATTTAAAAAAAAAAAAATCTGCTGAGCCAATGCGTAAATTCGAGTCTCCTTCTAAAGGTCTTGTTGCTTCCTTTTAATTAAAAAAAAGAGGGGCGAGGCGGTGGGGGCAGTTAGAGGATTTAGTTAGGGTTTCCCACGCAGTATGGAAAGAAGCTGGAAAGTTGAGTACAGGGAGTTTTAGTCTGCTTTGGTCAGATGTGCAAAACTCATGTTCCACACCAGGCGTAGCACAGAAATTCCGTATGAACTGTAGGGAAACACCGGGTGGACCAGTAAGACTAGCTTAGGGAGAGAGTGGACAGCCCGGAACAGTGACAGCCCAAGATGACGCCCAAGGCTCACTGTCCTTTACCAACCTGGAGTTGGTAGACCTAACTCCACGCGTTCACCTTTTGATACACATCAGTTTTATTTACCGATGGGTGAGGCACAGAGTTTGGAAAAGGATTCCCACAGGCCTCTCACTGCTCTCCCACCCACAGGACGCTTTGAGGCCACTACATCTGTCCCCCTGCTTCCTGGGAGCATCAGCATTAATTTCTTGGACCCACTGTGCAGTTGAACTGCTAGCAGCTGAGAATCTCCCAGCGAACAGGACATGTAGGGTTCCCATCCCATGATTCTATGAGACTCAACAGTCAGCTTCCATGTTGAAAACTTTTGCATAGGACCATGGGTGGGGTCAGAGGGGAATTCTCCCAGAGTGTGCTCTTTCAGCTGTGACATGGAAGTGTATAGAATGCCAGCCCAGCCTTCCCTGAAGGCCCTAAGTGGCTGATTAAATGTGTATCATGAGAGCTTGTGCCCACTGGAGACCTCCAGGCTGGTTCCTTGCACCTCTACCTCTCCTTGGTCTCCACTCTACCTCAGTAACCTCCCTCAGTTACCTCAGACCTGCCTCCTGACTGCTAACCAAATAGGGGCCACAGAAGACTACAGCACCTGCAGGGACTTTGCAGTCTGTCCCCAGAGCAGTGGACCTGGTGACGCAAATAAAGATGTTGCAAGAGGCTCTTGTCTTCCTGGCTGTTTTTCCGCCCAGCTGAGTTCTCGAATTGCCAAGGAACAGAGATGTGTAGCTATTAACGTCCTGATGCTGCCTCTGTGGTTAACAGTCCAAATCACTTCAGCTTAGTGGGACAGGGGTCCATTAGTCCTGTCCCAGCAGACACTGGGCCCCACGGACTCCCCGAGGACACAGGCAGCTCCTGAAAGAGCCCTACCTCCTTAACCCCTCAGGGAGTGGGGTGGGAGAGAGCTTGAGGTGCGGCTCAGGGCAGGGACTTCCTGTGCTGAGCTGGGTTAGCTGCTCTACCTGGTCTCTCAGGTCCCTGCTGGGCTCCCTACCTCCCCGTCCTTCAAAACTGCCTGGCAGTGAGATTTCAATTGTGGATCTGCATCCTTATAAAGGGCACAAGGAACAAGCTACCTGCTCCTTGTCACACTTGGGGCTGTCACCCGTTCCTGAGGGCTGGGAACCCTCAGTCAGAGCCTCACCCATTCCAAGCTCATGGGGCCTGGGTCTCCCTCCAGTGTTGCTTAGCTGTTAGGCTGTCTTTTCTCTTGGAGATATTTACACTAAGGGACCTCTTTTTTACTGTTGAAAAGAGCAGGGCTGGATTCATCACTGAACAAGAGACTTTGCAAGGTGGTGGAGGTCTTGTAATAGTTGTGTGTGTGTGTGCGTGTGCGCACACGTGCGCACATGAGTACAGATACCTGTGGAGGCCAGAGAAATGAAATCTTTCTGAAGGCAGGAGTTACAGGCAGTTGTGAGCTCCCTGGTATGGGTGCTGGGAATCAAATTTAAGTCCTCTGCAAAAGCAATACGGCTCTTTTTTTTTTCCCCTAAGACAGGGTTTCACTGTGTAGCCTTGGCTGTCCTAGACTTGCTTTGTAGACCAGGCTGGCCTCGAACTCACAGCAATCTGCCTGCCTCTGCCTCCTGAGTGCTGGGATTAAAGGCATGTGTCACCACCGCCTGGCAGCAGTACAGCTCTTAACCACTGCTGGCTAACCACTCTTAGCCATTTCCCTAGCCCTGTGACATAAGCTTTTGTGGAACATGGGTGTGGGTTTCCGTGGTAATTGGTTAGTTTCTTGTGAGCTGCAAATTGCCGAGTGTATACAAGGGGCACAGCATGACCTGGACTAGACGATCAGTTTCTGTGTGGTGCTGGGGACCCAGTCCAAACTCTTACATTTGTTATGCTGATTCTCTCTCACCCTACAGATGGATAAACTGAGCCCACAGGCCGTGCCCTGGCCACCTATGTCCCATAGCTAGCGCAGCAGTGGAGCTGGGGTCTTTTCACCTAAGACCAAGCCTCACTGTTTTTTGCTTTTTGTTTTTTTGAGACAGGGTTTCTCTATGTAGCCCTGGCTGTCCTGGAACTCACTCTGCACACTCTGCACACACACACACACACACACACACACACACATACACACACACACACACACACACACACTCACAAACCAAAGTATATGCAAATCTATATAAGTTCCTAAACCCAACCCAGAAAAGGCAGTGTTTATAAGTCAGTAGCATCTCTTTAAGCCTTCTTCAGCATAACCATTTATTCATAATAAGCAGTCCTCACTGCACCATTGTGATCAGGCTTAGGTAAATAATAACACTGGTCAAATGTCAGTGACCATATAAAGTTAGTCATTAATAGCTGCATAACATGAACTTTGTAGTTAGTTGCTTCCCCACAGATCTTGAGGAGTGACAAGTTTGGCAATGACAGGTTGTATATGAGTGGCAACCAGTTGTGTCATTCCCCTTCCTCCTGTGTCAGGTTCTGATTAATCACTGTGTTTGTTCAGGGCTGGGCAGCAAAGCATGCTGTTACTACATGATAAAACCCGGTGACCCATGTAGCATCTCACAAAGTGGATTGTTAGGAGAGTTAGCCAGCAGAGACTCACGTAAGCAAGGGACCTGGACATGGGAAGTCACACTTGCATGGGACTAAGATGTTGTTTTAAAAGAGCAGACCTGGGGCTGGAGAGATGACTCAGAGGTTAAGAGCACTGTCTGTTCTTCCAAAGGCCCTGAGTTCAATTCCCAGCACCCACATGGTGGCTCACAACCATCTATAATGTGATCTGGTGCCCTCTTCTGGAGTGCAGGTGTACATGCAGGCAGAGCACTGTATACATAATAATAAATAAAATCTTAAAAAAAAAAAAGAGCAGGCCTGGATTCATCACTGAACAAGAGACTTTGCAAGGTGGGGGAGGTCTTGTAATAGGTGTGTGTGTGTGTGTGTGTGTGTGTGTGTGTGTGTGTGTTCCCCTTGCAGGGAACGGGAGCACTGTAGCTGGCCTTGTTGGGGAAACTTCCACATACAATGTGAGAAACCTCATGAGTGCACACTGCCTGACACCAGTGGGAAAGCTGTTCTCAAGCTAGTGAGGCCCAGAGAAGATTTATTTACTCCTGTGTTGCTGCTTGGAGACTTGCCAATCAAGAGCACTGCTGCTGAGCTGCAAGCCCAGCCCTTACTTTTTTTTTTTATTTTTTAGACAAAGTCTTACCATGTACCTTGTACTATGTATGGGTTGCATCAAAATGCTTATGATTCTGGGGATGCCAAGATGGCCGAGCAGGCAACACCATCTGTTGAAATAAGATGTATTCTTCTTATATTAATTAACAGTAAATTATTAAGGCAGTAGTTTTCTTTAACCAGCTAGTTCTATTCTTCTTATATTAATTAATACAGTAAATTATTAAGGCAGTAGTTTTCTTTAACCATCTAGTTCTCCAATGACACAGAGAGATGATAGTTTATTTTTAAGTTGCAAGTACTATGCTGGGCAGAATCTGAGCTACTCTAATCCTAATGCCCTTAAAACCCACATATAAACCAATAACTTGCCAATCTGGTGACTTCCTGGGGTGGCTTCTATTCCACCAGTCCTTTTGTCCAGCCACCTGCTCCAGCATCCTCCTCATGTTCCCCTTCTCCTCCCCGGAAGTCCCGCCTCCCACTTCCTGTCCTTCTGCCCAACTGATTGGCCAAACGGCTCCTTCTTGACAACTGCTACATCCACTCAAGGCATTCCTACACAATTCCCCCTTTTAGTCTAATAAAAGGCCCCCCTTTACATATACACTTATATTATTACACATACATACGATAAACTATATGCAGCAAGAAGAACTATGAAAACAACTAGGAATTATGTAAATGTTACATTCATAGTGTTTTGGCTACTCGTATTTGGCAACTTTGAAGAAAACATCTTTCTTTTTTTAAAAAAATCTTTCTTATCTTGGTCTAAAATTCAGAATGTAAATCAATTTCTATAATATCTCATATCTATCAACCTAAAAACATCTTAACCCCTAAGGAACTGAGCTTTATTGTAAAACTAAACTATCTGGTCTTCAACCCCATCAGACTGGAGGAGGAATAAAATTAATTATTTGAGTGAACAGAAAGTGCAGGTTAGCAGCTTCCAAATTGAAAAAAAATGACAGGGACAGTTTGCTGCGTTAATAGTCGCCCAAAACTCTCTATAATATTGGAGGATCATCTTCAGCCTTCTAGCCCAGTATACCTGACAGATATTTGTGAGGCAGGAACTATTGAGGAATTGCCTACCCTGTCTTGGCAGAGTTTGGCCGGCAACTCTGCCTGCATCCAAGCTTGCCCATTTTAGGCAGAATTCTGTCTGTGACATAAGTGAGGACATTTTTGCCTAGTGTCTGGTTTGCCAGATTTGAAGCCATCTCCATAAGAAGGTTCTTCAATGCTCCTCATCTTCTTTGATGCAGGCTGGATGTTGCCAGGAGCTAACCTGTCTTATTGTCAAAGAATCCTTAAAATAATAAAAACATCTTTAAATGCCATATTCTGTAGGTCTCTGAGGTTTTTGAAGACCTCATCTAACTATTTTACCTTACCTATCTATAGAATCATATCTATCTGTTAAACCTAAGATGTATATTCTTGTGATAAAAGTAGACTAGTAATTGACATGAGAATGAGTTGATCAATTAACAATTAACTTGTATTACTTAATTATCCTAAACAGTCTGCAGTAGCACTTTCTTTCTTTCTTTCTTTCTTTTTTTTTTTTTTTTTTTTTTTTTTTTTTTTTGGTTTTTCGAGACAGGGTTTCTCTGTATAATCTTGGCTGTCCTGGACTCACTTTGTAGACCAGGCTGGCCTCGAACTCACAGTGATCCGCCTGCCTCTGCCTCCCGAGTGCTGGGATTAAAGGCGTGCGCCACCACGCCCAGCCCTGCAATAGCACTTTCAAAGTATTGGAAGTAAAGCTTGTATTATAATTGAATTGTATGGTACAATACCTCATATTAGAATGTGTGTGTGTGTGTGTGTGTGTGTGTGTGTGTGTGTGTGTGTGAATAGCAGTCTTCTTCTTTTTTGTGTGTGACAGGGTTTCTCTGTGTAGCCCTGGCTCTCCTGGACTCACTTTGTAGACCAGGCTGGCCTTGAACTCACAGCGATCCACCTGCCTCTGCCTCCCAAGTGCTGTGATTAAAGGCGTGCGCCACCACACCTGACTCAAAGAATAATCTTAAAGTTGATTTCTATACTAGTGTATCAAAATTAAACTTATTTTGCATCCATATACAAAATTCTATGTCAATGAATAAGCTTATTTGTGAGTAACAATTAAGGCCTTAAGTTGAGGAGTAGATTCAATCATCTACTTTATCCTATCGTCTCTATATTCCCCTTTCTTTCTTTTCAACCTCTATCTCCACACCTAAGGAAAAAAGATAAAGGAAAAGAGAGACACCCCTGAGGCCAACATCATGTTCTCTCTAAATAAGACCAATAATAATTTATAACCAACTCCCAATGACAAATAAACATTCCTAGCCCAAGAAAACAACCAAAACCCTACCCAACCCACCCCCCTTAAGAGAAATGGGGCATCCTCTTTTTGAGGCTTCTTCTGGCAGATTTGGGAAGAGTAATACCTTTGTAGGGGCCCAAATAAAATTGGGGAAAATGGTTAAACAAGCTAGGAATGGCATTTGTGGTCCAGTCTCTACATGATGAGAAATTCCAAGCTTAATAGAAGTCCTGTGTGGGACAGTCTGAAATGCTGGACCAATTGGGATCAACAGTTTTCTTTGAAGCTGTCCTGTTCTGATGAGGAACAGCAAGTGAAGCACTTGGCGATGGAACATGAAGGATGCAGGATGTCAGCATCTCAGCACTCTGGAGAATGAATCCCGTCAGGTCTGATCCACCATCAGTGTCAGATTCTTTTGTTCTGAAAACATTAATTCCTCACAAGCACTATACAATCCTTAAATTATAAATGTATGAGGTGAGCAGGATGCACAGATCAACTAAGGCTGGTTCTCTGCTGTTTGTATGAGCAGAAGAAAGACATTTGTAAATTCATGCCATATGAAGAACGGCATGTAATAATAAGTCACAGGGATTCTGTGACCAACAAGAAGCAGTGGCTACGCATAGGCATTCATGTCTCAGCCAGTGGTGGGGCGTAACAATATAAGCTTCTTGTTTGCTCTGTAGTTTGAATCCACATAAGTATAGACTGACTTAAGTTAGCAGTCTCTCTTTTATCTAGGTCTCTTTCATTTTGACCTATTTCAAAGAGTAAGTATAATATTACCATTACTAAAGAATGCACAATCATTATCTAATTGAAATCAAAACAAGATTGTGTAGTTCTAAACGTCCTTCTCTAGGCTCTGTGGCACCTGATGGATAAGACAGGCTGCTACATGTTTTCCAAGAGAAAGCTTCCTGGTTTTGGAGACAGGTTGGTTGACCTGAGCAAAAGAAAAGGCATTAAGCTTTAAATAAATATTGTATAAAGCTGGACGTGCCACCGCATGCCTTTAATCCCAGCGCTCAGGAGGCAGAGGCAGGTGGATCACTGTGAGTTCGAGGCCAGCCTGGTCTACAAAGTAAGTGTAGGACAGCCAGGGCTACATAGAGAAACCCTGTCTTGAAAAACCAAATAAATAAATAAATAAATAAAAACTTTATATAAACTCCCATTGAGTTTTAGAGTGTATGCATGCCATAGGCATCTTGTACTAGGGTTTTCACATGTGTTGTTGGTGGTTTTGTCTCACCTCTTCTCTCCATAGGGGATGGACACTTTCACCTTTTAAGCACATGAATTGTAGCCTTTGCGTTTCTGGGACCTAACGAGGCTGAGGTGTACTTGCCACCGGTATACAATCCTCTGTGTCTCTTTGCATTAGGGATGACCGCCACTTGTCCCTTGTGAAAATGCCTCACAGTTTTGGGGGATAAGCCGGCTGCCAGAGCAATGACAACTCAACTCAGTCAGCAAACATAAAAAGCTTTTCCATGTAGGAGGCATGCAGCTTGCATGTTTATCTCCCCGCCAACCTTGGGTCCTTACATTGACCAATAGAACATATCTCTTAGGCCAACTTATCCTTTGGCACCAGTTCTCCCGTGGAAACCCCACTTACAAAGAGATTGGCTGGCCTTTTTGGAGCAGTGTGACATTGTTTCTTCTTACATAAACCTAAAATTCATGTATATCCATCTTTTAGATCAGTAAGGATATATAATCCATTATTAAGAAAAAGGAACTTACATATTAATTTAAAGGAAAAATTTGTTGTTTTGAACCCTACACTGTCTTTGTAAGTAGCTTATTTTATCACAGGGGGTCAGGCCCTGACTTACTGTGTAGACCAGGCTGGTTTAGAACTCAGGGAGATTTGCCTCTCTCCATCTCCGCTGTGTTGGGATTACTGGCAGGAGCCACCACGCCTTTAATCCCAGCACTCGGGAAGCAGAGGCAGGCGGATCGCTGTGAGTTCCAGGCCAGCCTGGTCTACAAAGTGAGTCCAGGACAGCCAAGGCTACACAGAGAAAGCCTGTCACGGAAAAAAAAAAAAGAAATTTAAAGTCAATAAGGCATTATGTAATCGGTCTCTGGGGTCTTTGATACTCCTCTTTGCTTGACAAGCATTTCTTTTAAAGTACAATTGGATCTTTCAATGACTGCCTGTCCTGTAGGATTATGTGGTATACCTGTAACATGTTCTATGTCATAAGACGTAAACAAAAGCTTCATTTTATTAGAGACATATGATGGAACATTGTCAAGTCTTAATTTGTTTAGGTATGCCCATAATTGCCATAACATCCAATAAGTGCATAATAACAGAATGAGACTTTTTAGAACTCAAAGCCGTTGCCCACTGAAATCCTGACTATGTGTCTGTAGTATGGTGCACATACCTCAGTTTACCAAACTCTGTAAAATGAAATACATCCATTTGCCAAATTTCATTTCTCTGACTGCCTTAGGGTTACTTACTTCCTGCAGTTCATGGGGTTTGGTCAGATAAACAGCAAGTAGGATAGTTTCTCACAGTCTCCTTGGCTTGTTGCCAAGTGGTAGAAATTTCCTTCTTTAAACCTTTGCTGTTGGGGGCTGGAGAGATGGCTCAGAGGTTAAGAGCACTGACTGCTCTTCTGAAGGTCATGAGTTCAATTCCCAGCAACCATATGTTGGCCAAGACCATCCATGAGATCTGGTGCCCTCTTCTGGTGTGCAGGCCAGAGCACTGTCAGCTAACTAACAAAATCTTAAAAAAAACAAAAACAAAAACAAAAAACCCCTTTGCTATTAACCTGATGTTTTTAATGAAACCCTGAAGTTTCTAACACACATTCTATCAATAGTTGATCAAGTTCATCATTACCTTGTGCTAGAGGGCCTGGTAGACCCGTATGAGATATTATATGTGTTATTATGATGGATGGCTTCTATTTCTGATCACCTGTTGTAATTAAATAAATAGTGAAGTTAAATTGTTATCATCCTGAGTTAGATCAGCAGTTTCTATATGCAAAACAACTCTTTCAGCATATTGATAGTTAATATATTAAGAGATTCTTGAAACTGGTAATACCAGCAGAATTGCTTATAATTCTGATATTTGAACTGAATCATAAGGACTCTCAACAGCCTTACTTCTATTTTCTGACTTGTAACTTGCCCTTTTTGATTTATTGGCATCAGTGTAAAATGTAGGAGCATTAGAAATTGGAATCTTCTTTACTATATGAAGAAGAATCCAAATGTTCTTTCTATGAATTGAAGATACTGGCCTTTGGGTATCTGTTGTTAATCTCTCCTAAAAAAAAAAAAATGCCTGCACGCTCTCTGCCAGTATTCATTGTCTGTCCGTCAGGAGGCAATCCCAGCATTAGTAAAAGGTACCACAATCTCAGCTCCATCTATTCCACCTAATTGGCAAAGTCTCATTTTTCCCTTTACGATCAATTCAGAAACCTTTTTTCCCCCTTCGAGACAAGGTTTCTCTGTGTAGCCTTGGCTGTCCTGGACTCCCTCTGTAGACCAAGTTGGCCTCAAACTCACAGCGATCCACCTGCCTCTGCCTCCGGAGTGCTGGGATTGAAGGCCTGTGCCACTGTTACAGTTATTCATAACCGTTTGGCCTACAAAGCAAACAACTGACACAGGGAGACTGAAACATACTTTAAAGCTGCCAGCACTTCACCGGGCAGAGTCTAAACTGATTCTAATCTACTCGTAAACTAAACAAACTACCCTAAACCTTATGACACACATATATTCCAGGCACTTGCCACTATGACCCCTGGGCCAGTCCTTGTCAAATCCCCACCGTCCTCCTCCACCCATCAAACTCCTCTCCCTTCCCCAACCGTCCAACTTTCTCCTCCCCTCCAGGAAGTCCCGCCTTCCACTTCCTGTCATTCTGCCCAGCTGATTGGCTAAACAGCGCTGTATTGATGGTTGATACATTCACTCAGCATTCCTCCATAAACCACCACGCCTGGCTAGAAACCTTTTTTGTAGGAAAGATTAAGCTTTGTCTCAGGTGGAAGCAGTCTTGGCGGGCTTTACCCTTGGGGCACACCATGAATACCTTGTGAGAGACTGTTTGGAGCCTTCCTGGGCTTGGAATTCAGGAAGCCTACCTAGGAACTCCACCGTGGCTATTGTTTTCCTAATTGACCCTCGAAGGGAGAAGGGACCTCCCTTTGCATATGACTGGGAAGGTAGGGGAGAGAAAAACAAGAGGTAGAAGGAGAGAAGGAGGAGGCGCGGAGAGAGAGAAAAAGACCGGACCAGCTCGTGGGACTGAGACACCTAAGGACCCGTCCTGCCGAACGGATTCCAGGAGGTTTTAATCTTCTGTCCCTTTAACCTTTTTTTCCTTCTTGTATATGCTAGTTGGGTTGTATAATAAAGTTTAATTGTTAATAAACTGAGCCAACACTTTTTTATGTAAGATTTAAATTTTTTAGTTTGTTTGTGTAGTAAAAATATCCATTCTAAGATACAATCTTCCCTCTGCATAAGAATTCCTATGGGAGAATGAGTAGAAGGCAAGATAACCAACATATAGGCCTTTGGATCAAAGCGGTCTATATATAAATGTTGTAATTTCCTTTCTACCAGAGCCAATTCCTTTTCAGCTTCAGCTGATAATTTTCTTGAGCACCTTATCACCTTGTAAATTTTGAAATAAATTACTTAGCTCTTGGGTAGTCAAACCAATTGTAGGCCACAAGCAGTTAATATCTCCCAGTAATTTTTTAAAAAAGATTTTATTATTATGTATATAGTGCTTTGCCTATAGGCACACCTGCAGGCCAGAACAGGGAATTAGATCACATTATAGATGGTTGTGAGCCACCATGTGGTTACTGGGAATTGAACTCAGGACCTCTGGAAGAGCAGTCAGTGTTCTTAACCTCTGAGGCATCTCTCCAGCCCTCTCCCAGTAATTTTTGAAAGTCATTAAAAGTCCTTAATTGGTCTCTACTGATTTGTACCATATTTTCCAGTATATAAGATGACCCACAACTTGTCCAGTTAAAATAGTTTGGAATATACTCACTGTATAAGACTACCCCCTTTGCCGGGCATGGTGCACACCTTTAATCTCAGCACTCTGGAGGCCAGCCTGGTCTACAAAGTGAGTCCAGGACAACCAAGATAACATGGAGGAACCCTGTCTTGAAAAACAAACAAAACAAAACAAAACAAAACAAAACAAAAGACTACCCTTCATCTAACGCACACCTATGCAGTGGATTTGGACATGTGTCTATTTGCAGGCAGGGGACAGACAGCCAGGCACTTTATTAAATGCCAGCAGACAGACAGTGCCAGCCTACACTGCCCCCTTTAATGCTCGCTCCACACTCAACTGGACAAATGGGCAGGTTCTGGTGGAGAGCCAATCCATGCTCACGTTCTCCTCCTCGAAGTAGAGGAAGATGTGTGCAGCTTGCTCCTCGCTGCCTCAGAGTGAGGAACTGGCCACAGCACCCCCTACCCCCGCTGTATGCACCAGACATAGGAAGTAAGGGAAAGCAAGCTGCAGGCAAGTACCCAGCATATAAGATGACCCCCAACTTTGGTACAGATTTTTCAGGGCTAAAAAGTTGTCTTATATGCCAGAAAATATGGTTACTTTCTGTGGTCTAATTTCCCATTGGCCTATTTTGTATTCTAGATAATTAACAGAATCTCCTCTTTTTATTTAATTTTTTGGGGGGCGGGGAGCAATCTGCAGTCCCCAACAAGACAAAGTTCTATTTATTTCATCAAAAATCTTTTCTAATATACTTGCATCTGAATCAGCCAATAAGAGATCATCCATATAATGGTAAATTATGGGTTGAGGAAATTTCTTACAAATTATCTCCAATGACTGTTGTACAAAATATTGACACAAAGTAGGACTGTTTAACATTCCTTGTGGTAAAACATTCCAAGGGGGCTGGAGAGATGGCTCAGAGGTTAAGAGCACTGCCTGCCTTCTGGAGGTTCTGAGTTCAAGTCCCAGCAACCACATCATGGCCCACAACCATCTATAATGCGATCTGATTCCCTCTTCTGGCCTGCAGGTGCACACACAGGCAGAGCACTGTATATATAATAATAAATAAATAAATCTTTTAAAAAATATCCCAATGATATCTCTTTACTGTGCAGCTTCTATTAAAAGTAGGTACGGAGACAGAAAACCTCTCTCTATCATGTTCATGTAAAGGAATCATGAAAAAACAATCCTTTAGATCAATCACTATAATAGGCCATTCCTTAGGTAACAAGGAAAGCAATGGGATTCCAGACGGTAAAGTTCCCACTGGCTGAATACTTTTATTAATTGCCAGATTTCTTTCTCTGTTTAACCTTGGCTGTCCTGGACTCACAGTGTAGACCAGGCTGGCCTCAAACTCATAGCAATCTGCCTGCCTCTGCCTCCTAAGTGCTGGGATCAAAGGTGTGTGTCACCATGTCAGGCATTTTTTTTAATTGGTTGATTTTCAATTTTATTTTATTTATTTTCCATTTTTCAAGAAAGGGTTCTCTGTGTCGTCTTGGCTGTGCTAGACTCCCTTTGTAAACTAGGCTGGCCTCAAATTCACAGCAATCTACCTGCCTCTGCTGGGATTAAAGGTGTGTACCACCATGGCCAGCTTCCAGATGTCTTTTTGATGAGAAATACAGGAGCATTCCAAGGGCTGTTGGACTTCTCGATGTGTTGAGCCTCCAGGTGTTCTTGAACTGGCTGTTCTGGTGCCTGTAACTTTCCTTTAGACCATTGTTAAATCCAAATATGTTGGTCAATCAACCACTTTAGCGGTAAGGCTGTAGGTGCTTTATCCACAGTAGTTCCCCAATATAAAGTAGAACAGTCGGCCCCTTCTGTATCTTGTTTATGGACAGCCTGGACAGACTGTAACTGTCTTTGATAACCCTTTTTCATAATCTTAATTTTTTTGTCAGGAGTATTGCCTGTTTCCTGGCTTGGCTCTGAAGTTGGAAGGATGCTAATCTGGGTTTTTCATTGTTATAACAGATCTCTTCCTCATAAGTTTATGGCTATATCAGCCATGTATGACTTTGATTTTCCTATTTGACCTTCTGGCCCTGTACATTTAAGCCATCTGACATTTTGCTTTATTTGAGACAATGTTCCAATCTCTAGGAACTGTATAGATACCTTTTGAAGTAGCCCAACTGAATGCCAGGAATCTTAGGAAATTATTGTTACATCTGCTTCAGTATCCAGTAAACTCCTTGATCTCAATGCCATCTAACTGTAATTTTGGCCTCTTTATCATTTATAGTAGAGTTTTGGGTTTTTTTGTGTTTTTGTTTGTTTGTTTTTTCCATCTTTGGCACTTTTTATTTTATCTCTAGGAGCATCTTTATCTCTATTAAATGAGTTTTCTAAATCTTCAGTAACCCTATTTGTCTTATTGGACCTTGAATTTTCTTGTCCTTAAGAATAATCCTTTCTTGGTGAACAGGAAACAAATGGCTCACATTGTTTTTTGCCAGGCCTTGAACATAGCCCCTTTGACAGTTTTCTGAAATTAAGGAATTGCCTTGGCTATCTTTGAATGACCTACACTCATGAACCACAGGACCATTCCTTCCACTTCTTTTACATTTCATAGGAAATCTTTTCCCTGAGTTGTGACCATTATGGAATAATTTATCTTTAGGAACAGTTTGTTCACCATCCTTTAGGGAATGAGCTGAATTTTCACAGCCACAGCAGCGGGTGTTTTGTGTTTTGATGTCTCCTGTAGTTGTTTGTGCAACTATAACTGAATCATGAGCACTTATTTTTATGTCTTCAGAAGTTTTAATCCATCCATGAAGAGGTGCCAATCTTGCCCTCAGGGGTCTAATAGCCTTTCTGCATCCAGCATTAGAATTTTGAAAATCTAGAGCTGAAAGTAGAATTTCCCTAGCATTTGGGTCTGCTATCATTCTATTTGGAGCTTTAGTTGTTCTCTGTAAAAAGTCATTAAAAGATTCATTTGAACCTTGGGTTGTTTTTGTAAATGATTCCATTTGTCCCTGTTGTTCAACCTTGTCCCAAGCGCTTGTGGCCATTGTTTGGCATTGTTCTAAGACAGCATCATCAAGGATAATCTGTACTCTTAATTCAGAATATGGGCCTTCACCTAGTAACTGGTCCTTGACAATATCGATGCCTCTAGTCCTATTGCGCTGCTCCATAAGTGAGGCCTCATCTTTCCACCATGCCAGCCATTGTAACTGGGGACCTGGCTCTAAGATGGCAGTCGTCAAATCTCTCCAGTCTTTTGGAATTATGCAGTTCTGTGTGGCCCAATTATTAAGTATCTGCTTTACATATGGTGAGTGTAAGGCATAACTGTTTATTGCCTCCTTAAACCCATTTAAATCTTGTGCATCTACAGGTTGCCAATAAAAAACCTGATAACCTTGTGGATTTTCCTCATCTCCTGGTAGTTACCTTATCAAAGTTGGGGAAATCATTTTAGGTTTTTTATTTTTTTTAACAGATATAGACCACCCTGTAGTCTTGTTACAAAGTGGTACTGCATGTTCTGGCCCTTTTTCTTCTGGTTCTGTCTCCGTATCATTATTCTTAGTTATAAGCCTTTCTAACTTCTCTTCTAGAATTTGTTTCCAAATTTCATAATTTTTCATTTTGCTTTGTCTCTGATAGCCTAGCATTTTCCTCAGTCCAATCTATACATTTTTGTAATTTTTTTCTCTAAAGCCTTTTCCTTTGAAGAAGTTTAGAAAGCAAGAATGATTACTAAAGTAAAAATAGTAGTCACAATCAGTAACATGATCTCTCTCTCTCTCTCTTTCTCTCTCTCTCATTTAACAAACTCCAAAAACTCTGCATTATTGTCTTTCATCTTTATATGCCTATTCTTTTTTGCTTTTTTTTTTCCGAGGCAGGGTTTCTCTGTGTAGTCTTGGTTAGTCTGGACTCTCTTGAACTCACAGAGATCCACCTACCTCTGCCTCCCGAGTGCTGCGGTTAAAGGTGTGTGCCACCACACCCAGCTATATGCCTATTTTTTAAAAAACCTATCAACTTTAAAACTATTTGTATCTCTCTGTGAAAATTTAAATCCAGTTTTATCCCTTTATAACATAAAAACAGAAATTTTACCTTTCCAGAGCTTTGCTTGTTTCCCCAGCAGGTGTGACAGGATCAATTAGAGGCAGTCAGCTCGGCTTTGCTAAGTCTGCTCCATTTGTCTCCTGCCTGCCCGTGGTGGGTTCTAGGTTTGGGTTATCTCTTCAGGAGCTTATTCTCTCTGCCAAACTATGATAACATATGGTTTTCAAGGGTGTGGATACATTAAATTCATTGGGCATCAATATGTTGAAATAAAGTTTATTTTTCCTACATTAATTAACACAGTAAATTTTTGTTTTGTTTTTTGAGACAGGGTTTATTTTATAGTCCTTGCTGTCCTGGACTCACTTTGTAGACCAGGCTAGCCTCAAAATTACAGACCTCCACCTGTCTCTGCCTCCCAAGTGCTGGGATTAAAGGTGTGCGCCACCACCACCCAGCAACACAGTAATCATTAAGGCAGTTTTCTTCTTTTATGCTACCATTTAAACGTTAATAAAATAGATAATCTTATTACATAGAGTGCCAAGTCTATCCACTCATTGTTAAAGTCTTAGAAATATCTTCTATAAAAGCTTAGCATTTGATTGGGAGTTAATCATATACCCACTTGCAGTCTTTAAGAGAATGAATCCTTATATAAGAAGTTGAAGCATCCCCACCCCTCCCACACCCACTCTTCCCTTCCCACTGTGACTCAGGTGTTGGTCTGCATCATTCTGATGCCTGTCAGACATTTACGCACATGTGTGTTTATACCATCATAAGCTGGGTTCCAAGAAGGGAAATTTAACTTGACAGAAAGTCCTTGTAGTGTGTGCATCATTCTGCAACTTGAGTTTCACCCACATGACTTCCAGAATCCTTCCAGTTACACACACACCTCATTTGCTGCGTCTGCCAGGTGTCTGCACAATAGTCCACCTAAAAATGTCTCATTCCACTCCTACCAGGAAATTCATTTCCTATATTTGGCTACTCTGATTCATGGTAAATTTCCTCCTACCTAAGCTCCTGAGCATGAATGCTCATGAGAACTTCTAAGTATTTCCAATTTTTTTTTTGAGACAGGGTTTCTCTGTGTAGCCTTGGCTGTCCTGGACTCGTTTTGTAGACCAGGCTGGCCTCGAACTCACATTGATCCTCCTGCCTCTGCCTTCCAAGAACAGGGATTAAAGATGTGTGCCACCACCGCCCAGCCAGTATTTCCAACTGTTACAAGCAACGTTTTCCCACTCCCAAAGTCAGCCTGTGTAACATCCAGCGTTTGTGTATTTCTGCTTTCAGTATCCATATATTTTACTTTTACTGTTGTTTATAGTTTGTGTTGTGTAAGTTTCCTCCAAACATAGTCTTGGTGTTCAGCTGAAGCAATGCTTTTCACATTCCAAGTCCTGTTAAATGCATAATCCTCGTTCTAGACATTCTGTACTCTTTTTTTTTTTTTTAACATTTTCTTATTTTTAGTTTATTTATTTATTTATGTGAGTACTTTATCTGCAGAAGAGGGCATCAGATTACATTATAGATGGCTGTGAGCCACCATGTGGTTGATGGGAATTGAACTCACGACCTCTGGGAGAGCAGGTGGTGATCCTAACCACTGAGCCATCTCTCCAGCCCCAAAATTCTGTACTCTTGAGATCACATTGCATATTACTGTATGATCATACAACTTATTTTTGTTTCTTCTAACCCAGCTTACTTTTTTAGACTGGTGAAGTCCTCCAGATCCACACTAATAGCAGTAACAGGCCTGTTTTCCATTCTCATATTGTAGATAGCTGTGTTCAAGTTTCAGTGTTGGTTTTCTTTTCGGTTATGTGCAGGCTTCTAATCTTATAAACTTCCTTCCCTTCAGTATGAATTCTCCGGTGCTCGTGACATTTTACATTAACTATTTGGCTGACTTATGGTGCTTAGCCTCAGAATGGCCACATGATGTACCATGACCTGGGAACCCTTAATGAACACTTGTCCATATTGAAGGCACTCACAGAGTGTTTAGTGAATGTGGGTTTTCTGGTGTCGAATGTGATGAGACTTCTGGCTGAAAGCCTTTCCACACTCACTACACTGATAAGGCTTTTTCCTGTGTGTATTCTCAAGTGCAGGGTCAGGGTTGAGAAGGGAGGAAAGGCCTTCCCACATTCGTTACAGCCACAGGGTCTCTCACCTGTGTGGCTCCTCACATGCACGGTGAGGAATGAGCTCTGAGAGAAGGCTTTCTCCGACAGATTGTATTTGTCACCTGAATGAATCCTCACATGCACAATAAGTGACGTTTGCTGAGAGAAGGCTTTCCCACATTCATTGCACTCATAGGGTTTCTCTCCAGAGTGAATGTTTTCATGCTTTATGAGGTACTTTTTCTGGCTAAAAGCTGTTCAACATTCACTACGTTTAAAGTGTTTCTCGGGGCTGGAGAGATGGCTCAGTGGTTAAGAGTGCCGCCTGCTCTTCCAAAGGTCCTGAGTTCAATTCCCAGCAACCACATGGTGGCTCACAACCATCTGTAATGTGATCTGATGCCCTCTTCTGGCCTACAGGAGTACACACAGACAGAATACTGTGTACATAATAATAAATAAATAAATCTTTAAAAAATAAAATAAAATAAAGGGCTTCTTACCAATATGAATTTTCTCATGCTCAGTACGGCTTGATTTGGGGCTAAAGGTTTTCCCACACTACTTACATATGAAGGGCTTCTCTCTAGTGTGAGTTCTCCAATGTCTGATGAGGTTTGACGACTTCTTCTTCTTCTTCTTCTTCTTCTTCTTCTTCTTCTTCTTCTTCTTCTTCTTCTTCGTTTTTCAAGACAGGGTTTCTCTGTGTAGCATTTGTTGTCCTGGACTCACTTTGTAGACCAGGCTGACCTCAAACTCACAACGATCCACCTACCTCTGCCTCCCAAGTGCTGGGACTAAAGGCCTGTGCCACCATGCCCGGTGAAGTTTGACTTCTGCACACCTCATGCATTTATAGTTTTAGAACTGTATAATGCTTGTGAGAAATTATATATTTTCAGAACCAATGTATCAGACACTGATGCTGGATCAGACCCAACAGGATTCATCCTCCAGCATGCTGAGATGCTGACATCCAGCATTCTTTGTGTTCCATCCACAAGTGCTTCGGTTGCTGTTTGTCATCAGAACAGAATATCTACCAGGATAGCTTAGAAGAAAACTCCTGATTCCAATTGGTCCAACATTTCAGACTGTCCCACACAGGACTTTTATTAAGCCTGAATTTCTCAACTTTTAGAGACTGGACCAGAAATGCTATCTCTAGCTTGTTTAACCATTTTCCTAGTTTTATTTGGGTTCCTGTATAGATATTATTTGTCCCAAATCAGCCTGAAGAAGCCTTAAAAAGAGAATGCCATCCCATTTCCCTTTAGGGGGGGTTGGGTAAGGTTTTGGGCTATGGATGTTTATTTTCCTTGAGAATTGGTTGTGTTATTATCTGTTTTATTCAGAGAGAGAACGAGGTTGGACTCACAGATTTTTCTCTGAGAATATAGAAATATATAGGAATAATAGAACAAAAGGTCGATTATTGAATCTACTCTTCAACTTAAGGCCTTAATTGTTACTCACAAGGTTATTTTTGATTCATTGGCATAGAATATTATATATTGTTGTAAAATAAGTTTATTTTTAATTCATTGTACCATTCAATTTTATCACAAGAATATTCATTGTAGGTTCAATAGATAGATAAGGTAAAATATTCAGATAAGGTCTTCAAAAACCTCAGAGACCTACAGAATATGGCACTTGAAGAATTTTTTTTATTGTTTTGAGGATTCTTTGAAAAAATGAGACAGGTTGACTCCTGGCAACACCCAGCCTGCCCCCAAAGAAGGTAATAAGCATCGAGGAACCTCCTTAAGGAGATGGCTTCAGATGTGGCAAACCCACCCCTGGGCAAAAATTCCTTGTTTTCTGCCACAGACAGAATTCTGCCTGAAATGGGCAAGCTTGGATGCAGGTAGAGTTGATGGCCAAACTCTGCCAAGACAGGGTGGGCAAGTCCTTAATAGTCCCTACTTCACAAATATGCCTGTCAGATATATTGGGCCAGAAGGCTGAAGATGATGGTGCCAATGTTATAGAGAGTTTTGGGTGACTATTAACGTAGCAAACTGTCCCTGTCTTTTTTTTTTTTTTTTTCATTTTGGAAGCTGCTAACCTGCACTTCCTATTTACTCAGCTAATTAATTTTATTCCTTCTCAAGTCTCTGATGAGGTTGAAGACAGCAAAACATTATGAATATAACATGAATATAATGATTGTTTTGTGGTTCTGTGTGTGTATATTGTATATTGGTGTAATGATATAATGTCTGGGTAAAAGATGATGATGATGATGATGATGATGATGATGATGATGATGATGATGATGATATGATGATGATGATGATGATTAGACTAAAAAGGGGAATTGTGGAGGAATGTCTTGAGTGGATGTAACCGCTGTCAATAAAGTGCTGTTTAGCCAGCAGGGCGTGGTGGTGCATGCCTTTAATCTCAGCACTCTGGAGACAGAGGCAGGGAGATCGCTGTGAGTTCCAGGCCAGCCTGGTCTACAAAGAAAGTCTAGGACAGCCAAGGCTACACAGAGAAACCTTGTCTCAAAAAAAAAAAAGTGCTGTTTAGCCAATCAAGTGGCCAGAAGGACAGGAAGTGGAAGATGGGACTTCCTGGAGAGGGGGTAGAGCCAAGTTTGACAGTTAAGAGGGAGAAAAGACAGGTTTACAGTTGACAGGGAAGGACAGGATCATAGT
Organism: Acomys minous; assembly: GCF_964271855.1. NCBI lineage: Eukaryota > Metazoa > Chordata > Mammalia > Rodentia > Muridae > Acomys > Acomys minous. The sequence goes on along the minus strand of NC_140491.1, from coordinate 67,768,468 downwards.
GGCAAGTGCTTGGGATATATATATGTATGTATGTATGTATGTATGTATGTATGTATGTTATGAGGTTTAGAGTAGTTCATGTTAGTTTATAAGTAGATTTGTATCAGTTTAGATTCTGTCCAGCGTAGTGCTGGCAGCTTTAAAGTACGTTTCAGTCTCCCTGTGTCAGTTACTAGCCATCCTAGGCCAAACCAATACAATTTACTGTGACACTCCAGTCCCCGGCTTGGAGCCCTTTTCTGGCCTAGGCTGTCTGCCCTTCTCTACCCCTGGAGGGGAAGTCTCCAGTGCCTGTGGACCTGGGAGACATGTTCAGGAGTACAGCATCCATCTCAGTGCACCTGGTGTGGCCACTCTGGGGAAGGAAGGCTGGAGCCTCACTCACCCGGTGTTTGCACCAGTCTGTAAGTGTCCTGCATAGCACTCTACCACGTTCACGGTCCTGGGATCTGGCTTGATCCTGTCTCTAAAGCTGTGCATGAGCCTGCTCTTCCAGAAGCCTTTCCAGACTACGGCTGTCTCGGCACCTCCCTTGCTCCTGCTTGTCTCACCTGGACCGTAGCTCTGCATGGCTACTTGTGTGTGTCGGCTGCTGCCTGCGCATTATCCTAGTGCCCAGCCTCGCTTGTAGTAGGCAGTGGATGCGCAGCACAGCTTGGTTGGCTGGCCATGTTATGCACAGCTCAAGAACAACACTGTCCCCCGATTTATCCACATACTGGCTGCCATTTGCGAAGGCCACCCACTTGAGTACCCCAAATTTGTGGAATTCCAATGATCTCTCTCTTTCCTCAAACCTGTCCCACTCCACTCGTTTCTGTTCGTCTGTGAGCTTGTGCCCTTGTGCCCTGCACCCTCCCCACCCCAACCTAACGTCCCTTTTGCCAGCCTCTGTCGCCAACACTGCCACTGTCAGACCTCATTCGTTCAGTCACTCAGTCATTGATCTCCTTCATATTCCCTCCCTCCCCCCTCCCGCCCCCCCCCCCAGCCCCAACCCTACCTCCACCCTCGGCTGTCTGTTTCTGCTACATCTCCAGTTGAGTAATTATTCCATGCCATGACGTCACGCTGACGTCATCAGGGAGCGGTTCTGCTGCTGTGTGGATGAACTGGGGACATGCCAGGGAGGCCGTAGTTGAGACAGAAAAGGTGAAGTGTAAAGCACGCACTTGTCAGAAGCTATCAGAAACCAAAAAAGAGCCAGAAATAAAGCAATCAGGCCTGGGAGATGGCCCATCAGCTGAAAGTGCCTGCCACCAACACTGATGACAGGATGCCTGGGCCTCACATGTGGGAGCTAAGTAAGAATCAACTCCTGGCCAGTGGTGGTGGCGCACGCCTTTAATCCCAGCACTTGGGAGGCAGAGGCAGGCGGATAGCTGTGAGTTCGAGGCCAGCCTGGTCTACAAAGTGAGTCCAGGACAGCCAAGGCTACACAGAGAAACCCTGTCTCAAAAAACAAAAACAAACAAAAAAAAATCAACTCCTGCAAGTTGTCCTCTACCTGCACACGCATGCTGTAACATCTGTACCCTCCACATAAATAAACTACAATTTTAGAGAGTCTAAAATCCAACAAATCAAGTAATGCGATGTCTGTACACATTACCAAACAGAAAGCCAAACAAAAACTGAGAAGAAGAAAAGGAAAACAAGAAAGAGGCCCTGGGAGCACCTGGACGGCTCCTTTTTCATGGCTTCATCCCTACTCTTGTGCATGCATAGATATACATATCAGGGGACCTTTCTTTCTGTATTATTTTTTTTAAAGATATGGTGGCATGTGGCAAGGCTGGCCTCGAGCTCACTGCGTAGCTGTGCGTGCCTTTGTGCTCCTCCTGCCTCTCCCTTTTAAATGCTGAGGTGACTGGTAATATGCCATCATGCCTGGTTATGCAGCGCTGGGCATTGAACCCAGGCCTCACAGGAGGCAAGCACTCTACCCAGGGAGCTACAGCCCCAGCCCTAGCGTATTTAAGAAAAAATACTTGTAGCCAGTGGTGGTGCTGCTGGCACACGCCTTTAATCCCAGCACTCAGGAAGCAGAGGCAGGTGGATCTCTGTGAGTTCGAGGCCAGCCTTTCTACCTAGCTAGTTCCAGGACAGCTAGGGATACACAAAGAAACCCTATCTTGAAAAAAATAAAAATAAAAATAAGACAAATCAAATATAGGACCTGGAGAGATGGCTCAGTGGTTAAGAGCACTGGCTGCTCTTCCAGAGGACCTGGGTTCAATTCCCAGCAACTACACAGCAGCTCACAACTGTCTATAACTCCAGTTCCAGAGGATCCACTACCCACACACCAATGCATTAAAATAAACAGATAAATAGAAAAACAGTAATTATAAAGAAGAAAAACTAAAATATCTGCTAACCAACATACCAAAGAAAATCAGCCCTGACATTGTGGTTATAGTGAGGCAGTCTCAGCACCTCCTCTTATGAACTCTGTGGTCTACACTGTGAGGCATAACTTATGACACCATCCAGGATTCAGTAGAAGGGCAGGGCACAGAGCTGGCAAAGATGCTGTGTGCCAGGCCCCAACTGTTCCCATCCCTAGGAATGTGAGACTGCTGAGAAGCCTCACACATCACACATGAATGACTCGAAGTTTCTGTAGGGGCAGGGCCTGGTGCCAAGGTTGTCGCCACAGGCACTGTGACAGGATGCTTAGCAGTCTCTCCTCTCAGCCTCTGTGTGCCTTGTGTCCTCACGTGCTGGGTGCATATGACCTCTGCTGGCTGCTATGACTTAGCAGATCTTGACCCACAGTCATGATTTTTTACTGGCCACGGTAGGTGGCCTCCAAGCATGGGAGTCTAGCAATGCCCCCTCCTGGGCCTGAAGTCAGCGGTCCTGAGCCTTAGTTGGTTTGTTGCGTGACCTTGAATACATTACCTCTACGGCCCTCCAAGCTCTCATCTGTAAAAGGAACCCAGACAGATTATCCCAAGTGTATGGACAAGCCTAGGAAGCCCTTCGCCCACGCTAGTGACCGTTGTTTCCGGCACCGTTATTCTGCCATCCTCACACTCCTATTTCTCAGGCCTTTTGGGGTCATCTGTAACCTGGCCATCAGGGCTCAGGACACCCAGGGTCAGGACTGCTGGACTCCGCCCTCACAGCCTCTCCCTCAAGTGGGTGGTAGAGGTTGGACTGGTGATGGGGCGCCGCAGGAAGTCAGCAAGAGTAGGCTTGGAGAGCAGGCACCAGCCAGCCTGGCTCCCCGAGCCTGGATTTCCATTTCAGGAAAGCAGAGGGTGGGGCTGTGATGTTAAAGCCACTGCCTGGGGTTGCCCACACACCACTCCAGGAAGATTCTCACATTGGACTTCCCTTCTCTGTAACCAGCTCACCATGGCCAAACAGCTGCCGGCTCGAAGGCTGGATGGGATCGATCACAACCCCTGGTGAGCTAACTGGCTGGGGGGCTGGGTGTCCCTTTTCCCATGGGCTAACCATCCCTGACATGTGACTCAGTGTACCCAGGATGGGTAGTGACAGCCACAGCAGAGGACACAAGGTAGTAGTGGGCTAACCTCAAATCTCAGTGTCCCCCACTTGGCTGGGCAGGAGACACTGGTACAAAATGGAGGTGGTTTTACATCCTCGAAGGACCTTATGGACTAGCAATAGATCAAGCAGCAGGCGATGGCTCCCACGGATGATAACCGATCCTCCACTCCATACTTATGGCTTCCACATATCTGGGGACCGCCACTAAAAACAGTGACCCAGATTAAAGGTGGATCGTCCCGCCTCAAATGACCTACATTAAAAGTGGGTCTTCCCACCAGGTGTGGTGGCACGGGCCTTTAATCACAGCACTTGGAGGGGTGGATCTCTGTGAATTCCAGGCCAGCCTGGTCAACAGAGCGAGTTCCAGGACAGGCAAGGTTACACAGAGAAATTGTGTCTTGAAAAACAAACAGACAAAAAGAAAGAAAAGAAAAAAGAGGCAGGAGGGTGGTGAGTTTGATGCCAGCCTGGGCTTCATAGTGAGTTCTGGGCCAGCCTGGGTTGCAGAGAGACATCATCTGGGGCGGGGGTAGTGATTTCAGTTTTTAGGTTTAGAAAAAATGGCAGCACCTTTTTGTTGTTGTTGTTGTTGCTGTTTCCAGACAAGGTTTCTCTGTATAGCTCTGGCCGGCCTTAAACTCACTCTGTTGACCAGGCTGGCCTAGAACTCAGAGATCCGACTGCTTCTGCCTCTGGAGTGCTGGGATTAAAGGCCTGTGCCACCACCTTTCTTTCAGGCTTCCCTATGAGCAGCATTTGTATTTTACAAAGTTCCTCAGATGCCCTGTGGCTGGGAACTAGGGAGCCATGCCTGGGGGCCCCCGCCAAGTCTGCCTGTCCTCTGCAGTCATGCTAGAAGTGGCTGGGCAGGTACACAGCTGTAGTTAAAGTGAAGTCCTCCTTTGTAAGGCCACAGAAGAGTCACAGAGCCACTGTCCTCTCATCTGTGGGGGACACACACTAAGTAGTGACATAGCTGATTCTCACACACACACACACACACACACACACACACACACACACACACACACTTGTGGGAGACATGCATCAAGCAGTGCTGTAGCTGTTTCTCCCATAGACACCCGTTAGATCCCCTCTGCAGTGCGCCTGATGTGCTCTGTCCATGGCCCTGCCATGCCCACACTATCAGAGCTTAGACCCACAGCACTGTTCACCACACAGAGCCAGTCCCAGACACATGCCGTTGTCTGTGCTTGCAACTATTTGCCTATTAGTCTGGGGCCTGGAAGGATGGCATACTTAGAAACATGGTGGCCTCCCAAGCGTGAGGGCCGGAGTTTGGAGTGGCTAGTTGTGGAAGCACTCACATGTAATTCCTAGAGTCAGCTGGATCCCTGGACGCACTGCATCCAGCTAGTCTAGTTTACTTGTCGGAATTCCAGACCCATGAGACACCGTGCCTTAAACCAAAAGACGGAAGGGGCGTGAAGAGAAAGGACACCCGAGGTTATCCTCTGACTTTCCCTTGCACACCAGCACCCACATATAAACACACACACACACACACACACACACACACACACACACACACACCCTGATTCCCACAACCTCCTCCTGGAGTTGTTTAATTCACCACGCAATGCACAGGACCCACCAAGATATGAGGGGATAGCCTAGCACTCAGCTCTGTGCCCTCACAGTGGCCCAGGCCACCGGGAGGTGATGGAGTGTTTCACACTGTGCTGGGGACAGTCATAATAGGTTAGGCAATACTTTTGGCATCACCAAGTGATGCATCACCACACCCCATTCAGCAGGTGTGTCTCTAAAGTATAAGGGCAGCCAGGGGCCATGGCTTGGGGTGGAACCTTGCCTGGCTTGCCCTCTAGTGCCAATAGGGAAGGAATGACAGCAAGACTAAGGGTAAGAGAGGACAGGCTATTGGGTGTGACACCCGGTCTCCTGCTTGCCAACTAGTTTTGGATATAGATGTTTCTTTTTTTTTTTTTAATTTATTTATTACTATGTATACAGCACCTTGCCTGCATGTACAACTGCAGGCCAGAAGAGGGCATTAGGTCACATTATAGATGGCTGTGAGCCACCATGTGGTTGCTGGGAATTGAACTCAGGACCTCTGGGAGAGCAATCAGTGCTCTTAACCTCTGAGCCATCTCTCCAGCCCTATAGATGTTTCTTACCACGGGTCACGGTCAAAGTTTGAAGTCTCCTGGGATGAGCCATATAATTAGTGTAGGGCCCGGACACCTTAAAATGTGGGACATGTTGGGGCAGGGGTGTGTTATCTTTCTGGAGTGGCCTCATGCATGCTTACCCTGCCCTACACACAGGCAGATGTATCCCTGGGAGAAAACAGGTGACCTCCCTGGGGCTGACTTTCGATTTGTTGCCAGGGTGGAGATTACCAGACTGGCCAAAGAGTATGACGTCGTGAACTTGGGCCAGGGCTTCCCCGACTTCTCCCCTCCAGACTTCGCTGTGCAAGCTTTTCAGCAGGCCACCAGCGGGGACTTCATGCTTAACCAGTACACCATGGCATTTGTGAGTCTCCTGCCTCTCCCCATGGTCCTGGGGAACAGACACTGACACCCGAGGGTCAGGGCTGATGGAGCAGAGCCCAAAGGGTTGGGTTCAGCACCTCAGATCCCAGTGCAGAAGGCAGGTCTGGTACCTTCATGACCAAAGCACCTGACCCAGACTGTGAGGAAGTAGGAAGTGGCACGTGGTATTGGGAAGGAAGCTTCCAGGAGGAGATGGTGTCTCAGCCAACCCCGGAAAGATGTGCATCAGACTAAATCCCCGCTGCTCTGTGAGGGCCACACAGCAGATGCCAACACCAGACTAGAACAGTGCTTTTTTATTTTGTTGGTCTTTCGAGACAGGGTTTATCTGTGTAGTTGTCCTGGGGCTCACACTGTAGACCAGGCTGGCCTCAAACTCACAGAGATCCACCTGTCTCTGCCTCCTAAGTGCTGGGACCAAAGGTGTGTGCCACCTTGCCCAGCTGAGCGGCACTTCCTAAACTTTACAGTCTCATTCCCTGGAGGGAATTTCCCAACATTCTTTGCAATGCTTACTATTCTTTAGCCTGAACAGACTCATCCTGTATGGAATGTAATGTAACTTGATTATGTCACGATAGAAAGTATCCTGGACTTCCTTCCAGTCACAGCCTCAGTCCTTTTTATCATTTTAAATCCCCCAGCCCAGGGCCCTAGGGATGCCAAGCACTTACTCTCCCACTGAGCTACAATGCAGCTCCTCACTTCTTTAGAATTTCATACCTCAGTGCTGTATTGACATCGTTTCCCCCTCCTCCCTCTGCCTCTTTCAACTCCTGTGCCCCAGCACTCCCTCTCAAATTCATGATCTCTTCTTCTTCTTTAATCATTATAGTTAGATTATGTATAAATAGGGGCTGGAGAGCTGGCTCAGTGGTTAAGAGCACTGTCTGTTCTTCCAAAGGACCAGGGTTCAGTTCCCAGCACCCACATGGCAGCTCACAACTGTCTGTAACTCCAGTTCCAGGGGTCCTGTCACCCTCATACCAATGCAGATAGAATAAAATAAAATAAATAAGTGTATAGACCCTGCTGGGTCCATTTAGTGCTGCTTGTATGCACAGTGGTTAGGACTAACCACTTGAGATTAGATAACCTATCAGGGTGGAGAAGACTGAGTCTCCCCCTCTCAGCAGCCAGTGATTGGCTCTTCATTCATCTTGGGGCGGGGCCTTGTGAGATTTTCCACATCCGTACTGTCAAGCCACCTGGTTTTGGTTTTGTCACTGTGCAGGTTTTGTTTAGATAGCCATATTGTTGAACCCCCATGGTGTGGCTTCCCTGTCGTGTAGAGAAGACATTATCTCTCAGCAGACATCCTGGTCCTGGCTTTGTCATACTTTTTAATGACTACTTAGTTCTCTTCCATCACCTGGATGGGCCATGTTTTAATTACCCACCCACATTAGTGGGCTGCCTCCCACATCTGTTATGGACATTGCTAGCTTATCTTTAAAAGCGTGTATTTCTTTGGTGTTTTCTTTTTAATATATACGTTTGTTATTTTTAATTATGTGTGTGCCTCTATATGGGTATGTTCACATTAGTACAGGTGCCCTGGAAGGCAAGAGGTGGCAGGTGGCCCTGGAGCTGGAGTTACAGGTGGTTGTGAGCTGTCTTATGTGGGTGATGGGAATTGAACCCAGGAACTCCGAAAGAGCAGCTCTTAACTGCTGAGCCATCTCTCCAGCCCTAGGTGGTATTTTCTAACCCACTATCAATCAATGAAAATACAGACACCTGTTGCATTTTAAAATACCCTTGGTTCACCTGGGGCAGGGCAGATATTAATCCCCTAAACTACCTTCCCTATCTCCCTACCCCAATCCCATGCCATCTGCTTCTGATAATTTCTACTGAGCTTCCTCCCATTCACAGTCCCAAATACTCGCTAATGTTCTTCATCTGGGCCAGATCCTCCATCCACACCAGCCACGTGCTTCTCCTGCACTTAACCCATGGCAGCTTCCTTCCTTCTCCTCTTCCTCTCTTTTCCCCTTCCCAAGATCCTCTCAAGAACTTCTGCCCCAAAAGCCTGCCAACTTTTGCCACACCTACCTTCCTCCAGCCCTGCCCCGAGTAATGGCTTACTTTATTAGTCCAACAGGGAGTTGGCGCACGCCTTTGATCCCAGCACTTGGGAGGCAGAGGCAGGCGGATCTCTGTGAGTTCGAGGCCAGGATAGCCAGGATTGTTATACAGAGAAACCTGTCATGAAAAAAAAAAAGAAAAGAAAAAAGAAAAATGCTATTCTTGGACCTCATTCTGTGACCTTGAACAAGACAATTTCTCGGAGATTCTATTTTGTAGTGCACCCCAACAAATAATTCTTGGTTCCAGGGCTTGGGGGGGATGTCAGATCAGCACAAACTTTAAGCACAGGGGGACGTGTGAGGTTTCTGCTGCCCGATCTGTGTCAGGTTCTCCTGACACCCCAGCTCCGGGTCAGACCCCATGGCCAAGGCTGCTGGAAGATGGGACAGTTCAGCCCAAGAAAGCTGACTTTGCTAGAAAATGCTAGATGTCCTGGAGTCAGCCAAGCTGGAGGAGTCTAGGCTGACCCTGGGTGCCTGACCTTGCTCTCCTGGCAGGGTCACCCACCACTGTCAAAGATCCTGGCAAGTTTCTTTGGCAAGCTGCTGGGGCAGGAGTTGGACCCACTCAAGAATGTGCTGGTGACAGTGGGTGCCTATGGGGCCTTGTTCACAGCCTTTCAGGCCCTGGTGGATGAAGGAGACGAGGTGAGAGGTAAAGCCTGACCAGGGTGGGATGAGCCGGAGCTCAGGGGAGTGCTGACCCTAGCTATCTGACCTTTGACCCAGGTCATCATCATAGAACCTGCTTTTGATTGTTATGAACCCATGACTCTGATGGCTGGAGGTCGCCCTGTGTCTGTGTCCCTGCGGCAGGTAAGGGATGCTGGCTGGTTATGGGTGGGCCGAGGCTGGTAAGAGATATTGGGTGGTCATGGGTAGGCCAAGGCCAGTAAAGGGATGCTCGGTGCTATGGATGGGTTGAGAGACCAGAGGTGTGAGCTGGGCTAGATCTTGTGACACGGGACAAGGAACAGTCCTCTGAACTGGGAGGGTAGCGTCCTGAGATGAGAGGAGACTGGGGCAGAGGAGATGGAAAGAGACGCATAAGGAGATGAGTTGCTGTCAGGAAGGTAAACACTGCTGCACCCCCCCACACACACACACACACCTCCTCTTGCAGAGACCTGGTCCAAAGGGGCAGCTGGAATCCAGCAGTGACTGGCAACTGGACCCCACAGAACTGGCCAGCAAGTTCACACCTCGCACCAAGGCCCTGGTCCTCAACACACCCAACAACCCCTTGGGAAAGGTACTTGGGGGTCCATTCACAGACCTCTGCAGGCTGAGCTCTCTTCTCATCTGGAGCATTCTCTGTCTCTCTCTCTCTCTGTCTCTCTCTCTCTCTCTCTCTCTCTCTCTCTCTCTCTCTCTCTCTCAGGCCTGTTTCCCTGTGGGAAGTGGGAGGGCTGTATGCCTTCAACTCTGAGGGCCAACCCTCCCAGAGTTGTGAAGGCTTAGGCACATGGGCCAAGGGCCTCACCGCTTCCTGGGAGCTTTGGAACAGTGGGATCTCTGTACAGTGGGATCCAGACACAGCCAGTCTCACAGGGTCAGAATTACAGAGCTGGAAGCCATGCTGACCAATATTGCAAAGAGATGGTCCAGAGAAGCCCTAAGGCCTCCTCTTGTACTCTGAGCAGGCTCTGCACTTGGGGACAGTCCCTGGTGCACACGTGACCTTGGCTCCCACAGGTGTTCTCCAGGCTGGAGCTGGAGCTGGTGGCTGAGCTGTGCCAGCAGCACGATGTCCTGTGCATCTCTGACGAGGTCTACCAGTGGCTGGTCTACGATGGGCACCAGCACGTCAGCATCGGTGAGCGGGGCCTGCGCAGCTTCCCCTGAACACTTGAGCAGGGCTTGAGTCCAAGCTGGGAGCAGCCTAGACTTGGTGATCAGGACCCAGTTTCCTTCCCTAAGGTCTGAGGAGTGCAGTAGCACCTGCTTCCTGTCAGGAGCAGGAAGTGGAATGGGTCCTGGGTCCAGCCAGCAGCTCAGCGGGCACCAGTCCTTGGCACTGGGTCCCCTCCCTCTACCTCGCCTATTTTAGCATTTGCTCTTCTTGGCCTCCCGCAGCCTGCCTCCCCGGCATGTGGGAACGGACCCTGACCATCGGCAGCGCAGGCAAAAGCTTCAGTGCTACGGGCTGGAAGGTAAGTGCGGCTACTTGGCAGGTGGCAGCAGTGGGAGGACTGAGCAAGGGCTCCTCTGGCCCCGGGACCCCACTGACTGTGTCCTGCTCCAGGTGGGCTGGGTCGTGGGCCCAGATAGCATCATGAAGCACCTGCGGACTGTACACCAGAACTCTATCTTCCACTGCCCCACCCAGGCCCAGGTGAGAAGGGCGGGGAAACCCCATGGTCGGGGGAAGGCCACAGAGAAGGAGGCACTCAAAGAAAGACCTGTTTGTCCATCTGTCTGTCTGCCCTGTCCAGGCTGCAGTGGCCCAGTGCTTTGAGCGGGAACAGCAACACTTTGGACAACCCAGCAGCTACTTTTTGCAGTTTCCCCGGGCAATGCAGTTAAACCGAGACCACATGATCCGCAGCCTACAGTCAGTGGGCCTCAAGCCTTTAATCCCCCAAGGCAGCTACTTCCTCATTGCAGACATCTCAGACTTCAGTGAGTGGGACTGGCCATGTCACTCAGGATTTGGGGAGGTGTCAAAGTTGACTGGGACTCAGCATGACCTCTTCTGTTACCTCAGAGAGCAAGATGCCAGACCTTCCTGGAGCTGTGGGGGAGCCCTATGATAGTCGCTTTGTCAAGTGGATGATCAAAAACAAGGTAGGCGGGGTTGCGGGGTGGGGGGTGGGTCTTAGCTCAGTGGTAGAGCACTTGCCTAGCAAGCGCAAGGCCCTGGGTTCAGTCCTCAGCTCTGAAAACAAAAACAAAAACAAAGCCAAAAACAATAGGCTGGGCCTCTTGCCAGGGCCAATAGACATAGCTGCACAGGCTGCGTACTGTTCACGGGTGTCAAGGGCCAGCAGCCAAACCTTCTCCGCGGCCCCTGGGACGAGGCTGACTGCGGAGCATCTGTCTCACTTGCACTAAGAAACCATGCTGGCTCCAGGGGTCCCTGCCCTTCCTCTCTCCTGTACAGCGAGACTCTAGCCCCTTTGCTCTCAACCCCCACCCCCAGGTCCAAACTTTGTTCTTCCCCAGCTCTGCCCTGGCATGTGGCACATCCCTCCCCTATTCTAGCGCTCTCTGCACCCTGGGAGGAGAAACCTGGTAGGATGCTCTGGGACTTCTTCCCTCCTGACCTAGTAGGATGCTCTGGGACTTCCCTCCTGACCTAGTAGGATGCTCTGGGACTTCCCTCCTGACCTAGTAGGATGCTCTGGGACTTCCCTCCTGACCTAGTAGGATGCTCTGGGACTTCCCTCCTGACCATCACAGATGCCGGAGACGCCTCGAGCCCTTACTCTCTGTCCCCTGAGCGCATGTCTTGAGTCTCAAGGCAATGCAGTCATGGGCTTCCTCCTCCCCAGGGCCTGGCGGCCGTCCCCGTCTCCATCTTCCTCAGTCAACCCCATAAGAACGGCTTTGACCACTACGTCCGATTCTGTTTTGTGAAGGTGAGAGAAGGCTGGGGAACTTGGAGGGGCCTGGCTAGCCACCGGGCAGAACAAAAGAAGGCTCAATGGGTGTCTTGCAGGATGAGGCCACGCTCCAGGCCATGGATAGGAGACTGCAGAAGTGGAAAGGAGAGGCCTAGCCGTGAGGCTACCTTCAGCCCTGCCTCACACATGGAGGCCTCAGCTGCTCCTCATCACAGGGATGGTTGTCGGATGGCCAGCTGGATGACTGGGCGTGCTTGCAGGAAAGAGGCCGTTTATTTGGGGGTTTGGACAAACTTTTCCCGCAGTGTCTGCACGGCTGTCTGAGCCACATTCTACACGTTGGTGGCCTTGGGTTTCAGGCCTGAAGGCCTGCCCCAGCCCTCCCTGCCTCAGCCGAGTTGAGGCTCAAAGGTTTCTCCCCTTCTCGTGTGACCTCAGAATGTTGCTTCTGGTTTGACTGCTCTGTTCCTAATAAAGTTTTAAGTTATTGGAACCCTCAAGGCCACCGCTCTCTTCCTTTGCCCTCTGCTGCACAGGGCTTGCAATAGTTAGAAGAGAGCCCAGAGAACCTCAGACCCTACACCTTACTTAAGCGGGGAGGGAGGCCTGGAAACTTGGGAGTCATCTGAAGTCGCAGGCTTGGCATAGCATGGCAACTCAGATTCAGACCTGAGCTGTCTGCTATGTTCCTCATCCTCAGAAGATGCAAGCTCCAGGCTGGGTTAGGATGTTCGTCTTGAAGGCACAGGGGTTCAAGAACAGCCTGGTATGTGCACAGCAGTAGGAGGCATCTGCCATCGGCCCCACTGGTCCTTACTCCCATGTAGCAGCTCCAACATGGGAAGGAAGTGTGGGAAGGGCGGCCCTGGGGTAGCCATCCTGGCTGGAGTGCACCTGCCTGTCCTGCTGCACAGTGGCCATGTAAAGTGAGGTTTGATTTGCGCAGGTTTTAGACAGGCCTGAAACTCAATGTGTAGACCACACTGCCTCAAATTTGTGCTCTTCCTGCCTCGGCTTCCGGAGTACTGAAATTACAGCATGCTCCACACCTGCCTTAGAAGTGGGATTTGATCCCTAGTTATGTGTCCCATTAAAGCCACTGTAGCCCCCAAATGCCTACAGGAGGCCATGCGAGGAGCCAGGTTCATACGCGGAGCAAACTTGGGTGTTGCGGGTTGGTCTGATGTAATTTGATGCTAATTAATAAGAGGCCTTCACACCTGGGCAGGGCGAATGGGATAGGCGTGGCTAAGGTTTCCGGGCTTGGAGAGACAGAGAGAATCTTGGGAAGAAGAGAGACCAGAGGAGAAGAGAGGAGAAGAAGGCGGCCACGGGTTAGATGGAGGAGAAGCACATGGCCATCGTGAATGGAGGATTTGGCCCAGATGAAGAACATTAGCAAGTATATGGGATTATGGATGGGAGGTAACTTGATAGAAATTATTAGAACCATATGGCATGGGATTGGGACAGGTACACCTGCCCCACTATGGGAAGTAGTTTAGGGGATTAATATCTGCCCTGCCCCAGGTTAACTAAGGCTGTTTTAAAATACAGCAGGTGTCTGTGTCTTGATTGATTGCTAGCGGGTTAGAAAATACTGTCGTAATAATAATTATAGGGGGCTGGACAGATGGCTCCATGGTTAAGAGCACTGCCTGCTCTTCCAAAGGACCCGGGTTCAATTTCCCAGCACCCACATGGCAGCTCACAACTGCCTGTAACTCCAAGATCTGACACTTTCACACCGACACACATAGATTAAAACTAAATAAAATATTTTTTTAAAAAAATAATAATTATAGGCCTAATAATACACACTATTAGATCATACTGGTATATTAACAACAACACTTGAGAGTTTCACTCATGTCTTTTCTTGAACCTAGAGAAACCATGGGGACATAAGGTATGAGAACTTTTAGAAATGTTTCCCCTGGTACAAAATTCATAAAACATTAGGCTTTGGCTGGGAGTGGTGGCACACGCCTTTTTTGTTGTTGCTGTTGTTTTGTTTGTTTTTCAGACAGGGTTTCTCTGTGTAACCTTGGCTGCTTTGGCCTCACTTTTTAGACCAAGATGGCCTCAAACTCACAGTGATCTGCCTGCCTCTGCCTCCCAAGTGCTGGGATTAAAGGCATGTGCCACCACTGAGAGCCCAGCACTGATGTTATGAGCGGATATCCCACATATGCCTTTAACCCCAGCTGGGAGTGTGCTGGAGACAGAGCATCTTGGTGGCTTTCAGCCTAGGCAGCAGCCATGAGCCTCAGCATGAGTTTAATCACAGTAGAAATGCGACGGTGAAGCTGGCTGCATGGTGCACACTTGGTTTTGTTTTGAGACAGGGTTTCTCTATGTAGCTCTGGAACTCACTGTATAGACCAGGCTGGCCTTGAACTCAAGGAGCTCCTCCTGCCTCTGGAGTGCTGGAATTAAATGCATGAATTGCTAAACCCAGTTTATGGTGCATATTTGTTATCCCAGTCCTCACGAGGCTGAGGCAGGAGGATCCTGAGTCAAGGCTGTGTGAGCCTCTGAGTCCGTGCCTCCTCACCACCCCCACCTCAAAGAAACTTGGGATTCTATGGTTAAGCAAACTCGCTGTTCTTCCAGAGGACCTGGGTTCAAATCCCAGCACACACCTAGTGGCTGTAACAATCTACTGTTACCTCAGTCCCAGGGGGATCCAGTGGCCCCTCAGGCACCAGGCAAGACTACGGTGCAGAGACATATGTGCAAACAAAACCCCGAGAGCATGGTGTGGCAGCAGGCCTGTGATTTCAGCACTTGGGAGGATGAGGCAAGAGGACTGATACTAACTCAACAAACAAAAGCAAAGCAAGCAAAACAAAGAGACAGTATAACTGGAAAGAGAGAACCCTGATGTGACTGGGTTTGGTTGATAACGGGCCGGTATTGTTCCTCAACTGTGACAAAGTGACAGTGATTACTGTGTAGCAGTAATACAAGGGGGTGTGGTGGCACACGCCCTTCATCTCAGCAGAGGCAGGTAGAGCTCTGTGCGTTTCAGGCCTTCCTGGTCTACCATAGTAAGTTTCAGGATAGTCTGAGCTATATATTAAGGTCCTGTTTCAAAAACAACAAGGGGCCCGGAGTGGTGGCGCACGCCTTTAATCCCAGCACTCAGGAGGCAGAGGCAGCGCTGTGAGTTCGAGGCCAGCCTGGTCTACAAAGTGAGTCCAGGACAGCCAAGGCTACACATAGAAACCCTGTCTCGAAAAACCAAAAAAGAAAAAAAAAAAACCTGTCTCAAAAAAACAAAATTAGGGCTGGAAAGACGGCTCAGAGGTTAAGAGCACCAGCTGCTCTTCCAAAGGATCCAGCTTCAATTCCCAGCACCCACATGGCAGCTCACAACCACCTGTAACTCCATTCCCTGAGGATTTGACAGCCTCACACACACACACAGACAGACGTACAAGCAAAACACCTGACGGATATTTAAAAAAAAAATTGAAAAAAAAATCACTGACTGTTTGCAAAAGTCACTTCAAAGCCTAGGTGGCGTCACTCTGGAATTCATGCCAGATACAATGGCTCTGCTAAAATTCTGCTACAGTGAGCACTTCAGTCCTTCCTTCCCATTTTTGTCTTAAACGTGAAATTACTTTAAAGTGGGCAGAGAATGTTGGTGGATGGTAGAGGGCTTGCATGCTGGAGACCTTGGATTTGATCCTCAGAACTGCCAAAAAGTAATCATAGCACTCAGGAGGTAGATGGACAACAGTCTTGAGTTTGAGGTCAGCCCAAGCTACATAGTATATATATTAAATTTAGAGAGCCACACACAAACAACTAAATTGAGCAGGGTTGGGAATGTAGCTCACTCGTAGAGTGCTTAATTTAGCTTGTTTCAGGCCCTTAGATGGCTCAGTGTAAAGGCTTTTCCAGAGGTCCTGAGTTCAATTTATAGATGGTGGCTCAGGACCATCTATAAAGAGATCTGCTGCCCTCTTCTGGTGTACAGGCATACTTGTAGACAGAACATTGATTATGTAAAAAAAAAAAAAAGTTTTTTTAAAAAAGTGCAAATAAACTAATTGAAGCACTGGATTAAACTACTCCTAAAGTTAATTCCAGCGGGGTCTCCTTACATGGAAGCCAGGGTACCCATCGGAAGGGCCTTACAGGGTTCCGGACAGCACCTGTAGCTAACTCGTTGTCCTGGAGACAGAGTACCATCACTGTAGCCTGAGCATCCGCACCTGGAGTTTTCAGTGCTCCACTGCAGCCTGGCTCCTAGGCCACGCCCTCACGTACGGCTGGGCTTCCGATTGGCCAACTCCGGGGAGGTGTGGCCGGAAGAGGCAAGGCTGATTGGCAGGCGCGTGGTGTCCCGGGAAACATGGCGGAACGACCGAAGAAGCGTCCGTGTGGCCCGGTAGGTGACGGCAGGTGGGATTCCGGGCTAGGCTGGGGAGGTCCGGTGGGTCATCGTGGTGTCAGCCCGGGTCTTCTGCTCCCTCCTCGCTGCTCGCCCGAGGCTTCAGCTCGCGAGGTTAGCTTGGCCGGAGCTGCATCCCTCAGGGCGATGGTGCGCACGCTCCTGAACCCTCTCCTGGTGAAGGAACCAGCCTCCTTAAGGACCCCCAGTAAGCATTAAGGCCAAAGTCTGGGGAAATGTAAAGGCTGCCCTACCCAGTCCTCCCCTTAGGACCCCCATTAAGGCCAAAGTCTGTAAATCTTTTTTTTTTCTTTTTTCTTTTTTTTGGTTTTTCGAGACAGGGTTTCTCTGTGTAGCCTTGGCTGTCTTGGACTCGCTTTGTAGACCAGGCTGGCCTCAAACTCACGGTGATCCGCCTGCCTCTGCCTCCCGAGTGCTGGGATTAAAGGCGTGCGCCACGACGCCCGGCTGTAAATCTTACCTGCTTAAAGAATCCACTTTGTCCCAAGGACAGCCCGCCTGTGCTGAGAGTCCAGTTTAACTCAAGAACAGCAAGTTTGTGTTACAACTTGTGTTTAAAATTTCCACTTTTGGTGGCACTCAGAGGAAGGACAGCAGGTTACCAAGAAGAGACTTGATACCCTATGAGCATATACAGAGGGAGGTAATCCCCCTCAGGAACAGTCATAGGGGAGGGGAATAAGAGGAAAATGGGAGGGAGGGAAGAATGGGAGGATACAAGGGATGGGATAACCATTGAGATATAACAAGAATAAATTAATAAAGGGAAAAAAAAGCCAGAAAGAAAAAAAAATTTCCACTTTCCCAGGAATGTACTTACCCCTCCCAACTAAGTAAGTCCCTAACGCCCCCTGCCACTGATTCAGCCAATCTTCTCCGTAGGTCAACTTGTCCCTCCCATTACCCAACCACGAAACGCCAAGGCTTGTAACTCCCTGCTTATGTCTATAGCACTTACAGCTTTTCTGCCCAAATGCCAACCAACCACATACTGTAAAACTCATTTCTTTGTCTAAAACCTATAAAAGGCCCATGCCTCTGCTTCTCCGGGCCTGCAGCTCAAAAGAGCTGGACAGAACTCGACGCGGCGACTCAATAAATTACTGTGCGTTTGCATCGACAACGGGCTCCGTCTCTTAGTGGGGAACTCTGGGAATAGACTAGAGATCTCTCTAAGGTCTCAGTCTTACACTGGCTTGATTTTTGACTCCTAGGGCGACTTTGTGGATAGACCTGTCCTCTTCTTGCCTCGGTTTCTCCTTTTGCCCCTTGAGAATTCACTCCCTAACTTCCCAGTTGCTCGTGGTGCCGACCTGATTATCAGGCTTTGGACACAGAAAGTCCCCGTGCACTTTCTCCCTGCCTGCTTTGGGAGAGTCTTCTGGCGCAGCAGCCCAGCAGCGATGCTCTCCTCCTAGGTGTGGCCGTTAAGCCTCTGAGTCTTCTTCCTACTCTTCCAGGGTGAACATGGCCAAAGGGTTGAATGGCGAAAATGGAAACAGCAGAGTAAGTAAGAGCTGGTGCTGGGCTGGGAAAGAGTCCTGAACCCTCCCTTCCCCACAGACCACCTAACGCTCCGCCAAACCCTCTCCCAGCCTCAGTGGAGCTGCCTTAACAGCCCATCCTGAGCCCAGGCTGGCCCAATGAGAAGGTACTCTCCTCACTATGCCAAGGCCCTCTCCCTCCATCAATCCTTTTTTTTTTTTTTTTTTTTTTTAGTTTTAAAGATTTATTTTTTTTTATATAGTGTTCTGCCTGACTGCCTGAACGCCAGAGGGCGCCAGATCTCATTACAGATGGTTTGTGAGCCATCATGTGGTTGCCGGGAATTGAACTCACGACCTCTGGAAGAGAGCAGACAGAACCACTGAGCCATCTCTCCAGCCCCCTCCATCAATTCTTTTCCAGAGAAAGAGGAGAAAAAGAAGTGGAAGGACCTCAAGACAATGAAAAAACTGGAGCGGCAGCGTGCCCAGGAGGAACAGGCTAAGCACCAGCGGAAGGAAGAGGAGGAGGCCACTGCCCAGAGGAGCGACCTAGGTAAGCAGCACCCAGGGAGGACACAGTCGTGGCCTGCAGCAGACCCTCCCAGCTAACTTGCCGCACTCCTCTTTTTCTTTGATTTCTCTGCCTCCCTTTTTCTGCCTTTTTCCCCCTCCCTCCCTCTCTGTCTCTGTCTCTGTTTCTCTCTCCCTTTTTGTTTCTTGCTTTCCAGTGAGGGGCTAAAGATGAAACCCAGGGCTGTACACACAGTAGGCAAACATTCTCTCACCAAGCTACCCTCAGCCCAGACCTCTTTGAGCACTTTCAGAGTGCTCCAGTTTTGTTTTCACTTACTTTTTTTTTTTTTTTTTTTTTTTTTGGTTTTTCGAGACAGGGTTTCTCTCTGTAGCCTTCTCTGTCCTGGACTCACTGTGTAAACCAGGCTGGCCTCAAATTCACAGTGATCCCCCTGCCTCTGCCTCCCAAGTGCTGGGATTAAAGGCGTGCGCCACCACACCCGCTGCCCACTTACTTTCATAATGGAAAAAAAAGTCCTTATTTTCCCATTATGTCAAATACATGCTGGAAATGGTACAGAAAACGATGAAGAAAAACTGAGCAGGCTGTGACTGTGGCTTGTTCTAACATTGTGACCAGTGGGAGAGTGAGTCCTGGTCATATGAGAGCTGCGTATGTACGGGGCGACAGCACTGAGTCCTGGTCATGTGCTTCTGGGCCTGGCATTCCTGGCCTCACGTCACGGCCTGAGTGTTCTGTGGCAGCACATTTACCCCGTGCTGCCACACACAGCTGTCATCTCAGCACCCAGGAGGCTGAGGAAGGAGGAGGACAGAGAGTTCACGGGTAGTCCAGGCCAAGTAGTGACGCCCTGTCTTAAACAAAACAGAAGTATCTTCTTTTCATTGGCAGATGGGTGCGAGTGATGTCATTGTACCCTTGTAGAGCCCAGTAGCCACTGGGAGTGTGCTGCCCACGGAGGCACTTGAAGCATCCAGCCAGGGACCCTGGTAATGTTGTCCAAGGGTCACCTTCTTCTGATAAAGAAACCGCAGGAGGGAGAGGATGTGGCAGGCCCTCTACAAGCAGGCAACCGATCTCTTACCTCGCTGTCCCCGCACCTGTGCGGCTACAGGCAGAGCACATGCACGACGCTGCTGGGTGGACACCGTAGTCTTGTGAGCGGCACGAGTGATGGCCCTAGGGCCCTGCTACTTGTCGGCCTTCCATGGTCTGTGGACGTTCATGTCCTTTAGTTGGTGAAGTTTCACATACACATCCCCCCCCCACACTAAAAGCCACGTGTAGACCCCCGTAACATCTAATACAGTGCAATGCCACGTGAGCACTTGTTACTGTGCTAATAACAAGGCCACGACTCCCGCATGGTCAACACAGGTAAAGGGAGTTTTGTTTCTTTTGTTCGTTTGTTTTCTAAATATTTTCAAATGAGTTCAGCATGGTGCCTTACGTCTGTAGTTCTCTCACTCGGGAGGCGGATGCAGGAAGGTCATAGGTTTGAGAGTAGCCTGAGGCCTACAGTAAGACCCCCCCATCTCACAAGAAAACAAAACCCGAGCCACCACACGGCAATTTACACTTGTGTATGTGCGTGCATAAGTACATTTAAATATCTGTCTCTAAGCTGCCTTGATTAAATCCACAGGTGTGGAACCTACAGGGAGATGGTAGACTTGATGCTTCCTGGAGCTTTTATAATATCAAATGCCTATTATATTTACACTGGTTTTTCTCTTTAAGATTTATTTATGGCCGGGCGGTGGTGGTGTACATCTGTAATCCCAGCACTTGGGAGGCAGAGGCAGGTGGATCCCTGTGAGTTCAAGGCCAACCTAGACTCCAGGAATGAGTCCAGGACAGCCAAGGCTACCCGGAGAAGAAACCTTGTCTCAGGAAAACCAAAAAGAAAAATAAAATATTTATTTCTATATTTTACATATATGGATGCATTGTCTGCATGTACATCTGAAAAACAGAAGAAGGCCTCAGATACCACGCAACTCTAGCTATAGATGGTTGTGAGCCACCATGTGGGTGCTGGAATTGATCTCAGGACCTGTGGAAGAACAGCTAGATTTTAGCTGTTCTCATCCACATTTCACAGTAGGTAAACTGAGGTATCTTAGAGCTGAGCCAGGATATGGGTGCAGGCCAAGGCTGCCAACCACCACCTGGCCTGCTCTCTGGGTTGTCTTCCTCTGAGAAGCCTCGATGGCGTTAGTCCATTTCCTGAAGAGGCTCAGGCCAAGAGAAGGGAGCTGGCCCTCGCTTGCTAATCTAAAAATTCCTCCCAGTCAGACAGCTCTTTTACTCTGAGCCATAGAAACATGCAAGGGACATGCACCACCTGTCAGGCTGACTAAGGGACACCCCCTGCCCCTGCTAGGACGGCCTTATACCGTGAGCGTGGCCCTGCCAGGCTCCATCCTGGACAACGCACAGTCACCTGAGCTTCGCACCTACCTGGCTGGCCAGATCGCCAGAGCCTGCGCCATCTTCTGTGTGGATGAGATCGTGGTATTCGATGAGGAAGGCCAAGATACCAAGTGAGAGCCCTGGGGAGAGGGGCGGGCCACCAGGGTTGGCAGTGTCTTTGTCCTGCTCCTTGTCCCCTGCCTGGCTCTTTCAAAGTGCCCTGCCTAACCCTTATTTTTTGTAGGGTTGTGCATGCATACAGAGGACTCTCAGGCGGGTGGGAGGAGCTCAGGCAGCTGCAGTGCCTCTTTTTCTCCTTTGGTGCTAAAAGTTACCTCAGCGTAGGCAGGGTTTGGGCATTTTGTACCTCTGAAGCTATGAGCCACTCCATACTTAGATCTGGTTTTGGTTTTGGTTAGCATTTATTTATGGTGTTTGTATACACACCGGCATGGTTGTAGAGAACCGAAAGAGAACTTAGGCCAGGCAGTGGTGGCGCACACCTTTAATCCCAGCACTCACAAGGCAGAGGCAAGCTGATCATTGTGAGTTCGAGGCCAGCCTGGTCTACAGAGCACGTTCCAGGACAGCCAGGGCTACACTGAGAAACCTTGTCTCGAAAAACAAACAAAAGAAAACAGACAGCTTACAGGAGGCAGGTCAGTTCTCTTTCTTCGTGGGGTTTCTACACATGGAACTTAAAGTTTTCAGGACTGCGAGCAGGAGCCCTTAGTGGGATAAACCATCTCGCCAGCCCAGCACTGGAACCGGGAGCCCTGTCTGTCTTTCCAGGACTGTGGAAGGGGAATTCAAAGGAGTTGGCAAGAAGGGGCAGGCGTGCGTGCAGCTGGCCCGCATCCTGCAGTACCTGGAGTGCCCACAGTGAGTGTGACATGCGGGTGGCCTCACCTTGGATGTGGCTGGAAGGCGCCCTCCCCAGGCAGGTCCTGACAGCTGTGTTCTTCCCCAGGTACCTGAGAAAGGCGTTCTTCCCCAAACACCAGGATCTGCAGTTTGCAGGTATGGCTGCTGCGCCTGGCCTGTTGCTCAGGGCTCATTCTCAGCACTGAGAGGTCATCCAGACCCACTCGTCCTGGAGGGGGAGGCAGGCCTGGGAGTGGAGGCCTCGGGCCTGACATCACCCTCCTCCCCCCTGCTCAGGGATCCTCAACCCCTTGGATAGTCCTCACCACATGCGGCAGGACGAGGAGTCTGAGTTCCGAGAAGGCGTCGTGGTGGACCGGCCCACCAAGGCAGGCCATGGCTCTCTGGTCAACTGTGGCATGAAGAAGGTAGGGACAAGAAGGTGGCTGTGCTACTCCTTGAGGACACTGGCTAGCTATGAAAGACAGGAAGGTCATACGAATGGGGAGACCTAGACGCTAGGCCTGCTGGGAAACACCACTTAATACTAACTGGACATGAGAAGTGCTCACAGGGCTCAAGAGATGAACGCAGAGGGGCTGGAGAGGTGGCTAGAGGCTGGGGGCACTGGCTGCCCTCGCGAAGGACCCGTTAAGTGCCCAGAACCCGTAGGGCAGGTCTAACCCCGCGCTAACTCCAGCTCCAGGGTATCTGGTGCTCTCTTGTGGCCTGTATGTGTCCCAGCACGAACACGATGCACAACCAATGTGTGCAGGCAAAATACCCACACACATAAAGTAAAAATAGGAGATGAAAGCAGAGCCAAACTCACTGACTCTTTTGTCAGTAGTGGTGTGTTTGTTTATTATTTAATTTTTGCTACTGAGATTTAATCATGCTGTCATTGAAGTGTGTTCTCAGCTTTGCTGGATGTGAAGTTAGGTGACATTTTGAGTGTGTGTGTGTGTGTGTGTGTGTGTGTGTGTGTGTGTGTAAATGTGTAGGTTTTGGGCAGTGGGGGCACACACCTTTAATCCTAGCACTCAGAGGCAGGCAGATCGCTGTGAGTTCAAGGCCAGCCTGGTCTACAAATTGAGTCCAGGACAGCCTGGGCTACACAAAATCAGAAAGGAATGCGGGGGGGGGGGGGGGGGATGGGTGGGTAAGTGTACACATGCCAAGGGATGAGTGTGAGGTCAAAGGACACCTTGGCAGGTGTCAGTTTCTCCTCCCACTGTGCGTGGATTGAACTCAGGTCATGGGGCTTGGTGGCAAGTGCCTTTACCTGGTGACCCTCACCAGACCCAAGAGTAGCTCGTATATAGTCTGCCATTCAACAGATGAGGACAGCGAGGCTCACGGC
This sequence comes from Acomys minous, assembly GCF_964271855.1. Lineage (NCBI taxonomy): Eukaryota > Metazoa > Chordata > Mammalia > Rodentia > Muridae > Acomys > Acomys minous. The sequence continues at coordinate 67,745,645 of NC_140491.1, read as the reverse complement.
AGTTAGCTGCCCGCCTCAGACCCCTGCCGCATGCAGGAAGCCAGGGCTTCATCTCTGCGTAGGCACTGACTCTCCACAGAGCTCCCGTTTCTGACCTGTGCCCTGTGATCACTGCACTGCATGAACGGTCCTGCTTTGCAGGTCCCACCTGGTGCCAGGAACGGGGTGGTGGGTTGAGCGGGTACCGGCGTTCTCCATGGGATCTGGGAACACGGGCCCGTTGGAGGTGTGGCACTCACTCTCTCCAGCTTCTCTGCAGGAGGTGAAGATTGACAAGAAACTGGAACCGGGACTTCGGGTGACTGTGCGGCTGAGCCAGCAGCAGCTCCCAGGTATCTGGACGCTTCCTGCCCTTCCGGTGGCCTCGCTCGGAGCCTCCTCGCCTCCCTGTCTCTGTGGTCTTCTTAACCTGGTTTATTCCCCAGAATGCAAGACGTACAAGGGAACAGTCGTGTCGTCACAGGACCCTCGCACCAAAGCTGGCCTCTACTGGGGCTACACCGTCCGACTGGCCTCCTGCCTCAGTAAGAACAGACGTTCCTCCCCCGAATGTCCATCTGTCTGTCTTGTAAGAACCACAAGTCAAAGCAGGCTCCCTTCTCTAGTCCTTGGTCTCATCTCTGGTAGCCTGGTCTCCCCGACATCTATGTGAATGCTAAGAACAGGATGGGCTTGGCTCCCATGCATCACTACAGAGGCCAGCACAGCAACCTCACTGTCAATCTGAGACCAGCTTTGGATACCTAAGAGTTGAGACCTTGTCCTCTCAGGACAAGTATCATGGCTACTGAACATTGTCTGGGACCTGGGAGCTCCTTCCTGCCCACCCTGCATGCTCCCCGGCCAAGCTCAACTTGCCAAGAGCAGTAGATGTCTCCTTTACGTGACCTCTCACCCCACATGACCCTGCACCATGCTGGACATAACAGCCAAAAGCAGGACCCCACTGAGCCCGCCCCACCCCCAGGTGCTGTGTTTGCTGAGGCTCCCTTCCAGGATGGGTACGATCTGACCATTGGGACATCAGAACGTGGCTCCAGTGTGGCCTCTGCCCAGCTGCCAAGCTTCAGGTGAGTGCTGTGTAGGGCAGGAACTGGGCCCTGCTCTGCAGGGGACTGGGTACCTGATGCTCTGGGGACCGCCTCCAATGGAACCTTAAAGTCAGTGACTCCCTTCCCCTGGGTACCAGGCATGCGCTTGTGGTGTTTGGGGGTCTCCAAGGGCTAGAAGCTGCAGTGGATGCTGACCCCAACCTTGAAGTGGCTGAACCCAGTGTCCTCTTCGACTTTTATGTCAACACGTGCCCCAGCCAAGGCAGCCGTACCATCCGCACTGAGGTGAGCCACAGCTACAGGCACCCAGTTTTTGTAACCCACCCTAGGTCCCTATTCTAAAGATTTACTTCTGTATTTTTTATCTATGGGTGTTTTGTCTGCATATACATCTGCACATCAGAAGAGGGCATCAGATCCCATGAGACTGCAGGTATAGACAGTTTGGAACCACCATGTGGTTGCTGGGAATTGAACCCAGGACCTCTGGGAAGAGTAGCCAGTGCTCTTAACCACAGAGCCATCTCTTTAGCCCCAGCCTATATAGCTTGTCTGAAGATCTTTACCACAGCATAGTGGCAGGGACTGGCTGGATACACCAGCCATAGGGTTGTAGTCCTGGGCAACTTGTAGTCCTTGGGTCTTAGGTTGAGGGGCTCAGGTGACCTGCCTGTTCCTATTCAGGATCCTAGGTCCCTCCAGGTGTCTCCAACATTTCCATACTGGGGGCGGGGGAGTACCCCACAAGGCCCGGGCATCTGATGGGTACATCAGTCCCTGAGGCTAGCATGAGATGCCGTCCCCATGGGTACTCTGGGGGAGCTCTGTTGCTCCATCAGCCTCAGGGATGGGTGGTGCCTATGCAGGTCCCCAGTCTACCTGTCTCTGAGGCCCTGCCCATGTCACTAATTACTGCCTGCCATCTTATCCTTCCTGGTTCTTGAGGTCGGCCCTGCATGGGGCTGTGAAGACAGAAGCTGGGACAGCAGCCTGGGTACCAGGGTCCCAGCCAACTTCTTCTCTTCCAGGAAGCCATGCTCATCTCCCTGGCTGCTCTGCAGCCTTGTCTCACCCAGGCTGGTTCACGGACCACCTGAGAGCGTTTATGGGTCCAGGATTTAGAGGAAGCAGCAGGAAAGGGAGGCTCACGAGGAGTAGAGATGGTCAAGACATCTCTGGAAATCACCAGCTTTAATATGAGCCTGCCCCAGCGTCTTCAATCCTTTACTGGCACTTGCTGCCATCAGTGATGGCCTTGACGTTTCCAGTTCGAGCCAGAATATTGGGCACGAAGAGCAACCCCGAGGCCCGCTCGATGCTCTCGATGGGCACCAGGAAGCGCTCCAGAGGGAGAGTCTGGTCCACAAAGGCATTGGGCATCACGTAGGACCGCAGCTCGATCTGCCCACTGGTGGCCTCCAGGATCAGCACCTTGAAGAAGTGAGTGGGCACTGCCACGCAGTTCTTCCCAATCACCTGGTACTTCACATAGGCCTTGCCGTCAGCCTCCGTCCTGTGGGCGTGGACAGGAGGCCCAGTCAGATACAAGGCCACCTCTTCCCGGAAGCCCTCCCTGACCTCACTTCCACCAAGCAGTTTGTGTGCTCCGCCTGGTTGCCTCCTTGGGTCTGGGAACTATGGAAGGACACTCACCCTGCTTTTCTGCCGAATGGCTGGCAATAAATGCTGCTAGAGGAATGAGTCCTCTAGACACTGACATTCAGCCATGCACACATGTGCCTACCACCTGTCCCCACTGGCAGTGCCCCAGACAAGCGCCGGTGCCAGGGCCATGGCAGTGGAAACCCCAGCCCAGGGCCTGGTGCTCAGCAGCCGAGTAGCTGATCCGCCGGCGGCTCTGACGCTGTCCCCAGGGGCTCATCTCAGTCCTCTGGCCCAATTGAGGTTGGGGAAGCAATGCTTGAAGCTGAGCAACATGGGTCAGAGGGGTGGTGAGGCAGATTCGGGGCCTAGCACCTGTGGGCTACAGTGGTCGGAGCACAGGAGTTGGGGCCCCGGCAGCCACAGGCCACAGGCTCACCTGGGCAGGAAAAGAGGCCCTGTGCAGACGTAGACATTTTGGTAAGTGCGAGTCAAGCTGCGGCTGTACTTTTCCAGGTTGTTCCAGGCAGTCCGATTGAGGTGTGGCACCTGGGGGGAGAAGCAAGGCTCAGGACCTCACCTGGCACCTTCCGCCATTAGGAATGCCCCAGGACGTAAGATGGCCAAGCACGTGAAGGAAAAAGGCTCAGAGTGGGTCATTCCTTGTTGTAGGGCTGACCAGTGCTAGCCACGCCCCATTTTTAGGCGCTCTAAATCTCTGCTTTCCCCACCTCAAAGGAGGAGGGAGCATTAGTCATTCAGAGACCCCAAGATCCCCTGAGCCTCCCAGACCTCAGGACAAGCTCTAAAAAGAGGGAATGGGGTCGGGTAGTGGTGGCACTCACCTTTAATACCAGCACTCAGGAGGCAGAAGCAGGCAGATGTCCGAGTTCGAGGCCAGCCTGGCCTACAGAGCCAGTTCAGGACAGCTATAGCTACACAGAAAAACCCTGTTTCCATATCAACACCCTGCTGGGAGCAGGTGCAGCTAACGTATCCAGGGTGACAACGTGATTGGCACCAACAGCCCAACTTCGTGCCAGCTGGGTAGACAGTAAGTAGGCCACCTCCTGGGTGAGTAGCTTATTGGCTGGCGTTACGTCAGGCAGAGGGAGGTGGGTGCGCTGCTTCCCACAGGAGGCTGAAGAGAGGTATGCGCCCAGGACTCCGAATAAGTTCAAACCTGTCCGATCGAACGGTTCCTCCCTCCCGCCACCGTGCACCTGTAAAGCCAGACCTAGGCGCTGCAGACAGGTGGCCGGGGCCCGCGGCTACCTGCGGCGCCACGTTGCTCAGGTAGAAGGTGTCATCCATGGCCTTCTGGCTCCAGCGGTGGTTGGCGGCGGCGGCCAGGTGGCCGCGGTCAAAGCCGCTGCCGCGGTAGTCCTCATTGGTGGCGCGGTGGTACGCGTGCACAGAATCGTCCTCGTGGAAGTCGCAGGCCCGGCGGTCGCCGTCGCCGTGGAGCCGGTCCGGCCGCAGCTGCTCCAATACCCAGAGCGCACCGCGCGTGCGCGGGTCGTAGCTGAGCACGTAGGACTCGCGGCTGCGGAGCTGCGCCACACCGGGCAGCCCGTACTTGGCCAGCTCCCCAGTGCCGCCCGCCGGTCCCCCCGGCAGCGCGGGCAGCTCTGCGGCGACCACGGGCAACACCGGCACTCGGCCCAGCAGCCCGGGCGCACTCCCCGCCCGTCGCCGCCACTGCTCTGCCGCCGCGCCCAGCCCCGCGCCCAGCGCCAGGGTCAGCCCGATCTGCAGCGCGCGCATGGCCTACGGGGTACGCTGAGCGCGGCCTGGAGCACGGTACCGGCTATTGCCAAAAGCTAGGGTTCCCCCAGCACCCTAGGTGCGTGTCCTTGTGCCCTTCGGGTGCCCTCTTAAGACGCGGCCTGGGGCGTAGAGCCGCCGTACCCGCTTGCCATTGGTTGCTGTCATGTCTGACTCCGCCTCTGCCCTGGGGAATCTAGTTACTTGAACAGGACTTAACCCCAGATCTGTCAGGCCCCTCCAGTGCACCCAACATCGGGCCACCAAACGAGCCAAGGATTCCTCTAATTGACTGGCAGAAGGACGCAGGTGCAGGCTGTAGCTGCTGACAGCCGCCTGAAACCAAAGCTTTCGAGTAAGGTTATAGAAAAAAGAAAAACAAAACAGGGTAATGGAAGGAAATCATAAAAATACACATATGAAAGTGTTATAGTTAAACTATTTGTGTTTGCTTTTTGGTTCTTCGAGACAGAGTTTGGCTGTCCTAGGACTTGCTCTGTAAACCAGGTTGGCCTTGAATTTACAGAGATTCACCCACTTCTGCCTTCTGAGTGCTTGGGATTAAAGGTGTGTGCCACCATTGCCTGATCTTTTTCGAGAGAGAGGGCTTCTCTGTGTAGCCGTGGATGTCCTGGACTGGCTTTGTAGCCCAGGCTGGCCTTGAACTCACAGAGATCTGCCTCTGCCTCTCTGACTGCTGGGATTACAGGTGTACACCAACCACCATGCCCAACTGCCCCCCCAAAAAAAATAATAATAAAGAAAAAAAAAACCCGACAAAGTTGTGGGTTGGAGATATGGTTCAGCAGTTTAGAGCACCAGTTGCTTTTACAATGGACCTAGATTCAGTTCCCAGAACCTACATGGTAGCTGACAATCATCTGTAACTTCCAAGAATCTAATGGCCTCTTCTGGCCTCCCACACACCCCAAATGTGTGTGTGTGTGTGTGTGTGTGTGTGTGTGTGTGTGTGTGAATGTATGTATGTGTATATATACATATTCCACAGACACACATGCCCACAGGCAAAACACCTTTACAGGCAACAATTTTTTAAAAATATTTATGCATACAGTGCTCTGCCTGCATGTACATCTGTATGCCAGAAGGCGGCACCAGATCACATTGTAGATGGTTGTGAGCCACCATGTGGTTGCTGGGAATCGAACTGAGGACCTCTGGAAGAACAGTCAGTGCTCTTAACCTCTGAGCCATCTCTCCAGCACATAACTTTGTTACTTAAAGAGGACATACTGCTCTGGCAGAGAACCCAAGTTCAGTTACAGGCAGCTCACAATGCCCTGTAACTTCAGTTCCGGGGGACCCCCTGCAGTCTAGGGTGAGGGATTCAGTTCAGCCAACCAAGTGCTTGCCTAGTGTTCACAAAGCCCTGGGCTGATCTGCAGCACTACATACATCCAGTGTGACAGTGTGAGCCGAAGTGGAGAGGCAGAAGATTGAAATGTCAAGGTCACAAGGTAGTGGTGGTGCACACCTATAGTCGCAGCATTCAACAGAGGCACTCTGGCTTTGAGGCCAGCCTGGTCTACAGAGTGAGTTCAGAGCTACACAGGGAAACTATCTCTTAAAAAAAACAAAACAGCAGGTGGTGGTGGTGCACACCTTTAATCCCAGCACTCAGGAGGTAGAGGCAGGTGAATCGGTCTGAGTTTGAGGCCAGCCTGGTCTACAAAGCGAGTCCAGGACAGCCAAGGATACATAGAGAAACCCTGTCTCGAAAAACCTAAACAAACAAACAAACAACAAAAAATCTTTAGAATTAAGCCTCTCTTCTGATAGTCACAGTCCCGGGGCCCTGACTATGCCTGCAATTCAGTGTGAGTTGATTTCTCTACAAGGTGTAGAGATCTCATTTCTCCCGCGTGTGTTGGTTCCTTTGTCAAACACCAACTGGCTGCAGGGGCTGGAGAGATGGCTCAGCGGTTAAGGGCACTGGCTGTTATGCAGACCTAGGTTCAGTTCCCAGTATCCACAAAGCAGTTCACAACTGTCAAGTCCAGTCCCACTGGATCTGGTGCCTTCCTCAGGCCTCCATGGGCACCAGTCACATATAGAACAGGCAGGTAAGCACTCATACACACTGTTTGTTTGTTTGTTGTGGGGTTGTTTTGTTTTTTCCTGAGACAGGATTTCTCTGTGTAGCCCTGGCTGTCCTCGAACTCACAGAGATCCGCCTGCCTCTGCCACCTGAGTGCTAGGATTAAAGATGTGTGCCACCACTGCCCAGCTTTTTGTTGTTGTTTGGCGCTTGTTTTTTTTGTTGTTAAGGATATATTTAAACATGTATACATATGACATATCTGTGTGTGTGTGTGTGTGTGTGTGTGTGTGTGACATTCATGTTTTTTCTGAAGATTTCATGTTTTGGCATGTACACTTATATTATTACACAGGCACTTAAGTTTTTAAAATAAATCTTTTGCTGGGTGGTGGAGCACGCTTTTAATCCCAGCACTTGGGAGGCAGAAGCAGGTGGATCTCTGTGAGTTCGAGGCCAGCCTGGTCTTCAGAGTGAATTCCTGGGGCCTGGAGAGATGGCTGAGGTTAAGAGCACTGCGTGCTCTTCTGAAGGTCCTGAGTTCAATACCATCCTGGCTCATAAACATCTGTAATGAGATCTGGTGCCCTCTTCTGCCATGCAGGTGTCCATGCAGGCAAAACACTGTATATATAATAAATAAATAAATAAATCTTAAAACCCATTTAAAAACTATACCCTGATGAACAATAAGTAGGGAACAGAGTGAATTCCTGGGTTTCACGGAGAAACACTGTCTCAAAACCAAACCAAACACAACAAAAATTTAAAATCAAGCACACGAACTATGCCTGTCTTGGGCTGTCTGCCCTGTGGTTGGTGTCACGTGTTTCTCTCAGCGTCAAGCTGTTTTGATTAGCACAAGCTACTATGGTGGCCTCTAGCTTTGTCCTTTTAGGTCACAATTATGTTGGGTACCTGGGATGTTTTATGGTTCCCTAACATTTTTTCCTTTTTCTGTGAAAAATAACATCGGAATTGTGTGTGCATGTGTGTTAGGAACCTAACCCACAATCTCAGGCAGGTTAAGCAAATACTTTGCCACTGAGCTACACCTCCATGAAAGGGTAATTTTATTTCAGTCCCTACTCACTATGTAGTCCCAGAAAGACTGGAACTCACTACAGACCAGACTGCTCTCATATTTGCCAGGATCCTCTTCACGGGGTGCTGGGATCACAGGTGTGTGCCACCACACTTGGCCACACTGGTTTTGTTTTTTCGAGACAGGGTTTCTCTGTTATCTTGGCTGTCCTAGACTGGCTTTGTAGACCGGGCTGGTCTCAAACTCCCACACTGGCATTTTGATAGGGACTACATTCACTCTATATTAAGTCTGTGACACTTAATGGTCCTTCCAACCTGGAAACACAGAGCATCTTCCTTTCTTTGCATCTGTCACTGTCTTCCAAGCCTTTACAATGTCCAGTATTCTTAGGACTGTGGTTCTGCTCAGTGACCCAGGGCGTGCTCAATGTGTGAGGGCCTGGGCTCTATGACCAGCACAAAACTCCTAAGTACTTTCATTTCTTCTAAGTATTGCAAGTGGCATTTTATTATTTCCAGACTTTACAGTTAGCATATAGAAATACTCATGATTTTTAGCCCGGTATGGGGGTACACACCACTAATCCCAACACTCGAGGCAGAGGCCTTGGCCTCAGAGGCAAAAACAGGATGAACAAAGAGTTTGGGGCTAGCCTGGACTACATAGCAAAGCTCTTGTCTCTAAAACTAGGTAGAAAATAACCTAAACAGTGCGATGCCAGCAGCAGGTGGGTAGAGGCGCTCACCACCAATCCTGAGGACTTTGAGTTGTGGGCCCACAGGACTGGAGAGAACTGAATCGAGCAGGGCTCCGTCACCCACAGGCTGCACACAAACACAATGTAAAAGGATCAATAACGTGCTGTGTGCAGGCTCGCCCCTGCTTCTTAAGCCTGTCTCCTGCTGACTGGGGCAGGGTGATTTGGAGGAGCCTCCTGCAAGCATTTCCTGGCCTTTCTCTTAGATCAGTTTAAGCGACTTGGGCTCTGTCCTTGCTCCCACGGGTGTCTCCCCCTCCAAGTCTCAGGCCCAGCCAGCACAGTACCAGTACACGGTAAAGAACACACGGTTTATTAACGAAAGCTGTCAACAGCGCTAGCCTGCTGAGCTCCTGGGGCCACTCCCAAGTGAGCTGCAGGTACATCAGCTCTGGTTCCCCCTTAAGAATCAACCAGGGCAGATCCTTCTCTCAGGCAGCATCCACCAGGGGAGCCACCCTACCCAAGACAAAGTCCCGTGTCCTTGGCCTTCATCTCAAGGACCAAGTAAGTAATGGGCACCGGATGCAGGTCTCCCATAGAAACAGATCAGATGCAGTGATTCCAGTAGCATGGTCCCAGGAAGGGAGGGGAGGGGGGGAAGGGAGAACAGGCAAGATGGAGTGTATCAGGGGTCCCAGGCAAGAAGGAGTCAGTGCTGGGGCTGAACCACCAGCTAGTAAGTCCTAGGTTCAGGGGTGACCAGGGCGGTGGGAGTGCATGTGGTCTGTGTCTTTGAGTATGTCAAAGGCACCAGCTCTGGCCTCCCTTATACTCACTCACACTAGACTGTGGAGAGCTGGCCTTCAGGCAGGTCAGGGGCGGGATGTTGACCTCAGGAAACAAGACAATCCATACCTCCAGCTGCTCCATACCTCCAGCTGCTCCACCCTCCCAGCCACTCCCACCTACCCACAGTCCCATGCCACTAGCCAATCTGCAATAAATAGCTAGCCCATATCTCAATAAATAGTAACAAAAAAAATCTCCCAAATATTGTGTGTTTGGGGGAGAAGGTAGCAAAAAGGCAAGTAGTGTCCCAGCAGCACCTAACCCAAGCTTGCTGCAACAGCCTGGGAGGGCGCCCAGTGGTCTTAGGAAGGCTTCAGGTGGCAGCTGCTGCAGCCTTGCTCCCGCTGGCTAGTCTGAGTAGAGTGAGAACCTTGCTGTCATCCTGCCTTTGGGACCCAAACCACCTGACCTCCACATGAAAGGTGGGAAGGGACAAGTCTACTTGCTGAACAGGGACTCAGGGAACGCAGCCCCAAAGCCAGGAAACAGCCGAGCACATGGCCAGGAAGGCCAGCGCCTCTGCAGCTCCCAGGAGTAGAGGGCAGATGTGGCCCTCCTGCACTGAGAGGCTCTAGGCCTTTGAGTTTATCCAATCCTGGACCCAGAGAGGCATCCTCTGTTCTCTTGCCCCTGCACACCCAGGGTGGGAACACGGCAGCCAGAGTGATGACAGCTCTATGGAAATGCATGGAATCCAACTCACAGGCGCATCACAACCGGATGTCTTGATCTCTGAGATGAGTGAGTCTTCAGGGAGCCTCTCCCCCTCCCTCCTTTCTCCATTCTCGGGCAGACAATGGGCAAGAGGCTCAAAGCTTCAGAGGCCACCATTGTCAGCAGCACTTGGTCTCTGCGAGCAGAGCGGGTCAGAGCCCTCTCTGACGGGGGGACCTGGAAGCCTCGGGCTTGGAGGAGAGCAGATGTCCAAGCCAAGGTAGGCCTCCGGGCTCTTACTACGCCACACTCCTCATTCTGCCTGCTGGCTTTAGGGAGCAGAGGGAAGGAAAGGGGGACGAGGTTCGGGGTGGTGTGCTCCAAGAGAAGGGTAAGGAGAAATGGAAAGAGGAGCCGCACACACCTCTGGCCAAGGAAGAGACAGGCAGAGGTAGAGACAGAGAAGGGAGGCAGGCCTTAGAGGGACTCCAACAGACCCTCAGTCCACTTCCAGGGCATGTGTGAAAACACACACACACACACACACACACACACACACACACACACACACACACACACACACACACGCAGACACTCTCCCACCAGCCATGAGCACACACACCTGGCCGGAGAGAAAAAAGGTGGGCCTAGGACTGGCAGTCACTCAGATCTTCTGGGGTCACTTCCTCAAGCAGCTTGAGCACCGACACTCAGAAGTGGTTTCTGGCCCATTAGCCAATTACCTCCCCTGACCAGGACCCAGGGGAGATGAAAGCACAAAGGATGAGGAGCTACCGGGCAGAGGCATGGCAGGACCCTTGCCGGCCTCCCACGCCCCCAGGAAACCGGTTCAGGAGCTCCAGCCCTACTTGGCAGGGCTGCAGTGCAGGGAGGGTGGCGGGCCAAGCACTGGGGAGCAGCACAGCCCATGTGCTCCAGGAGCCGCCTGGACTGAGGGGACCAGGTGGGGAAGACCTGGAGCTGGCCAAGACTGCCGCTTGCCCTCAGGCTGGCTTTCTCACTGGCTCCCTTGTGTCCCAAAAACCAGGGTGTGGAGCGCAGGTGGCCGTTCTTCCAAACCCGGGCTCACTGTCAGGTTACTTCGAGTCTTGGAGCTCCTTGGCTTTCTGTAGGATCTGGCAGACGTCTGTAATGGGGTAATCCTGGACACCGGGAAAACCACAATGTGCTTTTGGAGCAGCCCTGCTTTGCCCTGCTTGCCACACCCACACCTTCCCACAGAGACTGGTCACCATGGTATGGCACCAGGGGCAGCGCCCATGGGGCATCAGACACCCAGAGTATCTACCCCACCCCAAGCCCTGGGTGCCACTATGGTCACGCCTCCCAAGGTCCAAAGGGGCTCCTAGCCTGTATTAGAACCAGGGTACCAAAGGTCTCAGCCCTCTCATCCTGTGACATGGAACCTGGAGCCACACCCATGAGGAGCATGGTGCTAGCTCAAACAGTGTGGCCCTTAGTCTTCCAGTCCCCCAAGAAGGGGTGCTGCGGTCACAGCCATCTTACCGACCTAGCTAGTGAGGATACTGAAAACCAACCATGCCAGGTGTGGGTGAGGACAATGAGGCCTAGAGACAATGTCACTGGCTCAAGTCACATATGGCAAGCAGAGCTGAACAGACCCACCTGACACACACCTCCCTGGCCTGAGAAAAGTCAGCAACATCTACTGCCTTGATCTTACGGCCCAGAGTCCTGGAGGGCCGAGGACATATATACTAATCAAGGTCTGTGAAGACCGGATTCAACTCAGATCCAAGCCAGATGTGCTCCAGGAGTCTGGACTGTGAACCCACAATACATGCTGCTGTTGCCAGCCGGCCCCAGCTGCCAGCGTCTGCCAGTGCAGGGTGGGGTGGAGAGCAGCCACCCGGTGCCTGAGGCTGGCCTCCCCTCCAGAGACTGTTACCTGTAGAAGCCGCATGTTGACGGTGAAATCCCCCTCCAGCAACTGCTCCCGGATCAATCTGTAGGGAAACAAGGGGCGCGGCGCTGGGCTGGGCGCCAGGAGCAGCCCTGCAGCCCGCTGCTTACCCTTCTCCTTTGGCCAGTCCGCTCGGGGTCAAAGTGTCACAGGCTTCTCTAGGCCCTGCTCACCTTTCAGGCCTGGGCACCCTTCCCCCAGCTCGCCTAAGGACTGGACAGATGGCAGCCCCACTCACATAAGCATGGCACAGCAGACCAGGAGGAGGAAGTCAAAGCGGTTGTCATCAGCAAAGAGGGAGTCCCAGATCCGGATGACATCAGGCAGGAGGAACTCCTGGGACAGCAGCAGCGTCAGCCACCGGAAGGCGAAGAACTGAGGCTTGATATTCTGCTCTTGCTGGGGAGACAGTGGGGGGGGGGGGGTCAGCGGCATCAACGCGGTGCAGTCTAGAGCAAGCCCTGTTCAGGAGCCTCAAAGGGCCGCACACAGCCTGGGGCCTTTTCATTTCTTTAAGACACACTGGGAACCCTGAATTTTACATCAGCCCTTTAGATTTGGAAATGATGGCTCAACTCATCCACTTCCTCCTCCTGGATCTGTGGACCAGCCGCAGGCACAGTACCTGTGCTCAGCTTACAGAGCCCGTGAAAACAACCCCGTAAGGCACAAATCCCCAAGGGCGGGGCACTTTGGTGAGCCACAGAGGGTGTTAAAGAAAGCATGCACCACACAGTGAAAACCAGAAACCCATCTATGTTTAAAAACATAAGCTTCAAAGCCAGGCGTGGTGGCGCACGCCTGTAATCCCAGCACTTGGGAGGCAGAGGACAGGCAGATCTCTGAGTTTGAGGCCAGCCTGGTCTATAGAGGGAATCCAGGGCAACCAGGGCAACACAGAGAAACTGTGTCTCAAAAACAAAAAGGAAAAAACCATAAGCTTCAGGCAGGAATGGTGGCACAAACCTTCAGTCCTCGCACTCGGGAGGCGGAGGCAGGCGGGTCTCCTACTAAAGCCCAGGGCTCAGCGTTGGCCCTTAACTGCGCAGCCATCTTACTATCACCATTCTTTTTCCTTTTTCCATTTTTTTTTTCTTCTTGATTTTCAAGACAAGGTTTCTCTGTGTAACCTTGGCTGTCCTAGAACTCACTCTGTAGACCAGGCTAGCCTTGAACTCAGATATCCGCCTGCCTCTGCCTCGTGAGTACTGGGATTAATGCCACCATGGCCCATTTTAATTGTTTTGTTTTGTTTCTGCTTTTTTTGAGACAAGGTTTCTGTTAGCCCTGGCTGTTCTGGACTCGCTTTGTAGACCAGGCTGGCCTCGAACTCACAGCAATCCGCCCGCCTCTGCCTCCCAAATACTAGGATTAAAGGTGTGCACCACCACGCCTGGCGAATGATCCACTAAACAAAAAAAAAAAACAAAAACAAAGCCTGTCTCTAGTGTGTAAGACTATTGGGCATATAAGACGGCCCCCAATTTTTACAGTTAAAATATAGTTTGGAATATACTTGCAGTATAAGACTACCCTTCTTTCAACGCACACCCTGTGTAGCAGACTCCGCCATGTGACTATTTGCAGGCAGGGCACAGACAGTCAGGTGCTTTATTAAATGCCCGCAGACAGCCAGTACTAGCCTACACTGCCCCTTTAAGGCGTGCTGCACTCAACCCAATGAGTCGAATGGGTGGGTTCTGGTGATAGCCAATCCAAGCTCACGTTCTCCTCCTCGAGATACAGGAAGATGTGTGCACTCCTCCCTGCTTAATACTCCCTGCACAGAGTGGGAATCGGCCACAGCACCCCCACTATATGCGCCAGACATATGAAGCAAGGGGAAGCAAGCTGTAGGTAAATACCCGGCATATAAGACGACCCCTGACTTTGGCACAGATTTTTCAGGGTTAAAAAGTCATTTTATATGCCGGAAAATACGGATTTTTTTTTTTAGTGTTCTGTGCATGCCACAAGAGGGCATCAGATCCCATTGTAGATGGTTGTGAACCACCATGCAGTTGATAAGAATTTAACTCAGGACCTCTGGAAGAACAGCTCGTCCTCTTAACTGCTGAGCCATCTCTCCAGGCCTTTTTTTGTTTTTTTGAGACAAGGTCTCCCTAGGAGTATCTGGCTGGTTAGGATTAAAGCATGCACCATCATGTTCAGCCTGCCCAATACTGCTCAACTGCAGCCACTTTCAGCCTCACATGTTAAAGGTAGAACTAGCCTGTGAGTCCTGCCTGTGTGCTGTCAGTGCGTCCTGTCTGTATGCTGTCAGTGTGTCCTGCCTGAGTGCTGTGATGCATCCTGCCTGTGTGCTGTCAGTGTGTCCTGCCTGTGAGCTCTGTCAGTGTGTCCTGCCGGTGAGCTCTGTCAGTGTGTCCTGCCTGTGAGCTCTGTCAGTGTGTCCTGCCTGTGAGCTCTGTCAGTGTGTCCTGCCTGTGAGCTCTGTCAGTGTGTCCTGCCTGTGAGCTCTGTCAGTGTGTCCCGCCTGTGAGCTCTGTCAGTGTGTCCCGCCTGTGAGCTCTGTCAGTGTGTCCTGCCTGTGAGCTCTGTCAGTGTGTCCCGCCTGTGAGCTCTGTCAGTGTGTCCTGCCTGTGAGCTCTGTCAGTCAGTGTGTCCTGCCTGTGAGCTCTGTCAGTCAGTGTGTCCTGCCTGTGAGCTCTGTCAGTGTGTCCTGCCTGTGAGCTCTGTCAGTGTGTCCTGCCTGTGAGCTCTATCAATGTGTCCTGCCTGTGAGCTCTGTCAGTGTGTCCTGCCGGTGAGCTCTGTCAGTGTGTCCTGCCGGTGAGCTCTGTCAGTGTGTCCTGCCTGTGAGCTCTGTCAGTGTGTCCAGCCTGTGAGCTCTGTCAGTGTGTCCTGCCTGTGAGCTCTGTCAGTCAGTGTGTCCTGCCTGTGAGCTCTGTCAATGTGTCCTGCCTGTGAGCTCTGTCAGTGTGTCCTGCCTGTGAGCTCTGTTAGTGTGTCCTGCCTGTGAGCTCTGTCAGTGCATCCTGCCTGTGAGCTCTATCAATGTGTCCTGCCTGTGAGCTCTGTCAGTGTGTCCTGCCTGTGAGCTCTGTCAGTGTGTCCTGCCTGTGAGCTCTGTCAGTGTGTCCTGCCTGTGAGCTCTATCAATGTGTCCTGCCTGTGAGCTCTGTCAGTGTGTCCTGCCTGTGAGCTCTGTCAGTCAGTGTGTCCTGCCTGTGAGCTCTGTCAATGTGTCCTGCCTGTGAGCTCTGTCAGTGTGTCCTGCCTGTGAGCTCTGTCAGTGTGTCCTGCCTGTGAGCTCTGTCAGTGTGTTCTGCCTGTGAGCTCTGTCAGTGTGTCCTGCCTGTGAGCTCTGTCAGTGTGTCCTGCCTGTGAGCTCTGTCAGTGTGTCCTGCCTGTGAGCTCTGTCAGTGTGTCCTGCCTGTGAGCTCTGTCAGTGTGTCCTGCCTGTGAGCTCTGTCAGTGTGTCCTGCCTGTGAGCTCTGTCAGTGTGTCCTGCCTGTGAGCTCTGTCAGTGTGTCCTGCCTGTGAGCTCTGTCAGTGTGTCCTGCCTGTGAGCTCTGTCAGTCAGTGTGTCCTGCCTGTGAGCTCTGTCAATGTGTCCTGCCTGTGAGCTCTGTCAGTGCGTCCTGCCTGTGAGCTCTGTCAGTGCATCCTGCCTGTGAGCTCTATCAATGTGTCCTGCCTGTGAGCTCTGTCAGTGTGTCCTGCCTGTGAGCTCTGTCAGTGTGTCCCGCCTGTGAGCTCTGTCAGTGTGTCCCGCCTGTGAGCTCTGTCAGTGTGTCCTGCCTGTGAGCTCTGTCAGTGTGTCCCGCCTGTGAGTTCTGTCAGTGTGTCCTGCCTGTGAGCTCTGTCAGTCAGTGTGTCCTGCCTGTGAGCTCTGTCAGTCAGTGTGTCCTGCCTGTGAGCTCTGTCAGTGTGTCCTGCCTGTGAGCTCTGTCAGTGTGTCCTGCCTGTGAGCTCTGTCAGTGTGTCCTGCCTGTGAGCTCTATCAATGTGTCCTGCCTGTGAGCTCTGTCAGTGTGTCCTGCCTGTGAGCTCTGTCAGTGTGTCCTGCCTGTGAGCTCTGTCAGTGTGTCCTGCCTGTGAGCTCTGTCAGTGTGTCCTGCCTGTGAGCTCTGTCAGTGTGTCCTGCCTGTGAGCTCTGTCAGTCAGTGTGTCCTGCCTGTGAGCTCTGTCAATGTGTCCTGCCTGTGAGCTCTGTCAGTGTGTCCTGCCTGTGAGCTCTGTCAGTGTGTCCTGCCTGTGAGCTCTGTCAGTGTGTCCTGCCTGTGAGCTCTGTCAGTGTGTCCTGCCTGTGAGCTCTGTCAGTGTGTCCTGCCTGTGAGCTCTGTCAGTCAGTGTGTCCTGCCTGTGAGCTCTGTCAATGTGTCCTGCCTGTGAGCTCTGTCAGTGTGTCCTGCCTGTGAGCTCTGTCAGTGTGTCCTGCCTGTGAGCTCTGTCAGTGTGTCCTGCCTGTGAGCTCTGTCAGTGCATCCTGCCTGTGAGCTCTGTCAGTGTGTCCTGCCTGTGAGCTCTGTCAGTGTGTCCTGCCTGTGAGCTCTGTCAGTCAGTGTGTCCTGCCTGTGAGCTCTGTCAATGTGTCCCGCCTGTGAGCTCTGTCAGTGTGTCCCGCCTGTGAGCTCTGTCAGTGTGTCCTGCCTGTGAGCTCTGTCAGTGTGTCCCGCCTGTGAGCTCTGTCAGTGTGTCCCGCCTGTGAGCTCTGTCAGTGTGTCCTGCCTGTGAGCTCTGTCAGTGTGTCCCGCCTGTGAGCTCTGTCAGTGTGTCCTGCCTGTGAGCTCTGTCAGTCAGTGTGTCCTGCCTGTGAGCTCTGTCAGTCAGTGTGTCCTGCCTGTGAGCTCTGTCAGTGTGTCCTGCCTGTGAGCTCTGTCAGTGTGTCCTGCCTGTGAGCTCTATCAATGTGTCCTGCCTGTGAGCTCTGTCAGTGTGTCCCGCCTGTGAGCTCTGTCAGTGTGTCCTGCCTGTGAGCTCTGTCAGTGTGTCCCGCCTGTGAGCTCTGTCAGTGTGTCCTGCCTGTGAGCTCTGTCAGTCAGTGTGTCCTGCCTGTGAGCTCTGTCAGTCAGTGTGTCCTGCCTGTGAGCTCTGTCAGTGTGTCCTGCCTGTGAGCTCTGTCAGTGTGTCCTGCCTGTGAGCTCTATCAATGTGTCCTGCCTGTGAGCTCTGTCAGTGTGTCCCGCCTGTGAGCTCTGTCAGTGTGTCCCGCCTGTGAGCTCTGTCAGTGTGTCCCGCCTGTGAGCTCTGTCAGTGTGTCCTGCCTGTGAGCTCTGTCAGTGTGTCCCGCCTGTGAGCTCTGTCAGTGTGTCCTGCCTGTGAGCTCTGTCAGTCAGTGTGTCCTGCCTGTGAGCTCTGTCAGTCAGTGTGTCCTGCCTGTGAGCTCTGTCAGTGTGTCCTGCCTGTGAGCTCTGTCAGTGTGTCCTGCCTGTGAGCTCTGTCAGTGTGTCCTGCCTGTGAGCTCTATCAATGTGTCCTGCCTGTGAGCTCTGTCAGTGTGTCCTGCCGGTGAGCTCTGTCAGTGTGTCCTGCCTGTGAGCTCTGTCAGTGTGTCCTGCCTGTGAGCTCTGTCAGTGTGTCCTGCCTGTGAGCTCTGTCAGTGTGTCCTGCCTGTGAGCTCTGTCAGTGTGTCCTGCCTGTGAGCTCTGTCAGTCAGTGTGTCCTGCCTGTGAGCTCTGTCAATGTGTCCTGCCTGTGAGCTCTGTCAGTGTGTCCTGCCTGTGAGCTCTGTCAGTGTGTCCTGCCTGTGAGCTCTGTCAGTGTGTCCTGCCTGTGAGCTCTGTCAGTGTGTCCTGCCTGTGAGCTCTGTCAGTGTGTCCTGCCTGTGAGCTCTATCAATGTGTCCTGCCTGTGAGCTCTGTCAGTGTGTCCTGCCTGTGAGCTCTATCAATGTGTCCTGCCTGTGAGCTCTGTCAGTGTGTCCTGCCTGTGAGCTCTGTCAGTGTGTCCTGCCTGTGAGCTCTGTCAGTGTGTCCTGCCTGTGAGCTCTGTCAGTGTGTCCTGCCTGTGAGCTCTGTCAGTCAGTGTGTCCTGCCTGTGAGCTCTGTCAATGTGTCCTGCCTGTGAGCTCTGTCAGTGTGTCCTGCCTGTGAGCTCTGTCAGTGTGTCCTGCCTGTGAGCTCTGTCAGTGTGTCCTGCCTGTGAGCTCTGTCAGTGTGTCCTGCCTGTGAGCTCTGTCAGTGTGTCCTGCCTGTGAGCTCTGTCAGTCAGTGTGTCCTGCCTGTGAGCTCTGTCAATGTGTCCTGCCTGTGAGCTCTGTCAGTGTGTCCTGCCTGTGAGCTCTGTCAGTGTGTCCTGCCTGTGAGCTCTGTCAGTGCATCCTGCCTGTGAGCTCTATCAATGTGTCCTGCCTGTGAGCTCTGTCAGTGTGTTCTGCCTGTGAGCTCTGTCAGTGTGTCCCGCCTGTGAGCTCTGTCAGTGTGTCCCGCCTGTGAGCTCTGTCAGTGTGTCCTGCCTGTGAGCTCTGTCAGTGTGTCCCGCCTGTGAGCTCTGTCAGTGTGTCCTGCCTGTGAGCTCTGTCAGTCAGTGTGTCCTGCCTGTGAGCTCTGTCAGTCAGTGTGTCCTGCCTGTGAGCTCTGTCAGTGTGTCCTGCCTGTGAGCTCTGTCAGTGTGTCCTGCCTGTGAGCTCTGTCAGTGTGTCCTGCCTGTGAGCTCTGTCAGTGTGTCCTGCCTGTGAGCTCTGTCAGTGTGTCCTGCCGGTGAGCTCTGTCAGTGTGTCCTGCCTGTGAGCTCTGTCAGTGTGTCCTGCCTGTGAGCTCTGTCAGTGTGTCCTGCCTGTGAGCTCTGTCAGTGTGTCCTGCCTGTGAGCTCTGTCAGTCAGTGTGTCCTGCCTGTGAGCTCTGTCAATGTGTCCTGCCTGTGAGCTCTGTCAGTGTGTCCTGCCTGTGAGCTCTGTCAATGTGTCCTGCCTGTGAGCTCTGTCAGTGCATCCTGCCTGTGAGCTCTATCAATGCGTCCTGCCTGTGAGCTCTGTCAGTGTGTCCTGCCTGTGAGCTCTGTCAGTGTGTCCTGCCTGTGAGCTCTGTCAGTGTGTCCTGCCTGCGAGCTCTATCAATGTGTCCTGCCTGTGAGCTCTGTCAGTGTGTCCTGCCTGTGAGCTCTGTCAGTCAGTGTGTCCTGCCTGTGAGCTCTGTCAGTGTGTTCTGCCTGTGAGCTCTGTCAGTGTGTCCCACCTGTGAGCTCTGTCAGTGTGTCCTGCCTGTGAGCTCTGTCAGTGTGTCCTGCCTGTGAGCTCTGTCAGTGTGTCCTGCCTGTGAGCTCTGTCAGTGTGTCCTGCCTGTGAGCTCTGTCAGTGTGTTCCGCCTGTGAGCTCTGTCAGTGTGTTCCGCCTGTGAGCTCTGTCAGTGTGTTCTGCCTGTGAGCTCTGTCAGTGTGTCCCGCCTGTGAGCTCTGTCAGTGTGTCCTGCCTGTGAGCTCTGTCAGTGTGTCCTGCCTGTGAGCTCTGTCAGTGTGTCCTGCCTGTGAGCTCTGTCAGTGTGTTCCGCCTGTGAGCTCTGTCAGTGTGTCCTGCCTGTGAGCTCTGTGAGTGTGTTCTGCCTGTGAGCTCTGTCAGTGTGTTCTGCCTGTGAGCTCTGTCAGTGTGTCCTGCGCATGCGTCAGGTCCTCACCAGTTTCAGGTAGAGTTCTACATCCTTATCCTTCAAGGTGGAGTACACCTTTTCCATCTTGTAGGTGATGCCGCACTGGGAGTCATCTAGGCTCTTGATGAAGTTGTCCCGGATCTCAGCCATGAGGTTGGTGAAGCAGAAAAAGGTGTCTGCTTCAGCGTGCTCTGGGGCAGACATGGGGAGTGTGGGGAAACACAGGAAAGTGAAGCGCTCTTGAGTCCCACCTCACCTCTCGCCCATGCGTCTTGTGCCCCACTCCTGAGTGTCACCAAACTGCCTCTGGAGGCTGGACCTTGGCCACCATCCACCCCTACCGCCATCAGCATGTCTACTAGGCACATGGTCCACTCAGCCCTCTGTTAAGCCCTCTGCAAATGGTGATCTCTATTCTACCGGAAGCTACAAGCATCGCCAGATCAGTGAGCACAGTACTCTAGAAGGCAGAGCTGGAATGGACAGGGCCTCAGATTCAATCCAGCCGGCACCTGCTCTGACGCGTGGCCCATCAGCCTGGCTAGGCCCATTCTCTTTCTCTAGGGAGCCAGCAATGGGAGAGTCGGGCAGCTAAGAGCCTACTCACCTTTCCACTCGCTGTTGGGATCAGTGGCAAAAGTGTAGTAGAGGGGGCCTACGATCTCATTCATGCCCTGCACATAGGCGATGCCAGGGTTGAGCTTGGCATAGATGAACAGGATGCGCTCCACCACCTCCCAGTGGGCTTCACAGCCGTTGGGCAGGACCTCATACTCATTCAGCGCTGGCGGTGTGTTGTGCTTGTGCGGGGAGCTCATCTGGGGAAGAGGAGAGCCTGTTAGCAGCACAAACGTTCCCGTGGAGCCCAGCTTCACTTAAGGACCTAGCGTATGGGCAGGACAGTGCAGGAAGAACACAGCAGGCCCAAGGAAGAGGCAGGCTGATGAGTAGGAAGACATTTCAAGTGACAACTAGGCTAAAAACAGAGGTCACAACAGGAATGATGGCACACAACTCGTCTGTCCCTGTACTTAAGAGGCAGAGGCAGGCAGATCTCTGTGAGTTTGAGGCCAGCCAAGGCTATATAGTGAGACCCTGTCTTACAACCAAATCAAACCAAACCAACCAACCAACCAACCAACAACAAAACATAGGTTACACCAGGTGGAGGTGGCACAGTCCTGTAATCCCAGCATTTGGTAAGCAGGGACAGGGAGCTGTCTGAGTTTGAGGCCAACCTGGTCTACAGAGTGAGTTCTATGACAGCAAGGGCCACACAGAGACACCTGTCCTTGGGGGAGGGGGCAGAGACGGGGGGGTGGGACGGGATGGGACAGAGGTTACTTCTGAGATAAGGAAATAATGGGGAAAGGGAAAGAAAGAACTTCCTGCACAGTGAGAAATCTTAATCTTGTCTGGTGTACCCATAAGAAAAATAAACCTAGCTATATATTTAAGATGTGGGTTTTTTGCTTTTTTTCAACATCAGTTGAAAATAAAGGCTTGGCTGATCTCAGGAAGACTTTGGTGCCTCGGCTCTGCCCTTGGCCTGCTCCAGCAGCAGCTGCAGAGCTGGGGGACGTGCAGGTGAAGCCCTGGCAGAGGCTGCATGAGGCTATCTTAGGAGAACAGGGAGTCCGGGCTGGCTGCATACGTCACACAGGTGGAAACACATGCACATCAGGAGACCACACTCCTCCAAACAATCCTACACTCTTCTCTCGTCAACAGAGCCCCACACAACCCTGGCTGGACTTCAAACTCATTGATAGCTGAGGCTGGCCCTGAGCTGATCCTCCTGCCTCAGATTACAGGCTTTGAGCCACACCACCACCTTTGAACATTTCAAGATGCGGAAACTGAGGCTCATGCAGACTTGAACTTGGCCTGGCTAGCCCAGCCATGTAAGCCAAGCCGCTGGAACAGGCTGTCTCCAGGAAGGCCCAGAGCCTCCAGCTTTCTAGGAATCTCTTTCCACGACCGCATTTCCTCCTGCAGTTCCCAAGAAGTAACCATGGCCATGGTGTGGAGGGAAAAGCGCACACAGATCAGCTTATATCCTTCGCCCTAAGTCACACAGAAGCCTGCCAGAACTTAACCACCCTACCACAGGTCCAGTCTTAGGGATGAGGCCTTGCTGGAACCTGGACAGTCAGGATAGGTCTACGGTAAAATGGGTAGAGCCTGATCCTCATGAGCAACACTACAGTGAAAAGATCAGTAAGGCTGGGCCTTCATCCAAGCAACCAGCATCCATGCAAGACAGATACACAAAAATTGAGCCATGGCTCCTTCACCGAGCCTGGGCTCGGCCCAACTCTGGTGGACCCTGACCCTGTGGTAGGCACGCGGGAGCAGGATGACTGCATTGTTCCTGCTGCCCCATCAGAATCTTGACTAGTCAGCAACTCAGGGAAAAGACATCTGTGCAGCCCTCCACTCCCTGCTCGGGAGGCTTCACAGCAGGGCCCCCCACTGACGAAAGCCAGTGACTTGTGGGAATGAGTCACTACTACAGGTCCCAAAGCGCAAGTGGCAGGGTCTGCCAGATCCTGGCGCTTAACAACCCTCAAGGCTGACACAGCACAGGCTCACTTCCGCGTGTCCCAGATCTGCCCCTACTCTGACCTAGACAAATGCAGCCATCTGTTTGATATCCTTCTCAAGTGTGAGGTGACCTGGACCAAAAGTTGCTGCCCTGCTCAGAGTACTCCAAGGGCCCGCCAGCGCTCTGGACAAAGGCCCCTTCTGACCTCCCCACTATGAACTCCTCTGGTACCTTCCAGCACCTCCCTCTGCTATCTCACTGCTTCTCGTCATTGGGGCCGCATTTTGTTTAACACAATACAAATGATAATTTAAGCTTTTGGTGTGAGACAGAGAGCTGTGCGACCATGGTAGTGGCTCACGGTCCCTGCGGGCTTCCCAGCCCAGCTGCTCCCACCATGTGAAGACCGGCTCTGTCATGGGCTGTGCTGTGGGCAAGGTGGTCAGGGTGCTGTTCTGCATAGAGTGATGGCACCTTCAACACAACCGTGGCCATCAGAGTGGGCACAGGATGCTAATCAGGGCACTGCCTGCCTGCTACATCTATACTTTCCCATCCATTTCAATCCTTGTGCAATAATAAAGCGGTTTTTTGTTTTTTTAAGACAGGGTTTCTCTGGGTAGCCCTGGCCACTCTTGAACTCTCGAAAAACCAATAAATACATAAATAAGTAAGAGCAGGAGGAGGAAGAGGAGGAAGAAGAGGAAGAAGAGGAGGAGGAGGAGGAGGAGGAGGAGACAAAGCCAGCTACCTTTGAACTCACAGATCCATCTGCCTGATTCCCAAATGCTGGGACTAAATGAATGCCCCACCATAGCCCAGGCTTCTAAATGTATTTATTTATTGGTTCAAAGTTTTTCTTCTTAAAAAAAAAAAAAAGAAAGAAAAAGAGAAAAAGAAAGATAGAAGAAACTATGTAAGTATCAACAATCAATACAAATCCAAAACCAGTCACCAGCCTGGGACTGAGAACAGCTGGCAACTTCCTCCAGGGTGTTCAGGAAGAACATGGTGGCACATATACAACACACATGGCAGTGGCTTCATGATATGTGCAGTGGGTTACAGGGACTTCTGCTGGATGGCCTGTGGGAAGAGGAGGCCCAGTGGCTATTGGGGACTCAGGTAAAAGGGCTCCCGTCTTCTGTAGCAGAATCTCTGGCTGTGCCACACGGCTTGAACATTTGGCACTCTCTCCTATCTGAGGACTTTGGCACAAAACCTGGAGTACCATTTTTCTTCCACCTTCCCATCGTGCCGTAGAGTCAGCAGGAGCCTGTGGTACCCAGACCTGGATGGAGCTGCTGCACTGCTGCTCCCATCACACTGGGACTCACGCAGAACCATCTCCATCTCACCTCTAGCAGTGCAGCCTGAGCCTGAGACAGTGCGACACATTGCTGGAGTGACATCAAAAAGGCCTGACACCAACCTTCAGAAAGCACCTAATGCCCTGTTGCCAGTGGGCCAGAAAAGACATGAAGGGGCAGGCTGTTAAGAAAAGCCTCAAGCCGGGCGTGGTGGCGCACGCCTGTAATCCCAGCACTTGGGAGGCAAAGGCAGGTGGATCACTGTGAGTTCGAGGCCAGCCTGGTCTACAAAGTAAGTCCAGGGCAGCTAAGGCTACAAAGAGGAACCCTGTCTTGAAAAAACAAAAAAAGAAAAGCCTCAAGCCAGGCATGGTGGTGCATGCCTTTAATCCTAGCACTCGGGAGGCAGAGGCAGGCGGATCGCTATGAGTTTAAGGCCAGCCTGGTCTACAAAGTGAGTCCAGGACATCCAAGACTACACAGAGAAAGCCTGTTTTGAAAAACCAAAAAAAAAAAAAAAAAAAGAAAAGCCTCAGGGTGGGGAGGGGGGCGCTGAAGTGGTTAAAAGCACTGGCCGCTCTTCCAGAGGTCCCGAGTTCAACTCCAAACAACCACATAGTTGCGCCCAGCCATCTATAATGAGAAATGATGCTCTCATCTGTCATGCAGGCATACATGCAAATACAGCGCTCATATGAATAAGTAAATAAATCTACTTTTTTAAAAAAAGAAAGGGCTGGAAAGATGGCTCAGCAGTTAAGAGCACTGACTGCTCTTCCAGAGGATCCGGGTTCAAATCCTAGCACCCACATTGCAGCTCACACCTGTCTATAACTCCATGATTTGATACCCCCACACAGACACACAATCAGGTAAAACATCAATGAACATAAAAAAAGAAAAAGAAAGAAAGAAAAGACAAGCCGGGCATGGTGGCACATGGCCATGAACCCAGTCTATGAGTTCAAGGCCAGCCTGGTCTACAGAGTGAGTCCAGGACAGTCAAGGCTACACAGAGAAACCCTGTCTCAAAAAACCAAGAAAGAAAGAAAGAAAGAAAGAAAGAAAGAAAGGGAGAGAGAAAGGAAGGAGGAGGAGAAGAAGAGGAGGAGGCAGAGGAGACAAGACCAGACCTCAGGAAGCTGAAGAGATGGCTCAGCGTTCAGAACACTTGTTCTTGTAGAAGTCCAGAGTTCGAGTCCCAGCTCCCATAATCATCCATGACTCCAGCTCTAGGGATCCAGTGCTTTTTGACCTCCACAGGCACCAGACATATACACGGTGCACACATACACACACACATGCAGGCAAACACTCAAATAAAGTAAATCTTAAAAACAACAACAACAAAAATCCCAGGTCCCCAACTGGCACTTACATTTGTGACCCCGCTCCGGTTCCGGGCCACAGTCTGAGATTTCAGGGTTGTCTGCTCCACCCTCTTACGGAGGGTCTCAAACTCGTTCTGTGGGTCCAGGATGAGGAGACAAGGGTACTCGGTGGCCCTCTGGAAGAAGGAGATGTCTGGGCACAGCCTCCTGTTGGAATGGAAGGAACGCTGTCTCTCAGGGTGCAGGTTCCAGCCAGCAGCCCCAAGCATGCTAAGAAGGGGCTGGTTTTATTTATTCACTTCACAGTACTGGTGTCTACCCTAGGTCCATGCCAGACAAGTCCTCTGCCACTGAGCTACCCCTTCCACTGTTTGCTTGTCTGTAACATCTCAGCTGGGTATGGTGGCTCACCCCTGCCATCAAGTACTGGGGAGGCCTAAGGCAAGAGGACTGCCCTGAGTTCAAGGCCAGCTTCAGCTACAAAGTGAGCTCTAGACCAGCCTTGATTAGTGTGTGATTTTGTCTCAAAAAAATAAAATATTGAGCTGGAGAGATGGCTCAGACCTCTTCCAGAGATCCTGAGTTCAATTCCCAGCAATCACATGGTGGCTGACACCCATCTATAATGTGATCTGATGCCCTCTTCTGGCCTACAAGTGTTCAGGCAGATATTATATACATAATAAATAAATCTTTAAAATAAATATATATATATATATAATCCCAAAAGACAGTTTTTTAAAAGGATTTACTTATTTATTATTATGTATACAGTGCTCTGCCTGCATGTACATCTGCAGGCCAGAGGAGGGCATCAGATCACATTATAGATGGTTGTGAGCCACCATGTGGTTGCTGGAAATTGAACTCATGACCTCTGGAAGAGCAGTCAGTGCTCCTAAGCACCCAGCCATCTCTCTAGCCCCAAGACACAGTTTTTTGAAAGGCAGTAGAAATTACATATACATGCTCATTTCATATGTGTTTGTGAAGAGGAACACATGCATAAATATTGTAAGTGTTTTTATGGTCATACAGCCTAATTCTCATAGACCACAAACAGCTTTCCATGACAAAAGCACTTGTCCAGGAGCTAGGAATAAGCTCAGGGGTAGAGCACTTGCGTAGCATGTACTTTAAGTATGTCAAGTCCTGAGATCCATCCCCAGCAAAAACACTGTACATGCATGCACATATCTATTTACATGTAGATGCACGTATCTGCACAAGGATTAACCATGGTCATTTGCCATGGTTTGGTGACACAGATCACCATCTGCTGACACAGCAAGGAACAGCAAGCTCGTTGGGGCATGGGTGGGGATGGTTCTGGAGCACGACAGGCCATCGCTTCAGGTATACGTAGACACTGTACACTGGCCCTCTGAAAACACTAACAAGCCAGTGCCATCACCAGTGAGAGACAGAACCTGAGCCCCTAACCGCTCTTCAAAACTACCACAGGATGAGGAGCACTCAGGGGACTGAGGGGAGGATCTTTCTGTAGACTTTATCCCAAGCCTCTGGGCACTCTGCCTCAGCTCCTTGGGCTAGGAAGCTCTTCCACACAGCCCCGTGCCTCCCATCCTCCTCTGGCTTCCATCTGCTGAGTCACCGCCTCTAAAATGAGGCACCTATCTCTCAGAGCACCAGCTTTTCTTCCCTCACGGCACTTGTGACCTTTGCACTTCCATGCGTGTTGCCAGGTTGAGTCTGACTCCTCAGGTAAACTCCAGCCCTCCGCACATGGGTGCAGCTGGCCTGCTGCTGCTGTACGCAGAATTGGGCCTGTGAGCAATTCCTTGGAAATGCCACTGAGTCACTCTGCATGACTTTCCTGTCTAAACAAGGAGCGGGTGCCAGAGAAGACAGGCACGCTGCTCCAAGTGGAGGGGGAAACTGCTTCCAGGGCGTTTCTTCAAAGGCAACTGGTTATCTCAAAGGCCTCTGTAGTCTGCTAACGCCAGCACAACACTCCCAGTCACCTGTGAAGGCCCATGCTGCACATGCCCTTAGCCTGACTCATCGTACCCCTGCTGCCCAGGTAAGTCATCCCCAGAGGGCCTCGGCCACCTGCACAGGGTCAAACAGCCAACTGGTGACGCTGCAGCCGAAAGCAGACAAATAGGCTGCAGTGCTCTTTGGCACTCCGCCACAGTACAAACCCCGCACAGGGCCCCAGCGGTGAGCCTCTTACCGGACATCTTTGTCAATCTGCAGTAGCACCTCGTTGTCCTTAAAATACGTGTTCCACCTGCTGTCAGGGTTTGGGTTGAGGGGCTGTCAAGAGAGAAGCAGCTGCTGAGTGCAAGAACCAGCCAGGGCTGCAGCTCAGCAGCCTCACACCGAATGCCCATAGACCTGGCTCTGGTCTAGACAGGCTCACAGCTTGCCCCTGCCTCCAGGTACTGAGGAGACGCCTCCACACCACACAGCAGCAGTGGGCCTTGCAGCACATGCTATATGGCAGACAGCGTTCTCGGCAGTGCCCCAGCCACAAGTGTGCGTGAGGTAATGGCTGCCCAGTGTGTTGAAAGGGTGATGAGTGGATGAACACCATCTCACCTACCCTTTCTAGCTTTGAGTGCTCGACACCAATCTGGGAGGATGGGTTTGAGGCCAGCCCAGCTCCACCTCCCGTGAAGCATCCACGGAGCCAGCAGCTGGGTGGAGGAAGAGGAAACAGGACTTTCTCCAGGCCTCGGATGGGCACTTCATCCTTCCTTCTGCCCAGCTCCTTCTACAACTATACAATCCAGCCCCTTCCCCGAGGGCCCAGGATGAGCAAGGAATGGCGTTCAGTGGCAGAATGATTGCCTCCCACATCTGAGGTCCCCTGCTCAGTCGCCAACATCGTAAGAGGCAACAAACGGAGCATTTAGTCAGGGGGAATCCCGGCCCTTCGGAGGCTGGAAGCAGGAAGGCTGCCAGTCTGAAGGAAGCCTGGGCTACCTAGCAAGACCCTGCTCAAAAACCAAACAAAAAAACTCCATTTTGGGCATACAACAGGGTGCACAAGCATAAAGACCTAAGTTCAGGGCCGAGTGTAGTGGCGCACGCCTTTAATCCCAGCACTCGGAGGCAGAGACAGGTGGGTGTCTTTGAGTTCGAGGCCAGCCTGGTCTACAAAGTGAGTCCAGGAAAGCCAGGGCTACACAGAGAAACCCTGTCTTAAGTTTGGTTTGTTTGGTTTTGGGTTTTGGTTTTTAGAGACAGGGTCTCTCTGTGTTAGCCTTGGCTATCCTGGACTTGCTTTGAAATCAGGGTCACCTTTGGATATGACGTGAGTTCCAGCGTGGAGCATGAATTACTTTTTATTTTTTATTTTATTTTTTATTAGGTATACAGTGCTCTGCCTGCACACCCGCACACCAGAGGAGGGCACTAGATCACCATTATAGATGGTTGTGAGCCACCATGTGGTTGCTGGGAATTGAACTCAGGACCTCTGGAAGAACAGCCAGTGCTTTTAACCTCTGAGCCATCTCTCCAGCCCTGCATGAACTACTCTTAAAAAGGACCTCAGTTCCCAGCATCACACAGCGGCTCACAGGCATCGGTGCCTCCAGTTCCAGGGGATCTGATACCCTCTTCTGGCCAAGCATGCA
The DNA here is from genome assembly GCF_964271855.1 of Acomys minous. Classification (NCBI taxonomy): domain Eukaryota; kingdom Metazoa; phylum Chordata; class Mammalia; order Rodentia; family Muridae; genus Acomys; species Acomys minous. The sequence goes on along the minus strand of NC_140491.1, from coordinate 67,717,625 downwards.
CACAGAACACGTACATACATGTAAGCAAAATGCTTATACATATAAAACAAATGAAGCTAAAAAGTTTAATTCATCTTTTATTAGCTTTATTTTATTAAAAGAGAGGGCTGGAGAGATGGCTCAGCAGTTGAGAGCACCGACAGGTCTTCCAGAGGACCTGGGTTCAATTCCCAGCACCCACATGGCACCTCACAACTGTCTGTAACTACAGCTCTAGTGGATCTGATGCCCTCACATAGACATACATGCAGGCAAAATGCCAATGCACATAAAAAATTTTATTTATTTATTAATTTAAAAAAAAAAGCAAGCCGGAAGTGGTGGTGCACACCTGTAATCCCAGCACTCGGGAGGCAGAAGCAGGAGGATCACTGTGAGTTTGAGGCCAGCCTGGTCTACAAAGTGACCTAGGACAGCCAAGGCTACACAGAGAGACCTTGTCTCAAAAAAACAAACAAACAAACAAACAAAAAAACAAAACAAAAATCTGAGCTGGGCAATGGTGGTGTGTGCCTTTAATCCCAGCACTCCAGAGGCAGAGGCAGGCAGACTTCTTTGAGTTCAAGGCCAGCCTGGGCTACAGAGCAAGTTTCAAGACAGCCATGGCTACACAGAGAAACCCTTTCATAAAAACCAACCAACTAAAAAACTACATAAATAAGCTAGTCATGGTGGCGCACGCTTTTAATCCCAGCACTAGGGAGGCAGAGGCAGGTGGATAACTGTGAGTTCAAGGCTGGCCTGGTCTACAAAGCGAGTCCAGGACAGCCAGGGCTACACAGAGACCCTGTCTCGAAAAACCAAAAAAAAAAAAAACCCATAAATAAGTAAATGCCCTGGTGAGGGTTCCAGAGACCCTCAGAACAGTAGCCTAAGGCTCCTGTGGTTGCTGTGTGCCTGGAATAAGCAGGAGACAGGCAAGCGACCACAGAAGGGAGCACTGACAGCAATGCAGGCCAGGGGCCCTTGCTGGTCCAAGCCTCTCCCTGTCCCATGTGCACTCGCAGCCCACAACAACCCTACTTACATGGTCCTCAAAGGTCACGTCCTCCCTGGATACGCCCATGTTGGCCTTGGCAATGCCGGGCTGGATAATCATCTCCCTCAGGAACTGAGAATAGAGCCCCCTGCAGGAGAGCAGGGCGGAGAAGGATGAGTCCAGAGACCCACAGGAGGCAACAGGCTCCCCATGAGGTCAAAGCCCTCGGGACGCCCCATGCTTGCAGGTCTCACCTCTGCTTGGCCAGGATGGAAGTCCACGAGGCTCTCTCCAAAGGGAGGTAGTTCAAGAGGATCTACACAGACAATACCACACAGCTCTGGTGACATCCCTGCCCCATGCTGAACAGTGGCCTCCCTCCTCCACGCCCAGCTCAGCCCTTCCTCCGCTTTCCTCACACTGCTCTAAGTGAGGGGAGAACTTGGTGGTGAGGGGCTGGGAACCAGGAGCAGAGGCTGCCATCACCTCAGCCAGGGGCCTCAGCCTTGGCCTCTGCTTTGGTCTAGTCAGCATCACTTCCACTGCGAACATGCACCAGGAAGTGAAATCTTTCCTGGCATTTACTGTTCCATCCCCAAAGGAACCCTGGAGGGGAAGCCAAGAGAACAGAAACCCCCACAGCTTCCAGGAAGACTTCCTCAGACAAGCCAGGAAAGGAGCAGAGAGGAAGGGCCAGGAGGAGGCCCACGCAAGACCCCCAGGACTCAGAACCAAGAAGCCCCACCCCAGGCACACCCACCTTCCAGCAGAGGCACCGCAGTCCGCCCTCAAAGGGGATGCCTGTGGACACAGCAGGCAAAGGTCACGCCAAGCCAGAGTTCCAGAATCCCCCAGCCCTGCACCTTGGAGCCATTCGGCAGGGAGTGGAGCGGGCAAGAAGCACCTCAGGAACCATTCTCCGCCAAAGGAGTGTCTAAGCTGGATGCTCATACTTTCTGTCTACAGCCCTGACCCCCCAGCCCAGAGCCTCACAAGTCTGGAACCTTCTCATCGTTGGTATTTCTTCAAAGGGGCCACTGTCAACTACCAACTCTACTCAAAGTCAGGCTCTTCCTTCAGGGGGAGCGCACAGAGTTTCATAGAGCCCAGGCTGGCCTCAAATTCACTATGGAACCAGGGAGGAACTTCTGATCCTCTTGCTCAAATCTCCTCAGTGACAGGAATACAGGTGTTTATGGGGTGCTGAGGTGTGAGGCTCTATTCACGGTAGGCGAGCACTGAACTATATGCCCTGTTGTTGTTAAATTACCAATAGGGCCTAACAATATTTATTATCTGGCTTATAATTATTATTATGACAGTATAACCCACTAGCAATCAATCAAGACACAGACACCTGTTGTATTTTAAAATAGCCTTAGTTAACCTGGGGCAGGGCAGACATTAATCCTTTAAACTCTTCCCATAGCGGGGCAGGTGTGGGATCCCTGTCCCAATCCCATGGCATCTGCTTCTAATATTTCTATCACGCTACCTCCCAGCCATAGTCCCAAATACTTGCTAACGTTCTTCATCTGGGCCAAATCCTCCATCCATGCCAGTCATGTGCTTTTCCTCCACCTAACCCATAGCAGCATTCTTTTTCCTCCCAAGATTCTGTCCCTCTGAGCCAGGGAACCTTAGCCACACCTAACTCATTTGCCCTGCCCAGGTGTGAAGGCTTTTTATTAATTAGCATGAAAATACATCAGACCAACCCCCAACAATGCCCTGCTCTCTAATTCTTATTTATTTATTTATTTTTGGTTTTTCGAGACAGGGTTTCTCTGTGTAGCCTTGGCTGTCCTGGAGTCACTTTGTAGACCAGGCTGGCCTTGAACTCACAGCAATTCGTCTGCCTCTGCCTCCCAGGTGCTGGGATTACAGGCATGCGTCACCACTGCCTGGCTGCTCTCTAATTTTTATTTTATTTTTTTGAGATAAGGTCTCACTAGATAGTCCTGGCTGTGCTGAAACTCACAGAGATTCACCTGCCTCTGCCTCCTGTTCCAGGACTACAGGTGTGAACCTTTATCCTGATGCCAGGCATCAGTGTCTCTGCTTATACACAACGGCTTCTGCAAACACCCATCAAAACTGGAATTATATAAACATGTGAGTATGAACTTAGTGTGTGTAACTCCTACAAATGGGCAGGCCTCAGACAAACAAGAGTATACTTTTTTGTTGTTATGCCCCTATGGCCGGCCCAGGACACAGAATACAAACCCCATTCCACATTTGTGAAATTCAAACCCAACTGCCAGGTTAAGAGCTCTGTGCCAAAGCCAGGTGGTGGGGGCACACCTTTAATCCCAGCACTTGTGAGGCACAGGCAGAGGCAGGCGGATCTCTGTGAGTTCAAGGCCAGCCTGGTCTACAAAGCGACTCCAGAACAGCCAAGGTTACACAGAGAAACCCTGTCGGGGTGGGGTGGGGGGAGCTATTAGTTCACTAATTCCCATTTTAGCTCCAGTAAGTATGGAAGGTTAGATCTGTCACCCTCATTTGCAGATAAAGAAACTTCTCTGTAGACGCAGAGCAACCAAGGATGAAGACATGGGCGTAGTGTGCATGAGCTCAGCACCATCACCACAGACAGCCCACCCTCTGGGGCCTTCCCCCACTGCAGAATGAGCAGGCCAACGTCTGCAACGCTGCCAGGGTTTGCAGAACCGCTCTGAGGAAGTTTCCCTGGCACCTGCCCCACCTCATGACCCAGGCAACTTAGTGTGCCCTGCACAGCCACCGGACAGAACACTGCAACAACGACCTATGTGAACACCCTGGGATGTCGTCACAGTCAGGATAAAAACCCAGCCGGCTCTAGGCTGGAACTTTAACCATGAGGAAGGGCAAAGTCAAACATGGCCGATGTTCAATTCCTTAAAGTCGGTGTTCTAAGGCTTAGGTTTTAACATTATTAACCAGAGGTCACACTCTCAGCTCTGATCCAAAGCCAGGTGGAAAAACTGGGAACCACCCTGTCACTTCCTTAACAGGGGAAACTAGCTGAAAGTGACAAAAGGCCTCACCTAGGCTCAAAAAGTTACCACCATTTCGATCTTCAGGCCACCCGAGGGACTCTGGGGACTCACGTGGCTCCCTTTCTAAGCGCCTAAGGGTGACATCCAGGCAGCTCGATGCAAACTGGCAGGTTTCCAGGGAAACCCTGAGTGAAATTGTGTCTTACCACTAAAACTGAGTTCTCGAAGCTTTCCCAACACAATGGAGGGCTCCTTCAGGACATCCTGGAAATCTGCAATCCTTCAAAGGCAGGAAAGGAAACCACAGAGGTAACAGGCTTAATGACTACTCTTGCAGCCCACGGATCCCTTACCCCCAACAGTCTCCAACCACCAGCTTGGGGAAGTGGGCAACGCAAGCTTCTTCCTCTAAAATCTGCAATGCCGAAGGGCAACGAGGGCTGTCCTTCCAGTCAAAGGGGTTTGAAATGAGAACTTAGCATCAAGCACCTTCCAGCGTTTGGTGAACTGGCATTTCCTGGGCACTTGCGACGGCCAAGTCCAGCCCACAGCACACACTAGCTGAATTCTCACAACCAAGCTTCGCAGAAATTTGATCCACGGACAACGGACCTATACACTCTCCCTCACCACTCCCGCAGCTCTGGGCTAGAGGGGGGAGGGGGCGCAGACTTCTCGGGCCTGCCCTCAGGCAAGGACAAAAGACTAGAAAATTACTCCAGGAGTGACCACAATGTTGCCTGGTTTGGGGGGGGGGGGGAGGTGTGAGATGGAGGATAAGAAGCCAGACGGGAGAATCCGAGTTCTCTAATGTTTCCCCTGAGCAAGGAGCACAGGAGCAGGGACATTTGGGGGGCGGAGGAGAGGATCCTGGAGCCAGGAGCGGGGAAGGCAATAGGGGGCTGGACAAGGGAGACCCCCAGGGAAACGGGAGGGGGGCGGAGGAGAGGGACAGAGAGAGAGAGAGAGAGAGAGAGAGAGAGAGAGAGAGAGGGAACACCAAGGTAAGAGAGCTGCTCCTCCCCCTCTGCCACACAGCACACGGGCAATGAAACTGGAAAGTGGGAGCCGGGGGCCCGCCGCCGGGGAATGGGGGCTATTCTTGGCCGCACATGCGCTGAGCAGCTCTGGCTACAGCAGGCGCGGCCTGCGGGGGCAGTCTGGGTGCAGTCCAGCCCTCGGGTCTCCTTACCGGCTCTTGTGCAGACTCGACATGGTGTTGACTTCCGGACCCCCGAGCTGCTTTTGCAGCCCCAGCTGCCGCCACCGCGCCCCCCCTCCCTCCCTCCGGGGACACGGTGCGCTGAGCAAAAGCTTCCGGCGGGAAGCGAGGCAGCGAGCCTGCGGGTTCCGCGGGAGCCCCGCCGCGCTGGTTCCGCCCAGGGATCACGTGACGCGGGGCTTCCTTAAGGCCAGGCAAAGCCCTGAGCTGAGCGTCAGGACGGCCCGTGACCCCGCTGGCTGTGAGTCTCCCGCCCCCAGTTTCTGTAATACGCAATACACTTGTCAGTTTTTCTCTCGCTCCCGGTCATTAACTGCGGCGCCGTTGTTTGCTTGAACTCAGTCCCCGAGCGAGGTCTCGTTTAATATCGAGTCCGTGTTGCTCAGTAAGTAGGGCTTGGAGGAACCGGAGTACAGCTAGGTGTTTGTCCTCGACTTTGGGAATTCATAAATAGTAGAACGTCTGGCAAGTCGGGCGGAGGTGCGTAGGCCTTTAATCTCAGAACTCGGAGAGGCAGAGGCAGGCAGCTCTCTTAGTTGCCTGGGTTCGAGGCCAGCCTTGTCTACAGAGCGAGTTACAGGACAGCCAGAGAAACCCTGTCTCACCGCCACCCCACCCCACTCCACCCCACCCCAAGCCAGTAGAATTTCTGTGAGTTTGCAATTTCAAAGCGATAGAAAAAGAAAAACAGGAGCTCAGTTGGTAAAGTGCTTGTCCAGGACCACTTGTAGTTGGATTTGGTGGTGCATGCCAGTAATCCTAGCATGTGGGAGGTGAAGATCACAAGTTCAAGGTCATCTCCTGCTCCAAGTGAGTACAGTGTCGATGCCTCAGGGAATAAAGCGCTTGCCGGGCCAGCGTGAGCAATGGAGTTTGGATACACAGAACTCATGAAAGAGCTAAGGAGAGAGGCAGGGGATGGGCAAAGTAGAGGTGGCAAACTGGCTCTCCAGACTAGCCTCAGTGAATAAAGTGAACAGCCATCAAGGAAGACGACTGACCTTTAGGTCAGCACCCCACCACCACCACCCGTGCTTGCACATATTTTTTAAAAGACAAAATTATGTGTATGGATACTTTGCCTGCCAGTGTCTCCGTGTATCCTTTACCTGTCTGGAGGTCAGAAGAGAGTGTTGGAGCCACAGGAACCAGAGCTGTAGATAGTTGAGAGCCATCATCCTGGTTCTGGGACTTGGACTAGGCCCTTTGTAAGAACAGCCAGAGCTCTTACCTGCCGAGTTATCTCTCCGGCCCCTCACATAATGTTTGCATGTTTTGTTTTGCTTTCTGAGACTGGGTTTCTCTGTGTAACACCACACAATATTTTTTAATTTAAAAAAGTAATTGAACTGATCATGATCGCGCATGCCTTTAATCCCAGTACTCGGGAGGCAGAGGCAGGTGGATCTCTGTGAGTTCCAGGCCAGCCTGGTCTACAAAGTGAGTCCAGCACAGCCAAGGCTACACAGAGAGACCCTGTCTTGAAAAACAGAGAGAGAGAGAGAGAGAGAGAGAGAGAGAGAGAGGGAGAGAATAGTCCACCACAGCGGGCAGGCATGGTGGCCGGCAGGCACTGGCAGCAAGAATAGCAGGCTGAGAGCTCAGAAGTACAAAAAGCGATAGCAAGGCTGGAGCGATGGCTCAGTGGTTAAGAGCACTTGTTGCTGCTCTTGCACAAAACCTGAATTCAGTTCCTGGCTCCCACATGGCAGCTTGTAACCGTCTGTAGCTCCATTTCCCGGGGATCTGAAGCCCTCTCCTGGCACCATCTTGGAGGGTACCAGGCATACACATAGTATGCATACACGCACTCAAACGCATAAAACGATAAAATAAATAAACCTACAAAAAGAGAGAGAAGGCGCAAACTAGGAATGGCTTGAATCTTTATTTTATTTATTTATTTATTTATTTATTTATTTATTTTGGTTTTTCGAGACACAGTTTCTCTGTGTAGCCTTGGCTGTCCTGGACTCGCTTTGTAGACCAGGCTAGCCTTGAACTCACAGTGATCCACCTGCCTCTGCCTCCCGAGTGCTGGGATTAAAAGCGTGCGCCACCACACCCGGCTGGCTTGAATCTTTAAACTCTCAGTACCTGCCTCTAAGGACTTCCTTCCAGGAGCAGTGCCACGCCTTCTAAGCCTCCCCAAAGAGCATCATGGACTGGAAACCAAGTCTTCAAATACGTGAGCCTTTGGGAGATAATTCTCACTCAAACCGCCACAGTCACTGTGGGTCTTATTGCCTCAAGGCAGCTGTCGCCCTTAACCAGGACCCTGCTCCATCACCCACCCTGTCTCTACATCGCTAGAGTGGCAGGCACATGCAGCCATGCCTGGGTTGTTTTTTTTTAACATGGGTGCCGGGGACTTGAACACAGGCTATCCTCAGAGCAGGTGTCCTTCCTCAGCCAGCTCTCCAGCTCTGCAGTCAGGTCTCTCCCTCATAGACAACTTAGGGAAGGTTGAGTTCAGCCCAGGGGTGCAGAGGCTCTGTCCATCCTGGCAGGGAGCTCAGAGCAAGGAGCTCACGTCATGGCCGACTAGGACGTAGGGGGATGATGGGGCTCAGGTAATGCTGTTTCCCCTTTCGCTCTGAGACTCCAGCCCATAGGATGCTGCTGCCCAAAGTCAGGGTGAGTCTTCCCCTTGTCAGTTAACAATTCTAGAAACATCTTCACAGAGGCACCCAGAGGTGTGCCTTAGAAACACCTGTGAGTTGCTTTGGGTTTTTTAAGATTTATTTTTACTTTGTGTGTGTGTGTGTGTGTGTGTGTGTGTGTGTGTGTGTGTGTGGCCAGCTGGTTGGGATCCCCTAGAACTGTAGTTATAGGTGGTTATGAGCTGCCCAGCATCAGTGGTGGGAACCAAGATGGAATCCCCTGCTAGAGCAACAAGTGCTCGTAGCCACTGAACCACCTTGCTATACCCGCCTTGGGGTCTCTCTGTGTAGCCCTTGGCTGTCCTGGACTCCCTTTGTAGACCAGGCTGGCCTCGAACTCACAGAGATCCACCTGCCTCTGCCTCCTGAGTGCTGGGATTTAAGATGTGCACCACCACAGCCTGGGCCCCTGGAGTTTCTTACGCTAATCCATTAGATAATCAAAATGAACTATCATAAGATCACTGTCTTGCCAGGCCGTGGTGGCACATGCCTTTAATCCCAGCACTCCGGAGGCAGTGGCAGGCGGATCGCTGTGAGTTCGAGGCCAGCCTGGTCTACAAAGCGAGTCCAGGACAGCCAAGGCTACACAGAGAACCCCTGTCTTGGGGGAGGAAAAAAAAAAAAAGGAGAGAGAGAGAAAAAAAGAAAAGACCACTGTCTTAGGGTTTTTATTGCTATGAAGAGACAACATGACCATGGCAACTCTTATAAATAAAACATTTAATTGAGGCTGGCTCACACTTCAGACATTTAGTCTGTTATCATGGCGAGAAGCATGGCAGCACGCAGGCAGACACAGTGCGGGAGAAAGAGCTGAGAGTTCTACGTCTGGATCCGCAGGCAGCAGGAGACTGAGACCCGCTGGGCATATAAAACCACAAAGCCCGCCCCCACAGTGACACTCTTCCTCCAACAAGGCCACGCCTTATAATAGTGCCTTTTCTCCCTGGGCCAAGCACTCGCACACGAGTCCGTGGGGGGGGGGGGGGACCATACCTACTCCAACCACAAACAGCCATCTTTTGTCATTTGGTGCCCAAACATACAACTTTTATTATTTTTATTTAATCTTATTATTTGTTTACATATATGACGGTCTGCCTCCATGTATGTGTCTGTACACCATGTGCGTACCCAGTGCCTGGTGAAACCAGAAGAGGGTTTTCAGGTCTCTTGGAGCTGGAATTACAGATGGTTATGAGCCACCGTGTAGGTGCTGGAAACCAGACCCTGGTTCTCATTTAAGGCAGCCAGAGCTCTTAACTGCTGAGCCATCTCTCCAGCCCTCCTTTTAAGTTGTTTTTTTATTATTACTTTAATTAGGTGTGCGTGTCTGCGTGTGGGATGTGCGCATGGGTGCAGTTCCCCTAGGAGAACACAGGCACGGGAGCCCTGGAGCTGAAGTGGCTGTGAGCTGCCTGACGTGGGTGCTGGGAACGGAACCGAGGTCCTCTGGAAGAGAAACATGTGGTCTTAATCACTGAGCCATCTTGCCGCCTCCAAAAGCTGTATTCATCTTCCTCCGTTGTTCAATGGGGTCATCCTGAGACCTTCTGTCTGTTACTGGCTATGTTGCTTAGTGTCGTGACTGAAAGCTCACACTTGTTACAGCATGCAAAAGAATTGCATTATTTTGTGGCTGAGTGATGACGTGCCACTGCGTGGATATTGGTGGACTGAGGTAAGCGTTAGAAGACCGTGGCTGCTGACAGTACAGGAGGCAGCGGAGGCTGCCAGAAGCCTGTCTAGCAGACACAACCACACCAGGAAGGACAGCCACTCCTACCTCCTGGCTTTTGCAATGAACAGCCCCAGACAGTTATTTGTCCCTGCTTTCCGGAGCAGAACGGTGGGATTATGCGTTAATTCTGTGTGATGAGAGACGTGGCTTCTCAGCACCGTTGTGCCATCCTGCATGTCTGCTCGCAGTAGCTGAGTCCACTCCACACTTACCACCACTTCTGTGGGAAGAAGAAATCACGCTCACTCTCAAAGGTGAAGAGTATCATCTCACGGTGAGGTTTCGTTTATCATATGTATGGGTACTTTGCCTACATTTGTGTCTGTGTGACACACATGTACGGTGCCTAAAGAGACCAGAAGACAGCATCTGATCCTTTGGAACTGGAGTTACAGACCATTGTGAGCTGCAACGTGGGTGCTGGGAGTTGAACCCAGGTCGTTTGCAAGAGCAGCCAGTGCCCATAACCGCTGAACCGTCTGGCCTGATTGCCCTGCTCTCATGTGGTTTTGACTTTTACCAACTTTGTTCATCTTCGAAGTTTGTTTTTTCTGTGAACCTTGATATTCCATATGATATTCATTTGTTTGTTTGTTGAAACAGGGCTTCTCTGTGCAGCCTCAGCTATCCTGGAACTAGGTCATAGATCAGGCTGGCCTCAAACCCAGAGACCCACCTGCCTCTGCTTCCTGAGTGCTGGGATTAAAGGCGTGTGTCACCACTCCTGGCTTAGGGTTTTGCTATCTTTTAAAACTGCTATTTGGAGTTCAAAAAGTTTGTACTTTGTCATCTTAACAGTACTAAATGTTCCAGCCTGAGGACATGGGGTGTCTTTCCATTTATTTGTATTTTTTCTTTCTTTCTTTTTTAAAGATTTATTTATTATGTGTACAATGCTCTACCTGCATGTACACCTGCAGGCCAGAAGAGGACATCAGATCACATTACAGATGGTTGTGAGCCACCATGTGGTTGCTGGGAATTGAACTCAGGACCTCTGGAAGAGTAGTCAGTGCTCTTAACCTCTGAGCCATCTCTCCAGTCCCCTGTATTTAATTTCATTTGACAACATTTTTTAGTTTTCAGCATATATGGTTTTTTTCCACTTCTTTGGCTAATTTTTGTATGCTAATTTTTTATTATATTTCTTTTAACATATACATTTATATTATTACACAGGAATAAAATAAACTACATACAGCAGAAAGAACCACGAAATATCAGTAATTATATAAATGTTACATTCATAGTGATTTGGCTATTTGTATTTGGCAAATTTGAAGAAAACATCTTTCCTATCTCATTGAGTCTAAAATTCTGAATGAAAATCAGTATCTATCATATCTCATCTCTATTAACTTAAGAAAATCTATCTAGATCTAAAAACATCTTAACCCCTAAACAACTAAGCTTAATTGTAAGATTAAGCTATCTGGTCTTCAACCCCATCAAATACTTGAGAAGGAATAAAGCTTAATTACCTGAGTGAACCGGAAGTGCAGGTTAGCAGCTTCCAAAATGAAAAAATGACAGAGACAGTTTACTCCCTGAACAGTCACCTAAAATTCTCTATAACACTGGAGCATCATCTTCAGCCTTCTGGCTCAATAGATCTGGCAGATATATTTGTGAGGCAGGAACTATTGAGTATTGAGGACTTGCTTACCCTGTCTTGCCAGAGTTTGGCCATCGACTCTGCCTGCATCCAAGCTTGCCCACTTTTAGGCAGAATTCTGTCTGTGGTAGAAATGAGGACCTTTTGCCCAGGGGCTTGTTTGCCATTTTTGAAGCCATCTCCATAAGGAGGTTCTTCAATGCTCAGCATCTTCTCTGAGGCAGGCTGGGTGTTGCCAGGAGTTAGTCTGTCTTGTTGTCAAAGAATCTTTAGAATAATAAAAACAGCTTTAAACGCCATATTCTGTGGGTCTCTGAGGCTTTTGAAGACCTTATCTATTTTATCTTATATATCTGTAGACTAATATCTATTTGTTAGACCTAGGATATATATTCTTGTGATAAAAAATAGACTAAAATTGACATAGCCATGATTTGATCAACTAACAATTAGCTTGTATTAGTTAGTTATCCTAAACAGCCTGTAATACACTCTCAAGGTATTATAAGTAAACTTTGTATTATAATTGAGTTGGATGGGTACAATACCTCATATTAGAGTATGAATATATATTTGTTTTTGTTTTCTGTCTTTCTTCTTTTTCGAGACGAGGTCTCTCTGTGTAGCCTTGGCAGTCCTGGATTCGCTTTGTAGACTAGGCTGGCCTGGAACTCACAGTGATCCACCTGCCTCTGCCTCCCGAGTGCTGGGATTAAAGGTGTGCGCCACCACTCCCGGCTGAATATATATAACGCGTGTGAAAAAAATATTAAATTTGAATTCTATACTAATGTATCAAAGTTAAACTTATTTTGCATCAATATACAAAATTCTATACCAATGAATTAAAAATAACATCATTTGTGAGAAACAATTAAGGCCTTAAGTTGAGGAGTAGATTCAATAATGTACTTTTTTTTTGTTCTATAATCCCTTTATATTTCTATATCTCCCTTTCTTTCTTTTCAGCTCCTATATCCTTATCTACAAAAGAATGATAAAGGAAAAGGGAGACATCCCTGAGTCCAACCTAGTTTTCTGTCTGTATAAGACCAATAATAAAGCAGAGCGGTAGTGGCACACGCCTTTAATCCCAGCACGTGGGAGGCAGAGGCAGGTGGATCTCTGTGAGTTCGAGGCCACCCTGGTCTACAGAGTGAGTCCAGGACAGCCAAGGCTATAAAGAGAAACCCTGTCTTGAAAAACGAAAGAAAGAAAGAAAGAAAGAAAGAAAGAAAGAAAGAAAGAAAGAAAGAAAGCATCTGTAACCCAAAACAGCAAACAGAAACCTACCCAACCCCCTTAGGGGAAATGGGGCATTGTTCTCTTAAGGTTTCTTCAGGCTGATTTGGGGCAAATAATACCTTTGAAAGGGCCCAGATAAAATTGGGGGAAATGGTTAAACAAGCCAGGGGTAGCATTTGTGGCCCAGTTTCTAAATGTTGAGAAATTCCAGGCTTAGTAGGAATCCTGTGTAGGACAGTCTGAAATGCTGGACCAATTGGGATCAGAAGCTTTCTACGAAGTTGTCCTGGAAGCTGTCCTGCTCTGATGAGGAACAGCAGCCGAAACGCCTGGGGTTGGCCATGAAGGATGCAGGATGTCAGCGGCATCCAGCATGCTGAGAGGAATGAATCCTGTCAGGTCTGATCCACCATCAGTGTCCGGTTCTTTTGTTCTAAAAACATAATTTCTCACAAGCATTATACAGTTCTAAAATTATAATTGTATGAGGTGTGCGGGATGCACAGAACAATTAGGGCTGGTTCTCTGCTCTTTGTATGAGCAGAAGTAAGACATCTGCAAACCTTCATTCATGCCATATGAAGAACGGTTTCTAATAATAATTCTCAGGGATTCTGTGACCAACACAAAGCCTTGTCTGTGCGTAGACATTCGTGTCTCAGCCAGTCTCAGGGCTGTTCCCATGTAGTGGGATCAGCAATACAAGTTACCTGCTGGTTCTGCACTTTGAACTCTTTACATCCCGATGGCAGCCCCCTCCCTTGTCACCTCCTGGTCCCAACTCCTTCCTCATCCCCTCTTCCTCCCTCTCCTAACATCTTCCCCCTCAGAAAAGGGATCCCTCCTCTCCTAACATGTGACCATCTACTTCCTGTGACTGCTTCCTCTGTGGTCTGGCAAGGCCACCCTGCCAGGGGGGAAGTGATCAACATTAGGAGTCCATGTCAGAAGTAGTCCCTACTCCCCATATTGTGGGACCCACAAGGAGACTGTGCTGCCTGTCTACTACATCTGAGCAGAGGGTCTAGGTTCACATCCTACACGGACCTTGGTTGGCACATCAGTCTCTGTATTGTAATGTGGTTAACCTGAATTAAGTGACTAACATCCGCTTATGAGTGAATATATGCCACGGTGTCTTTCTGGGTCTGGGTTACCTCTCTAGGATTCCATCCATTTGCCTGCAAATTTCAAGATTTCTTGGGTTTTGATAGCTGAATAATACTCCATTGTATAAATGTACCATAGTTTCTTTATCCATTCTTCAGTTGAGGGACATCTAGGTTGTTTCCCGATTCTGGCTATTATGAATAAAGCTGCTATGAACATAGTTGAGCAAGTGTCCTTGTTGTGTGGTGGAGCATCTTTAGGGTATATGCCCAGGAGTGGTATGGCTGGGTCTTGAGGTAGCACTATTCCCAATTTCCTGAGATAGCACCAGATTGATTTCCAAAGTGGTTGTACAAGTTTGCACTCCCACCACCAGCAATGGAGGAGTGTTCTCCTTTCTCCACATCCTTGCCAGCATGTGCTGTCACTTGAGTTTTTTTATCTTAGCCATTCTGATGGGTGTAAGATGGAAACTCAGAGCGTTTTGATTTGCATTTCCCTGATGTTGAGCATTTATTTAAGTGTTTCTCAGCCATTCAGTATTCCTCTGTTGAGAATTCTCTGTTTAATTCTGAGCCCCATTGTTTTTTACTTGTTTAAAATATTTATTTATTATGTTTATTACATTTATTGTGTTTATGTTCTTTTGTTTTGTTTTTTATAATTATTTTATTTTGTACATATACATTTGTATTATTACACATATATACAATAGAGTCTGAGCCCCATTTTTTAATTGGTATATTTAGCTTGGTGGTGTTTAATTTCTTGAGTTCTTTATATATTTTGGATATTATCCCTTTGTCCGATGTAGGGTTGGTGAAGATCTTCTTCCAGTCTGTAAACTGTTGTTTTGTTCTGATGACAGTTTCCTTTGCCTTACAGAAACTTTTCAGTTTCATGAGGTCCCATTTATTAATTGTTGATCTTAGAGCCTGAGCTGTTGATGTTCTGCTCAGGAAGTTGTCTTCTGTGCCAATGAGTTCAAGACTCTTCCCCACTTTTTCTTCTTAACAGATTTAGGGTGTTCAGTTTTAAGTTGAGGTCTTTAATCGACTTGGACTTTAGTTTTTTGCACAGTGATAAATATGGATCTATTTGCATTTTTCTACATGTAGCCATCCAGTTAGACCAGCACTATTTGTTGAAGATGCTATCCTTTTTCCATTGTATGAACTTGGCTTCTTTATCAAAATTCAAATGCCCATGGATGTGTGGGTTTATTTCTGGGTCTTTGATTCCACTGATCAACCAGCCTATTTCCATGCCAGTACTATGCTGTTTTTGTTACTGTCGCTCTATAGTACAGCTTGAGATCCGGGATGAAGATTCCTCCAGAAGATCTTTTATTGTACAGGATTGTTTTAGCTAATCTGGGTTTTTTTCTGTTCCATATGAAGTTGAGAACTGATCTTTCAAGGTCTGTAAAGAATTGTCTTGGGCAGGGCATGGTGGTGCACACCTTTAATCCCAGCACTTGGAAGGCAGAGGCAGGCTGATTGCTGTGAGTTTGAGGCCAGTCTGGTCTACAAAGCCAGTCCAAGACAGCCAAGGCTGCACAGACAAATCCTGTCTCAACCCCCCCCCCAAAAAATTGGCTTGGAATTTTTATGGGAATTGCATTGAATCTATAAATTGCCTTTGGTAAGATGGCCATTTTTACTATGTTGATTCTCCCAATCCATGAACATGGGAGATCTTTCCATCTTTTGATATTTTCTTCAATTTCCTTCTTTAGAGACTCGAAGTTTATATATATATATATATATATATATATATATATATATATATATATATATATATATATATATATAGTCTTTTACTTGCTTTGTTAGAGTTACACCAAGATACTTCATATCATTTATGGCTATTGTAAAGGGTGTAGTTTCCCTAATTTCTTTCTCAGCCCATTTGTCATTTGTGTACAGCAGGACTACTGATTTCTTTGAGTTGATTTTGTATTCAGCCACTTTGCTGAGGGTGTTTATCAGCTGCTGAAGTTCCTTGGTAGATTTTTTAGGGTCACTTATGTGTACTATTATGCCATCCGCAAATAGTAATAGCTTGACTTCTTCCTTTCCTATTTTTATCCCCTTGGTCTCTTTTAGTTGTCTTATTGCTCTAGCTGGAACTTCAAGTACTATATTGAAGAGCTATGGAGAGAGTAGACAGCCTTGTCTTGACCCTGATTTCAGCATAATTGATTTACTTCTCTCTCTCTTTAGTTTGATGTTGGCTATAGGCTTGCTGTATGTTGCCTTTATTATGTTGAGGTATGTGCCTTGTATCCCTGCTCTCTCCAAGACTTTCAACATGAATGGGTATTAGATTTTGTCAAATGCTTTTTTGGTATTTAAGGAAATGATCGTATGGCTTTTTCCTTTCAGTTTACTTATATGATGGATTACATTGATGGATTTCCATATGTTGAACCACCCCTGCATGCTGGGGATGATGCCTACTTGGTCATGGTGAATGATAGCTTTGATGTGATCTTGGATTTGGTTTGCAAGTTGTTTTTGTTTGTTTGTTTGTTTAGTATTTTTGCATCAGTGATCATAAGAGAAATTGATCTGACATTCTCTTTCTTTGTAGAGTTTTTCTGTGGTTTAGGTATTAGGTGACTGGCCTCATAGAATGAGTTTGGTAATGTTCCTTCTGTTTCTATTTTGTGGAATAGTTTAAAGAGAATTGGTATTAGCTCTTCTTTGAAGGTCTGGTAGAATTCTGCACTAAATCCACCAGGCCCTGGGCTTTTTTTGGTTGGAAGACTTTTGATGACTGTCTCAATTACCTTAGGAGATATAGGACTATTTAATTTGTTTGCCTGATCTTGATTTACTTTTGGTAGTTAGTATCTATCAAGAAAATTGTCCATTTCATTTAGGTTTTCAAATTTTGTGTCATAAAAGCCTTTGAAGTACGACCTAATAATTATTTGAATTTCCTCACTGTGTGTTGTTATTTCTCCGTTTTCATTTCTGATATTGTTGATTTGATTACTCTCCCTTTGCATTTTGGTTAGTTTGGATAAGGATTTGTCTATCCTGTTGATTAAAAAAAAAAAAGCTCTTGATTTTGTGGGTTCTTTGAATTGTTCTCTTTGTTCCCGTTTTATTGATTTCAGCCCTGAGTTTGATGATTTCCAGCCATCTACTCCTCTTTAGTGAGTCTTTTTCTTTTTGTTCTAGAGCTTTCAGGTGTGTTGTTAAGTTGGTAGTATGGGATCTCTCCAGATTTCCTTATTTTGTTTTGTTTTGTTTGTTTGTTTCAAGACAGGGTTTCTCTGTGTAGCCTTGGACTCACTCTGTAGACCAGGCTGGGCTTGAACTCACGGAGATCTGCCTGCCTCTGCCTCCCGAGTGCTGGGATTAAAGGCGTGCACCACCACACCTGGCTTTCCAATTTCCTTATAAAGGCACCTCTTAGCACTTCCTCTTAGCACTGCTGTCATTGTGTCTCACAAGTTTAGGTATGTTGTGCCTTCGGATTCACTGAATTCTAGGAAGTTTTTAACTTCTTTTTTTATTTCATTCCATACCCAGATATCACTGAGTAGGGAGTTGTTCACTTTCCATGAGTTTGTAGGCTTTCTGTT
This sequence comes from Acomys minous, assembly GCF_964271855.1. Taxonomy (NCBI): domain Eukaryota; kingdom Metazoa; phylum Chordata; class Mammalia; order Rodentia; family Muridae; genus Acomys; species Acomys minous. The sequence continues at coordinate 67,700,462 of NC_140491.1, read as the reverse complement.
ATTTCTGCTATTATTGAGTTCCAGCTTTAATCCATGGTGGTCTGACAAGATGCAAGAAATTATTTTGAAAAAAAAAAGAAATTATTTTGATCTTTTTGTATTTGTTGAGGTTTGCTTTGTGGCCAAGTATATGGTCAATTTTGGAGAAGGTTCCGTGAAGTGCTGAGAAGGTGAATTCTTTCATGTTTGGGTGAAAAGTTTCCGCTGTGATGATTTATCTATTGGTGAGAGTGGGACGTTGAAGTCTCCTACTATTAACATGTGGGATTCGATGTGCAATTTAAGCTTTTTAAAAAATATTTATTTATTATGTACACCTGCCCACCGGAAGAAGACACCAGCTCTCATTATAGATTTAATAATGTTTCTTTTTTTAATGTTTATTTATCTTTATTTTATACGTTGATGGTCTGCCTGCATGTATGTCTGTGTGAAGGTGTCAGATCCCCTGGAACTGGAGTTACAGACAGTTGTGAGCTGCCATGTGGGTGCTGGGAACTGAACCCAGGACCTTTGGAAGAACAGCAATTGCTCCTAACCTCTGAGCCATCTCTCCAGCCCCAGTAATGTTTCTTTTATGAATGTGGGTGCTCCTGAATTTGGGGCATAGATGTTCAGAATTAAAACATCTTCTTGTTGGTTTTGTTTGTTTGTTTTGATGAGTATGAAGTGTCTTTCCCATCTCTATTGATTAGTTTTGGTTAAAAGTCTATTTTATTAGATACTAAAATGGCTACTGAAGCTTGTTTCTTGGGTCCCTTTGCTTGGGAAACCTTTTTCCAGCCCTATACTCTAAGGTAATGTTTATCTTTATTGCTGAGGTGTGTTTCTTGTATGCAGCAGATTGATGGGTCCTGTTTTTGCATCCATTCTGTTAGCCTGTGTCTCTTCATTGGGGAGTTGAGGCCATTGATGTTGAGTGATATTAATGACCAGTGATTAATGGTTCCTATTATTTTGATATTGGTAGTGTGTGCGTGTGTGTGTTTCTTTTGTTTTTGTGGATGTGGGATTATTTGTTTCCTTTTTTTGTTTTCTTGTGTAAAATTACACTCCTTGGGTTGGAGTTTTCCTTCTAGTATTTTCTGTAGAGCTGAATTTGTGGCCAGGTACTGTTTGAACTTGGTTTTGTCATGGGATATCTTGTTTTCTCCATCTATGGTGATTGAAAGCTTTGCTGGGTATAGTAGTCTGGGTTGGCATCTGTGGTCTCTTAGTGTCGGCATGGCATCAGCCCAGGCCCTGCTGGCTTTCATAGTCTCTGTTGAAAAGTCAGGTATAATTCTGATAGGTTTGCCTTTATATATGACTTGGCCTTTTTCTCTTGCAGCTTTTAATATTCTTTCTTTGTTCTGTATGTTTGGATACTTTTATATTTATTTATATTTATTTTGTTTGTTTGTGTGAGTGTTTTCCTTCATATATGTATGTGCACCACATTTATGCCTGATGCCCAAGGAAGTCAGAAAAGAGCACTGGGTCCCTTGGAACTAGAGTGATGGTTGTGAACTGCCATGTGGGTGATGGACCTGAACCAGCCCTGGCCCCCAGTAAGAACAGGTGTTTTTAGCTGTTAGGCCATCTCTCTGGCCCTTAAATTTGTTCTTAAATGTTTCATTCATTTTTTTCTTTTTTCTTTTCTTTTCTTTCTTCTTTCTTTCTTTTCTTTTCTTTTCTTTTTTTTTTTTTTTTTACACAAAACGGGGGTTCTCTGTGTAGCCTTGACTGTCCTGGGCTCACTTTATAGACCAGGCTGGCCTCAAACTTACAGAGATCCACCTGCCTCTGCCTCCCTGAGTGCTAGGATTAGAGGCATGCACCACCATGCCCACCAAATGTTTTGTTATTTTTTATGTATGTACACTAGTGTTTTGACTGCATGTATGTCTGTGTGCGGGTGTCAGGTCCCTTGGAACAGGAGTTACAGACAGTGGTTAGCTGCCATGTGGGTTCTGGGACTTTAACTCAGGACCTCTGGAAGTTGCAGCCAGTGCTCTTACCCACTAAGCCATCGCTCCAGCCCCTATGTTTCCTTCTTTTCAGTGCTGCTGTACATGAACTTTTTTCTCTTTGGGGATCTGCTGAGGTGGCTGGGTAGGTAAAGCATTTGCCACACAAACCTTATAACCTGGATTCTATCTATGGATCTATGGAAGAACAGAATTCACTCCTGAAAGTTGTCCTCTGATCTCCACAAGTGAACTGTGGCATATGCACGAGCGCGCACGCGCACACACACACACACACACACACACACACACACACACACACACACGCACGCACGCACATACATGCACAGAGTAAAATGTTTAATTGCTTCTTTTTCCTTTTGGGCTATCCTGGGGAGCTGGAGACCTGAGTGAGTGGGTATTGTTGACAGGGGCATAAGCTCAATGCCTCAGGCCCATGGCAACAGTGAGCCTTCCCAGGACAGGGCAGGCTCATAATTGGACTTCCTCTTGCCCATTTGGGAATTCTCTGTGAGTTCAAGGCCAACCTGGTCTACAAAGTGAGTCTAGGACAGCCAGGATGATACAGAGAAACCCTGTCTTGAAAAATAAAAAAACAGAGCTGGGCATGGTGGCACACGCCTTTAATCCCAGCACTTGGAAGGCAGAGGCAGGCAGATTGCTGTGAATTTGAGGCCAGCCTGGTCTAGAAAGCAAGTCCAGGACAGCCAAGGCTACACAGAGAAACCCTGTCTCAAAAACAACAACAACAACAACAAAGAAAGAAAGAAAAACAAAACAAACAAAATAAAAAGGAGTGGCCAGGCGTGTTACCACTTGCCTTTAATCCCAGCACTGGGAGGCAGCGGCATGTGGATCACTGTAAATTGGAGGCCAGCCTGGTATACAGAGTGAGTCCCGGACAGCCAGGGTGACATAGATAAACCCTGTCTTAAAAAAAAAACAATAGGGGGCTGGAGAGATGGCTCAGTGGTTAAGAGCACCGCCTGCTCTTCCAGAGGTCCTGAGTTCAGTTCCCAGCAACCACATGGTGGCTCACAACCATCTATAATGTGACCTGATGCCCTCTTCTGCAGATAAAGCACTCATATACAATAAATAAAAAATAAAAAATAAAAAATAAATAAATAAATAAATAAATGGACTGGAACTAATTTTGTATTTTTAAATAATTTGCATAGGTCCAATACCTTATACAAGTGTTGAAACATATATGTATTATGTATATCAAAACTTTACATTTATATCAATATATATAATATATACCAATGTAAGCAAAAATAACCTACTTTTGTATCAATATACAAAACCTATACCAATGTTAGATTATCGACTTATAAATGTTGGGTTTTTGTTTTTGTTTTTCAAAACAAGGTCTCTCTGTGTAGCCCTGGCTGTCCTGAGCTCACTTTGTAGACCAGGCTGGCCTCAAACTCGTAGAGTTTGCCTGCCTCTGCCTCCCAAGTGCTAGCATTAAAGGTGTGAACCACCACTGCCCGGTTCGCTTTTGTTGTTGTTGGTGGTGGTTTGGTTTGGTTTCAAGACAAGGTTTCTCTGTGTAGCCTTGCTGTCCTGGAACTCACTCTGTAGACCAGGCTGTCCTGGAACTCACTCTGTAGACCAGGCTGTCCTGGAACTCACAGAGACCTGTCTGCTTCTGCCTTCCACGTGCTGGGATTAAAGGTGTGTGCCACCACCGCCTGGCTAAACTGTTCTTTAGTTTAAGAGTAGATTCAATGGGCTGGAGAGATGGCTCAGACGTTAAGAGCACTGGCTACTCTTCCAGAGGTCCTGAGTTCAATTCCCAGCAACCACATGGTGGCTCACAACCACCTATAATGTTATCTGTCTCTCTCTTCTGGCCTGCAGGTGTACATGCAGGCAGAGTACTGTATATATAATACATAAATTAAAAAAAAATAGATTCAATACTCTACCTTTTTTCCTATCTGCATTTCCCCCTTTTCTTTTTTCCCTCTGTTTTCCTCTCTCTCTCTCTCTCTCTCTCTCTCTCTCTCTCTCTCTCTCTCTCTCTCTCTCTCTCTCTCTTCTCTCCTGTTTTTCAAAACAGGATTTCTTTCTCTGTATAGCCTTGACTGCCCTGGACTGACTTTGTAGACCAGGTTGGCCTTGAACTCACAGTGATCCGCCTGCCTCTGCCTCCCAAGTGCTGTTTTTCTTGTTATCCTCTCTTTCTCCCCTTTTCTTCTCAACTCCTTTCCCTTTCCTTAAGCAAGAAAGAAGGATAGAGGAAAAAAAAGAGAGAGAAACAAATTCCTGAATCTAAGCTTTATACCTTGTTTTAACCTCTGATCAGGATCATTTTAATATCTTATAACCACCACACCCCTCCCCCCCTTTTTTTTGAGACACAGTTTTTCTATGTAGCTCTGGCTGTCCTTTACTTGTTCTGTAGAATAGGCTGGCCTCAAAGAGATCTATCTGCCTCCCAAGTGCTGGGATTAAAGGTATAACCAACCCTTATTAATGATAAGCATCTATCACCCAATAGAAAGAACAAAACCTACCTCTCCTTCCTTAAGGAAATAGGATGTTGCTCTCTTAATTTAGCTTTTTGTTGTTTGGGGGCAAAGGCATCTTTTGGGGGGCCCAAATAAAACAGGGTAAAATGGTTAAGAAAGCAGTAACATCTGCTGTCCAGTCTCTAAATGCCATGAAAATGCAGGCTTAAATAAAATACTGTTTGGAACAGGCTGTGATGCTGGACAGTTTGAGCTACCTGCTCTGAAGTTGTCCTAGAAGGAAGCTTTTTTTTTAAAGATGTATTTATTTATTGTGTACACAGTGCTCTCCTTGCATGTATACTTGCACACCAGAAGAAGGCGCCAGATCACATTATAGATGGCTGTGAGCCACCATGTGGTTGCTGGGAATTGAACTCAGGACCTCTGGAAGAGCAGCCAGTGCTCTTAACCACTGAGCCACCTTTCCAGCCCCGGAAGCAAGTTTTGATGAAACAGCAACTGAAGTAGTCAGAGGCTAGATCAAGTACACGCTGGAGTAAACGTGCCTCAGCATCTCAGCATCCCAGCAGATGAGTCTTGTCAAGGCCATCTCCATTCCATTGGTGTTCGGTCCTTTTGTTCTGGGAACATATAAATTCTCATAAGTAATACACAGTTCTGCAACTACATATGTATGGAATGTGCAAGGGGCACAGGTCTGTTAACAATGGCTCTTTGCTCTTTGGTTGAGCAGGTGAAAGACATCTGTCTTTCTTATAAGCTACTTTGGACTGTAACCAACTCCAATGTCAATTTTCATTTGTTTTTCAAGACAAGGTTTCCATGTGTAGCCTTGGCTTTGTAGACCAGGGTGGCCTCCAACTAGCAGTCATATCTGCTGTCCAGTCTTGGAGGTGGCTTTGCAAATTGGGGCTGATAGGGCTTCAACCTATATATCCATTGGAATACAACAGGGTTTTTTTTTTTTTATATATATATTATGACTTATTTGTTTTTTAAAAAAAATACTAATCTACATATTCATTCATTCTCTCCCTCTCTCTCTCTCTCTCTCTCTCTCTCTCTCTGTGTGTGTGTGTGTGTGTGTGTGTGTGTCCAACTATGCCCCTGGGAAAGGCTCTGAGGGCCAGTTCTGCATTTCTCACATTCCTGGTAGCTGTCACTAGAAAGTGCCAGACAGGCAAGACACCTACCCCACCTGTGCCCCACCCCAGATGGCCATATCTGGTCACAAGTCCAGTGTGTGGCAGTGGCAGACCCGTCATCTTCCTTCACTGACAATCCTTAAAAAGACTTCGCAGCCGTAGTCTGGGTGCACCATCCACCGATCTCATCCCGAGGCTGGTGAGCTCGAACAGGAGCCCCAGTCCCAAATAAACCTGCCCCCCTTTTTTCTTCTTTGGTTTTTTGAGATAGGGTTTCTCTATGCAATAGCCTTGGCTGTCTTGGACTCACTTTGTAGACCAGGCTGGCCTCAAACTCACAGCGATCCACCTGCCTCTGCCTCCAGAGTGCTGGGATTAAAGGTGTGCACCACCGTGCCCAGTGAACCACCTGTAATTTAAGCTTCAGGGGATCTGATGCTTCTTGGTCTCTGCAGGCAGCTTCAGTCACATGCATGTACTTCCACTCACACATAATTAAAGATAATTTTTAAATTTATTTAATTTTATGTGCATTGATATGAGGGCATCAGATCCCATTGAACTGGAGTTAACAGTCAGTTATGAGCTGCCATGTGGATGCTGGGAATTGAACCAGGCTTCTGGAAGAGTAGCCAGTGGTCTTAACCAGTGAGCCATTTCGTTTGTTTGTTTGTTTGTTTTGTTGTTTTTTCGATACAGGGTTTCTCTATGTAGCCGTGGCTGTCCTGGAGCTTTGTAGACCAGGCTGGCCTTGAATTCACAGAGATCCGCCTGCCTGTGCCTCTGCCTGTGCCTCAGGAGTGCTGGGATTAAAGGCGTGCGCCACCGTGCCTGGCCGCTGAGCCATTTCTTCAGCCCAAAATAATAATAAAAAAAATTTTTTTGGAAGATAAGACGATGAAGGGCTGAGGTAGGGCACCATTGGAGGAAAAGAGAAACAACTGTTAGAGAGCTCTTTGGTGATTAGGAGAAAATGCTGGGGCCAAGGACAACCTCCAGTTGCTATTTGACAGCGTCGGGGGAGAGGCCCTTCTCATGACGGAGAGGAGGAGGTGCACCGAGGGGCAATGTGGTGGCAGCGTAGAGACAGCCAAAAGACGTTAGATTGGGCAGCGGATGAGTCAGCGCCAACTAGCTAAGGTGGAGTCAATCCTGCTCTGAACCTGTTACTGTGGGCCAGCCCCTCGCCGGACGGATAACCTGGGGACTCCGGCCTCAGCACCGGCAGGAGCAGCGCGGGGGCCGGAACCTTCGGCCGCCGCCGCCCGCGTTCGCGGCGGGACGCGAGGGGAGAACCCCTCCTCTGTTGCTAAGGGGCGGCCCGGAAGTGACGCTTTGTTGACAGCACACCGGCAGCCACAGGCTCTCCTAGCCGTCGGAGCAGGATCGGGGGGGAGGGGCTGGGCCCGGAGCCAGCAGCCGGCGGCCCAGAGCTCAGCCGGCCGCCCGAGGGCAAGGGAACGGCCTCCGTCCGAGGCTCCGTCCGCAGCATTTTCCCCGCCCAACCGACCGAGACTCGGACCGGATCCGACCTCCTGCGGCGCTCTGGCCGCGAATTACCCGGGGGCCGCAGCCTCGGCTTGTAAGCCTGCGAAGCATCCCGTCTGCCCGCCGAGGGCCGCCCCCTCCCAGGGTATGTCCTAAATGCCGAGGCCAGAGACGTACTTGCATCCTCCTCTAACCCCCTGCTTCAGGGCCCAAGCATTGACGCTGAGACCCCTTGGTCCATCCACCTCGGCCAGCGGTGGGATGGCGTTCGTCGCCTGCCGCCCAGGTGTGAGAAACCTGCCTTGAAAACTGAGCTGTCTCCTCCAGGAGAACGACGCTTACCCCTGCAAAATGGGGCATAAACGTAGGGCTTAGAAGGCCGGCCTCTGCCCCTCCTACCTGTTGGATGAGTTTAGGTGCCCCTCCCAACCTCCAAGCCTTGCTACTTAAAAGCGTAAGCTTCAGGATTGGCTCCCAAAATGGGATGACAGGGTGCAAGAGGGTGCAACGGGGTCGAGCGAGGACCGGTGGGCTTGCAAGCTTTAGACGAAGGGCGCCCATAGGTGAAGTGAAAGTGTAACTGACCGGTCTGGCTAGCTCTGGGTGGAACTTGATTTGGCTGCTCTTTAACCAGAGTCAAAAGTTCCCCTGTTTGCTTGCGCCTTGTGAGAGAATATTAAGGTATGTGTTTGTCAGGAGGAGATGGGGGGGGGCGGATGCCTAATGCCTGCGAAAAGCTGGCTCAGTGATGTTTCTGGCAAAATGCTGCTCTTGAGGCTTCAAGTTTGAGTGAGCATGGGAGATAGCATTGAAAGGGATCACGCTTAGACCAAGAGGTGCCTGTCAGATGAGAAGGGGCGCTGTGCTTTGCTTTATTCAGCAGATAAATGTGCCACATGTTAGATAGTACTAGGTGTCACGGAGAAAGGTAAGGCAGAGCGACAGAACTAGGACCTTTGTGTAGAAGGTGGTCGGAAAGGTCTCTAATCATTTGCTATCTGAGCAGACATGGGTGAAGTAGAAAGATGCTACAGGCTTCCGGGGGCGCAGCGTCCAGCAGCAGGTGCGAAGGCCTACGGCACCCCGCTAGGGTCAGAGTGGAGGAGGCACAGTGGGCGGCAAGGAAGCCAGTTGGGAACAACAGGGAGCATGTTAGGGGTGGTCTCATGACGCGGGACTGGTTTGTAATTGTTGAAATGGTAGAGAAAGATGCAAAATCGTCTGGGTGACAAATGACCATTGTGCTTTGGCCTTGCGTTCTAAGTACCCTTTTCTGTCTGTACTGACCATCAATGACAGAAATCTTAAAGCAGCACCACAGGCAAGGCAAGTCACACTACTGTTTCCTCCTTGTCAGAATGTGAGCAACCGAGCAATCGACCTTCTGCCTCAGTGTTTCTGTCTGTAGACTAGGACTGCTAAGTTACAGTGCGTGTGTGGCAGGGTGCTGGGGTTCGTGACAGTGAGGACCTGGCCACCCCCAGCTTTTCTTTCTAGCATCAGCTGGTGGTATCAGGAGCTGTGTCTGACTCCTCCGGCTCGTGGGATTTGTGGAAATACGGAAGAAGGCTACGTAGAATTCTATGACACTCTTCACTAGTAAAAGTAATGGCCTGTCCTCCAGGGTGTCTGGGAAATTGGCCTTGGTTTTGTTTTGTTTTGTTATGTTTTCTTAGCCAAGGTCTCATTCTGTAGCTAGGCTGACAACATGCTTGTAGCCCAGGCTGACCTAGAACTCACAGCAGCCCTCCTCAACATCCCAAGTGCTGGGATATCAAGCATGAACCACTAACTCCAGTTGGTGGTCTTTACCTTCATTTGTTTGTTTGTTTTGTATCAGTGTCGTGTAGACAAGGCTCCCTTCATACTCACTGGGTACACCAGGCTGGTCTTGAGCTCGGAGATTCACCTGCCACTGCCCCCTGAGTGCTAGGATTATATGTGTGTGCCACCATGCCCAGCCCAATGGGGACCTCTTATATTCCCCATTCAGTCACATAACATAACAACATGCCCGGCATGGTGGCGCACGCCTTTAATCCCAGCACTAGGGAGGCAGAGGCAGGTGGATCTCTGTGGGTTTGAGGCCAGCCTGGTCTACAAAGTGAGTCCAAGACAGCCAAGGCTACACAGAGAAACCCTGTCTTGGGAAGAAAAAAAAAGACCTGTAAGCACAGTGCTGGTGATGTCTGCTGACTTGCAGTCAGATCGGGAAGGGCAGTGTTGTGGCAACAAGTGTGGTCAGATTTCGGGCAGAGGCTGTATGGATCCAGGTACCTGACACAGGCTGAAAATATGCAGCCTTCGAGGGGAACAACCACAGATCTTTCCCCTCACCTTTTGAGCCTGACTGTGTCATCAGGCCTGGGTCATAGGCTGAGCAGGGCCAGAGGACTTGAAAATGCAAGGGCAGGGAGCAGGGGATGTGGCTTAGGGATAGGATGCTTGGCTTAGCATGCATAAGCCACTGGTGTCCATCCCGTGCTCCATGGAAATAAAGTAAATATAAACGTGTAAAATTAGAATAGTTAGAAGACAGGAGCCTACATGACAGAGGAAGCCCCTATGACCAGAACCCCTCTCTGCGGAGCCAGGGTGTGGCACAGCTCTGCTGCCTGCTTATTGTATACACGGTTCTCTCTGGACCTCGATGGTGTCCGCTTGCCCCTGCTGACTCTGGAGAGTGTGGGGGGATGACATGAGCTACAGGATGGAGAAGAGTCAGGCCTTCACTAGTGCTCTGCAATGGTGAGAGCACTTCCAGTTGTAGCTGGTGCCAGTTGTTTCTGCAGGCGCATCTAGGGCCCACCTAGCACAGGACTGCTCTTTGCCTCCTGGTATTTGTTTGTTTTTAATATTTACTTATTGAAGTTGCCACAGCACATGCATGGAGGTCAGAGGACAACTTATGGGAGTCGGTTCTCTCTTTTCACCATGAGAGGCCTGGGCCTCAAACTCAGGTTTTCAGCCTTGACAGCTGTACCATTGGCTCTGGGGCCATCTCACTGGCCTCTGCCTTCAGTGTTCCTTGTTCAGCCTCAGTGCTTTAGCTGGTCTTTTGTTTGTTTATTTGCTTTTTATTTTATTTATTTATTTATTTATTTATTTTTGTTTTTGTTTTGTTTTGTTTTTGAGACAGGGTCTCTCTGTGTAGCCTTGGCTGTCCTGGAGTCACTTAGTAGACCAGGCGCTGGCCTCGAACTCACAGTGATCCTCCTGCCTCTGCTCCCCGAGTACTGGGATTAAAGGCGTGCACAACTACATCTGGTGCTTCAGCTGTTCTTGACTCTAGAAATGTGAGTTCAGAGACTCCTGTGGACTCAAGCTGTTTGGGGACCAACATCAAACCTGGTTCATTGGGGCTGGAGAGAGGCCTTAGATGTTAAGAGCGCTGGCTGCTCTTCTAGAGGTCCCGGGTACAATTCCCAGCAGCCACATGGTGGCTTATGACGATCTATGATGAGATCTGGTGCCTTCTTCTGGCATGCAGGTGTACACGCAGGCAGAGCACTGTATATTTAATAAATTAATCTTAAAACAAACAAACAAAACCAACCCGGTTCATTAACTGGAGCTGGTTTTCTGGCTTTGGAAGTAAGCAAAAAGCTAGAGATATGGGTCAGACAGTAAAAATGTTTGCCTTGAGGACCTGAGTTCAATCCCCAGCACCCACATATAAAAGTGGTACAGTGTTGTGCACTTGTAATTCCAAAGATGGAGAGACAGAGAGGAGCATCCCAGCTAGCCTGTCATCCGCTTATTGTACAGGAGGTCCCGTGGCTCGTGTAAGGTCCCTGCTTTTAGGAAGCTTCTAGCCCTGGGCCATGGTACCCATAGAATTAGGGCCACAAAGCCAGACCATCTGCTGTCAGTACTCAAGGATGCGTGGAGTTGAAAGGAGGTAGTGACAGCACAGAAGGGAAAGTGAAGGTTGCCTAAGGCGTGGCGCCACTGAGATCATACCTGGAAAGCTTGAAGCCCTAGGTCCTGACCTGTTGAGTGGAGAGCACATATCTGTAGCCACAGAGACTGTGCAGAGGGCTTGGCACACAGCCGCAGCCGCCACGCCTGCAGGCTGTAGATAGAACTCTGCCTTCTGTGAGGATGAAGGGAGCTGGTGCATAGCTAGTGCTCAGCAGTATGGACATTAGCAAGTTTGACGGCACAGACAGAACCCACGTAGTGTGATTCTCAGCCTGCCCCAGTGCTCCTCCTATCCCCAGTGTCTGTTCATTGTGTCTTTATCAAGAGGGATACAGCAGCCCAGTGGGCACGTGCGTCCCTCCCTCGTGCTGTGTCTTCCCAGCATAATGACCTGCCCTCTGTCCCCGAGAGTCCCCTGGCACTTGTCTGGACAATCTCCACAGCACCTTTCCACCCCTAATCTCCAGCCCAGGACCCATTCCCTCCAGGAAGACATTCAACCCCTGTAAAGAGGGCATTTGTCTGGGTTCCCCGAGCTCATGGGTTACCATTTCACAGGGTGGGCACTGCTCCGCTGGCTCCCAGACTCTGTCCCTTAGAGGTCAGGATGTTGCTGGGGTCCCTTGCTCCCTCTGAATATTGGTGACACTCTTTGATTTTTATATATTTTTTCTTTTGTTGTTGTTAGTTTGGTCTGGTTGTTTGAGACAGGGTTTCCTCTGTGTAACAGCCCTGGATGTCCTGGAACTTTCTCTGTAGACCAGGCTGGCCTTGAACTCACAAGGACCCACCTCTGCCTCCTAAGTGCTGGGATTAAAGGTGTGTGCCACCACATTCGGCCGACTCTTCCTTTAGCTGGTTGGACGGATGGGTGGAATAGTTTGACTAGTGAGCAGTTTAGATTTACACCCTTACCCGAAGTCAGTGTTGCTATCACAGGCTCCGTTAGTGTCAGCTGTGGGCCTCAGGGTCTTCATCAGCAAATGACCAGCGGTCTCTACCTCAGAGTCCCATCGTGAGGTAATCCTGGCAACAGCAAACCTTTGTTCTGCCTAAATGCCAGGCACTAGTAGGCACGAAGGATGTGGGCGTGGGTGCAGGCCGCCAGTCTGTCCTCTGGAGCTGGCAGCTGGGGGGAGGGCTATAGACAAATTGTTATGCAAATGAATAGCTCTCTCTCGGTACAGAGTACTGGGCTGTGATGTTTGGCTGGTTAAATAAGAAACTGTAGGAAATAAATTCTGGAAGGAGCTGCGTATCCGTCTGGGAGCACCCAGCATGGAGGTGGTGCTGCGGGGGCGGCTGCCTGGGCTGCTGTTGTTTTTCTTGCTCTTCTCTCCACTGCCCTTCCCCCTGCATTCCCTAAAGAGCCTGCAAGAAAAGAGATCGGGGTTCTTACCCTCCGCTTGTCTATCAATATCAGAGTCCAAACTGTCCCCAGCTGCCAGAATTCCAGCCGGTGGGAACCTGCCTAGAGAGTGGAGCACCCTAGGGCTCCAAGGGGGGTGAGTGGTAGAGCGCTGTGGGCGGTCTAGGCTCACCCAGGAGACACTTCCTCCCACCCCAGCGGCAGGGTCAGCTCCTCCAGGAGGTGGCCACAGGTGGCATCATTCACCAGTGTGTCCTCTGGAGGTCTTTGGTGACTTGGTAGCTGATATTGTGTGCCTTCCATGTGTGCAGCCCAGCTAGGGCAGGGAGGCTAACTGGGGCTCTGTCTCAGCCAGTCACAGGGTTCTGCTGTGGCCCTAGGGATTCAGCAGTGTTCTGGGGACAGTGAACTCATGCTCAGCCTCATGAGACTCACGTAGTGCAGGACCTTTGTGGCTCCTGCTGTGGGCATTTGTTAAACTGTCCCTCCCCCAAGCCCTGTGCTTACTATTCAGTACCACCCGTGCCCATTACACAGAGGCCATGGCTTTGGGCTGGTGGAGCCATAGCCTCTGCACCCGATCCTTTCCATCATTGCGGTATTTTCCTTCCTCCTGTCTTCTGAGCCAGCTAGGGCTTATCTCTGGAGTCCTAGCTAGAGTGTCAAGCCTTCCCTGACACTCCAGCTCAGAGTGACATGGCTCTTCCCTGTCCCTGATGTAACTGCATCTGGGTTTTGGTTTTTGTGTTTTGTTTTAGGTGGCTGGTTGTCTCCTAATGGCAGAATGTTTCATAGAGGTAGGACCTTGTCTGGCTTGCTCAATATAGGACCTGTGTCCTCATAACCCATGGCTAGGTCCATAGTTACAGGAACGCACTGCAGAAACAGTAGGTTGGTGGGTAATGATGGCGCACTCCTTTAATTTCAGCATGCGAGAGACAGGCAGAGCTCTTGAGTTTGAGGACAGCCAGGGCTACGTAGAGAAACACTGTTGAAAAACAAAAACAAAACAGCCTGGCAGCTGTCCTCCGTTTATCAAGAAAATAGGAGGCAGGAACTTGCACCTGGATTAGGGCTGTGGAGGTGCTCGGCTGAGCATCCTAAGGGCAGGGATGCCTCCCTGGACACTGGATGGTAGGATGGCCTCAGGGAGAGAACTCAGTGCTCTGTAGAGGCAGGACACTCACTGGTTGAATTTGGTCAGTCCTAGTAGACAGAGAAGGAACCAAGCATGGGGCTGCAGGTGACTAGGCCTGGGGCTCTTGCCATGCCGTATAGGAAGTAGGTTAAATGGATCTGTGGAGGCCAGAAAGCTGGTCACCAGCAGGACTGGCCTCGCTGTGCTGCTTCTTCTGGTCCTAGCACACAGAAGGCTGAGGTCGTGAGGAAGGTCATGCCAAAGCCCAGGCAACACCACCGTTTGTGCCATCCCCAGAGACTGCTACATTGGCGCTGGGACAGCTGAGACATAGGCCTTGTGGGAGGCCTGGGCCTAGGGAGGCCAGATCCCGCTTGACAGAGAAGTGAGGGCAGCGTGGTAGAAGGTGGCAGTGAGACTCATAATAGCTGCTTAAAGAATAAAGAAAATCAAAACAACAGGGCCTCAGAGATGGCTCAGTAGGGAAGAGCACACTTGCTTGAGTCCTGGCACCCACACGGTGGTTCACAAACATCCACAACTCCAGGTCCAGGGAACCCAGTGCCCTCTTCTGACCTTCAAGGGCACCAGCCACATGCATGTGGTACATGAACATACATGCAGGCAAAACACACACACACACACACACACACACACATATAAATCTAAGAAAAAAATTAACTATGTTTTTTGCGGGGTGGGTTTGGTTATTTGTTCGGTTTGGTTTTTTGAGACAGGGTTTCTTTGTGTGTCCCTGGCTGTCCTGGAACTAGCTTTGTAGACCAGGCTGGACTCACAGAGCTCTGCCTGCTTCTACTGAGATTTAGGGTGTGTGCTACCATACCCAGCTGGTTCTAACCTTCCTAATGCTGCAGCCCTTTCATACAGTTCTTCATGGTGTGCTGACCCCAACCTTAAAATTATTTTCACTGCTGGGCAATGGTTGCACATGCCTTTAATCCTAGCACTCTGGTGGATCTCTGTGAGTTCAAAGCCAACTTGGTCTACAGAGTGACAGAGTGAGCTCCAGGACAGCCAAGGCTACACTGAGACACTTTGTCTTGATTTTTGGTTTGTTTGTTTGTTTTTGTTTTTTTTGAGATAGAATTTCTCTGTGTAGCTTTGGCTGTCCTGGATTCGCATTGTAGACCAGGCTGGCCTCGAACTCACAGGGATCCACCTGCCTCTGCCTCCTGAGTGCTGGGATTAAAGCTGTGCCACTACCACCCGGCTAATGTCTGTGTTTTCTGATGGTCTTAAGTGATCTCTGTGAAAGGGTCATTTGACTCCCGAAGGTGTCAGTACCCACAGGGTGAGAACCACCGCTCTAAGGACGGTGTGATGGAGCCAGAGACCAGTTTGTTCAGAGTGGCCTGGAGCCTCTGAGCTTTAGTGTCCTTATCTGTCAGACGTGGCCGTTGTGTGCTGTGGGAGCATTTTCCCAGCACTGTCTCCATAGCTCCTCCAGCTCTGGCAGGAGAATCATCGTCCTCACTTTTCCAGATGAGGACCCTGTGATCTTACAGGTGACATTGTTTACCAGCGAATTATGGAATGGAGTCAGAATAGAGATCGTCTGACCACAGAACCTGTACTTTAGGGAGAGATGTTGGGGATTGAGCCCAAAGTCTTATACATGGTGAGCATGGTCTCTCCCACTGCACTTCATCTCCAGAACACTAGAACTTTCCTGACATTTAGTGTCCACATTGATTTGAAGGCTGGGATGGGTACCAAAATTCCCATTGTTTATATTCATAGTGTAGTGCTTGCACAGAGCCTGCACACCTACACAGTGAAGCGAGTACACACTCTAAACCTCTGCGCCGTCTCTCCAGCCCCAGGGACTGTTCCTTGGTCACGGAAGTAGAATATGAAGGCTCAGTCTGCAGTTTCTGTAGCCAGTGTTGATGCATATTAACTAACGTTTCACTGGAATGCACCCAGGTCTTTTTCAAGGGTGGATCCCTTTGGTTGACGTCAATCCTTTTCTTTTTTCTTTTCTTTTTTTACTTTTTGGTTTTTCGATACAGCCCTGGCTGTCCTAGAACTCTCTTTGTAGACCAAGCTGGCCTGGAATTCCCAGAGATCTGCCTGCCTCTGTCTGCCTTCCAAGTGCTGGGGTTAAAGGTGTGCACCACCATGCCTGGCTTTCAATCTTGTTTTTGTTGGTTTTTGGTTTTTCAAAACAGGGTTTCTCTATATAGCCATGGCTGTCCTAGACTCCCTTTGTTAGACCAGGCTTGCCTTGAACTCACAGTGCTCCAGCTGCCTCTCTCTCCCCAAGTTCTGGGATTATAGGTGTGCGTTACCATGCCTGGCTGGTGTCAAGCATTTTAACCTCTTTATTGAATTTTACTATATATGTGAATGTTGACAGTGAAGTCACCTGTGAGTCCAGTCAGAGGAAAGATCCACAGCCCATCCACACTCAGAACCATCCTTTCAGGGACACACACACACACACACACACACACACACACCCCTGTCAAGGAGACAGTCCCATCCCAATAAGACTTCCTTCTGTTTTAGCGGAAAGGAATGCAGCTAAAGCAAACAAGCTGTCCTCCTGGTTCTGACTCCTTGTCACACTGTGAGGGTCATTCAAGTTGTTGACTGTATTCTCATTGCAGTGTGGTAATTAAGCAAAATATGCTTTAATTATCCATTGCAATGTCAGTGAGCAAGCAGTCAAGGTTCTCTTCTCTTAGGGGCTATCACACAGAATACTGCTTTGAGCGTTTTAAATTTATTACTATTAGGTATGTGTGTGAGAATGTGGGTGTGCACCTGCCATAGTCCCTGTGTGGAAGTCAGAGGGCAACTTCTGGGAGTCTGTTGTCTTCCACTGTGGCTTCTAGGGCTTGAACCCAGGTCCTCAGGCTTGCGTGGCAGCACCTTTGCCCACAAGCCATCTCACTGGCCCTGTTTGCACGTTTACATGTGCATCTCTACTGGGTATATTCATGCCAAACCTTGAAGGTACATTCCTGCTCAGCATCCGCTGTCTCCAGTTACCTCCCAGTTCACAGCACTACACTCCCCCTGCAGCTCCGTGTCTTCACCAGTGCGTGCTGTTTGCAGTTGAGCTGGCTGCAGTGGGAAGTGGCATCTCATTGTGGGTTGGTGTGCACTTCCCTGATACCAAGGGAACATGATGAGTGCCCTTCGGAGGCGTCGTCCTTCAGGAGGTGCCTGGGGACCGTCTGCCCACCTTGGCACTGATGCGTGCGATGCTTCTCTCCTTACTGGTCTATAAATATTGTCTATATCTTTATAATCTATGGGCCCAAGGGCATGTACCACCATGCCTGGCTGGTGCCAACCATTTTTAATCTCTTTATTGAATTGTAGTATACATGTGAATGTTGACAGTGAAGACACCTGTGTGTCCACTCAGAGGGATGACCAGATATGCATTTGTAGTCTGTGGCTCCTCCTCTTCCTCCTCCTTCCTCCTCTACCTCCCCAGAGTCTCCATTATGCTGCCTAAGCTTGAACTGGGTTTCGCGATCCTGCTCCTTAGCCTCCTCCAAGAGCTGGGGTTGCAGGTGCATGGCCAGGCCAGGCTGCTGGTGTCTTTTTGTGAAACCGTTGCCTACTGTTCCGGCAAGGTGCACCCTTTCCTTTGGGCCTGCAGTGATTTGGCATTAACAGACATTTCTTCACTCCAGTGCATACCAGTTTAACCTTTTCTCCCTTATGGTTGGCATTTTTGAGGCATGTTAAGAAATCTTGGGGGAGTGGCAGGGAAGCTGGCTCAGTCGTAAGAACACTTGCTGCTCTTGCAGAGGCCCTGGGTTTGGTTTCCAGCGCCCACATGGAGGCTCACAACAATCTAACTCCAGTTTTAGGACACTTGATTTCTTTTTTGAGCTCTGTGGGTACTGCATGCCCCCAGAACTAGAATTCTGGTCAATTGTGAGCTACCATGTAGGTGCTGGAAATTGAGCCCTGGGCCCCTGCAAGAACAGTAGATGAGGGGCTGGAGAGATGGCTCAGAGGGTAAGAGTACTCACTGGCTCCTCTTCCAGAGTTCAATTCCCAGCAACCACAGGGTGGCTCTCAACCATCTATAATGAGATCTGGCGCCCTCTTCTGGTATGCAGGGGTACATGCAGGTACAACCCTCTACCCATAATAAATAAATCTTTAAAAAAAAAAGACTTTACTTATAAAGTAACAATTTGAGCATAATTCACAGACCATGCATTCCAGACATTTAAAGTATCCAGTTCTGTGGTTTTAGTGTGCACCCCGTATGCACCCATGACTGTCATCACTCCCAAAGGAAACCCCATCTTCAGGAGCAGCCACCCGGCTTCCTCTGACACTAGTTTCCTTCTGTCTGTGTAGATTTGCCTTTTGTGGCCGCACATTCCATGGACTATGTTGTAACCTTCATAATTGATTTCTTTCATTCATTCATTCATTCTTTCTTTCTTTTAAAGGTTTTTTGAAACAGGATTTCTCTGTGTAACAACCCTGACTGTCCTAGGCTCAATATGTAGACCAGGCTGGGTTTTAATTCACATAGATCCGCCTGCCTCTGTCTCCTGAGTGCTGGGATTATCGGCGTGTGCCACCACAGCCAGCCCTCATAATTGGTTTCTTCAGTTAGCATGGCCCAGTGTTCTATGAGTACTTTTGTGACTGGATAATATTCAACTTTTTATTTGAGTCAGGGACTCACTCAGCTGGTCTGGGACCCCTGACCCTCCTGCTTCTATCTCCAAAGTACTGGGATTACAGGTTCGCACAGCCTTTCAAAATACTAATTTGAAGCCGGGTGTGGTGACACACTCCTATACCCAGCACTCGGGAGGCAGAGGCAGGCGGATCTCTGTGAGTTTGAGGCCAGCCTGGTCTACAAAGTCAGTCTAGAACAGCCAAGGCTACACAGAGAAACCCTGTCTCAGGGAGAAATACTAATTTGAGGACAGGCGTGGTGGTGCACGCCTTTAATCCCAGCACTGGAGAGGCAGAGGCAGGCTGATCACTGCGAGTGGAGGGCAGGCTGGTCTACAAAGCCAGTTCTAGGACAGCCAAGGCTACATGGAGAAACCCTGTCTTGAAAAACAAAAACAAGATGCTAATTTGAGCCCAGCATGGTGGTGCGCGCCTTTAATCCCAGCACTGGGGGGCAGGGCAGAGGCAGGAGGATGATGTGAGTTCTAGGACATCCTGGTCTACAAATTGAGTCTAGGACAGCCAGGGCTACACAGAGAAAAAAAGATGCTAATTTAAATGTGATGGACAGATGGGGCTTCTCTTTCCACACTCAAAAAAGTAGATGTGTGCTTTTTTTGTTTTGTTTTTTCGAGACAGGGTTTCTCTCTGGGAGCCCTGGGATTAAAGGTGTGTGCCACCATGCCCAACTGATGTGCACTCTTTCTTCTTTTTTTAAGATTTATTTATTTATACAGTGCTCTGCCCACATGTGAGCCAGCAGGCCAGAAGAGGGCACTAGATCATATTACAGATGGCTGTGAGCCACCATGCGGTTGCTGGGAATTGAACTCAGGACCTCTGGAAGAGCAGCCAGTGCTCTTAGCCTCTGAGCCACCTCTCCAGCCCCTAGACATGTACTCTTATCTGCAGCTCATTTGGCTTCTTTTCTCCTGCCCAGGCTGTGGCCCTGCCCATGGTATTGTGATTGCTGGGAATTCATAGCTGCCTTCTCCCAGCATGGCATGCGACACACCTGAGTCCCTGACGGCCCTCTGTACTGACTTCTGCCTCCGGAATCTTGATGGCACCCTGGGCTACCTGCTGGACAAGGAGACCCTGCGGCTGCATCCAGACATCTTCCTGCCCAGTGAAGTCTGTGACCAGCTAGTCAACGAGTGAGCAAGGGACTCCCCAGGGCTGGGGGGTTGGGGGCAAATGTAGGAGTAAAACGTGAGGTGGCGATTAAGATGGTGTGTTCAAATCACCACAAGGGGGCCATGGCTGTGAGTGTGACCGTTAGGGATAATAATGGTGTGGTGTGTGTTACCGTAGAGAGATGGCATGGGTGTGTTGTGCACACATGAAGGAATGTGTGTGTATATACATGTAGGGTTATGCACCACAGAACTTGGGTGTGAAGCAGCATGCGTGTGTTTAGGGATGAGTTAGTATAAAATCCTGCGTGTAAATTGGGGCATTATGGGTCACCCTGTGTGTGGCTCACACACACCTCTGTCTACACATCTGCACTACGTACACACGTGTTTACATGTGTGCCAAGACCAGACCAGCAGGCCTGTGATCAGAGCCTGGCTCCTCAGTGGTCTCTCTGCAGCCTCCTGGTGGGCCCCTTGCCTTGGGTGCCTACAGCACAGTGTGGGTATGCTCTCTGGACGCTTAGCTGTATACCAGCTCTCCCAGCAAGAAGCCATATTGCATCAGAGAGTTGCACAGCCACATGGGAATGAAGGACTGAGCTTCTGATGCTATTCTCAGCATTTGATGTGGGCCAGGCACGGGGTTGGACACTGGCACCAGAGCTGAGAGCACCTCACCAAGGGAACGTTCCCCGGAGGGAGCAGCCTCGCCATGAGCTGGCTCCATAGGAATGAGAGCTTCCAGACATTTCCTGTCCTTCCTTTTTGGTGTTGTTTTGGATTTTTGGCTGGTTGGTTTAATTTTTGTTTTTTTAAACAAACAGGGTCTTACTATATAGCCTTGGCTGGCCTGGAACTCACTTTATAGACCAGGCAGCCAGGCTATCCTTAAACTCAGAAATCCGCCTAGCTGTGCCAAATGCTGGCATTCAAGATGTCCAATACCATGCCAGGTTCTTTTCTTTTTCTTTTTCTTTTTTTTTCTTTTTCTTTTTTTTTTTTTTTTTTGCCAGATTCTTTTCTTTTCTTTAGTTTTTGTTTCTTTTTTTCAAGACAGGCTCTCTCTGTGTGGCCTTGGCTGTCCTAAAACTCACAACGTAGACAAGGCTGGCCTCAAACTCACAAAGATCTGCCTGCCTCTGCCTCCTGGATGCTGAGGTTACAGGCATGCACCCCCCCCACACACACACCCAGCTGGCTTTTTTTCTTTTTAAGAGCCACCATGTAGGTGCTAGGAACTGCATAGCAGTCCTCTGCAAGAACAAGCACTCTTAATGGCTAGACTGTCTCTCCAGGACAGCCCAGGACCCTTAGCTAGGTAGGGTTCCCTGACAGCTCCACCTCTGCCCCAGCACCCGGCTGGAAGCTCAAAGCCTTCTACCTAATTTGCCTGCCCTAAGGTGCCAGAAGGCTACTAAGAAAAGATGAGTCTGGACTGTGGTGTGGCTGTGGCAGGGCGGTGCGGGCCTGGCGTGATGTGTTGTGCCTGTGAAGAGGAGCACGCGTGTTGTGTGTGGCAGGGGCATGTTTAGGCTGCTGAAAGGAAGTGCTTGGAACTTCCTGTTCCTAAGAGGTCCATGTACCACAGGTGGTCACCCTGAGCATCACCTTTTGACTCCTGTCCCCCAGACATCTAATGTAGTCAGAATCTAAGCAGATGTAGTTAAGAGAGAAGCAGAGGTGGCCGTTGCTTCAGTGATCTCATGAGTCCTCAGGCACGTGACGTGGGTTCAGAAGGCAGCCCAGGCTCCTAGGCACTCCCTGAGCCAGGCTTGCCTCCCTCACAGATACGTGGAGCTGGTCAGTGCGGCCTGCACCTTTGAGCCACATGAGACTTTCTTCAGCCTCTTCTCAGACCCCCGCAGCACTCGCCTCACTAGGATCCACCTCCGTGAGGACCTGGTGCAGGACCAGGACCTGGAAGCCATCCGCAAGCAGGTGAGACCCCGCCCATGCCCAGAAGCCAGACCTGGGGTGGCACAGGGCGGGCAGAGGAGCTGAGGCTGCTCTGCTGTTCCAGGACCTGGTGGAGCTCTACCTGACCAACTGCGAGAAGCTGTCCGCCAAGAGCCTGCAGACACTGCGGAGCTTCAGTCACAGTCTGGTGTCCTTGAGCCTCTTCGGCTGTGCCAACATCTTCTATGAGGAGGACAACCCGGGGGGCTGTGAGGACGAGTGCCTCGTCAACCCTACCTGCCAGGTGCTGGTCAAGGACTTCACTTTCGAGGGCTTCAGCCGCCTACGCTTCCTCAACCTGGGCCGCATGATCGACGGTGTCCCCGTGGAGTCACTGCTTCGGCCACTCAACTCATTGGCTGCCTTGGACCTCTCGGGCATCCAGACAAGTGATGCCACCTTCCTAACACAGTGGAAGGACAGTCTGATGTCCCTTGTGCTCTACAACATGGACCTTTCAGATGACCACATCCGTGTCATCGTCCAGCTGCACAAGCTGCGGTGAGCTGCCCACTCAGGCATCCGGCACAGGGGCGGGAGGGCAGAGGGTGGAGGAAAGGCATTGTCAGTCCTGGGTTCATCGGCCACAGCAGGGAAAGCCTTGTGTGGAACAGAGGGAGGGAGCCCACTCCTGCGAGTGAGGGCACCCTAATCCCAAGCAGGGCTTCCCCCAGAGTTCTCTGGGGAAGCTGTGAGAGGTGTGGGCCTCCCCTGCTGTGGCCTGAAGGAATAAGATCTCGGTCTGTGGCCCCGCCCTCCAGCCACCTGGACATCTCCCGAGACCGCCTCTCCAGCTACTACAAGTTCAAGCTGACCCGGAAGGTGCTCAGCCTCCTGGTGCAGAAGCTGGGGAACCTGATGTCCCTGGACATCTCTGGCCACATGATCCTAGAGAACTGCAGCATCTCTAAGATGGACGAGGAAGCAGGACAGACCAGGTGAGTACCCAGCTCTGTGGCTGCTGGGAGGATGCTGTTTACAGAGCCTGAACCAAGCGCCCTGTGCCAAGTCCTGTGCTGGGCACTAGAGATGAGAAGCAAGCCGGCGAGGCCAGTGTGGGGATGCACTCCTTTAACCCAGTACTCCAGGGACAGCGCATGCCCATCTCTGTGAATTCGAGGCCAGCCGGGGCTGCATGGTTTTAAAAAAGGGGGTGGGGCTAGAGAGCTGGCCCCTCAATTCAAAGCACGGGGTTTTCTAGAGGGCCTGGGCTTGAGTCCCAACACCCACAAGAGGACTCAGAACCTGTCCATAAGTCTAGTTCAGGAGACCTAGCATCTTCCTCTGGCTTCTGCAGGCACTAGGCATGCACAGAAAGTACAACATATATACACACAAAACACCCAACCCCACAAAGTTAAAATAATCAATCATTTATTTATTTTGGCTTTTCTTTCTTTTTTTAATATTTATTTATTTTATGTATATGAGTGCTCTGCCTGCATGTACACCTGCCAGCCAGAAGGGGGCAGCATATCTCATTATAGATGTTGTGAGTCACCATGTGGGTGCTGGGAATTGGACTCAGGACCTCTGGAAGGGCAACCAGTGCTCTTAACCTCTGAGCCATCTCTCCATCCCCCTTATTTTGGTTTTTCGAGACAAGGTTTCTCTGGGTAGGCTTGGCTGTCCTGGACTCACTTTGTAGTCCCGGCTAGCCTCAAACTCAGGTCCACCTGCCTCTGCCTTCCAAGTGCTATGATTAAAGGTGTGTGCCACCACTCCTGGCTTTGTTTTTAAACTCTATTTTATTTGGGGTATTGACGCCTTTACTTCCCTTCCACCAACCCCTAACCCTGGGTATGAGAAAGAATGTTAGTGGGGAGAGGGGGCACAGACCCCTTTACTTCTCCCAGCTGTTTAGGGTCAATTGGGCTCTTTGGGGGCAAAACCAATCTCCATCAGCAGCCAACAGCAGCCTCTGAGGCACTCCATTGGTCTCTACTACGGACCTCAGGCCACCACTTCAAGCTGTGCTTCCAAGCTCTCTTGTTTGTCTTCTGAGTCCTAGACCACGCCCCTCTCCTTGCCTTGGCTCTTACCAGCTGGCAAAGACCACGCTCTCCCCCATGAGACAGTTATAAGCTGTTGACAAACTCAAGCCCAAACCAAGATCCCACACTTGGATTAAAACAAAAACATTGTCAGGCATGATAGCGCACGCCTTTAATCCCAGTACTCAGGAGGCAGAGGCAGGCAGATCGATGTGAGTTCCAGACAGCCTTAGTCTACAAAGCGAGTCCAGGATAGCCAAGGCTATACAGAGAAACCCTGTCTCATAAAAAAATCAAAAATGTACTAACTGAGTTTGCAAAGAAACCAAAACTTCCACTACAGTGCTTACATTCAAGCATACACAAGCACACATACATAAACATTGAATAAATTAACAAAGGAAGGAAGAAGGAAGTTATCTGCGTACTGGCCCAGAAGGGCATGCTCAGGGCTGCCATAAGCCCTTCTGAATTTGATAAAGATATCACGTCGCAGCATGGGGTCAACATGCACGAAGACTTGGGGGCCATAGGTGGAATGCCCAAGGAACAAACAACAGCAGGCATGGTGGTCTGGTGGGAAGCAGCAGGCAGTGGTATTGCTCCTAGGGGTTCCTCAGGTGTCACCGTAGCCAATCTGTGCCTCTGTGGCCTGGTGGTGAGAGCTAATCCCAGGCCTGCCACTGTAGCTGGCCACAGCCCCTCCTCAGCCATAGTTCATGTGGATGGCAGAGGACCTTATCCTGGCTTGTTAGGACCGCACGTGATACCTTTCAAGGGAGACAGGGGTAGCAGCTCCTAGCCCATGCTCTTCTACTCTGCCTTCCGCCCTTCCATCAGAGCTGTGAGGGCTGCGAATGCAGCTAAGGTTGTAGAGTGTTTGCCAACGTGTACAAAGCCCTGGGTTGACCCCCAGCACAGCCTAAGCCAGCGCGGAAGGAAGCCTGTGCCTGTAATCCCAGCTTGGGAGGTGGGGTAGGAGGATCAAGGGTTCAAGGCTGGTCCTAGCGACACGGTGAGTCGGGCAGGGCCAGGATAAAGCCACAAGCCCTGTTTCTCGGGGGATGAAATGTGGTCCACAGGGGAGGCGAGGCTAGGTGCAGCCAGGTTGCCAGCTCCAGCATGCTCTCTTCCCAGCACCGAGCCTTCCAAGAGCAGCATCATGCCTTTCCGGGCTCTGAAGAGGCCACTGCAGTTCCTCGGGCTCTTTGAGACCTCCTTGTGTCGCCTCACACACATTCCAGCCTACAAAGTAAGAGGCGGGGTGTGGGAAGAAGTGGCCGCTGAGTGCACTGCCCAGCCTGGGTGCAGCCACCACTGCCTGCCCTTCTGGGTTGTCCTGAATGTGTTCCGTCACTAGGTAAGTGGTGACAAAAATGAAGAGCAGGTGCTCAACGCCATTGAGGCCTACACAGAACACCGGCCTGAGATCACTTCCAGGGCCATCAACCTGCTGTTTGACATTGCGCGCATTGAACGCTGCAACCAGCTTCTGCGGGCCCTGAAGGTCAGCTCAGACCCCAAGGCCCTCAGGGTCACGGACATCCCTGCCCCTCTTCTGTGTCCTTCTGCGCCCTTTTTTTTTTTTTTCTCTTTTTCTTTCTTTCTTTCTTTTCTTTTTTTTTTTTTGTGCGCCCTCTCTTGATTTCAGGGTAATAGGCAGCTTTGACTTCTAAACTTCCACCCCTTTGGCAGGGCCTGGCTTCCCTGCCAACTTGTTCAGGCCCTGCCCGAGTGCCCGCTCTCCTCACACCTATCCAGGAGTGCAGGGCTAGGGCCAGTCTTTCCCCAGAGGAGCTGTGGTGACCGCACTTCCAGCCCCAGCCCCCACCCTGTCTTCACACAGCTGGTCATCACAGCCCTCAAGTGCCACAAGTATGACAAGAACATTCAAGTGACCGGCAGTGCAGCCCTCTTCTACCTGACCAATTCTGAGTACCGCTCGGAGCAGAGCGTCAAGCTGCGCCGGCAGGTCATCCAGGTGGTGCTGAATGGCATGGAGTCCTACCAGGAGGTGACGGTGAGCCCCTGCCTGCTGCGACCTGCATGCTTTGCCCAGGCTCCAGACACGCATGCCTCCCAGGCTTAAGTGGCCTTTGGCCTTTGCCAGTTTCCCCTGCACAGAAACCTGCCTTTGCCAGGTAGAGGCCCATAGCCCCCCCCCATCTCTGCCCTCTGAGCGCCAGATGTGCCACCCCCCCTGCCCCTCTATCCCTATCACTGTTGGGGGTGGGTTCTAGCCCCTCCTTTTAATTATAAAGTAATGAGAACATTTACCATAGAACAGTTAGAGATGTAAAGGTAGCCTTGCACTGACACCCCTGTTCTGACGTTTAGTCTGCGCATGACAATTCTGTAGATGGTCATTGGCGCCGCTCTGGGTGCTCTGTATGTGATGTGGATGTTTGCCTCTATCAGGTGTGAATGTGCAAGCAATTTTGTTTGTTTGTTTGGTTTGGTTTTGGGTGTGACACACATGCTATGACATGGGTCGGAGAACAACTTTTGGGGAGTCAGTTTTCTTCTTTGACCTCTTTTATTGTTTGTTTTCTCTTCTTTTGAGACAGGGTCTTACTCTGTAGTTCCCTCCTGGCACTCTTACATAAACTAAGCTGGCCTCAGACTCACAGCCTGTCTCTGCCTCCAGGACTGATGAAAGATGTGCACACACTGGTCCTTTAAGGCCAGTACTCGTCAGTGCTAGCGTTAAAGGCATGGTGCATATCAGTGTGTTTGAGCTCGCCTTTGAAAACTTGTCTCCCAAGAAGAGACTTGATATATTATGAGCATATACAGGGGGAGGAGGTCCCCTCAATCACAGTCATAGGGGAGGGGAGTAAGGGGAGAATGGGAGGGAGGGAGGAATGGGAGGATACAAGGGATGGGATAACAATTGAGATGTAATATGAATAAATTAATAAAATATATTAGAAGGGAAAAAAGAAAACTTGTCTCAGGCAAAAGGGAAAAAGAAAACATGGAAATCAGCCATGCTGGCCCTTACCTGTGATCCTAACCTGGGGAGGCTGAGGCGGGCTTGAGGTCTGGGCTTTAGAATAAAACCCTGTCTCAAAAAGAAAATGGGGCGAGGAGAGGTGGATGGTTCAGCAATTAAAAGCACCATCTGCTATTGCAGAGAACCCAGGTTCAAATCCCGCACCTCACACCCATATGTAATGCCAGTCCCAAGGGATACAGCACCATCTTCTGGCCTCTGAGGGCACTGCATGCATGTGATACACAGACATAATACGCTAGCAAAACACCCACATAGCCACGGAAGAAATAAAAATCAAGAAAACAAAGGAGTTGTTAGGCAGCGGTGGCGCACGCCCTTAGTCCCAACACACGGGAGGCAGAGGCAGGTGGATCGCTGAATTCAAGGCCAGCCTGGTCTACAAAGCAAGTTCAGGACAGCCAAGGCTACACAGAGAAACCCTTTCTTGAAAAACCAGAAAACAACAAACAAACAAGGAGCTAGGACACTAGCTTTCTGTGCAAGCAATAGCATACAAACATTGTAGAGGGTTACCTTTAAACTTTAAGGCAGAAGGACTCCCTGAGTTCGAGGCCAGCCTCATCTACAGAGTGGGTTCCACTGGCCTTGTCTATAGAGTAAGTGCCAGAGCTACACAGATAAGCTCTGTTTCAAACTAGAAAGAAAATAAACTTTAAAATGAACTTTGGGCCAGGGGTGTAGCTCAGTGATGGAGCACTGGCCCAGCATGTACATGGCATGAGGTTCAGGGTTCAGTTCCCAGCATTGCAAAATATGTGTGTGCATGGGTGTTGTATGATAAAGGGGAAAATAAGATGTTGCCTAAGGGACCATACCCTCTAGTGTGATCAACAAAGCATGGTAAATGTCAATATTTAGTAAGGAAATAGGGCTAAATAGATGGCTCAGTTATTAAAAGCCCTTGTTAAAAGCAGGGAAGTGGTATGCATGCCTTTAATCCCAGCACCTGACCCCAGGAGGTGGGATCAGGTGGATCTCTGTAAGTTCAGGGCCAGCCTGGTCTACTGATTGAGTTCCATGGCTACACAGAGAAGCCCTGTCTTGAAAACAAACAAACAAAAAAACCTCCAACCAAACAAAAAGCACTTGTTACCCTTGCAGAGGGCATGGGTTTAGTTGCCAGCGCCCGTGTGTGCCTCACAGGGGCTGTAACTCCAGTTCCAAGGGATCTAGCAGCTTCTGACCTCCTCCAGGTGTGTGTGTGTGTGTGTGTGTGTGTGTGAGAGAGAGAGAGAGAGAGAGAGAGAGAGAGAGAGAGAGAGAGAGAGAGAGAGAGAGAAAGAGAGACATGGTGTATATGCATGCAGGCAAACACTCATTCACATAAAGTAAGTTTAAAATCATAAAATAAATGTTTAATAATGAAGAGAAGGACGTAAGTGATCAGTGTAGTGCACACACGTCATAAATGATCAGTGTAGTGCACACACGCCATAAATGATCAGTGTAGTGCACACACGTCATAAATGTGTGGGCTCGGAAAGATTAGCTGAGAGGGTGTGGCTAGACCCCTGTGCACTGCCAACGGGAGGACAGACCAGCGCAGCCACCTCCTGATCCAGCAAGCCCTCAAGGAAGCCAGGCTTGGTGGAGGAAAGAGAAGAAGGTTAGTGTCATCCTCCACTGTGTTAGGAGCCAGCCTACACTACATGAGCCCTGCTCAATAAAACAAAACCCAGAAACTCCCCCCCCCCCCAAGTATGTGTACCTTAGTGCCGCTGTGTTATGGACGCTGGAGAGCATGTGTAACTTCATGGGCAGTGGCCAAAGTCCATCAGCAGGAGACTTGGTGGATAGACTGAGGTGCCGTGAGAGAACACTGCTCTGCAATGAGAGTGAGTGCGTTTCAGCTGCATGTAACAGCTTTTGCCCTTGTGAGCATCCTGAGCAGTGAGTGTGGCTTGCTGGGAAGGCTAACAGGGTCTTTTTTTTTTTTTAGATCTGTTTGTTTATTATTACATATACAGTGCTCTGCCTACATGTACACTTGCAGGCCAGAAAAGGGCATCTGATCACATTATAGATGGTTGTGAGTCATCCATGTGGTTGCTGGGAATTGAATTCAGGACCTCTGGAAGAGCAGTTGGTGCTCTTGACCTCTGAGCCACCTCTCCTGCCCGTAACAGGGTCTTATGGTCATGAAGGGACTTTGAATGTCGGCAGGGTAGTGTCTTGGCAAAAGTAGTGGTTACATGGAGTCTTCTTTTTAATAATTATAACCTTGATAAAAATGAAAAGCAAGACAAGCCTTAGTTGAGCATGGTTGTGCATCCTTGCAGTTCCAGGTCTTGGGGCCGAGGCAGGAAGGATGAAAATGGAAAGCTAGCCCTGCCTATATGGTGACCTTGAAATCAGCCTGGACTATATGAGACCCTCCATTCCAACTCAAAAACCTTCAAACCAAACAATCCAAAAAACCTGGTAGCCTCCTCTTCCAGAGCACCTTCCCAGCCCTGGGTGGCCTCTGGCCTGGAGCCCTGTCCCAAACCTGTCCCTGAACATGCTCCACTTGTCTCCCAACCTGGCCCAGGTGCAGCGGAACTGCTGTCTGACCCTCTGCAACTTCAGCATCCCAGAGGAACTGGAGTTCCAGTACCGCCGGGTGAATGAGCTGCTGCTGAGCATCCTGAGCCCCACGCGGCAGGACGAGTCTATCCAGAGGATTGCCGTGCACTTGTGCAATGCCCTGGTCTGCCAGGTGGACAATGACCACAAGGAGGCTGTGGGCAAGATGGGCTTCGTCGTGGTATGTGAACTTGCTGCCCTTGTCACCCTGTCCTCTGTCAGTGAGGCTTCAGGAGGACCTGGGCTGCGGGGTAGGAGTGGGCAGAAGGCTTTAGGGTAGACGCAAGGAAGTTCATGTCCTTTCTTTATTTGGAGGTGTGGTGGGGGAGGGGACGGCTAAGGACTGAATGCAAGGCAAGCCCCAGCGCTGAGCTTCACACTCATACTTTGAAGACTTTCTTTCTTCCCCTTTCTTGTTTTTAATTATGTGTCAACGAGTGGCAGTGCAGGCCACAGTTGTTTGATCCACCTGGAGCTGTTGTTACAGGTGGCCATGAGCTCTCACATGGGTGCCGAGAACTGACCTTGGAACCTAACCACGGAACCGTCTCTACAGTCCCCCAGAAGAGCTGGTTGTTGTTTGAGACAAGGTCTTTCTGTGTAGCCCCGCCTTGTTAGCCTAGAACTTGCTGTGTAGACCAGGCTGGTCTCAGACTCAGAAAGATCAGCTGCCTCTACCTCCTCCTGAGTGCTGGTATTTAAGGTGTGCACCACCATGCCCACCTCAGAGTTGCTTTTGTTTTGTTTTGTTTTGTTTTGTTTTTACAGACAGGGTTTCTCTGTGTAGTCCTGGCTGTCCTGGAACTCGCTCTGTAGACCAGGCTGGCCCGGAGCTCAGAGATCCACCTGTGTCTGCTTCCTGAGTGCTGGGATTAAAGGTTGTACCATTGTGCCTGGCTTTCAGAATTGCTTAATGTGACTGTTGCTTATGACTGTGTGGCCTTTTCTGTCTTTTAACTACTTCCACTCAGTTCCATGCAGTATGCCCTGTGACAAAAGACCCAGGGCTGGTCCTTCCAACAGTAACCCCTTCTGGCCTGGTATGAGTAAATTCTTAGCCTAACACATGGGACAGGATAAATATGGAAGGAAAGCAAGATTTGGGGATTAGATGTATAATTACCACCCTTACTTTATCCCTGGGGAAGTGCAGCCCAGAGCAGGGGAGCACCGTGCTACGTACCAAGGGTATGTTCCTCACCAGCTTCAGACAGCCTCCCAAAGTCCCTGTAGAGTTGGGCGTGGCTGGCCTGCAGCACCCGCACAGTCAGCGGCTCCCTGTGTGCCTGGCTGCCAGGCTGGCTTCAGGCAGCCTCTCTCCTCTGCCCACAGACCATGTTGAAGCTGATCCAGAAGAAGCTGCTGGACAAGACGGTACGTAGGGCCTCACACACTCTGCCCTCACGCCAGACGCTTCTGTGCCAAGGTTGGCCATGTGTCCTCAGGAGGACACAGCTGAGCTGCGCCTCCCCCACAGTGTGACCAGGTCATGGAGTTCTCCTGGAGCGCCCTGTGGAACATCACAGACGAGACACCCGACAACTGCGAGATGTTTCTCAACTTCAATGGCATGAAGCTCTTTCTCGACTGCCTGAAGGTGGGCACTGCCCGGGCTGCCACCCGCCCCACAGACTGCTGCCCCACAGATGCCATCCCACACAAGCTTCCCATGGGCACACAGGACACCCACACAGTGTTTGCTGCTAAGAAAAGTGTCAGGGACCTCCCCTTGGGCATGCCACCCAGCTGGGCCTCCTGAGATCCCTTCTGCCAGGGAACCCCCAGCCTGTGCTCACAGCAGTCTGTTCTGACTGCCCACTAGATACAGTTCTGCTCAGAAAGTAGGTCTATGCTTTTTTGCTGTAGCTTTTGAGGGGCTCCCCAAAAAGATTCTTCTAAGCTGTGGCAAGTGGAGCCACACTTGTCCCAAGGTAAGCTCTCTACCTCTTCTCCAGTCACAGGAGCACTGGGAAGTTAGGGTCAGCCTACTGCCCCTCTCCTTTGTCTAGAAGAGCCACCCAGATAGGTGCCCCAAACCCTGCAGAGTAGCAGTGTCAGACATCAAGTGACCGAGTACGAAGGCCTTGGTGGCTCTCGTTCCCCAGGAGTTCCCAGAGAAGCAGGAGCTGCACCGCAACATGCTCGGGCTCTTGGGGAACGTGGCGGAGGTGAAGGAGCTGCGGCCTCAGCTGATGACCTCCCAGTTCATCAGCGTCTTCAGGTTGGTGCTTCAGGGCTGACAGAGCGCTCAGAGCAGCTGTGTGGACTGTGGCTGCGCCACGCTCAGAGCAGCTGTGTGGACTGTGGCTGCGCCACGCTCAGAGCAGCTGTGTGGACTGTGGCTGGGCCACGCTCAGAGCAGCTGTGTGGACTGTGGCTGCGCCACGCTCAGAGCAGCTGTGTGGACTGTGGCTGCGCCACGCTCAGAGCAGCTGTGTGGACTGTGGCCGCACTGCGCTCAGTCTGGGTTTCTGGGCCTGATGGTGCTTTCTATCTGTAACGATTTTTGCTTTCAGCTGATTTTGTTTTAAACTATGTGTAGGTGAGGGATAGGTATGAGCCCATGAGAGCACCTGCCCACACAGCCCAGAGGCTTTGGGCCTTCCTGGAGCCCAAGGGTGCAAGCAGCTGCAGGCCACGTTGGCTGCTGGGAACCTAACGCCAGCCTCTGAGAGAGCAGTGTATGCTCGTAACCACTGGGTGCTTTCTCGAGACCCTGTGTGTTTTATTCTTTCAACCTGCCTCAGATGGCAGTAATGCCACATCCTTTTTTGAAGGCCTCTGAATAACAGGTGGGTGGATGATGTGACAGGAATTTGTAATCCTAGCATTTGGGGGGCGGAGCAGGAATCTTGACTACATTGCAAGTTGCAGGCCTGTCTGAACTACATGAGATCCTGACTCAAAAGCAAACAAAAAAGACCCAAGTAATTCACAGCTGAGCCCAGTGACACAGACCTGCCGTCCTGGTGCTCAAGGCTGGCGTCAGGGGTCAACATTGTGCCATAGGTGGGTGATGGGCTTTTCTTTCTCCCTCCTGGTAGCAACCTGCTGGAAAGCAAGGCTGACGGCATTGAGGTTTCTTACAATGCCTGTGGTGTCCTATCCCACATCATGTTCGATGGGCCTGAGGCCTGGGGTGTCTGTGAACCCCAGCGGGCAGAGGTGGAGGAGCGTATGTGGGCGGCCATCCAGAGCTGGGATATCAACTCCCGAAGGAATATCAACTACAGGTCAGAGATGGGAAGGTACACAGCATGGAGAGTCAGAAGCTGCTTGTTCCAACATGGTGTGGCCAGAGCTTTCCACCCTGGTCCTGTTCTCCAAAGGCGTTTGCTCTCACTCACTGTAAGATCCAGTGTGTGACGGGCACATTTCCCACTCATTAACACCTGTGTGTATCCAAGGCCTGTACTTTATGCATGCTTGATACAGAACTAAATACGTAGCAAAACACAAGTCACCTGTGATCCGCCCCCGTCAGGCTGGCCTCGGTCCTTACTGAACTGTGGGTGGGCTGCAGTCACCAGGTCAGTCCCTTCCCTTGTGCCACGCTGCCCATGCAGCTGGCCCTTCAAGTGAAGCAGTCACTGAAAGGCTGGGCCAAGATGTGTGGCTTGCTCAGGTCCCTGGAAGACAGGAAGCTGCCTCTCAGGGCCCCTCTGAGGCTTTGCTGATCTGGTCCTTCAGTTTGGGCGCTGGAATGCCAGCCTGACCTAGAGTCACTGTAGGTTATTCCCAGGGCTTCTCCCTTCCTCACCACAGTTTGCTCTCTTGGGTGCTGAGACCCCCAGCTTTCCTGCCCCTCTCCCTCTACACTGGTCATGGTCTTCTCCAGAGCGAGCTCCTGGGTGGAGTCTGCACAGGACCCCTGGCATCCACGGGCTTGCCCATGCTGCCCTCAGGACCCCTCAGGACCCTGCAGGGAGGAGGGCTCAAAGGAGAAGACTCTGCCTCTCCTGCCTGGAGCTAATGGCTCTCTCTCCCTGCAGGTCCTTTGAGCCGATTCTGCGCCTCCTTCCTCAGGGCATCTCTCCAGTCAGCCAGCACTGGGCCACCTGGGCCCTGTACAACCTGGTGTCCGTCTACCGTGAGTGCCTCCCTCCCCTGCCTCAGATAACCACTCAGCTGGGCACAGCGTGTCCACAGGGAGCAGGCACGCAAGAGGGAACACAGAGTTACTGTTGGCCTTGTCCCTCAGCTAAGCCCTCTGTAGTGTGGCATTAGTGGGATGCCAGGGTGAGGGCTAGCCTGCACCATCAGAAGCGACCCAGCCTGCACCATGTGTCTTTCCTCACACTTCCTACCCTACTTGTGAGTGAACTTTCAAGTCTTTTTGCCACTGCCAGGGCAGAAGGGCACCTGTGGTTCCAGCCTGGGTGGTCACTACAGTCACCTGGGGGTGTCTTACTAACAATATCATAAATGCAAGCTGCTGCCTGGGGACTGCAGTTCCAGAACTCCTGCGAACCTTTGTCAGGAGACAAAACCTCTCAGGGGTGTCATGCTCTGGGCCTGTGCTGGGATGGTATTTTCTACAGCACAGATTCTAGGGAAATTGTAAGCACGATTTCTGGGGAAACTTTGGGCCACCAAAGGGAAGTGTCTTTCCCAAGGACTTGACCTTTTTTCCTCTCCAGGTGGACCCAGGAGACTGGGCAGACTGGCCTGTCCCTGCGCCCTTCCAGCAGTGTCCTTCCCCCGGGCAGCAGCTGTAGCAATTCTGGAAGCAGGGCGGGTGTCTGGGGCACAGGCTGGTAGAAGGCCACCCACCCTCAGCTACCTGCTCCTCCTCCCTTGTAGCTGACAAGTACTGCCCTCTGCTGATTAAAGAAGGCGGCATGCCCCTGCTGACGGACTTGATCAAGATGGCCACTGCCCGGCAGGAAACCAAGGAGATGGCCCGGTAAGAGATAAACAGTGCGTTCCTGGCTGGGTACCTTGGTGTGGAGGGCAAGGGGCACAGTGGGAATGGCTGAAGTCCTCCAGAGTTCCTCAGGGTAGAATGTGGAACAGACAGTGTGTGGGCTGTGTCGGTCACCCGTGGATGACAGACCTGACAGCCCGGCCCAGATGTCGCTTAGCTTGTCTGCTCTCACCTGCTCAGTTGCTTCTTCTGATCCCTGTGAACCCTCCTCGTCGCTGAGCTAGCAAGAACTCTGCACTGGTTTTCACCATAGTTAGTCCAGTGAAAAAGGACTTGATGTGGTGAGGCCACCTGTACACAGTGCTAGGCTGTCTGGATGCAAGTGTGCAGGCGGAGGGCACCAGGGAAAATGCCCTCGATGGGCTGCAACCTAGCATATGCGGGTGCGCACACACACCCAGACACTGTCAGTGTGAAGGTTGGGGTGTGCCAGAGTCCTCCTTCTGTGTCTCTAGGACTCACTGTTGAGGGTTAAGCATCAACTCTGATTGCCCCTCCAGTGTGTGCAAAAGAGTGCACACACCACATGTTAGAATCAGTTGGGTTGGCCGTCCTCTCCTCCGGATCCATTCTCAGTGGGAAAAGAGTCCTTTGTCATAATTCTGAGCACAGTGTAGCCTGAGGCTCAGACAGCTCCCCCCATCCCCACCACCAGAATCTGCCCTTCTGGGCTGGAGGCATCAGCTGGCTCTGCCGTTCATGAAGATGCTATTTTGGTATTAATTAACAAACTGGTCCTCAATCGAACTGAGTCTCCCTTGGGAGTCCCCCCTAGAAAGTGTTAGAAGTGAGCAGGCCTTGCCTGCACTCTTTACAGTGGGCTTGGGGCTATCCAGGTCAAACAAGGATCCTAGAACTTTCCAGTCATCAGGTAGGAATTGTCAGTGAGCCCTCTTGGTACCCTGAGGTCTAAGATACACCTGAGCCAGAATTTCCTTCTGCCATCGAGGAATGAACTGTCCTGGGAATTTCCTTCTCACAAAGCCCTGATACAGCCTTTTAGCAAATGGAGGGTGCAGTGAACCCCCAAACCCAGAGGCTCCCTGTTGAGCAGACAAGCAGCACAAGGCCAAAGGCAGCAACACCAGCAGTGGGTGGCAGTTTCCTCAGAGACCCCCTAAGGGCTGGAGCCAGCATAGCTGCCTGTGCAGATCTCCAGTCCATCTGGGACCCCCCTGTGGACTCCTGCAGAAAGGATGGGCTGGTGTGCAGGGAAAATGCTGAAGAGAGCATCCATAGGTTTGGGAGGGCAGTGGCCGTGTTCACAACCACAGGCCTTATCTCCCAGGTGTTGTGCCAGCCGCTGACACAGTGAGTCTATGTCAGGGGACTCTTGTTTTGGTTTTGGTTTTTTGAGACAGGGTCTCTCTGTGTAGCCTTGGCTGTCCTGGACTCTCTTTGTAGACCAGGCTGGTCTTGAACTCACAGTGATCCGCCTGCCTCTGCCTCCCAAGTGTTGGGCCTTTAGACGTGTGCCAGCATGCCCAGCATCAGGGGACTCTTGAGGCTTGTTAGGAGCTGTGGGCCCCCAGGAGGCTCGGCTCTCCTTGGCCACCCTCCGATGCTCTCCCCCATTTTATCCAGCAAGGTGATTGAGCACTGCAGTAACTTTAGAGAGGAGAACATGGACACGTCCAGATAGAGGCCACACAGCTTGGACCGCAGGCCGGGAGGAAGCACTGGAGTCCAGTGGGCAGCTCCCTTCCGGAGCCTCCCGCAGGATGAAGAGACAGTGAGGACTTTTGCACAGCCGATGCTTTTCCTTAATGTTAGTGAGATATATATATATTATTATTATTTTATTTTTTATTTTTTTGGTTAGGAAGTGTGAAGTTTTGTGTGTATGATTTCTCCTGAGTCTTTGCAGCTCCTTGCCTCTCTCAGTCCGCCTCCAAGCTTTCATTGCCGCCATGTTCACTCCTGCCCCAGCCAGGCTTGCCTCTAATGCTGTGAGTGTCCAGTCCCTTCCCAGGGATCACAGGCCTGGCTTCTGCCTGTTGTGGGAGGAGCCGGCCTTCCCGGGCTGTTCAGCATCCCTGATCCTTCCTTGCCTGAGTGCTCTGTGCGGGCTCCCAGGTAAGGCCGATGAGGTTTGGGTCTCCCAAAAGCCTCGGTGCTCCAGGCTGTGAGCATCTGGGGCCAGAGAGTAAGCTATTCCCAGGCCTCAGGCCAAGCAGCTCCTGTCCAGAGGATCCTGGAGAAGCAGGGCTCCGCTGGCCCCTGCTGTCTGGTCAGGTCTGCATCCTGTGGCCATGCTGCTATGGAGGCTGCCTCGAGTCTCCCTCCAGGCCCCAGGCTTTTGAAGGCTCCAGCCCAGAGACGGTCAGAACTCGGGGGCAATTCCACTGCCCCTTCCGCCAAACATACCCAAACCGCCCCAGCTCTGGCAGCTGGCAGCTTCCAGGACCAGGGTCTTGCCCCTCGTTCTGTAGCCCTGCCAACAGCCCCTCAGTGCCCAGGCCCTCCCACCAGCAGCCGAGCTGAGCCCACCCACTGCCCAGAAGATACTAAAGCTCCCTCCAAGGCAGGAACCCCCAACTCCAGCCTCACAGTGGCAGCGGGAAGCCATCCCCAGACCAGCACTTGGACACTGTCCCTCCAGCCCAGTCAGGCTGTCCCTGAGAAGCTGCTGTACTGTGTAGGCACAGTGACAGGCAACTCCCCAGGCGTTTCGTGCACCACCCCACCCCCCCTCTATCTCAGCGTTGCTTCTCATTGAGACAGCTTTCTTCAGAGACCTGTGCACCCAGCAGGTGTGGGGAGCAAAGCTGACCCTGGAGGCAGCCCTTGGGTGTGGCTTTCTCTGCCCTCTTTTCCCCCTGGGCTTGTTTGATTTTTCCAGGCACGTCTGCCTACAGGCAGAAGGGCCCCAGCTGGTCACAGAACTGACCTTTCGAGGAAACCCTCCCCGGCCAGGTTATAGAGGGCTTAGCCACGTGCCCCGCTGGGCAGCACTTGGGCACCTCAGCCCCTCCTTCCGGCAGCAGCTCCCATCCCATCGCTTCACTACCTGGGGTCTGGGGAAATGTCTGTACTTTGGGATGTCACAGAAATACATTTTTGTGCAAAGTGCAGAAGAGTGGTGTCTCTTTTCTTGCAGAGGAGATTGGGGGATGCTGGTCTGGGGTGCAGGGGGCCAGGAGCTCCCAGGAGGATCCTGGAGTGTGGAGAGTGTCTGCCATTCTGTCCACATCCCTGTGCCTAGACGCTGGGGTCGTGGTCATGGCTGGCCTCCAGACTGGCATGGGATGGCACAGCTTGCCAGGAAAGGCACATGGTAAACATCAACTCACCATGAAGCCAAGATAGGAAAGGTGCCACCCGCACTCCTGGGCACGGTGGACGTGGCTGAGAAGGTCTGATGGCTGCTAGGCAGCGTCATACAGCTCCCTGTAGAGGAAGAGGGAAGAGCCTGAACGTCCTCCACATGGGGCCACGGGGCTGAGCTCACTGGATAGGTGGAACCTGTCAGGGATAGCTTCTCGGCCAGAGGGCCATGCCAGGGGAACAGGGAGATGCAGGACTGAGGGGCATGAAGGGGTGGGTGGGAGGGCAGAGCTAAGCAGCTGCTAACAAAGCTGAAGTGACCAGGTCGGGCTTTGCCAGGCAGCCCTGCTTTCCCTCTGGGTCCTAGTGTGACTGGGCAGCCCTTGCTCTTACAGGTCCCTAAATTGACAGTGACCACGTCGTCAAGTGCTCTCCAGACCACCTCGGAGGACTGCTAGGACCTGGGAGCTGGCCTGCTTACAAAGGGCCTCTCTTCCCCGCCAGCAGAGCACACACCAGTCTCTTGCTGGGTGAATGTCCTCTATTGCGGGCAGCCCACAGGCATAGCCAGAAAGGGCATCTCATGTGGTGGTTTGCCCTTGAGCTCTGAGTGGGTCAGCCAGTGAGCACGAGTGGCTGTCAGGGCCCGCTGAAGCCTGCGTCTATGTGCGCACCTGTGCTGGGGTTTCCCTTGTGTGCTCGGCTTTCTCATCGCCATTGGAGCAATCCACAGGTGGGAACATGGCGAGGTGCCCTCTCACCTCAAGTGACCACAGCGAAGGTGGGAGCACAGGCTGCCCAGGCGCACCAGGTGCTCCTAGCCAAGGCGCCTGAGGCTACGGCACTCGGAGGGATTGTGAACAGCACATGGGGCGTGCTGAGGGTCAGCACACAGCACAGGGCACAGAACCCCCAGCATCCAGGGCTCTTTTTAGATTCCTCTTACTCTGTGTGAGTGTACACTACTTGTGTACAGCACTGATGATGGCCAGAAGAGGGCAGTAGCTCACAGCTATGTAGCCCGGGCTAAGAACCAAACTTCTCAGGAAGAGCAGTGAGCTTTAGCCATCTGACCACTAAAAACTTACTAATTGCGCCACACCTGTGGCTGGGCTGGCCATGAAGACCAACTACCTGAGTTCTAGTCCCAAGACCCACATAATGAGAGAAGAGGCCAGACTCCTGCAACCCCTGTACCCCAAAAAGCACAAATGCATACACTAATTTTGTTTTTGTTTTTATTGAGACAGAATTTCTCTGTGTAGCCATCCTGAAACTTGCTTCCTAGCCCAGGCTAGGCTGGCCTCAACTGCCCAGCTGTTTGTTTTGTTTTTTAAATTTTAAAAATCAACCAAGTGGTGGTGGCGCACATCTTTTATCCCAGCACCCAGGAGGCAGAGACAGGTGATTCTCTGTGAGTTTGAAGCCACTCTGGTCTATAGAATGAGTCTAAATCATCCAGGACTGTGTTAGAAACACTGTCTTGATAAACTAAATAAGTATAAATAAATAAATAAATAAATAAATAAAGCGCCCTACTGGATGGGGAGATGCCTTGGTAGTTAAGAGCACTTGTTGCCTTTTTTATTCTTCTTGGGTTTGGAGTTTGTTTGTTTGTTTTGAGTCAGGGTTGGCTGTCCTGGAACTTGCTATGTAGACTAGGCTGGCTTTGAACTCAGAGATCCACCTGCCTCTGCCTTTTCCCTCCTAAAACTAGGTCTCTCTGTGTTGCTCTGGCTGGTCTGAAACTATGTAGAGTAGGCTACCTATGCCTTTGAGTGCTGGGATTAAAGGCATGCACCACCATGTCTGGTTGTACTTGTGGCTCTTCCAGGGGACCACAGTTCAGTTTTCAGCACTCACATGGTGCTTAGAATCATCTGTAACTCCAGTTCCAGAGGACCTATATACCCTCTTAGGACCTCTGCAGACACCAGGCATGAACGTGGTGCGCAGACATACATTCAGGCAAAACAGTCACACACATAAAGTAATAATAATCAGGCTCTATGCCTGCTGATTGCTGTTCCTGGAACCCACATAGCAGGGGAGAGACAACAGCTTAGGTTATCTTCTCATTTTCATGGGTGAACCATGGCATCCTGTGCGCGCGCGCGCACACACACACACACACACACACACACACACACACACACAAATAGGGTTTGTGTGTGTGTTTGTTTGTTTTTGCCTTTTAAAAGATTTATTTATGTAGTGTTCTGCCTGCATGGACACCTGTACACCAGGACACCAGATCTCATACAGATGGTTGTGAGCTACCATGTGGTTGCTGGGAATTGAACTCAGGACCTCTGGAAGAGTAGACAGTGCTCTTAACCTCTGAGCCGTCATCTCTCCAGCCCTTAATTATTATTTTTTTTCTGGAGACACACCCTCACCATGCAGCCCTAGCTGGCTTGGAACTCATTATATAGACCAGGCTGGCCATCTGCCTGTTTGTGTGTCCCAAACGATGGGATTAAAGGTGTCCCAGTGCTGGGACTAAAGATGTGAGCAGCCCTCCCCCCCCCCATTTTTTTTGTAAAGATTTTTTATTATGTATACAGTGCTCTGCCTGCATGTACACCTGTAGGCCAGAGAGGGCATCAGATCACATAGATGGTTGTGAGCCACCAACTGGGTGCTGGGAATTGAACTCAGGACCTCTGGAAGAACAGGCAGCACTCTTAACCACTGAGCCATCTCTCCAGCCCCCAACCCTTCCTCCCCCTTTTTTTTAGACAAGCTGTCATGTCACACAGCTGTCTTTGAGTTCCCTTCCCCAATATGTAGTGGCCTTGAACTTTCCTGCCCCTACCTCCTGCATGTTGAGGTTGCAGGCATGGACCACCACACACTCTATACCAAGCTGAGGGACCTGAACCCAGGGTTTAGTGCTTGCTAGGCAAGCACTCAACTGATGGTGTTAATTCCCAGCTTCTATTTAGTAATCTCACAAAATGGCCTGATTAGTCCTATACACACCCCTCCCCACACACACATGATGAAAAGGACAGTCATTCCTTCCAGAACCACACTGGCCTTGGGAAGTCAGGTCCCCTGCAGAAAAGGGGATGTCCAGTTGACCAACACAAATTGCCAAGAGTAAGAATACTGGGTGTTGGGTTTCAGACTATATCAAAGTGGACCTTGGTCCCTACCTGCTGCAGGGCATGCCTGGCATAGCCTGCCCTCCACCCTAAGCTTTGTGGGCCAGCTTCAGGGACTTCCCTTCACTCTATAACCCAAACATTTCTGTCCCGCCTCCCTCTTTCTTCTCTCTCTCTCTTTCCCTCTCCTCCCTCTCTCCTCTTTCTCTGTTTCTTCCCCCAGCCCCCTGCAAGGCAGCCCAGGGCTGCTACCAATAAATAGTCTATAACTTCGTCTTGCAACTAGCTCCTTCGGACGTTTCAATCACTAGGGATGGGACTGAAGAAAGGGAGTAATTAGGTGGAAGGCAGCTGAACGGAGAAGGTCCTGGGAACAAGAGAAATTCAGTCTGGCTGGGCCGAAGTGGTAGCAGAGGAGACAGGTTCTTGCCTTAGAGGCAGGTACTATCACCAACCCCACTGAAGACGCAGAAGTTCAGTAACTTCTCTGGAAAGGCATAGAACGTACTATTTCTCTGACTCCAAGCCCCGGCTATGTGTATTCAGAATCCGCACCAGAACCCTCCTCTTCCCCATCATCCGTTTGCAATATCCGAAAACGAATAGGAGGCAAGTGTCGCAAATCATGCCCATCACCCCTTGGGAGCAAGCACCCTGTGGCCTCCAGGCATCAAAGACCGGCACGTACGCGCATGCGGGGGTGGGAGCTCCTCAGGCTTCCGCCTCCCGGGCTTTGCAAAAGTACCTGGCCCACGGCGGGGCGGAGTTAGGGAGTTACTGGCTGTGCGCGCGCGGGCCCCGCCCTCCGCCTCCTCCGGCACCTGTTGGCCTGAGGGGCCTCGGCTCCCACCCAATAGACAACCTCCCTGAGCCGCTCGGGCCCCGCCCCCGGAGCGGGTCCACCAATCCCCGCGTGGCCACCGCCCATCTGCTCCGCGGCCCCGCCTTCCGCGCGCTTCTTCCGGGTGGGCTGGGGCGGGGGGCCTAAGCCATGGCTCTCTGGGCGCTGCTCAGCCCAGGGGTGCTGGTGCGGACTGGGCACACCGTGCTGACCTGGGGAATCACGCTGGTACTCTTCCTGCACGACACCGGTGAGCCGGACACTGCACGACCCCAAGCCCACCCTATCTCTCGTGGCTCCCCTCATGCGTGGGTCTCCCCTGGTCCCCCTAATCCTCAGACACACCGAGCTTCACCCCCATCTCCTCAAGCGTCTTTCTGCTGTGTCTGCCCGGGGACCCTCCGCTCTCTGCTTGATTCCCAAATTGGTCCCTAATTAATCCCAGGACTTTGCTGTCAGCGACAGATGTCCATCCAAAGACCACCAGTGCCCATCAAATCCGAGGACCAGGAGAGGCCCCATCTCCCGTGACCCTGGGCTCTACCCATCCTTCCCAGAAATTGCCTTCTAACCCTGAATAAAATTAAGAAATCGCCCGGGTGGTGGTGGCGCATTCCTTTAATCCCAGCGAGGTAGGTGAGGCAGGTGGATCGCTATGAGTTCAAGGCC
Organism: Acomys minous; assembly: GCF_964271855.1. NCBI lineage: Eukaryota > Metazoa > Chordata > Mammalia > Rodentia > Muridae > Acomys > Acomys minous. The sequence goes on along the minus strand of NC_140491.1, from coordinate 67,658,766 downwards.
AGCCTGGTCTACAGAGTGATTCCAGGACAGCCAGGGCTACACACAGAGAAACCCCCGTCTCAAAAACAAAAACAAAAAAAAAACAAAACTAAAAATAAAAGAAAAATCGACTAGATTCAAGCGCTCTGATCAACTCCCCAAATCCTGAGACAATTAACTGCCCCCCAAAACCACCATGATAGTGGGGAGGAGGTCTCCCATCTTCTCTTGGTAGCATTTGCTCATCCATCTGCTTTCCCCATTATTTCCGCCAGCAGCCCCCTCCCCAGGGTTTCCCTGTGCGAAGCAACAGCCCCCAACAGTGAGGCCTCCTCCTCTGCTTTTGACCTTTGTCCCCAGGTTTTCACGCGGGAGTCAGCTGCCTTCAAAACCTCACCTGCTGTCTTTCTTTCTTTTCTTTTCTTTTCTTTCTTTCTTTCTTTTCTTTTATTTTTTTTTTTTTGAGACAGGGTTTCTTTGTGTAGCCCTGGCTGTCCTGGACTCACTTTGTAGACCACGCTGGCCTCGAGCTCACAGTGATCCACCTGCCTCTGCCTCCCAAGTGCTGGGATTAAAGGCGTGCACCACCACCGCCCTCTGCTGTCTTTCAACCAAGGGTCCTGGAGTTGTGTGCAGGCAGCTGTCTGCTGTCGCATGTTCCCTTCACTTCTCAGCGTCTCCCCCTTCTTCAGACTCTACACTGACCGCCATGGGCTGGTCACATGCTAGGACCCTCCTAGGCTGGGCTCCCTGGGCAGCCGCTGGGCCTCTTGGCCCCACCCCTGTGGGGGCTGACTCTCTCCCCTTCCACAGCCATCGGGTCTAGCCTGGCCACCCTCCTCCTCCTCCTCCCCTCCCTCCCTCCCTGCTTGCCCCCGACGGGCCTTCCTGTCCTCTGGCCTCTCCAGAGCTACGCCAATGGGAAGAGCAAGGAGAGCTGTTCCTGCCCCTCACCTTCCTGCTCCTGGTGCTGAGCTGCCTGCTGCTCTATCTGGCTGTGTCACTCATGGACCCCGGCTACGTGACTACCCAGCCCAAGCCTCAGGTAACCAGGGACCGACCGTGAGGTCCAGACCCTTCTTCCGGCCAAAGGGAAAATGAGACCTCAAAAATGTGTCACTGTGAAGCCCTGAGCAGCATACGTTGTGGGGGCACCTTGGGGCAGCCTCTTGCCCACCCTGTGGTTTTGCTCCTACAATGATGACGTCACCAAGGCCCGAGTGAGGACAGCTGCCTCCCAAAGGCCACCAAGCGTCCAGCGCTCTGCTCTGTGCGTAGTAGCTCCCTTCTGCATGGGAGAGGTCCCAAGTCTTGGATCGCCAGAACCAAGTGGTTCCTAAAAGAGATGCCCCAAGTGTCATCAGGGGACACCCCCTCCCCCTCCCACCTTCTATGTCATTTTCAGGAGGAGCCCAAGGAGGAACAGACGGCCATGGTTCATCAGGCCATCCCACTTAGGCGCTGCAGATACTGCTTGGTGCAGGTGAGCGACATTCACACACTCCTGTGGGAGGGGGTCCTGCCAAATTACGACTCCTTGCCTCGCCTCCCCTCAGGGGAGGCCTCCCAAATTTAGGACCAGTCTGTGGCCATTAGCCCTCTCCCCAAAGGAGGACCCAGGGTAGGTGCCAGCAGTGAGCCTGAACTCCCCGCTGTGCCCACAGCAGCCCCTGCGAGCCCGACACTGTCGCGACTGCCGCCGCTGTGTTCGCCGCTACGACCACCACTGTCCCTGGATGGAGAACTGTGTGGGTGAACGCAACCACCCGCTCTTTGTGGCCTACCTGGCACTGCAGCTGGTCGTTCTCCTGTGGGGCCTGCACCTGGCATGGTAGGTGCACTGGGGAGTGCAGACAGGAGCTCCGGGAGCAGAGGACTCCCTTTCCTTAGCTCTGGGTCTCCGTCCCTGTCCTTAGGTCCGGCCTCCAGTTCTACCAGCCCTGGGGGCTATGGCTCCGGTCTACCGGGCTCCTGTTCGCCACCTTCCTGCTTCTTTCCTTCTTCTCGTTGGTGGTTGGCCTGCTCCTGGCCTCCCACCTCTACCTGGTGGCCAGTAATACGACTACCTGGGAGTTCATTTCCTCACACCGCATTGTGTACCTCCGCCAGCGCACCGGCAACCCTTTTGACCGAGGTCTGACTAGAAACCTGGCCCACTTTTTCTGTGGTTGGCCCTCTGGGCCCTCGGAGAACCTCTGGGCTGAGGAACAGGAGGAAGGCAGCTGCCAGACTGTCTAGGGTCGCTCGAGAGAAGGCTGCCACTGTGCCTAAAAACCAGAGGCTGTGCTGGCTAGGGGTCCGCCGCCCAGTCAGCGTGGGCTCTGTATTCCTTCCTAGGGCTCCCAGCTCTCAGCAGAGCAGCAGACAGGACGCCCCCCACTCCCCAACCCCAGAAAGTCCTAGAATAAAAAGACATAAGTTGAGGAGGAGTGCTGGGCACAAAGAGAACCCAGACTCCACCACAACCCCTGGCCTGGCTACCTCAAGTGTACAGTTTTATTAATTTAATGCTCTATAAAGTCAAGTATTAAAAAGACAAAGCAAACTGTATTGCTGTGGGGTCTTCCCTGACCTGGGTACTCCCAGGAAATAGAAGAGTGATGGGGGGGGTGGTTAGAGACACAGCTCACCCGGTGACACCTCCATCAGCAGCCCCATGGCAACCGCCTGGAACCCCACCCACTCATTAAATACCTGACCCTGGGTGCATGGACAAGCAGTCTGGCAGAGGTGCTGGGAGACCCTCAGGACTCCAGGAACTGCTCAGACACAAAGTCAAAGTCCCGGAAGGCAGCCTGTTGGCGAGCTGTGAGGCGACTTTGGGAGACTGGCGGGGTCAGCGTCGGAGGCAGGCAGGTGAACTCTTCCTCAAAGTAGCGAAGGTCTGCAGAGCCACAGAGAGTAGGCACAAAGGGGGGCTGGACGGTGCGGGCAAGCAAGGCCTGCCAGTTGGTGGTCTGAGGACAAGAGTAGAGGGGTGTGAGAATGGGGGGGGACACAGCAGACCCCAGGGGTCACCCAGCCCTCCCACCTCACCAGGCAGTGGAGACTTACGCTGAAGAACGGCTGAACCTTAATCTCCTCTGCATCCCGCTCTCCTGCCCCTAGACGCTTCTCTGGGCACTTCTGGAGGAGCTGGCGGGAAGCCGGGCAGTGTGAGCTCAGGGCATGCCACTCCAGGTGCTGGCTGCCCCTACTTAAGCTGTGCCATAGGGCACCAAGGTGTTGGCAGATACACACAAGTCACAGACAGCCCAGCCAAGCCCCGGACCTTAGGACTCACCTTCTGAATGAGTTCAAGCCCTTGCACGGACAGAAAGCGAGGGTACGGGGCATCTGCATTAACGATGCAGTCAAACACCTCCTCCTCCGTGTCCCCCGGAAATGGGCACTGTGGAAATGGGGGTTCATCAGGCTATCCAGGCTCTCCCACCGTCCCCACCCCAGATACCCCGGAAGCCGCCCTCTCAGCACTTACCTCACCCACTAGCATCTCATAGAGCAGCACACCCAGCCCCCACCAATCCACAGCCCGCGTGTAAGCCTCCTGAGTCAAGACTTCGGGGGCCAGGAACTCTGGGGTGCCACAGAAGGTGCTCGTCCGGTCACCGAAGCCAATCCCTGCAGACCAACACCCACACCAACGCCTGCTTCACCGTGGCTCACTCACTACAGCCTCTGGTTAGGAGAACCAGTGCGGGGGAGGGGCCCGGAGCGCCGGCTCAGCGTTTAGAGAGGACCCTGGCTTGATTCCAGGCACCTGCACAGTGCCTTACAACTGTCTGTAACTTGAGTTCCAAAGGTATCTGAAGCCCTCTTACGGCCTCTACACTCATGCATCTGGTACACAGACATACACGCATGCAAAATACCCATGCACACAAATATTTTTTCTGGTTTTTTGGTGTGTTTGTTCTGTGGACAGGGTTTCTCTGTGTAGCCTTGGCTGTCCTAGACTCCCTTTGTAGACCAGGCTGACCTCGAACTCACAGATATCTGCCTGCCTCTGCCTCCCCCAGTGCTGGGGATTACAGGTGTGTGCCACCACATCCAGCTCACACACAAAAGTTTTATTTAGTTTTTTCTTTCTTTTTTTTTTTTTTTCCGAGACAGGGCCTCTGTGTTAGCCTTGGCTATCCTGGACTTGCTTTGTAGACCAGGCTGGCCTCGAACTCACAGTGATCCACCTACCTCTGCCTCCCAAGTGCTGAGATTAAAGTTGTGCACCACCACACCTGGCCCAAAATTGTTAAGTACAAAAAAATTTTACAAATCAAAGTCAGAGATGGAGGTGACTTAGTGGTAGAGCACCTACCCAGCATGTTTGAAACATGGGTTGAAAGCCAGCAATGCAAATACACACACACACACACACACACACACACTGGGGCCAGCCTTTATGATACCTGATGACAAGGTTTGCTGTGTCCCCTATACTCTGTAGGCCAAGGTCACTGTGGAGCCAGTGACTGGATGAGAAAACTCTCTGCTGAATTAATGTGCCAAAGTCATAAGAGGCAGAACAAATGCCCTCTATACTCCTAACCGTAGACTGTCTGACCAACTACAAATTAGGGAGAGCCAGCGTTACACTCTCAGCTGTTCTAAACACAGGTCAGGAACCAAGGCCAGGGTCAGGGACCCTGGACACCCTTGAGAGGGGAAGATTTCTGGCAGGCCTGGGCAAGGCAAAAGGATGTGATTCCAGGACAGGCGGCCCTACCTTCCTTGCATAGTCCAAAGTCCGCAATCTTCAGGAAACCCTGGGCGTCCAGCAGTAGGTTATCCAACTTGAGATCCCTGAAGGCAGGGTGGTGCAGATCAGAGGGGCTGAGAAGGGCTGAGGCCTGGGGCACAGCGGCAGCACGGGGTGTGGGGGTGGGTGGGGGTATAGGGGGTGTAGCGATCGTCCACCTCAGCATCCCCTGGGCAAAGACCTACCTGTAAATGATCCTCTTCTCGTGTAGGAACTGCAGCCCCAGGACCACACAGGCCAGGTAGAAGCTGAGGGGTGGTAGAGGGAGAATTCAGACCCGGCACTAGGAGGCACCAGAAGGTCCTGGCCAGATTCAGACATTGATAAGACTGGAGAAACTAAAGTCGCGCCTGGGCTGAAAGGATCTGAAGTATCCTAGTATTGCCATATATTAGTGACCTGCCCTTCCCAGGCTCAGCTATGGCAGAGCCTTGGGGTCTAGTGGAGTAGGCCTGCAATCCCAGCTGCTTGGAAGGCTGAGGCAGGAGGACAGCAGGTTTGAGGCCAGCCTGGTCTATATAGTGGAACCCTATTTCAAAGAAACAAACAGCCGGGCGGTGGTGGTGGCGCACGCCTTTAATCTCAGCACTTGGGAGGCAGAGACAGGCAGATCACTGTGAGTTTGAGGCCAGCCAGGTCTACAAAGTGAGTTCCAGAACAGCCAGGGCTACACAGAGAAACCCTGCCCAGAAAAACCATAAAACAAACAAACAAACAGAAAAGGAAACACACAGGACTGGGGCTGGAGCTCAGTGGTAGAGCACTTGCCTGGCATACACTAAGTCCTGGGTTCAATGCTCAGTACAGGCATCTTCCCAGCAGCCCGTCTGGGATAACCATCATGACTTTTACCCAGATCAGGATCTGGGAGGCTGGAGAGATGGCCCAGCATTTAAGAGGAAGTACAATTCTCTCCCCCAATACCCACCCCTTAGAGAGGGCTTCCTACATCAGGCAGTCCTCAACAGACTGGCACTCCAGCTCCGGGAGATCTGGTACCCTCCTCTGACCACTGAGTTCCTGCACGCATGCGCACACACACAGCCATGCGAGGCCACGCATACATACAATCAAATGAGGATCTGAGACTTGACTCAGGGTCACACACTAGGGACAGAGTTGATGTGCTGCAGCTGCCGTGCTGTCCCCTTGGTGAATTGCAAGTGTCAAGTCGCCAGGGAACCCACCAGGCCTGGGGCTCCGGAAAGACATCCTCGTTGATCTGCATCATGAGGTCTCCACCCGGCACAAACTCAGTAACAAAGCAGGCATGGCTGGAGGTCTGGAAACAGGCAAGCAGGGACAGCAGGAAGGGGTGCCCTGTGCGGCCCACAGCCTCCAGGATCCGCTTCTCACAGTACAGGCTGCAAGGGAGGGCGTGGGATGGAACCTCCGTGGGCTGTGCCTTGACACCCACACAGCACCTCTGGCTGGCTGGATACTCAAAGAGCTAAGGGGGCAAGTTGATGGTTCACACGGGGAAGACTTAAAACTGCAAAACTGCCAGGCGCGGTGGCGCACGCCTTTAATCCCAGCACTTGGGAGGCAGAGGTAGGTGGACTGCTGTGAGTTTGAAGCCAGCCTGGTCCACAGAGCGAGTCCAGGACAGCCAGAGCTACAGAGAAACCCTGTCCCAAAAAACTCAGAAAAAACAAAAAAACTGTAAAACTACACAGTCCTATTTATAGACGAGCAACCAGAAGTGCTAAAAAGTGAGAGGGTTTGCCTAGGGCCAAAGTGAAAACCAGACTCTGGCCCTTGGGATCTTGAGTTACCTTCTGGAACCCAGGCCTGCCACCCAAGGGTTCCAGGGTCAGACACTTGTCAGTGATGCCCACCTGTCCATCTCGTCCCGGGCCAGCACTTCCTGCTTCTTTAGTGCCTTGATAGCGTAGTATTTTCCTGTTCCTTTGTACTGGACCAGAAGGACCTGGGACCAGAAAGAGTTGGGCTCCGGGTGGGAGGGACAGAGAGCCTTCACCTCCCCACCCAGTACCCCGACACCTCAGCTTCTCCTAGCTAATGCGTTGAGGCTCACCCACCCACTAACGACCGTGCACCATCCTCAGCCCACTACCTTCCCAAAGTGTCCCCGGCCTAGCACAGCCAAGCATCGGAAGTCCTGAAGTCTGGGGGGTTTCCTGCAAGACAGAAAGGGCATAGGGGGCTGAGTAGGACCAAGGTCAGGCCTTCCTGTCCCGGCTAGGCTGTCCCCACAGCTGGAGTTTAAAAACTGCATTCAGCACAGAAGGAAGACAGTGAACAAGCCAGTTTGTATACATGAGGAACCAGGGGGTAAGGTGGCAACCAGTGTGCACAGTGAGTAAGTGGTGGTACATGCAGGCCAGCCTGGGCTGCACTGTAAGACGACGACATCATCATCATCATCATCATCATCATCATCATCATCATCATCACCATTATTAGTTTTTTTTCCAAGACAGGGTCTCTCTGTGTAGCCTTGGTTATCCTAGACTCACTTTGTAGTCCAGGCTGGCCTTGAACTCACAGAGATCTGCCTGCCTCTGCCACCCAAGTGCTGGGATTAAAGGCGTGCATTGCTGCCGCCACCATCACCAGGCAAGACCTTATTTTTTTTAAAAAGAGTAGGTCTCAAGCAGGTGAAATGGCTGAAGTTCCACGCCCAGAACCAACTTCGTAAAACCAGATGCAGGCCGGGCGTGGTGGTGCACACGTTTAATCCCAGCACTCCAGAGGCAGAGGCAGGTGATGTCTGTGAATTCAAGGCCAGCCTGGTCTACAAAGCAAGTTCCAGGACAGCCAAGGTTACACAGAGAAACCATGTCTCAAAAAATAAAAAGAAAAGAAAAAGAAAAAGAAAAAAAAGGAAGAAAAGGAGGAAGAAAGAAAGAGAGAAAAGCCAGATGCAATGGCTAGCCCACATCTGAAATCCCATCACTCTTTCTTTTTTTCTTTTTTTTTAAGTCTAGTGTTCTGCCTGCGTGTACACCTGCACGCCAGAAGAGGGCACCAGATCTCATTACAGATGTTAATAAGCCACCATGTGGGTGCTGAGAATTGAACTCAGGACCTTTGGAGGAACAGACAGTGCTCTTAACCTCCAGCTCCAGCCCCGCCGCCACTCTTAAGGAGAGATGGGAGGTGGAGAAGAGAGAGGCAGCTAAAGGTTCAAGTGTGTACGCAGCCAGCACAGTGGCAGAATAATGGCACCCTGCCTCAGAAACAAAGTGGAGGGCTGGAGAGGTGGCTGAGAGGTTAAGAGCACTGTCTGCTCTTCTGGAGGTCATGAGTTCAATTCCCAGCAACCACATGGTGGCTCACAACCATCTGTAATGTGATCTGGTGCCCTCTTCTGGCCTGCAGGTGTTACATGTAGACAGAATGCTGTATACATAAATAAATAAATAAATAAATCTTTAAAAAAAACAAAAACAAAGCGGACTAAAAGAACTGCCTTCCAAAAAGTTGTGCTTGGCTGGAAAGATAGCTCATAAGTTAAGGGCACTAGCTGTCCTTTCAGAGGACTCTAGTTCAATTCCTGGCACCCACATGGCAGCTCACAGCTGTCTGTAATTCAAGCTGTAGGGATCTGCACGCTCACACAGACATACATGCAGGGTAAACACCAATGAACATAGAATATAAAGAAATCACTAAAAAGTTGTGCGCTTCTACACAGGTCAGTGTGCATACACAGGCACATGCACGCACACACACACACACACACACACACACACACACACACACACACACACACCTTTAGAAAAAAAGTCTCGCCTGTGGTGGCGCACACCTTTAATCTCAGCACTCAGGAGGCAGAGGCAGGTGGATCACTGTGAGTTCCAGGCCAGCCTGGTCTACAAAATGAGTTCCAGAACAGCCAAGGCTGCACAGAGGAACTGCCTCGGGAAAAAAAAAAGAAAAAAAAAAAAAAAGAAAAAGAAAAGTCTCTATATGAGTGGAAGCCATGAGTACCTGGTGGGTAGGTCTGCCAAGGCGGGGGCCACTACTCCAGTTCTAGGGTCCATGTGGGGGCGCTTGGTGCACTGTGAGGACAGATGGGATCAGGATAGGGCAGAGTTGCTGCCGCTCTTTCCCTCCTGGTAGCCTCTGGGTCAGTCCCCATATCACTTACAGGAGTCCCTGGGGCTGGTTCTTGGAGCAGATAGAGGCGAGGGGGCTTGGGCGGAGGCTTCATGGCTTCTGGAGAGAGAGTCTTCACGGGCAGGAAGTTACTGTAAGAAGGAGACGCCTGAGCCCAGACACACAGGGGGCGCGAGGGCGGCCATGAGTAAAGGACAGAGAGGCTCAGAGGATGAGCCAGGCAGGCTGGGCCAGGTGGCTTACCTGGGGGAAGCAGAATAGGAGGTCCCACAGGTTGCAGTTGGGGGGCACCCCTTAGGGGGACTGACTGTGCTTGGTGAGCTGCAGGGGGGCAGCAGGCTCATGACGAGGCGCCCCCAGGCTGCCATGCTGAGGTTCATCTGGGAGGCCCTCAGGAAGTCCTGGCCTGGAGGAGGTGCATGGGGCTCAGTCTCACCACCCAGATGGTCAGCTCAACCCTCTCCTCACAGCCCTCCCACCCCGTCACCCTCCATACCTCTCCGCTTAGAGAAGACACGCCTCTGCCTCTGCAGCCGCGGCCTCTTTTCAATGACAGGCTCACAGAAAGTAACCTAAAGGGACATTAACAGAGCTGAAGACTGGCCATTTTCCACCCCACTGACTAGGGCCCAATCCCAAGCATGGAGGCATCCAAGTTAGCTGTAACTGTCGACGTGCCACACCCAGAATCATCCCAGAGAAACTGCCTAGATTGCATGGCTTGTGACCATGTCTAGGACAGGAACTGTCTTGATGGTTGATGTAGAAGGGTCCGGCACACTGTGGGCGGCACCAATCCCTAGGCAGGTGGTGCTGGGCTATATAAGAAGGCTAGCCACCCATGAGCGTGCATGTGAGGGAGGCCGAGAGCTAGCCAGCGAACAGGGTTCCTCCACAGCTTCTGCTATGAGTTCCTTCAAGATAGGCTGTAAAATAGGCAGTGGTGGCGCACGCCTTTAATCCCAGCCTTGGGAGAGAGACAGAGGCAGGCAGATCGCTGTGAGTTCGAGGCCAGCCTGGTCTACAGAGTGAGTCTAGGACAGTCAAGGCTACGCTACACAGAGAAACCCTGTCTCGGAAAAACAAACAAAAAATAAAAAGATAGCCGGGCGTGGTGGCGCATGCCTTTAATCGTAGCACTCGGGAGGCAGAGGCGGGCGGATCGCTGTGAGTTCGAGGCCAGCGGGGTCTACAAAGTGAGTCCAGGACAGCCAAGGCTACACAGAGAAACCCTGTCTCGAAAAAACAGAAAAAATAAAATAAAAAATAAAATAAAAAAAGATAGGCGGTAAGCTGGGTGTGGGGTGTAGGGTGTGATGGAGCAAACTTTTAATCCCAGTACTTGGGAGGCAGAAGCAGGTAGGATTTCTGTGAGCTTCAGGCCAGCCTGTTCTACTGAGCAAGTTCCAGGATAGCCAGAGAAGAGCTTATTCAATGAGGTATAATGAGGCAGGAACAAGTCAGTGTAGGGATATGAGCTTCCCCCTGGGGTTAGCCCCATTCCTCCATTCCCACACTGACATGAGGTGCCAGTGTTTACGATGTATGCACACATGTATGCAGGCATGCTTACCCATGTAGCCAGAGATTGGCGCCACACCAGGTGTCTGCCTTTCCACTTTTTTTTATGGGTTTTGTTTTGGTTTTTTTTGAGACAGGATCTCTCACTGAACCGAGAACACACTGGTTCAGCTAGACTGGCTGGCCAGCAAGCCTGGGAAATCCATCTGCCTCTGTATAGCCAGCGGTGACATTAGAAACACGCGCCACCGCACCTGGTCTTTACATGGCTGCTAGGGACTTGAACTCAGGTCCTCATGCTTGTACAATAAGCACACTTTACCCACTAAGCCATCTACCAAACACAAAGTGTCAGTTCTAAAGAACCCCTGTTAGAGGTCAGGGGTCAGTGGGAACCTGGGCAAAGAGCCGCCCCTGCGGCACCAGGCTGAGAGAAAGCTGGTGACAGGCATTGTCCAGGAAGTCCTCAAGCCTCAGGAAGGCCACGCCACACAACTGTCGCCAGTCCCGCCAGTGAACCCCGATCTCCAGCTCTCGGGCCTATGTGGGGAAGACCATGATGAGGGCCAGGTATTGGCATCAGCAGTCACTTGAGTGGCCTCCCCTCCCTGTGGCCAACAGCTAGCCCTGACCACACAAAGCCAGCCTTACTCGGTCCAAGGAGATGACAAAAGCCTGGTCCCAGGATTTCTCAGCCACCTGTCCCCATCCTGTTTGGCCCACAACACGGTTGTCAACCTTCAACACGGCCAGTACCTCACCTGTAGTGCCAAGGCTTAGATTCAGGACCTATCCAGAGCAGGGGCCCCCACCACCTTCTATGGCGGCTTCTTACTCACTGGCTGGTTCCCCTCCACCACGCTGCTGCCTGGACCTGGTTCGGAGCCAGCCTTCAGAAGGGCTTCCTGCCAAGACAGCCATGGGAGAACGCCCAGGCACAGCTACCAGCAGTTGGTCACAGCCCAAGAGGCGAACCTGTAGTGTCCCTGGTAGGGAGTCGTAAGGGCACTTTGTCAGCAGCCACAAGCAATGGCCCATAGGACCCCAGAGGGATACCACCTGCTTGCTCTAGGAGAATTAGAGTTAGGAGCAGCTGATCTAAACCATGTCAATGCCGGGCAGTGGTGGCGCACGCCTTTAATCCCAGCACTCGGGAGGCAGAGACAGGCGGATCGCTGTGAGTTCGAGGCCAGCCTGGTCTACAAAGTGAGTCCGGGACAGCCAAGGCTACACAGAGAGACCCTGTCTCGAAAACAAAAACCAAAAACAAACCATGTCCACACTAGGCCTTGGCAGGCACCCATTACGCTTAGCAGCCTGACCAGCTCTCCTTCCTGGGGGCCTGTGCAGGGGCAGATGCAAGAGTTCTGCAAGAAGAGGACTTCCCGCAGAGCTGTGTGGAGCCACAGGATGGGGTAAGCTGCTGCTGTGAGCTCAGGGCCTGGAGGGCAGCATGGCCTCACGCGCATAGGGGCAGGCAGAGGAGCCTGGGGCCATGAGCAGCAGGCTGGTCGCCAGCCCCATTCGTTCCCATCTGAACAGTGAGGGTGAGTCCCCAATGGGGACAAAACATATTTAATATGAGATCACTGAGAGTTTTGTCTCAAAGGGTAGAAGAAAAGCAGAGGAAGCATCTGGAACCCAGGAGCTCCCGAGGACAAATAATGGGTCTGGGGACACCTTTTGGGCAGGCAGGGCCTGGAGGCAATACTTGCAGATCTTAGAGAGATACCAAGGGTAGTGTCCAGGCACTCAGCTTAGAAAATGGAGGTTCAAGCCGGGCAGTGGTGGCGCACGCCTTTAATCCCAGCACTCAGGAGGCAGAGGCAGGTGGATTACTGTGAGTTTGAGGCCAGCCTGGTCCACAAAGTGAGTATAGACAGCCAAGGCTACACAGAGAAACCCTGTCTCGAAAAACCAAAAAATTAAAATTAAAATTAAAAAAAATCACATCCACCCTGGCCAAGCTCTGACTGTGTTTACCGCTGAGGTATCACAAGTCATCGCATTCACAAAGCAATCCTATGAGTCAGCGCTGTTAGCATTTCCAGCCTTTGTCTACTTATTGGCTCTCCGGGAAGCTCTGGCTGTCCTGGAACCCACTCTGTAGACCAGGCTGGAACTCACAGAGATCCACCTGCTTCTGACTCCCGAGATCTGGAGTGAAAGGTATGCGCCACCACAGACAGCCAGCGACTGTCATTTCTATGTTATAGATGAAGGAGAAGCTGAAAATCAGAGCCACGCAAGGTCATACAGTGGAACTGAACTCTTTCCCAAAGTGCTTCCGGGTCCTCTCCAAAAGGTCAGGGCCCCTCTGAAGCGAGAGGAAATCCCTGCCACCTACCTGTCAGGGCAATGGGTTTCACAAATGTCCCCAAGGGCTGAGGGTTCCCAAGCAGGGCCATCCGTAGCTCTCGGGTCACCCTGCTGCGCAGAGAGTGGGCGGGAGGCAGCTTCTCCAGGAGCATCTCCAGGGCCAGTCGAAGGAGATCCAGCTTCTGGGAAGATTCCTGGAGCTGGGCCTGGGCCTACAAAGGAGACACAGGCAGAGAAAGACATGAGGTGTTGGTTGAAGGGGTCAGGCCGTGCCTTGAGGTTACAAGCTGAGGCGTAGGAAGGGCAGCGAGCTGGGGGACACAGCCTGACCTCGGCCAGGGCCTTGCGGTCCTGTGTTCTCTGGCCACCGAGAAGCTTCACCACGTTCTTGGCACCTGCAGCCACAGCAGCCTCGATTCTCAGCCGGTGCTGCAGCTCCTGGGCTAGCAAGTCAGGGCCTGCAGGGAGGAGAAGAGCCCTTAGGCCTGGCCACAGGAGGTCTCAAACCCCACCCCACCCTACCATCCCCCACCCCCCACTCCCCAGCCTTGAGAGGCCTCACCTGGCTCTGGGGACCCGCTGGCCTCCAGGCTGCTTATCTTCATTCGGAGCAGGGCCACCTTCAGCTGGCTGTCCTTAAACATCTGCCCGGCAGCTGCCAGGAGCTTCCTTTCCTGCAGGGATGTGACACTCTCTCCATGAGATCAGGGCTATGGCAGACCACCATGGCCTGGAGCTGAGTCTCCCCTCTTATACTAAGGGTGGGAAGCCTCTTTTGTTGAACTAGGTCCTGGGTGGAGGGTGGGGGATGGGCGTGAGCAGAGCCTGACTCCCTGACAGTCTGACAAGCTGTGTATTAAAGTATCCTATCGGGCTGGAGAGATGGCTCAGAGGTTAAGAGCACTGACTGCTCTTCCAGAGGTCCTGAGTTCAATTCCTAGCAACCACATGGTGGCTCACAGTCATCTATGATGAGACCTGGTGCCCTCTTCTGGCTTGCAGGCAGAATACTGTATACATAATAAATAAGTCTTAAAAAAAAAAAAGCTGGGTGTGGTGGCGCACACCTTTAATCCCAGCACTCAGGAGGCAGAGGCAGGTGGATCACTGTGAGTTCAAGGCCAGCCTGGTCTACAAAGCAAGTCTGGGATAGCCAAGGGTACACAGAGAAAGCCTGTCTTGAAAGGAAAAAAATTAAATAAATACATAAATAAGGGCTGGAGAGATGGCTCAGTGGTTAAGAGCACTGCCTGCTCTTCCAAAGGTCCTGAGTTCAATTCCCTGCAACCACATGGTGGCTCACAACCATCTGTAATGTGATATGGCGCCCTCTTCTGGCTTGCAGGCGTACATGCAAGCAGAGCCCTGTATACATAATAATAAATAAATAAATTTTTTAAATACATAAATAAATAAAAGCATCCAGTGACAGCAGAACCTTGGGAGCTGGGACTGGCAGCTGGATGGGTATTCTGCAAGCCTCCGGTTGGACCTTTGGGACAGAGTGTGGACTGAAACCTTGAATCACCCACCCAACTGTACCTCTGCATTAGACCTGGGACTGGAGAGCATTTCCCTATTGGCACAGGGCCTGGCTTTGCACTCTTTTTTTTTTTTTTTTTTTTGGTTTTTCTAGTCAAGGTTTCTCTGTGTAGCCTTGGCTGTCCTGGACTCACTTTGTAGACCAGGCTGACCTCAAACTCACAGCAACCTGCCTGCCTCTGCCTCTCGAGTGCTGGGATTAAAGGCGTGCGCCACCACCGTCTGGCCCTGGCTTTGCACCTGATCCCCACCCGCCCCATCGCAGAGACCAGCCACTCACCTTGGGGGTGCCGCTGGCACACGTGTGCATCATGTTCTCGGCCCCCTGTTTTACCTTCAGCTCCACCTGCAGCTGCCTCTGTAAGGCCTCCAGGTGCCGAGCCCTTGACTGCTCTGTCCGAGGCTGGGGTCCTGAGGCCACTGGCTCTGCAACAGCGCCAAGGGGAACATGTGGTCCTACCCACCACAGCCCAGACCTGAAGAGGCTTCTCTCCTCCCTTCCTTCCTGGCCACGATGGGCAACATGGATAACACAGGGCAGCCCAGGTGGTCTTGCCCAGTGGTCAGAGCCAAGGCCCGGTGAGGGTCTTCATAAATCTACTGTTCCCTGGGGTCTGTTTGGACTCCTCACTCACCACCAGCTGAGGCCGGCAGCAGAACTTGGGCATGCAGCTGCCGTAGCTCGCCATGCAGCTGCTCCAGGCGGCGGTTGGAGGCCCTCAGCAGCTGCTGTACGTGGCCCAAGTGGCGTCGGTCCGTGGCCACTCGCAGCATCTTCTCCACGCCCTCCTTGATCTTCAGCTCCTTCCGGATAGCTCGGCGGATCCCCTCTTTCTCATCCTCGGGGATCCTCGGGCCAGTCCCAGGCTGCAAAGGGTAGAGACGTCTTAGCCCCCACCCCCACCCTAGGCAGGCAGGACTCCAGCGTGTTTGAGAACTCTGCAGCGTCTTCTAGCTCCTGTCTTCCTTTCAGAGAAGGGAGAGAGAGAAAACAGACCAGGTTCCCACGGTGCATCCTGGGTCCTTAGTTCGAGACCAAAGAGCTCTACCAACACACTGGATTCTCTGCCCTTCTTTTGTGGTCCTGGGGAAAGAACCGGGGCTTGGAGGGTACTAAATGGGAGCTCTGCCACAGGTCCACTTTACAGGAGCGAAGAACAAAGGCAGGTTAAGAGGCTTGCTCCCAGGCATCACAGAGGATTGGCCCCTGTGTGCTGAGAAACAGCGACCCCGATCTCTCCCAGCCAGCCACACTGCTTTCTCTAGGTCCAAGAGCCCAGTGGAACCTCGGAGGTAATACAAAGAATTCAGTCAAGGCCACACATGCAGGAGGCAGCCGGTGGCCCAAAACACCAACACTTGTTTCTTCTTCCTTTAGCCAGTGAGGCAGACAGGTGATGAAGCTGGCAAGAAGTCAAAGACCCTCACAGCTGTTCATCAGATCAGAGCACAGAGCACAACCTCTCTCTCAGAGGCTGACCTGCACACCCCCGCCCCCTTCCCAGTCCAAGGATCCTGGAAGCCACCCTATTTTTATCCTTCTTACCTCGCTGTGTTCCATCTCCTGAGCCCCATGAAAGAATGGCTACTCAGTTTAGGGCCCCCCACCCCCCACTCCAAGCCCCCAAGCCCAGACTTCAGCTAGGCTGGCTGGTCCTGCCTTAGCTGTCAGAGGGCAAGGGCGAGGCTCAGGAAATCCTTTGACCGCCCCAGGCAAGAAAGCCAGAGCCAAAGGCCTGAGCAAACAAAGCTCTCACAGAGCTGGGGGGACTGCTGGCCACCAGGGTCCTGAGTCACCTCGCTCCTGCTGCAGGGCGGAGGCTCACAGGAAATAGGAAAATGTGTACAAGCCAGACGGGCCAAGAGGGAACTCGGGAGGAAGGGGGCTGGGGGGGGCAGCTTTAAGAGCTGCCTGAGAGACTCAGGTGCACCTACCCACCGCACTTTACCCATACCCTCATGTCCTGACTTGACACCGGGATGCCATCTTCTCGCCTCCCTGAGGTAGAACATTGCCTCTCTCTCTCACCTAAAGTGACACATCTAACTGGAATCCTTCCACGTTGTGGACCCTTCGGTAGACCCCAGTTCCTTGCACATTGCTGAGCCAGATGCCTCGGGTGGCGAAAGTATCCTTGCCTGTGGGTGTGGTGTGTTTGTGACAACGCCCACTGTGCGCTCTTGGCTCCCCCTTCCCCCAACCCCGGACTCCTCCTGGAGGGCCGGCAAGCCAGCTCTGCGCTCCTAGCAAGTTTCCACCCGCCTGAAAGTCTCCAAAAGACCGAATTTTAAGGCACTCGAGCACTCCCTGATAGCACACTGCACGGTATCAGGCAGGCTGCTCGGCTGGATCTCCGTCATTTCGTGGACCCGGGTAACAAGAAAGTCTTAACCGAGGGCTCAGGCAGAGAGGCCGGAGTCGGGTAAAGATCCGAGCGCCCGGTGCCCTGAGCTGCAAACGCGGCAGCTGCGCGCGCTTGGTTCACCTGGCGCGCCGCCCCCTCCTGCTCCATGGCGCCTCGCCGGCCAGTGCTCTCCTCCACTACGGTTCCGGAAGCCCGGGCCTCAGTGCCAGACTTTCAAACTTGAAACTTCCCGGGAAGCGGCGCCGGACACGCGGGACGGGCGCCTCTTCCGGAGACCCGAGCTCCCGACGGGTGCTGGCGAGCAGCGCCCCCTCCCGGCCGCGCTGGAGCAGCGCCTCGGACCCAGCTCCCGCGTTCGGCTACGCGGATCCAGGGTCCCCTTACTGCGGGGGGCGCTCACGCTCTGGCCCACAACCGATCTTCCTACAGATGGGAAGAGGGAAAGAGTGCACGTCTGCTTCAGCTTCGCCCGCAGCTTGAGCGGGGAGCCTGGCCCAGGTGAGGAGTAAACCTTGATTCAAATTATGGCCAGGTACAAATAAGATTTGAACCAACTCAAGCTTGGTAGGAGATGCGTTTGCTGACTCAGCTGGAGACAAGGTTCTGACTTTAAAGATGTCCGAAGGGGCTGGGAGGTGAGTTCTGTAAAGTGTTGCAGGCTTAAGGATTCGATCAGTCTCCAGAATCCTTGTTTTTGTTTTAGGTTTTGTTGGTGGTGGTTTGTTTTGTTTTTCGTAGCCTTGGCTGTTTGGCTGTCCTGGACTCGCTTTGTAGACCAAGCTGGCCTCAAACTCACAGCGATCCACCTGCCTCTCCCTTCTGAGTGCTGGGATTAATGGCGTGCGCCACCACTGCACATTTATTATGTATACAGTATTCTGTCTGCATGTAACGACTGCATGCCTGAAGAGGATACCAGATCTCATGATAGATGGTTGTGAGCCATCATGTGGTTGCTGGGAATTGAACTTAGGACCTTTGAAAGAGCAGCCAGTGCTCTTAACCTCTGAGCCATCTCTCCAGCCCCCTTGTTGTTTTTTTTAAAAGGTCAGGAGAGAAAGTGAGACTTCTTATGTGGGGGAGGGCTTGAAGACCCTATGCGCTTGGTGGAGAGGGCCAAACAGAACCGTGGTTAGCTTTAGCATTGTCGCCAGCACACCACACCTATGCCATCAATCCCAGCACTTGGGAAGCAGGGGCAACTAGAGCCACACAGTGAGACCCTGTCTCAAAAACAAGACAAAAACCTGTTCCGGTGCAGGCCTTTAATCCCATCAGGCAGATTGAGTCCCAGGCCAGCCAGGGCCACACAAAAAGACCCTATCTTAAAACATGTAAGAAAAAAAAAATCCAAGCATGGTGGTGCAGACTAGTAAGGACTAGGCCTCTGGGCTCATTGCACAGCCTAGCGCATTTGCTCAGCTCCAAGCCTAGGCCACGAACTTTCCTGAGGATTTTTTTTTTTCCTTCAAGACAGAGTGTCTGGATCCAGATGTGGTAGCACATGCCTTTAATCCCAGCACTCGGGGAGACAGAGACAGGTGGACTAATGTGAGTTCAAGTCCAGCCTGGTCTACAAATTGAGTCCAGAACAAGAAGGCTACAGAAACACCCTATCTGAAAACAAAACAAAAGACAAGGTTTCTCTGTGTAGCCCTGGCTGCCCTGGCCTCACTTTGTAGACCAGGCTGGCCTCAAACTCAGAGACCTTCCTGCCTCTGCCTCCCTGAGTGCTGGGATTAAAGCTGTGCACCACCACGTCACATTTAGGAGTTCTTTACGTGCACGTATGACTGTTTTGTCTATACATACATGCCTGGTATCTTCGGGGATCAGAAGACCTCTGGTCTCCTAGAACTGACGACATGAGCCACCATGTAGGCGCTGGGCATCAAAGCCAAGTCCTTTGCAGGAGCAATATCCTTAATCCCTGACCCACCCATCTCAGCAGCCCCCACCTCCCCACCTGCAACCCAGGTTGGCCTCTGGGACTGGCCGACCCTGACTGCTTCCAGGTGCCTGGGCTGGGTCACAGGTGTGAGCCAAGGCCTTCTTTTTTTTTTTTTTTTTTTAACTTTAATTTTGTGCATTGGTGTGAGGGTGTCAGATCTTGGAGTTACAGACAGTTGTGAGCTGCCATGTGGGTGCTGGGAATCAAACCCGGGTCCTTTGGAAGAGCAGGCAGTGCTCTTAACCACTGAGCCATCTCTCCAGCCCAAGGCCTTCTTAATACACTGCCCTAAGTGGAAATGTCTCACCGCGCATGGCTTCCACTTTCACACACAAAAACAAAAAAACAAAAAACACAAACCAGACTAGTGCGGTCTTTTCCTTTGAATTGCCCACTGTTACAGTTCACCGGGTAATGTGTTTCAAAGGGGGCCTAGTGGCACACGTCTGTAGCTCAAGCACTCAGATGGTTGTGGTGTTCTCCTTGTCCTCTGCCACCCCCAGTCTTTGGCTATCCTAGACTCACTCTGTAGACCAGGCTGCCTCTGCCTCAATGGGATTAAAAGTGTGCGCCATCACCACCCAGCTGCCCTGTCTTCCTAAAAACAATTTTATTTTTATTATGCATTGGTATTTTGTCTGCATGTGCCTGTGAGCATCAGATCCCCTGGAACTGGAGTCGCAGACAGGTGTGAGCTGCTATGTGGGTGCTGGGAATCAAACCCGGGTCCTTTGGAAGAGCAGCCAGTGCTCTTAACCACTGAGCCATCTCTCCAGCCGCAACACTGTCCAGTCTATCGGGCGGATCTCTTGCATGAGCAAGAGGTCTCACACACACACACACCCAACCCCAGAAAGACAACCTGTCTTAATATGGCGTGCTGCTGGCTCTCCTAGAAACTAAGTAATTTGACTCAGAACTCTCCTTTGGACCAGTGGCTGTGTGTAAAGGGACTTTGCTTTCAGGAATGAAGCTCCTGGGATCCAGATGGTGTAGAAAACCAACTCCCAGAAGCAGTTCTTTGACCCTTACACACACATTCACTTTAAGAAAGATAATGGTGGTTGGGCGTGGTGGCACACGCCTTTTATCCCAGCACTTGGGAGGCAGAGGCAGGAGGGTCTCTGTGATTTTGAGGCCAGCCTGGTCTACAGAGTAAGTCCAGAACAGTCAGAGATACACAGAGAAGCACTGTCTCAAAAAAAAAAAAAAAAAAAAAAACCCCACACACAAAAAGCCAGGCAGTGGTGGCACACGCCTGTAATCTCAGCACTCTGTAGGCAAAGGCAGGTGAATCACTGTGAGTTCAGGATAGCCAAGGGTACACAAAGAAACCTTGTGTAAAAACAAACAAAACCAAAAAAGATAACCGGGTATAATACACAAGCCTTTAACACAGCACTGTGGAGGCAGAGGCAGGTGGATCACTGAGTTGGAGGTTGCCTGGTTATAGAGTTCCAAAACTGCCAGGGATACAGGGAAACCTTATCACAATTTTTATTTGTGTGTCACCCTGGCTGTTCTGGACTTACTTTGTAGAGCAGGCTGACTTCGAATTCACAGCCATCTATCTGCCCCTGTCTCCCCGGTGCTGGGATTAAAGGCATGCACCACCACTCCTGGCCAATTTTCTTTTTTTAAAGAATGTATGATTGCCGGTTGTGTTGGCACATGCCTTTAAATGCAGCACTCAGGAAAATCTGTGGTTTTGAGGCCAGACTGGTCTACAGAGTGAGTCCAGGACACCCAAGGCTACACAGAGAAACCCTGTCTCAAAAAACAAAAAAAAAAAAAAAAAAAAAAAGGAAAAACGGCTCAGAGGTCAAGACCACAGGGCTGCTCTTCCAAAGGTCCTGAGTTCAATTCTTAACAACCATATGGTGGCTCACAACCATCTATGAGGTCTGGTGCCCTCTTCTGGTGTGCAGGCAGAACACTGCATATATAATTAATCTTTTCGGTTTTTTGTTTTGTTTTTGAGACAGGGCCTCTCTGTGTAGCCTTGGCTGTCCTGGTCTCGCTTTGTAGAACAGGCTGGCCTCAAACTCAGTGACCCACCAGCCTCTGCCTCCCCTAACCCTGAGTGCTGGGATTAAAGGCATGTGCCACGCCTGGCCTTTTGTTTTTAGACAGGGCTTTACTGTGTTTGCTTGGCTGTCTTGGATTCCCTTTGTAGACCAAGCTGGGCTCAAACTCACAGCAATACAGTTGCCTCCACCCCCCAATTGCACCCCGATGTACACCGCCCCCCCTTTTTAAATATATGATTTGGGGATGGTGGAACAAGGCTAGCCTGGTACACAAAGTGAGTCCATGTCAGGGGGCCCTTATGAGAGAGAGAGAGAGAGACAGAGACAGAGACACAGAGAAACAAATTAACTTTCTTTAAAGCATTTTTAAAATGTTTTTAATTTTGCTATGGATGGATGTTTTGCCTTCACCATCTGCCAACCATGTGCAAGCAAGGCCAGAAGAGTGACATTTGATGCTTCAGAATTGGAGTCATTGGTTTTTGGTCGGTCTGTGGGTGCTGGGAACTAAACCCAGGTCCTCTGCAGGAGTCAAGTGCTCTTAACCTAGGGAGACCTCCAACATCCCCTAAAAACTAAACCTTATGCACGGTCCCGGCACTCACCACGCTGGTGAGTTCAGATCAGCCTTTGAGGCAGGACTTCTCTGTGGATCCAGTCTAGGCCCTAAAGGGAGTGTCACTGCTGAATAAACTGTCATCGCTGAACCTCGCTCACTCAGGACAGAACACACCTATCTTCAGGAAGCTCTATGTCAGCACAGGCTTGGCAAATGAGCCCCAGGTCTAATTCATACAAGGAAAGCACTCTATACACTCCCAGGATCTCACCCTTAGAACTGAGACCAGGCATGCCTGTATAGAATGCTAGGATTAAAGGTATGCAGCACCCTGTTCATATTCACTTAAGTGTTTTAAACCAATGATTAAGAAACCTCAACTGAGCCAGGCAGTTCGCTTTGAGTTTGAGGCTGGCCTGGCCTAAAAAGTGAGTCCAAGACAGAGCCTGTCTCAAAACAAAAATAAAAAGAAACCTCAACTGTGGGGTGACTTAATGACATTCCCGGAAGATTTAAAAACCCATCCTGGTGTGGTAAAGCACACCTTTAATCCCCACTACTCAGGAGCAGAGGCAGATCTTTTGAGGCCAGTCTGGTCTACAAGAGTCCAGGGCTACACAGAGAATCCCTGCCAACACCCCAACACCCCAAAAACAGGTGATGCTGGCCCATACCTTTAATCCCATCACTTGGGAAGCAGAGACAGGCAGATCTGAGTTTGAGGCCAGCCTGCTCCAAGCTAGCCAAGGCTATAGAGGATCAAAAAAACAAAACCACCCCAGGCTAAGGCCTCAGTGCTAACCAACCAGCGTGGCCCATTCTGCCAGTTCTCTCATGCCTCATACACCCCCTAAGTAGGCCAACCCAGAAACCCTCACAGCTAGCCCAGGAAGTTGTATTCCTTAATCTTCCTTCCAGCCCTCAAGATTCCTGTGATAGTTACAGTATTTGGGACCAAATATTTTACCTTCTAACTTGATACCAGCCCCCAGAAAACCATTAAGGAACAATAACTAGACGTTGTAACTGATGGCTTGAGTCCCACTTGGAAGGCAGACTGACTTAAATAAAAAGCGTTTCAATAGAACACTGGCTGCCCTTCCGGGAACAAGGCTAGCCCCAGGGAACCCCAGCTCCCTCTTCTGGTCTCCCAGGGAGCTACACCTGGGGCAGACAAACATGCAGGCAAAATACAATTAAATAAGACTTTTTTTTTGTAGACCAGGCTGGCCTCGAACTCAAGAAATACGCCTGCCTCTGCCTCCTGAGTGCTGGGATTAAAGGTGTGCGCCACCAACAAAGCCCTCTCAATGTGGAATCCTAAAATCACAGCTCTGGGGAAACTCAGACGAGGACATGCATAAACTCAAGGGCTGCCTTACCCATAGAGCATATAGACAACTCAGTGATACTTCGAGCAAATTAAGGGGGAGGGCACACAGAGCTTAGTGGAAAGCTGCTATTTTTAAACCGCACACCCAACACAGATTCCTGGTCAGCATTCTCCCTTCATCACTAAGACTGTGCACTGTCACACCAGTGTGTATGAATCTGGCACATAGCTCAGCCTTCTGCATACCTGCATCTGGGCCATAATTATAACCAAGCGAGCACCTCAGCCATTAATACATATTTTCTCTTAACAAAACAAGGAGAATGACCCCAGTCCAAAAAAAAATCTTTACGTTCCTTTATTGGAGCACGATTCCTGACGTATACAGTGATGTATTTACTAAACAGAGTCCTGTGCAGAAATTACACACTATCCATCTAGACAGATTTTGGTTACACTTTGCCTATCGATGGAGTAGTTCCATTTATAAAGTTTTATACATCAAAAAGCTTTGAATTTGACCAGGCTGTCCATTAATCATCTCTGAAAAAGTGGCATTTAATTTTAGCTCTATTTTACAGCATTAAAAAGCTTATGCATCAGGTAGCTTCCAAAACATTGTTCTCTGCACGATGGCGCTGAGCACACAGCTCTCTTCATCCCCAGGACTCAGTCATATCTGAGAGCTTCTGCTACATACCTGGGACAGAATGCTCCCGGCCACCGGGTGGACTGCTTACTCTGACAGCCCACCTTCTTGGCCAGTTCACACTGCCAATGAAGACACGCCAGCAGCAGCAGCAGTCTTTCGTACAGATGGCATTAGAGCAACAGGTCAGTGACACAGTGGGAGCAAGTGCTGTCATAATATCCAGGTAACTAAAGGCCCATTTAAAAAATGCCAAATTGAGATAAAAATCAAGGGTACAAGTCCATGGCAGCAAACTGTACCCACATCACTCAGTTACAGAGACATTAAGACATGATTCAAATCCCTTTAACTCAGTCTGCATAGCCCTGAGGTCATCCTGCAAAGTGCGTATCAAAAAATACCAAGTTAGGGAGGCAAAGTTTGACTTGATGTCCTTATCTGCAGGTCAAACTTGGAAGGTCATATTGAGCATCTGTTCTGACAGAAAGGCATCGGGTCCTTGTGTACACACTGGTTTTATTGTAACAAAGCAACTTGTACACATCAACATTTAAAATGAGCATCTTTTTCCTTCCAGTGAAAACCAAAAAAAGAAAAAAGAAAAATAAAAGAAAATAAACTTACAACAGAGAATGTCAACTCCAAATCAAACCCTACAGGTTCTGCTGATTCTCCCATTGAGTGGCAGGGCTCAAGTCATCGTTAGGAGAGAATTTTATTTAAAAGTGTCACCTTAAACTGCAAGGATGTCTGTTCAACATCACAATTAAACATGCCAAAGGAGAAGCCATGTTGTCAAAATGCCCACTTAACCCCCCCAGACACCTCAAACCCACCCTTTGCTGACCTTCTATATACCCCCCCTTTTTTTCTTTTTCTTAAACAAGAGAAAGTAGACAGATACATGTTGGTAAATGCTAACTGTCTGTATTCACATAGAGACACAGTGTAATCTCTGAGCCCAATATACAGAGAAAGGAAAAAAAGCTAGAATTCTATTCACTACTACACAGGGGCCTAACACCCTCCAGCAGAGCCAAGAGAGCTGGAGGGCTTCTCTTTTTCCCAAGCACGGTATTGGTATTGAACCCACAGTTTTTGAGACAAGAAAGGATAAAATGAATTTAGGACAGAAAAGTGGAGATCCTTTTCCTGTTATATTTTGCTCAAGGTATTTTCCCCAAATAAGCTGAGAACCATGGTGTTAAGAGAGACCTCGAAACAGGGCGACTGAGCACAAGAGGGGGAGGGAAATGACTGCAACTTGCTCCCAGGGACTGGAGAAAATTAAAAAAATAAAAAGAAAATAAAAAAGAAGGTTGGAATCCATCGGTCTTCTGTGCTAGTCATCCTCGCCTTCGTCCTCCTGAAAGAACAAGCCAGTCAGCCATTAGGGCCCGTCCTAAGACATTCCATCAGCTTTTGGACAAAGAGCAAACCTTACCAAACATTGACTACTCACTTCCTTTGAGCACCTGGGGGGAGGGGCATGCTCACAGACTAAGAGCGCTTCAGGCCCCTGCCAGCACTAAGTGGCTCACCAGCCATCACCCACCATTTAGTGCCAGGGATTCTAAGTGCACAGACATACGTGTAGATACCTCACCCATACATACAGAATTCAAAAACACAAGCACGCCAAGATGTTACCATCCCATCTCCCTCAATCTCCCCATTTTTGGCCAGATTTTATAGTGTTAGTTTTTTGGGTTTGTTTGTTTTTAAAATATTTATTATTATGTATACAGTATTCTGCCTGCATTGTACACCTGCAGGCCAGAAGAGGGCACCAGATCACATAGATATAATTGCCAGGACTGAACCCAGGACCTTTGGAAGAGCAGGCGGCACTCTTAACTACTGAGCCATCTCTCCAGTACTTTGTTTTGAGCAGGGTTTTTCTGTGTTGACAGCCCAGCTGTTGTGGGCTCACTTTGTAGACCAGGCTGGCCTGGAACTCAGAGATCCACCTGCCTCGGCCTCCAGAGTACTGGGATTAAAGGCGTGCACCACCACACCCAGCACTTTCCTTTTTGAGTTGGTGGCTTACTATGCTCAGCTTTTACCAAGTCTTATTATATTCTATAGGCAATCTCCAAAGAAATCGGCAACTCGGGTTCCCTTACCTCTCCTTCCTCCCCTTCATCATCATCTTCATCTTCTTCACCTTCATCCTCATCCCCTTCTTCATCAATATCTTCCAACCCTTCCTCCTCTTCGTCATCATCATCATCATCTTCTGCCTCTCCTTCTTCATCCTCATCCATATCAGGAACCTTAAAAAGCCAGGCAACGTCCTTGATGAACTCACTCAGTGGGGCGGGACGTACCACCACCTCAAGCCAATAAACACCAACTCACCAAATAGTACTGCAAGGGATTTGGCCAAATGTCGTCTTTGATGACCTCTCCTAACTCATCGGCACCCGCGTCAGAGTGGTCGGTGAACCAGGTGAAGAAGCTCTCTGGCTCTTCATGCTGCCGCTTCCTGCTAGCCTTATTCTGTGTTTGACTTGAGCGCTTTGTCAAATCCTAAACAAAAACATCAACACTCCATTAGCTTCCAAAGCACAACAAACATCAGCAGAAGACCATGTTCCTAAGAACAAGTACAAAATGTACACTTAGTGAAGGTTAGTCTTATAACCTGTGTTCACAGGACATATCATCAACTGATTTCATAAAATCACTTCCACAAAGTCTACAAAGTCAGATCAGTGTCTCCAAAAATAATAATCAAAAGGGTTTAGGTATAGAAGACACTGTAGTACAAAAACAAGCTTTTTGTATGACTAGTATTGTGCTCCTCTGCACACTGTGATGTCTGCACTTTTTACCCAGTAATCTCCCGAGGCACTGAGCACTCGTCAATAGGTCTAGCTAAGCCATGATAGACAAAATACCTTTCCAGATTTCCATTTGATTTCTGTGGACTTTGAAGATGGGTCACCACTCTCATTCAGATGAAATTCTTTGGAGAGAACTTTATTTTCAAAGTATGGATTTTCATCAAAATACTGTAAAAGATGGAAAGATCAGAAATCAATAGACAGTTTTCATAACCTAAGCACATATTCATTGTAATAGTGGCAAACAGGATGTTAGTTAGGTACTTACAAAATCTATTCTGTAACCTGATTTAATGTCTTCAAATTCTGTCACTTCCACTCTGGTCAAATAATGCAGAGCCTCTTCATCCTCCTCCCCAAGCAGTGCGGAAACTAGAGAAGCAACCCGGATCAGTTCACACTTGACAGGGTAACTACTTAATGCCCCCTATTAAATGTCTAAAAAGTCAGTGAGCAACTTTTAAGTTTCTTCTTTTTTTAGTTTTTTGTCTCTCTGTGTAGCCTTGGCTGTCCTGGACTCATTTTGTAGACCAAGCTGGCCTCAAACTCACAGAGATCTGCTTGTCTCTGTCCCCCAAGTGCTGGGATTAAAGGCGTGCACCACCACACCCAGCTTAACTATCTTCTTTCTAAT
Organism: Acomys minous; assembly: GCF_964271855.1. Taxonomy (NCBI): domain Eukaryota; kingdom Metazoa; phylum Chordata; class Mammalia; order Rodentia; family Muridae; genus Acomys; species Acomys minous. The sequence goes on along the minus strand of NC_140491.1, from coordinate 67,632,189 downwards.
AAACAAATGCCCCAGCAGCCATCAGTAACTAATGTTGACCTACTACACACCTTGTGGATGGTTGACAAATGTTGTTACCCAAAAATTTGGGATTTTGGCGATCAATTCTGACCTCTTCTGAAAAAATGGTTGGCGGAGTTTGTTATATTTTTGTTCTACTTTCAAAATTTCCTCACTGGCTTGTTCATTAAGTCTGAAACAAATGAAGACAAGTTGGATGTTAATATAAACTATTCAAGACTACAGACCATGCATTCTTTCTTTCTGGCTTTAGGACTGCAAGTATCTATTTATAGAAGCAGACTAGCTCATCCCAGAGAGTAGAATCAAAACGATGGTTAAAAGTCAATTCTCAAATTGACATTTGGGAACATTGTTGCTTTGGGAAGGCAATCAGCCTCCCATGCCTCTCTGGGAACCAAATGACTGTGTTCCAACTATCTCCAGTATTGTTAACATTGTGTTTCAATATACTCTTATTTTTCTTTTTTGGTTTTATGAGTGAGATTTCTCTGTGGCTCTGGCTGTCTTGGAGCTTACTCTGTAGAACAGAATGACCTGGAACTCAAGACACACATCTGCCTCCAAGTGCTGGCATTAAAAGGCCTGTGCCACCATTGCTCAGCCTCCAGTAAAAGTGAAGATGTTAACAATGGAACAAGCAACACTGCAGTCCTTGAACGCATACCTGATCCACAGTCTCCCTGCATCTGAATGGTGAGGTATGATTACTTGAAGCCAGGAATCATGACCAGACTGAGAAACAGGACTTAAAGAGCGTTTATTCACCAAAACCTTCCTGTGATTGACTTGATGGCCAATGAGACCCATGAGAAAACTTCCATAATGTGAATTCAATGAAATTACCTGTCTATTTCATTTTGTACTTCATCAATATGTTCAATTGCTTCTTGCTGTTCTTTTTCTGCAAAACAAAAAGGAATGTAAGACTCAACACTAATTACAAGCTACACTTCCTGATCCTACGAGTGAACTCTAACAGTGAAGCTGCTAGAAGTGTGCTTCCTACAAAGCATGCTCCCCACGTGTTCAAGCATGCAGTTGACAAATTACTTTCTCGTTACCCGACCGTTCGCAAATTTAAAGTATCTCTGCCAGGCTCCGCAGAAAATGCTTCATTACTGGACTACTTTTTAAAGTTTCCTTACAAAGATCCAATCAGTGGCCTTCATTATAAAAGGTGATCGAGAGAGACTTAGCCTCATTCAGAAATTCATGCTTATTACTAATCACACTACACATTTGCAATAGAATGGTGCCAGCTGCTAACTTAATGTGGAAATCAATCCATGGCCGTAATACAAACTAGGATAGTACTAACTGGTACAACCACTTAAAAACAAAAACAAAAACAAACAAAAAACAAAAAACCACCGCTCTTAATCTATGATTATCAACAAAGACCAGTTAGTCACCAAATTACCAGTCCTGTTTGCAGACTTAAAAATGTGAACCTTATCCCAACCTGACCATACCCCTCCAACCCATTCCTGATTGAGACTGTTCATCCTACGCCACTGCGCAGGATTCCTGAACACACTTACTAGAAAAAGGACATCCAAAAACTAGGGAGGCATAAGGAGAAAAGGGGGTGTGCTCCTAATTCGTGCCCTTTTGTCCGGTGAGGGCTTTTACAAAGCCAAGTGGGCGTGAAGGGGTCCGTTCGCCCGGTTCATTTCCGGTAACTAGCCTTAGGATCGATCAGCAGCGGCCCCCTGCTACAAAAACGACCCTCCCGGAGAGGACTGGACGTCCTAAGAGCCCTTGAAAGCCCCTGCGTCGCTCAACCTCCCGGCCAGATTCCGCGCACCCCCGGCGCGCCCGAGTGTGCCTGGCCCACGTGGGGTGTGCTACCCGCGCAGCCCAGAGCATCCTCTCGCCGGCTCCGCGCCCCTACCCCGCCCCAGACCCTTGCTCCCGGGTCCCGCCACGGAGCCGGCTCCGGGCGGGAAGCAGGACGGCGTGAGAGGCCGGGCCGTAGGGCTGCGTCCGGCCGCACCATGTGGCGGCGGCGGCGGCTGATGGGAGCGAGGCATCATGGCGGAGCACAATAAAGAGAGGCTTCTCGGGAGGGAGGGAGGGGGAGGAGAGCGCGGGCGGGGGGAAGGGGGGGTCTCCGCCCGCCGCGCAGGCCGCAGCGCCCCCCGCCTCGCCCGCCGCCACCCCGGGCCCCCGGCCCGCGCCACACACACACACACAAAAAAAAGGCGCCGGCTCCGCGGTCCCCGCAGCCCCCGCGGGCCCGGGCCGAAGATGGCGGCGCGGCCGGGCCCCCGCCGCGCCCGGTCCTCACCTGCGGTCTCGTCGGCCCCGTCGTGATTGGAGTTGAGCTCCTTTTTACTGACTTTGGCCGTCGGCGCAGACATGGTGCCCTCCGCGGTCGGGGCGGGGAGCGGGGAGGGGGAGCGAAGGGACGGCCAAGGGGGCGGCCAGCGGCTTCCCCTCACGCCACACGCGCGGCGCCCGCTCGCTCGCTCCGGCCGCCTCCTCCCGGCGCTCACTTGCTCGCCCTCCCCCTGGCTGCCTGGCGCTGCCCACGGGGCCTGACGCCGAGGCAGGCCCAGGCGCGTTGTGGCGGGCCCCTGGCCCGGGCTCTCGCTGAAGGCGGGGAGGCGGCGGCGGCGGCTCGACTGGGCTCCTTGACTCGCGCCCCGCGCTCCGGCTCGCTTCTCGATTGCCCTGAGCCGCCTCCTCCTCCTCCTCCTCCTCCACCACTACCTCCTCCTCTTCGCGGCGAGGGGCAGGCTGCAGAGCGCAGGCGCGTCAGGCCTGCGCAAGTCCCGCCCCCGGCCGGAGAGGCTCGCGCCGCGCAGCCATTGGCTGGGGCCGCGGGCCAGGGGGCGGGGCCGCGGCGGAGGAGGGGGTGGTGGCGGTGGGGACACTGGGGCCTGGACGAGAGGCGGGAGGAAGCAGCTCAGCGACGCATGGTCTGGGCCCCGCGCGCGCGCGGCGCTCCTCTCCCCTCCCCTCCCCCGCACTCCGCTTCTGCGGCCGGCCCGGGACGTTCGCGCGCCGCGCGGTACCTTGGGGGGCGGGGCCTCCTTCTCTTTCCCCCCCCCCCCCAAATACCCGCGCATCACGTGGTGGCTGAGCGGCTTCCCTTTGCGGGGCTGCCCGGGGGGCGCCGGAGAGGGGGGCGCGCGCAGCCCCTAGAACCAACAGGCCTAGGGGAGTACCTTGGCTACACGCAGGGGCTTGAGTTCTGTACCCGAGGCACCTCGCTCTTCATCCTCCCCCCCCCCTTTTTTAAAGATGGATAAGCTATGGTCCCACTCAAACTCTAAGCTCTAAGCTCATATGCGAAGCCACAAGCAGTTCATCTAGACAGTGTGCTACTCACATGGCCCTCCTGTATGTCCCCTTGGGCCAAGTCAAGCCTCCTCGCTGCTCTCAGTTCTGAAATTTTAAAAGCTGTCACACGTCATACTTAAACAGAACCACACTAATGTTTAGGTCCCTCGAACGTAGTAAATGAATGTCGTTCTGCCACAGGTGCCCACCTCCGCGGTGAGTGGGGCGCTTTTTTGGAGAATACAGATGGCAGAATGTTTAAGCTTCTAAAACATCGATGGCATAAAATAAACAGGAAAAAAGAAAGTTTTAGATTAAAAGTCCTTAAGCACTATGTCAGGAGGTTTTCCCAAGACTTGAAAAGAGAGCAACTCTGTCTTCCTGGACCACAACACGTGGTCCTGAAGCAACCAGAAACCTCTCTACCTGGGTGTTCTGCAACTTGACCTATGCACTTTCCAGCATACCTGCTTTATTATCGGCTCTTAAAGATAAACCTGTGTGGCTTGCTTTAATAGTCAAGACATTCATGGTAGGAAATCAATAAACATAAAATACACCATACACAGTTCATGCTGAGAGAATACAAATTGTCTTCATGCACGCCTCCAACTCCCGAAAACTCACTAAGCCTACCTGGTGCACTTTATGCTCAAATTCGGTGAATTCCATTCATCTGTTCTAACTGATAAACCTAACCCTCGAAGAACCTCTTACCCTCACAGCTCCCAAGCACAGGGACCTCCAGCACATATAAGGGAAAAGGTCTGACGCTAAGACTGCTAATACTTTCACCAAAGACAGTTCCAAGGCAGAGTTGCAAAGAAATTCCATAAACAAAACCAAGCAAGTAAAGACTTAGGAAACTGAGGCTAGACTGGGTCACAATGTGCAGTTGTCTCAAAAAAACAGGTCATCCAATGCATGCCCTGCCTCACCAGTCATTACCCTAGGCCTCGGCTGCCATTAGCTGTATTTTCAGATAACCCTCGTAAAATATTAAGTAGGTTTTACAGATAATTATTCTTGGGACACTTGAGAATTGAACCTAGGGCTTGGTGCCCACTAGGCAAGTCACCCAATCATCCATGCCCCCTACCCCGCCCCAGCCTCAAACTGAACTCATACAAGATACAACGTGCACTTTACAGATAAACCAAACTGTGAAGTGATCAGGATGAAGCCCGGGTCTTGTGCTTGGCCATGTTGTCATGGGCCACCCAGCCTCGCAGCCCTAACCCCAACAGTCACAGCCGGGCACAGTGGCACATGCCTTTAATCCCAGCACTTGGGGACCTCAGGGGCCAACAGATCTCTGTTGGAGACAGAAGCCCCATCTCAAAAAGCCAATGCCCCCCCCCCAAAAAAAAGCAACAGCGGAACGCCTTTAATCCCAGCACTCAGGAGGCAGAGGCAGGTGGATGGCTGTAACTTCCAGGCCAGCCTGGTCTATAAAGCAAGTCTAGGACAGTCAAGGCTACACAGAGGAACCCTGTCACAAAAACCAAATAATAATAATAATAAATTAATTGGTGGGTTTTCTTTTGTGGGGGCCTGGAACTAGCTATGTAGACAGGGATGGCCTTGAACTTGTGCCTTTCCCACCCAAACCCCCCTCAACCTTTTAAATGTGGCACAACTGACAACAAAGCTTGACACAATCCTATAAGAATGACTGTTTCTTTCCCTTTGTATTATTATAAAACAATTTCAAATTTTTTTATTATTTTAAAAGGTTCTTTTTTTAAATATATTTTATTTATTGTATATGAGTGTTTTATCTGCAGAAGAGGGCATCAGATAACATTATAGATGGTTGTGAGCCACCATATGGTTGCTGGGAATTGAACTCAGGACCTCTGGAAGAGTAGCAGGTGGTAGGTACCCTTAACCTCTGAGCCATCTCTTCAGCCCCTCAAATTATTTTTATTTTACATGTAAGAGTGTTTTGTCTGCACATATGTAAGTGTACCATGTGTAAAGAAGGCCAGGAGTTACAGGTGGTTGTGAGCCACCATGTGGGTGCTGGAACTAAGTCCATATGCTTGACAAGCCTGAAAGTGCTCCTAAGCACTGAGCCTCCTCTCCAATCTTTCTTTTTTTTACCTACAAGCCATACCTCATCACAGTGACTTTACCAGCCACTGCAAGGTGTGAAAAAGGTTGGTCTGAAAACTGGTGTTTTCAACCACAAAACCTGGATCACAGGTTGGTGCCCGAGACCCGCAGCGTGTTATCAGAAGACTTGATCTACAGAAGATACAAGGGGCCTTCTTCTGATTAGGAACTGGTACACAGGAGGGCAGTCCTGTCAGTACTGGAGAGGCTGGGGCATGGAAGCTATCGGGTAGCCACTAAGCAATGCCTCATCCACATGCTGCGGTACTGAGAGGCTGGGTCCACTGCCTGACAGGCCAGCCGGAGTCCACTGAGCACAGGGAGGTGGTCACACCCTCCTACCCCTTGTGGCTTGGCTCTTTCTGCCAGCAAACTGCAAGACCAGAAAGGTTCGCTCACAGTTTGCTTCTGACAAGAGGGGTAGGATTTACCAGCCTCCTCGAGGGGGACTCAGTATGCTGGTCTTCACTAAGTCTCAGCAAGCTCTAAGAAAAAAGGGTGGTGTTTGCCTAGTGTGGATGCAGCAAGTCCTGGTCTCCACACCCAGGAGTTTGACGGTGCTCGCCCGCAATTGCAGCTCTCTGGATCAGAAAGCTCAAGGTCATCCTCACTGACTGACAAGTTTCAGCAACTTCAACCTTATCTTTATAAAAAATGAGTGGCCCGGCATGCTGGCGCACGCCTTTAACCCCAGCACTCGGGAGACAGAGGCAGGCGGATCTCTCTGTGAGTTTGAGGCCAGCCTGGTCTACAAAGTGAGTCCAGGATAGTCAAGGCTACACAGAGAAACCCTGTCTCGAAAAACAAAAAAAACAAAAAAAAAAATTAAAAAAAAAAAATCTGGTTTGGCCCGGCGTGGTGGCGCACGCCTTTAATCCCAGCACCCGGGAGGCAGAGACAGGAGAATCAATGTGAGTTCGAGGCCAGCCTGGTCTACAAAGCCATGTCCAGGGCAGCCAAGGCTACACAGAGAAACCCTGTCTCGAGACAAAAAAAAAAAGAAAGAAAGAAAGAAAGAAAGAAAAGCAAGACTGAGCGAGACACAGCAAAGGGAATCCGGCCAGGAAGTATTGAGATACCGACTCCACTTGGTGTTCCTTCCACCCGTGACTCTAAACTTGAGCCAAATCCACACACTTCCCCTTCGACGTCCCTGTCCTGTAGACGCAGTCCATGCGGGAAAACTCCACCACACCTGGACATAGGAACGCGAAAAGTGCAGCCGCGAAAACCCAGATCTTAATGGAAATTGGGAGAAGTGATAGGATGTGCTGACTCCGGGCGCGACCCACAGCGCTTCTGATAAGGGACTCAGGCTCCGAGGGTGGAGAAGCTGCAGAGCGATCTCCGTCCCCAACACAAGTTAGTTTCCCGGCAGAGGGCAAGTCGGCGTCTGGGCCGACATTCTAGGTGCTAGAGGGAGGCCACCCCTTTGGGGACCCTGGAGAGGTAGGTGGGGAACCAGCGGGCAGGGTCGCCCGGACCGGAAGTCTTAGTTAGTACCTGGAGGGCTACCAAGAGGCTATGTCTTAAGGCTAAGGAAGGTCACGTGACTGGCTTTGCTCCGGCAGGATGGGAGAAGGAAGCCGGGAGCCGCACGCGGTGGTAGTAATTCAGGCCAGAGTTACCGGCCGGCGGCTTTCTGCAACAGGGAGACGGACGTGGGAGGGCTTTCATTTCCAGGACTGGGGAGCGGAGGGATGGGGAAACCTCAGCCTCGTGCATTTACCGGGGCAGAAGCCCCACAGGAGTGAGTTGGGTAGGGGGGGGCTGGGAAGGGCAAGTGAGTCCCACGTGGTGTCCCGGGCCGGAGGAAGTGCCCTCTGCACGGCTTTCCCAGTTCCGCGCGCTCTGCTACTTCACTCCCCGCCGCCCCGAGCAGAAAGCTATCTACGAGCGTTTGTGCGGGGGGGGGGGGCACGGGAGGGGGAGAGTTTCCCATCTCCAGAAGGATCGGACGGGAGAGGGGGGCGGTAAAAAAAAAAAAAAGCCATTCACGGAGTTGATCACCAAGGAAACGCAATGGAGGAACTTACCTCCTTCCGGCAGGCCGGGAGAGGCCGACGCGTTCTCCAGCTTCGGGGCAGGAGAGCGTTTGAGTTTCTTGGGCGGAGGCGCGTTCGCGGTTTGCCGTTTCGGAGCCATGGCACGAGGAAGGTGGTCTGAAGCCAGAGGGCAGAGACCCGATGTTCACAGCAGGAAGGAACTCGCAGGAACTGAGGCGGCCTCGCAGCCGCCCTGCCCGCGGGGGATATTTACATGACAGTGGGACACACACCCCCACGCCCCTTCTCCCAGCCTCCTCCTCCTCCCTCCAATCAGCAGAAACTTCTTTGAGTTGCTCTCGGCGGGGGCTTCCTGGCGTTGGAGGAGGGGGCGGCTTCTGCGAGTGCAGCGCGGGGCTGCCTTTGAACCCCGGGTTGCACCGGGAAGCCGGCGGTGGATGGCGCTGCCTGGTCCCCCCTCTCCGCACCCCCCCCCCCCAGAGCCCCTGCGCTGTACTGCCCGGCCCCCATCGGGAGTTCTTCCTCTTTCCCTTCACCCCTCCAGTTTGGTGTCGGGGAGACTGAGATACGTGCCGCTGTTGCCTCACCTCAGCCTGGAACATTCTTCACTTTTCTCCCAACCCCCAACTCGTGCGTCTGGCTAGACGACTTCCCAGCCTGCAGACCGCCGCTTGGAGGGACGGATGAGTGTTGGAAGAAAAGGGATTCCCAGGCGAGAATTACTAAAGTCGGCGGCGGGGGAGGAGAGGGAAGACTTGGCTCAGCCATTCCATCCACTCCAGAGAAGTAAAATGCGCTGGCTCAGACTGTAATCTGGTTTGGTTTGGTTTTTCGAGACAGGGTTCCTCTCTCTGGAGCCCTGGCTGTCCTGGAACTCACTTTGTAAGACGAGGCTCCCTCGCCTTGAACTCACAGACATCCACCTGCCTCTGCCTCCCGAGATCGGGGTAAAAGGCGAGCCCCACGACCGCCCAGCGTTAGCCTGTAATCTTTGCGCTCAAGTTGAGGCCGAAGGATCCCAGGTTTCAGACCAGCCGGGAATACAGTGCAAGACCGTGTCCCACAAAACTAATAGGGAACATAAAATAATAACGTGTGTGTGTGTGGTGTGCTGGGGTTAAAACCAATGCCTTCAGCACGCTAACATTACTACCCAGCTACACCTTGTTCCTGCAGTGCAGGGAGGACTACAGATCATTTGGCTTGGGTGTCACGCAGATAATAAGGAACAAATGTGCAGAGTGTGGCTCAGCAAAAGTGCATGAGCCGTGCGTGGTGGCGCTCGCCTTTAATCCCAGCACTTTGGGAGACCAGAAGCAGGCAGATTTCTGTGAGTTCGAGGCCAGCCTGGTCTACAGAGCGAGTTCTGGGACAGCTACAGCTGTTACACAGAGAAATCTTGTCAACAAAAACATTAAAAATGGGGAGCTGAGCCGGGCGTGGTGGCGCACGCCTTTCATCCCAGCACTCGGGAGGCAGAGGCAGGAGAATCTCTGTGAGTTCGAGGCCAGCCTGGTCTACAAAGCGAGTCCAGGACAGCCAAGGTTACACAGAGAAAACCTGTCTCAGAAAAAGAAAAACCAAAATATAAAAACAATAAACTACAAAAAAAACAAAACAAAAAGATCTGACTCAAAAAAATTGTCTGCTGTCACACAGATTCCCATATCCCTCAATCAATAATAATAGTGATAATTAATGATAACAACCACTATAATAAACAAATCCTGGAAGCCAGAAGTAAGGGAGCAAAGGCCAGAGCCACACATTCAGGCCTTCCCGGTGCTTTCCTCTCCAGCTCCCACATCTTCCCTTCCTGGATTTCCAGAGCTTGTTACTAGGCAACAGACACACCTGGCCTGACTCCATTCCTGAACGACAGACTGTAGGGGTCTTGTTAGGGTGGGGTACAACATAAATGGCCTCTCCCTAGCCCACCTAACAGGCAGCTGGTCCCGAGAAGATAAGTGTCCCTGAGCTTGTGTCCCCAAGCAAGGTGTTCTGAACCACCCCACAGGCAATCCATGGAACACAGTAATAATAAATACAAATTTTTAGATTTTTATCTATTTTTATTATGTATACAGTGCTCTGTGTGCATGTACACCTGCACACCAGAAGAGGGCATAGGATCTCATTATAGATGGTTGTGAGCCACCATGTGGTTGCTGGGAATTGAACTCAGGACCTTTGAAAGAACAGCCAGTGCTGTTACCCTCTGAGCCATATCTCCAGCCCCATAAATAAAATTTAAGAAATAAAATTAAAAAAATCAAAGCCGGGCGTGGTGGCGCATGCCTTTAATCCCAGCACTCTGGAGGCAGAGGTGGGCGGATCACTGTGAGTTCAAGGCCAGCCTGGTCTACAAAGTGAGTCCAGGACAGCCAGGGCTACAGAGAGACCCTGTCTCGAAAAAAAAAAATAATAAAATAAAATAAAATTAAATAAATAAATAAATAAATAAATCAAATGGCCAGGCGCTGGTGGCACACGCCTTTAATCTCAGCAGTTGGGAGGCAGATCTCTGAGTTCAGGGCCAGCCTGGTCTCCAAAACGAGTCCAGCTTACACGGAGAAACCCTGTCTGGATAAAAAGAAAAGAAAGATAGAAAATCAAATAAGTAAGTAAAGAAAGCAATCTGGGGGCTGGAGAGATGGCTCAGTGGTTAAGAGCACTGCCTGCTCTTCCAAAGGAGCCGGGTTCAATTCCCAGCACCCACATGGCAGCTCACAACTGTCTGTAATGCCAAGATCTGACAACCTCACACCAATGCACATAAGTTAAAATTAAATAAAATATTTAAAAAAAAAAAGAAAAGAAAAGAAAGCAATCTGGGTGAGGTAGAACATGCCTACAATCACACAGATAGAGGGATCTCTGAGTTCTAGGCTAGCCTGATCTACAAAACAAAGTCCAAGCCAGCTAGGGCTACGCAAAGAAACCTGGCTCAAGAAAAAAAATTCAGACAAAACAAAATGTGTACACTGGAGAGATAGCTCAGAGGTTAAGGGTACTGGTTGTTCTTCCAGAGGTCCTGAGTTAAATTCCCAGCAACCACATGAAGGCTTACACTATCTATAATGTGATCTGATGTCCTCTTCTGGTCTGCAGGCATAATACTGTATGCATAATAAATAATTATTTTTATTTCTTGGGTTTTTGAGACAGGGGTTCTCTGTGTAGCCTTGTCTGTCCTGAACTCACTTTATAGACCAGGCTGGTCTACACACACAGGCTGGTCTACACCACAGTGATCCACCTGCCTCTGCCTCCCGAGTACTAGGATTAAGGGCATGCACCACCATGCCTGGCTTAATAAATAAATCTTTAAAAAATAAAAAATTTAAGTACATTTTACATACTAAGCTCATACATATTTTCCACATATTATAAAATATTTTCCCCAGGTTGCTATTTGCTGCTCTTCTTCTTTGTAAGCTCAATTTTCTTAACTATATTTTATAATGAACTTATTAAAGGAGCCTACCTCCCTTACCACCGGACTAATCCAAACAATAGGAAAAGGAGATTAAAGAACACAATAATGAAACCTTAAGGATATTAAATTAATATTAATAAGGATACTAAATTCACCTGGCAGAGTCAGCAGGCCCTCAGCAAACCAGCAATCCTACCAAAGTTGCTGCTGGAACTTGGAATAGGAGGGGAGCCTCAAGCCTCCGCTTGAGTCCAAAGCCTTGAAGCTTTCCCTGGGGCAGTTCTCTCTAGGAACATCTCTTGAAGTGTTGCGATCAGCAGCCTAAACAACCCCAGATCCTCTCTCCCAAGCCTTTCCTCTCGGACTCTGATGTGTATCTCTTCTCAGAGTCTCTACTAGGATGTTTTCAGCTGGCAACATCCAAGCTCCCCGACCAAGTGGTAACTTCTAAGGGGATGGACATCCTGCTCTCTCACAAGTCTGTTCCCCATCCCACACTTGGGATCAACACGAAAACATGTTTATCTCTCCTACACTCCTTAGTGAGTTCTAACTGAGGAGGAGGACCCTGTAAAATATTTGTTTGTACATAGTGAGGTCAGTCTGATACTTCGTTTGTTTGTTTGTTTGTTTGTTTGTTTGTTTTGAGGGGAAGGGAAGGTTTCAAGGCAGGGTTTCTCTGTGTAGCCCTGGCTGTCCTGGACATGCTTTGTAGACCAGGCTAGCTTCAAACTCACAGAGATCTGCCTGACTCTGCCTCCCAAGTGCAGGGATTAAAGGCGTGCGCCACCATGCCTGGCCTACACTTTTGATTGGTTTCTCTGTGTAGCCTTGACTGTCCTGGACTTCCTTTGTAGACCAGACTGTCCTCCAACTAACAGAGATCCGCCAGCCTCTGCCTCCCGAGTGCTGGGATTAAAGGCGTGTGCCACCACTGCCTGGCTACACTTGCTTTTTTTTTTTTTTTAATCAATTTGCAACTGTAGGGGGGGAGGGGGATGGCAGCTGGAGCAGCAGCAGCAGCAGCAGCAGCATCAACATCAGCAGCATCAATGCAAGACTATAATCCCAGCATTCAGGAGGCAAAGGCAGGCGGCTCTCCGAATTTAAAGCCAGCATGGTCCACAGAATGAGTTCCAGAACAGTCAGGGATACACAAAGAAACCTTGTTCTGAAAACCGTAAATAAACACGCATGTACATACACACATACACACATGGCTTCTCTGTCCCTTTAGTGTTACATGTGAGTGTCACTGTGTGTATATGATCTCGGGGCTGACACCAGGTGTTGAAGCTGGGAGCTCATCCCTGGCGCTGGCGACTGTCTCTGGCACTCAATGTTCCTTACCGTCTCCTGGTTCTGTGTGTGTGACTGGAGCACGGTGAGATTTCCCTGTCAGGGTGTCAATTGACCTTATAATTTCTCCAGGTCTTGTTTAGGCGATTGTATGTGGGGTCATGGGTGAAACTTCCCTGCTATTGGCTGGCATTCCATGCATGTGCCGCCATGCCCAGCAGACATTTTCCTCAAATGATCTCTGCTTTTCCTCAGCTGGCTTTTCTTCTTACGCCTTCATACTTTCTCTGTTTTTATTTACAGGCGAGTTCTCAGGTGGCTCTGGGGACATAGTTCAAAAGGCTTACTTTTTTCTCCTTACGGCTGTTGACATAGCACAGATCTGAACAGACCTGGCGCTGGGGTGATGGCAAAGGAAATACCAGAAAATGATGTATTTCCGAACATCTGCCTACAAAAAGCACGTTCACTATCAGCATATATCAAGTGTCTAATTCAAGCCAGGCTGTAGGCCTGGCGGTCAATGCTTTGAACAAAATCCACATATAAGAGGCTATCTGGCACATGGGGAGAGGAGAGAGGAGAGGGGAAGCGTTGTGACCAGACAGGGAGACAGACAGAGGATGAGCCCCACAGGAAGAGCACATCCCAGAAAAAAGCAGGGATCGGGGATTCGCAGTGGGAGGGGAGCTCAGGCACTCTGGCTGGGCAGAACTTGTGAACTGTGGCAGTGTTGCTAGGCTTTTCTTCACCTGTGTGTGTGTGTGTGTTTCTGTGTATATGTGTGTATATGCGTAAGTGTGTGTATGTATGTATGTGTGTGTGTATGGATGGATGTGTATATTTGTGTATGTGGTGTGTGCATGTATTTCTGTGTGTGCATATGTATGTGTGAGTGTATATATATGTATATGTTATGTCTGTGGATGTATTTCTGTATGTGCATATGTATGTTTGTGTGTGTATATTTGTGTATGTGTATGTGTATGTGTGACAGCATTGGTGTACTGTTCAGAGGACAACTTGAGGGACTTGTTTCTCTCCTTCTGCCATGTGGATCCCAGAGGTCAACTCGAGAGGTTAGGCTATAGCCACTGAGTCATGAGCCATCTTGTCAGCTGTCCTTTTTGTTGGTACTGTTGTTGGGGTTTTGTTTTTGTGGGTTTTTTTTTGGTTTTTCGAGACAGGGTCTCTCTGTGTTAGCCTGGGCTGTCCTGGACTCACTTTGTAGACCAGGCTGGCCTTGAACTCACAGCGATCCGCCCGCCTCTGCCTCCCGAGTGCTGGGATTAAAGGCGTGCGCCACCACACCCGGCCTATTGTTGGGGTTTTTTTGTTTTGTTTTGTTTTTGTTTTTTGAGACAGGATTTCTTTGTGTAGCCTTGGCTGTCCTGGATTCACTTTGTAGACCAGGCTGGCCTCAAGCTCACAGGGATTCCCCCTGCCTCTGCCTCCCAAGTGCTGGGATTAAAGGTGTGCGCCACCACTGCCCCGGCCTCCCTCTTTCCCCTCCCCCTACCCACGCTTCTCTCTCTTTCTTTTTTTTTTTTTTATTATAAAAAAAAAATCTAGGCAGAGGCAGGTGGATTGCTGTGAGCTTGAGGCCAGCCTGGTCTACAAAGCCAGACTAGAATAGTCAAGGCTACACAGAGAAACCCTGTCTTGGGAAACAAAAACAAAACAACAACAAAAATCTTTAGCCAGGTGTGGTGGCACATGTTTTTAATCCCAGCACTTAGGAGACAGAGGCAAGAGGATCTCTGTGAGCTCGAGGCCAGCCAGGGCTACACAGAGAAACCCTATCTCAGAAAACCATGCCACCACTGCCTGGCGATGTACACATTTTTTATATGTGAATGTTTTACCTGAAAGCATGTATGTATGTATATATGCATGTATGTATGTATGTGCACTACAAACATGCTGGGTGTCCAAGGAGGTCAGAAGAGGCCGTTGGATCTTCTGGAACTGGAGTTAGAGATGGTTGTGAACCCCTGTGTGTATGCTGGGAAACAAATGTGGACTTTCTACAAGGGAAGCAGGTATTCTTAACCACCTAGCCATCTTTCCAGCCTCCTGGGACCACCCATGGTGTGCACTGTTCATCTCAGTACTCCGGAGGCAGGTTGATCTCTGACCTTCAGGACACCCTAGGCGACATTACATGGCGAGGTACCTTAGGATATAGTGAGGTACCTTAGGAGAACCTGACTCAAAAAAATCTTTTTTCTGTTTGATTTTAATGAGCCTTCCTGTGTGGATTCAAGCCACCAGGACACAGGCATCCCTAAACGTCATCTTCTCAGCTGCTCTGTTGAAGAATTTGGCCTTCATCATCTCAAATGGCCTAGGCTTTCTTGTCCCCAGAACTCTAGCCCACATTTAAAGGTTTTATTTTCAGGACTGAAGAAATGGCTCAGCAGTTAAGAGCATGTCTTGCTTTTGCAGAGGACCTGGATTCAGTTGCCAGCACCCACATGGTGACGCACAAGTGTTGTTACCACCAGTTCTGGGGGATCTGACTCCCTTCTGACATCCTTGGGTCCTAGGTACATACATGATACACAGACATACATGTAGACAAAACCTCTGTAAACAAAATAAAACATATAAATCTAAAAACAAATAGTGGAATACAGTTTTTCTCCTTCCCTACTGTGCCTTCCTTCTTTCCTCCCCTGGGGACTGAACCCCAAACCAAAGCTTTGTGCACTTTGGACTCTCTACCCCCACCCTATAGCCTCAGCCCAGAGCAGACTAACTTTCTCTCTCTCTCTCTCTCTCTCTCTCTCTCTCTCTCTCTCTCTCTCTCTTCCTCCTCCTTCTCCTCCTCCATTTTCTTTCCTTCTTTTGAGTTTTCTTTTTTCCTTTCTTTTGAGTCAGGGTTTGTCCTGGACTTGCTTTTTGTAGACTAGGCTGGCCTCTCACCCACAGTGATCCACCTGCCTCTGTCTCTGCCTCTGTAGTGCTGGGATTAAAGGCATGCTCCACCACGCCAGGCTCTTTTGGGTTTTCAAGACAAGATTTCTCTATGTTAACAGTCCTGGATGTTCTGGAACTCTCTTTGTAAACCAGGTTGGTCTGGAACTTACAAAGTTCTGCCTGCCTTTGCCTCCTGAGTGCTGGTACTAAAGTCATGTGCCACCTCTTTAAGCCATTTTCTATGTATGTATGTATTTAAAATTTTTGGTTTTTCTTTCTTTTTTTTTTTTTTTTTTTGGTTTTTTTTTGGTTTTTTGAGACAGGGTTTCTCTGTGTATCCCTGGCTGTCCTGGACTCACTTTGTAAACCAGGCTGGCCTTGAACTCACAGTGATCCGCCTGCCTCTGCCTCCCGAGTGCTAGGATTAAAGGCGTGCGCCACCACGCCTGGCTAAATTTTTGGTTTTTCAAGACAGGGTTTCTCCATGTTATCTTGGCTGTCCTGGACTCACTTTGTAGACCAGGCTGGCCTCCAACTCACAGTGATCCACCTGCCCCTGCCTCCCAAGTACTGGGATTAAAGAGGTGTGCCACCACTGCCTGGTTTAAATGTGACTTTTTTAAATTTAAAATTTCTTATTTTTATTTTATATTGATGTTTTGCCTGTATCTATGTCTGCACACCAAGTGTATGCCTAGTGCTTTCAGAGTCCGGAAAGGGGTGTCAGATCTCCCTATAGAACTGGAATTTACAGACGGTTATTAGCGGCCATGTGGGTGCTGGGAATTGAAGCCCAGTGCCCCGGCCACTTCTGCCACTGCTCCTAACCTTTGAGCCCTGAGTGGGATTTTTGGAAATCTTGTTGATGTTTGCAGAGAAGCCCTTCTCAGGAAGGGAGTACTTAGGAAGACTTTTCTATTGCATTTTATCCCCCCTCCCAAAGCGGCTAATCTAATCGGCCCTGCTGGCCTTGTCCGCTAAGGAGGATCCTGTCCTTTGTGTGCACTGAGAGAACCGTCTAGACCTGGGCAGACTTCCCAGTCTGAGAAAAGAGGAAACAGGCGTAGAGGCCTAAGATGGCAGCAGATTACTGCCTGGAGACTCAGGGCTGGGTTTGGGATCAGGCGTGCCATCTGCCTGATGAGAGGCCACCAGCCTCTGCCTCCTGAGTGCTGGGATTAAAGGCGGTTGCCACCACGCCTGGCCAAGCTGAGGATTTAATAAAGATAAACACTCATAAAATTTTGGGTGCTTTGCTCGACACCTTGAAGTTGTGCCCTTCTCCCACCACCCCCACCCCCAACTTTGTAGACCAGGCTGGCCTCGAATTTACCGAGACCTGCCTGCCTCTGCCTCCAGAGTGCAGGGATTTCCAGGAGTGCGCCACCACGCCTGCCCTTAGTTGGGCCCCTTTTTTGTCTATGTGTTGCAGACAGAGTCTGGGGCAATCTATCACTGAGATCAACTTCATCCGCAATGGTTATGTCTCTAATCTAGTTTAACAAGCGTTGTATTTATTATTGTTTTACGTAAACGTTCTCATTGGGGGTCTTCCATCCAACCCCACTTTTGATTTGTGCATGAATATTTCCCATTAACATTCCATTCAGATAGAAAGTGAAAATGCTGCTAACTCAAAGGACGAAATGTATGGGCTTCCATCCCAGCCATGTCTCCGGACCAGCCCGGCCCACTAAGCCACTCCAGGCCATTCTAGCCGCCTCTGGGCTGGGCTGCTCAGCGCCATCTTTGAACCTGGAGCCCACGCCTCACTTCCGCCCTTCTCTTTATATCACGAAGAGCTGTTCCCGGCCCCAAAATGTCCTCCGGGAATATGACAATCCTGAACCACTGCCGTTTTGTTGTAATGGATGGTAAGAATCTTCATTTATTTATTTATTGGTTTTCTCCTGGGCCTTAAGGAGGACGGTGTAACCAGTTCAAAAATGGCGCCGTCAGCTTCACTTCCTCTTTTTAGACTTCCGTTTTCCGAGGCGAAGCCCGCAGAGGTCACGCAGGTCTCAAGGCACCGGCGCGAGAGGGCGGGGCTGTCGCCATGGCAACGCGCGCCTCTCCCGGGCCATTTCGGCGGGCTGGAAGCGCAGGAGCTACTACGCTGGCTGCTGCCGGGGCTGGCGCGGCTGGCGGCTTGACGCCGGGGCGGCCGGCGCCTCTGCAGGACGAGACCCTGGGCGTGGTGTCCGTGCCCTCGCAGTGGAGGGGCGTCCAGGGCATCCGCGGGGAGACGGTGAGGGCGCGGGCTCCGCGGTGGGCCGCGCGGGCGGGAAGGCCGTTGCGCAGAGAGGGGCTTTCGTAGTTTAATGCAAAAACCAAGTCACGTTAGACTTTTCCCAGTCTCCGAGGAGAAAAACAAAAACCAACCAACCAAAAAAAAACAACAACAACAAAAAAAACCAAAAAAACCGAAAACAAAAAAACCCAAAACCAACAACAACAAAACTGTTAGTGGTTCCATGTTGTTAAAGGACGTTTATGTGGGAGTGTGTCATACGCGTGTCAAGGCACTGGTGGAGGCCAGAGGATAGCTTTACACAGGTTAGTTGTTTCCTTCCACCAGGTGGGTCCTGGAAATCCAGCTCCTGTTGTCAGGTGTGGCCAAGCGCCTTTACCAGCTAAGCCACTTTGCTAGCCCAGCCCCACTTTTGGAAGGATTTTTATGTGAATGATAGTTTTTAGGCATTTCAAACTAACATTCGTTTTTGGACGGAGTAGATTGCATCTTTTTATTTATTTATTTTATTTTATTTTATTTTATTTCTTAAAGACAGGGTTTCTCTGCGTAGCCTTGGCTGTCCTGGACTCACTTTGTACACCAGGCTGGCCTCGAACTCACAGTGATACGCCTGCCTCTGCCTCCCGAGTGCATGCGCCACCACGCCTGGCCGTTTTATGTTTTTTAAAGACAGGGTTTCTCTGTGTAGCCCTGGGTGTCCTCGAACTCACAGAGATCTGTCTGCCTGTGCTGAGATTACCACTCTGTATCCAGAGTGCCTGTGTCACCACTGCCCTTCTATGGTTTTCTAGTTAAAAAAAAAAAAAAAAAACGTATAAATAAGCTGGATGTAGTGACTCAGGCCTTTAATCCCAGCACTCGGGACAGCCAAGGCTACACAGTGAAACCTTGTTTCAAAAATAAATAAATCCCCAAAACAACACATAAATAGCCAGATTGGAAATCATCAATTCAATCTGACATCTTTCTTTTCCTCAAAGAGTGAGCCCTAGTCTTGTTAGTTTTCTTGTAGCTAGAAATTTAGAAGCCCTAGGGGTTCTGAGAAACCATCCTGATTACATGGACTCTAAAGGCCCTAACCCTGGAGTGTGTGTCCCCCCCAACCCCCTCCCCAACTCCCAAAGAAGATTCTTTAATTTTCCATTGGATTTTATTTCTTGATCCATTGACTGAGAGTCTGTTTGTGGGGGGCGGGGGCATGAATGTGCCATGGTGTGCTTGTGGACATCCGAGGGCAGTTTGTGGGAGTGTGGGTGTCTGTCTACAATGGGAGTCACTGACATCGTGACACTCAGGTGTCTAGGGTTGGTTGAAAACACTCCTACCTGCTTTCTTAGCTGTGACAACCCAGGAGGCAGGAGAGAGCGGCAGCTTTTCCTCTTGGCATCAGTGGGTTATGCCTAAAATTTAGGAAAATTGGATTGTCAGGCAGCCAGGTGCTGGTGGCGCACGCCTTTAATCCCAGCACTCCAGAGACAGAGGCAGGCAGATCACTGTGAGTTTGAGGCCAGCCTGGTCTACAAAGAAAGTTCTAGGAAAGCCAAGGGTAAACAGAGAAACCGTGTCTAAAAAACCAAAACCAAACCAATAATAATAATAATAATAATAATAATAATTAATGAATGAAGAAGATAAAAAGAAAATCTATGCTTGGCCTGGCATCAGGCTGCAAAGTGACTAAGAACAAACAGAACAACCAACAGGCAGGAGAGATGGAGAGATGGCTCAGCAGTTAAGGGCTTCTCTACCAGAGGACCCTGGTTTGATTCCCTGCAGCCATGTAGTGGCTCGCAACCATTTAACTCCTCCACTTCCAGGCATCTGACACCCTCTCCTAGTGTCTGAAGGCACCAGGCACACATGTGGTACACACATAGACATTAGGCGGAACAGCCATGTATGTAAAACTAGGTAACAACAGCAGAAAGAAATGCTTTCTGGCCGGGCATGGTGGTTCACGCCTGTCACCCCAGCACTTGGGGAGGCAGAGGCCAGAAGATCTCTGTGAGTTCTAGGCCAGCCTGGTGTACAAAGTGGGTTCCAGGACATCCAAGGCTACACAGAGAAACCCTGTCTCAAAAAACTAAAATAACGAAAAGAAAGATGCTGGGTCGGGCTGGAGAGATGGCTCAGAGGTTAAGAGCATGGTCTGTTCTTTCAATGGTCCTGAGTTCAATTCCCAGCAACCACATAGTGGCTCACAACCATCTATAATGAGATCTGGTGCCCTCTTCTGGTGTGCAGGCACAAATGTGGGCAGAATACTGTAAAATAATAAGTAAGTAAATCTTCAAAAAAAAGAAAAATGTGCTGGGTAGTGGTGGCGCATGCATTAAATCCCAGTACTCTGGGAGGCAGAGGCAGGTGGATCTCTGTGACTTCGAAGCCAGGGTGGTCTATAGAGCAAGACTAGGACAGCATGGGATACACAGAGAAACAGACAAACAAACAGAAAAAACTTCATTTCCTGTAATCAACTGTTAAGATGTTTCTAGTCAAGGCTGGAGAGATGGCTCAGAAGTCCTGAGTTTGATTCCCAGCACCTGCATGGTGGCTCAGAATCATCTAAAATGGGATCTGATGCCCTCTTCTGGCATGCAGGGTACATGCAGATAGAGCACTCATACACATAAAACAAATAATTTTTAAAAAAGATTTTAAAAAGTAAACCAGGCGGTAGTGACACTTGCCTCTAGTCTCAGTACTCGGGAGGCAGAGGAAGGTGGATCTCTGAGTTTGAGGCCAGCCTGGTCTACAGAGCAAGTTCAAGGGTAGCCAGGGCTACATAGAGAAACCCTGTCCCAAAAATAAACCTAACAGGCCGGGCGTGGTGGCGCACTCCTTTAATCCCAGCACTCGGGAGGCAGAGGCAGGTGGATTGCTGTGAGTTTGAGGCCAGCTTGGTCTACAAATCGAGTCCAGGACAGCCAAGGCTACATAGAGAAACCCTGTCTCGAAAAACAAACAAACAAACAAAAAACCAACAACAACAACAACAAAAAAAAACAAAACCAACCAACCAACCAAACAAACAAAAAACCAAACAGTAAAAATGTTTTTTTCCAGTCTTTCCTTCCTGTCAGGAAGCCTGTGTCCGTGCTGTAAGTACTTTTTTGTTTGTTTATTTGTTTTTGTTTTTTTCTGAGACAGTTTCTCTGTGTAGCCTTGGCTGTCCTGAACTGGCTTTGTAGACCAGGCTGGCCTCGAACTCACAGCGCTCCGCCTGCCTCCGCCTCCGAGGGCTGGGATTACACAGGCTGTGCCACCGAGCCCGACTGTAAGTACTTCTTGATCTCTGGCAGAAATCAAACATTGGCAAGTGGGGATGAGTGTCTGCATTTCAGCAGTGGACTAAAGGAAAGCATTAAATACTGTAAATTATTCCATATGTATGTTTTGTCTGTATGCCACGTATGGCTGTGGTACTCTCGGAGACCAGAAGAGGGCATCAGACACCCCCATTCGTGGAGGTGCCAGGGATTGAGTTCTTGTGGGTTCTGAGAATTGAACCTAAGGCCTCTGGAAGAGCAGTCAGTATTCTGTTTGTGGGTTTTGTTTGTTTGTTTGTTTTTTGAGACAGGGTTCCTCTGTGTAGCCTTGGCTGTCCTGAACTCACTTTGTAGACCAGGCTGGCCTCAAACTCACAGAGATCCACCTACCTCTGCCTCCCAGGTGTGGGGATTAAAGACGTGTGCCACCACTGTGCGGCCTATTTCTTTGTTTTTGTTATGTTTTTTCAAAGCAGGGTTTTCTCTGCATACCCCTTGTTCTGAACTTGCTCTATAGACCAGGCTGGATTTTTTTTTTTTTTGGGCCAGTGTTTTTTTTTTTTTAAGATTTATTTATTTATTATATATCACAGTGTTTTGCCTGCATGCACACCAGAAGAGGACATTAGATCTCATTATAGATAGTTGTAAGCCACCATGTGGTTGCTGGGAATTGAACTCAGGACCTTTGGAAGAGCAGACAGTGCTCTTAACTTCTGAACCATCTCTCCAGTCCTTGAGAGAGCATTTTCTGTAGTGAAAGTTTTGGTTTCTTTAAAAACTCAGTCATGATCTGGGTGCAGTGGTGCACACCTATAATCCCAGCCCTCTTGGAGGCAAATGCAGTTCGAGGCCAGCCTGGTCTACACAGCGAGTCCAGGACAACCAAGGCTATGCAGAGAAACCTTGTCTCAAAAAACTGAAAAACAAGAAGCAAAAAACAACTCAGTTATGTTATTATTATTATTTTTTAGTCCCAAGTGTGGGATATCGGGGTGCTTTTAGTTTGCCCACAGCTGATAATTGCCTGGTGTGGCTTGGAGAGGGGCGTGGTCTTTGCCAGCTGCAGGTAGTTTACTTCTGAGGACTGAGAGCTTAGATACCAGAGCCCAGGAAGAGGAAGGGGACACTCCCAAGAGGCGGCAGGGGAGGGGAGGGGGAGAAGCAGCTCCTTGGGGAGCTGCTTGTTCCTACTGCTGTGTTTGCTGTGGCTGCTTTGCTGGATTCCTGGATATTCTGGGATTGGCATTGCCTTAAAGAAGTCTTTGTTTTTTTGTTTTAGTTTTTCGAGACAGGGTCTCTCTGTGTAGCTTTGGCTGTCCTGGACCCACTTTGTAGACCAGGCTGGCCTCGAACCCACAGCGATCTGCCTGCCTCTGCCTCCCGAGTGCTGGGATTAAAGGCGTGCACCACCACGCCCAGCTGGTTTTTTTTTTTTTAAAGATTTATTTAGTAATTATTATGTATGCAGTGCTCTGCCTACATGTACATCTATAGGCCAGAAGAGGGCATCAGATCACATTACAGATGGTTATGAACCACCATGTGGTTGCTGGGAATTGAACTCAGGACATCTGGGAGAGCAGGTGGTGCTCTTAACCTCCGAGCCATCTCTCCAGCCCTGCTTTTTGGTTTTTTGAGACAGGGTTTTTCTGTGCAGCCTTGGCTGTCCTGGACTCATTTTGTAGACCATGTTGGCCTTGAACGTTCCATGTTCCAACTGCCTCTAATCTTAAAGAAGTCTTAAGAGTGTCAACTGCTGGACTTGAGAGGTGGCTCAGAGGTTAAGAACACTGTCTGCTCTTCCAGAGGTGGCGCACGCCTTTAACCCCAGCACTAGGGAGGCAGAGGCAGACGAATTGCTGTGAGTTCGAGGCCAGCCTGGTTTACAAAGTGATTCTCGACAGCCAAGGCTACACAGAGAAACCCTGTCTTGAGAAACCAAAAAAAAAAAAAAAAAATCGGGAGGCAG
Organism: Acomys minous; assembly: GCF_964271855.1. Lineage (NCBI taxonomy): Eukaryota > Metazoa > Chordata > Mammalia > Rodentia > Muridae > Acomys > Acomys minous. The sequence goes on along the minus strand of NC_140491.1, from coordinate 67,609,598 downwards.
TGGCAGGTGAATCCTTGTGGGTTTGAGGCCAGCCTGGTCTACAAAGCCAGTTCAGGACAGCCAAGGCTAACACAGAGAAACCCTGTCTCAAAAAAAAAAATGGCCTTTAATCCCAGCACTTGGGAGGCAGAGGCAGGTCTGGTCTACAAAGCGAGTCTAGGACAGGCAATGGCTACACTGAGAAACTCTGTCTAGAAAAAAACAAAAAAACAGAAAAAAGAAAGAATTGTAAAACTAAAACTATTATTTTTATTTTCTAGGGGGAAAAAAAAAAAGAAGCCGGGCTGGAGAGTTGCTCAGAGGTTAAGAGCATTGATTGCTCTTCCAAAGGTCATGAGTTCAATTCCCAGCAACCACATGGTGGCTCACAACCATTTCTAACAAAATCTGGTGCTCTCTTCTGGCCTGCAGGCAGAATACTGTGTACATAATAAATAAATCTTTTTTTAAAAAAAGAAGAAGCAGCAGCAGCTGACAACCCTAGCTAGCTGGAAGTAGCTAAGGAGAGCTCCAGCCCTTCTCCCCGCTAACCTCCTTTCTCTCCTGCCTGGTGTTGGGGACTGGAAGGGAGGGAGCGCATTAGAAACCCTAAGTGAAACAATGTCAAAAGGCACTTCTAGTTTCCCACAGACCTTGGAACTCACTTTTTAGCCCTGGCTGGTCTTGACATCACAGAGATCCACCTGCTGGTATTAAAGGTCTGCGCCGCCATGACTGGCCTTTCTCTCACCTAGGCTAACCTGGTCAGAGAAGGAAGGGTGCTTGGCTTGGAGTGTAGATCACCAGGGGCCGGGCCTTGCGCTTGTTTCTTAGTGGCTGGTTAGAGTGCTTGTGCTAGGTGCCATTGGTAACATGAGGGCTTGGTGCTGCTGGGGGCTCGGGGTTTGGGGGGCACGCTTTGGAGTGCTAGTACCTGTGCAGTTGTTGGAGCCACTGAGATGCTCTGGAGAGTTTACATGCGTGTGTACCGCCTGTCGCCTGCTGTGACCCTGGACGTGCGGCGCGGCCTGGGAATCTGGCTTTAAAGACTATGATGTGAGGCAGAGCTGCTGTCTACTCAGCACAGCCTGCCGTCAAAACAGGCCTGGCCTGTCAGAAGGGGGGTGGGGAGCTGCTGCCTGCGACTCCCTGTCCTAAAAGACGCCGAGAGGTGGGGTCAAGTGTTGAAGGCCAGCACGGTGCGTTCTAGACTAACCTGAACTACACGAGCTGTCTCAGAAGGTCTGTGAAGAAGAGTCGTGGCGAGGTGCACGCCTTCCAGGTGGGCTGGAGGCTGCGGTGCTGGCTGGGGGCCTCAGGAACCGCACAGCTCACAGCAGACCCTGACCCTAGTTCCAGGGCAGCTCCCAGGCACCGTGCACATACATGTGGGCCAAGCACATCTCTACATAAAAGAAGCAAATCTTTACAAAATATAAAGAACTAAATGTGTGTATATATATATATATATATCACACATCACAGGTTTTGGTTTTTTGTTTTTGTTTTTTTGTTTTTCTTTTTTCTTTTTGCTTTTTTTTTTTTTTTTTTTTTTAAGACAGGGTTTCTCTGTGTAGCCTTGGCCGTCCTGGACTCGCTTTGTAGACCAGGCTGGCCTCGAACTCACAGCGATCCACCTGCTTGTGGAGTGCTGGAATTAAAGGCGTTCGCCACGGCACCTGGTGTTCCCCTCCTCCTCTGTTTTGGTTTTTCAAGACGGTTTCTCTGTGTATCCTTGGCTCCATCTACGACGGAGCAGCTCCAGTCTTGTTTTTTTGCAGCTCTGACCCGTGTCTGCTCACAGACCAGTGGCCACAGCTTATCCAGGTTGACAGTTGGGCAGACGCTCTGGTTCCTTTAAGTGGTAACGCCTCACTTCCTCAAAGTCACCCGGATGATGTTTGTCAAAGTTGATCTGTGGTGATGTGTGCCTCCAGCGTTCCCGCGGCCTCCAGGGTGCTCGTGGCGCTTGCTGCACCGATGAGGCTACATGGCCCCGGAGTTTCCGGGTCTTCCTCAGTCTGGATGGCGCGGCGGTGCCACAAAGGAAAGAGTGCATCCTGCTCTTTTTTTTTTTTTTCCAGACAGGGTTTCTCTGTAGCCTTGACTGTCCTGGACTCATTTTGTAGACCAGGCTGGCCTCAGACTCACAGTGATCCACCTGCCTCTGCCTCCCAAGTGCTGGAATTAAAGGCGTGCGCCACCACGCCCAGCTCATCCTGCTCTTTTAAAGTGTGCCATTGGGTGGCAGTCAGCTGCACGCTGAGCTCCAGGACTCTTTCCTCCTCGACCCATCCCTTGGACTGCGGGGTGGGCCTCTGTGGCGTGTCTCCTGCACACCTGGATGAACTCCTCCGTATCCTGCTCCCCGCCGGGCTGAGGCTGTGCCTCTGTGTTTCACGGCACATGGCGCCCCCTGCTGGAGCCTGTCTTAAGTAAGTCTGTGGGTCATCCGCCTTCTGTCGCAGACAGGGTGCCAGGTATGCTGCCGTGACGGGGGCCGCTCTCCCCTTTGAGACATTTTTGCTCAAGCTGGCCTCAAATTCATGACAGTCCTCCTGCCTCCGCCTTCTGAGTGCTGGGATTACAGGTGTGTGACACTTGCTTTTAGACCCTCTTTATGGCAGCGTGAAGACAGCCTAAGCAGAGCTATAATAGCAGTCTCTACAGGTTGGCTCCCAGCTGCCTGGCCGCACCCTTGGGCCCTAGTCTTCTGAGTAGCTGTTTGCTGCGGAAGCACTCAGAGCCAAGTTCCAGCTGGGGGTGTGGCTCACTGGGCACAGCCCTTGTCTGGTGTTCAGGAAGCTGGCCGCTCAGTGCTCAACACTGGAGACCTGGGTGTGGAACACATACCTGTGATCCCAGGTAGAAACAGAGGAGCAGAAGTTTGAGGTCACCCTGGTGTGTGAGACCCTGGAAGGGAGGGAGGCCAGCAGCGCGTGCGCATTTGACTAAGATTACACATGGTGCAGAGTAGGGAGGCTGCCCTGGTTGCTGGCTCACCACTGCTAGGGCGCTTAGATCTTATGTGTCATTAACTCTGCTTCGTGTAGGTGCTGTCTGCTAGACTGTGTCACATAGAATGTCTCCCAAGTGTTCACACTGTCCTTTGAGAGGGAACAGTCATGGATGGGGGGGGGGGGTGCGGGTGGAGGAAACCTGGGGCCATGGAGAAGCCAAGAGGGTCTTTTTTCTTTTTTGGTTTTATAAGACAGGGTTTCTCTGTGTAGCCTTGGCTGTCCTGGACTTTGTAGACCAGGCTGACCTCGAACTCACATCAATTCACTAGCCTCTGCCTCCTGAGTGCTGGGATTAAAGGTGTGCGCCACCACACCCGGTGCCAAGAGGGTCTTTGGCGGGCTTTTTTTCTTTTTCTTTTTCTTTTTTCTGTGTAGCCTTTGCTGTCCTGGATTCCATTTGTAGACCAGGCTGGCCTCTAACTCACAGTGATCTGCCTGCCTCTGCCTCAAAAAAACCAAACTGTCTCAAAAAAACCCAAAAGTTGTTTTTCATACACTACGTTCTGATTATGGTTTCTCCTCTCTCAACTCCTCCCATTCCCTCTCCACCCGGCCAAACTCACACCCTTTTTTTTTTTCCTCTGAAACCAAGCAACTGAAAAACAAACATACAAACCAGAATATGACCAAACAAACAAGCCAACAGAAAAAAAGTAAAAAAAAAATTCTTTTAGTGAAAGTCTCAAGCTTCCTGGGCTGGTTTAAGTTTGCAGTGTGCCAGGGGTGAGCCTGTGATCCCCTGCCTCCGCATCCCCTGTAATAGGACAGTAGATGGGAGCCCGTGTGTCCCATTTATGTTGTGCCTTTTCTTCCTTCCTCCCCCCTTCCTTCCTTCCTTCCTTCCTTCCTTCCTTCCTTCTGTAGACCAGGCTGGCCTTGAACTCATAGAAGTCCTCCTGCCTCTGCCTCAGCTCTGCCTCCTGAGTCCTGGGATTAAAGGCAGGCCCCCTACACCAGGTGACCACACTAGCCAGAGCCTCTAGCTTTGGCCACCTGTGTTCATGTCGTTGGCTTCCCTGCTTCACTCTTGGTCTAGCATTGCTTGACTTGCCTGTGCTCAGGCTGTGAGAGGCGTGTGTGGTGGAGCTGGTGCCCTCACTGCTTGCCCTGGGCTGCTGTCCCCTCAGCCATCAGGGCATTTCCTCTGTCCAGCCAAGTTCCAGGACTGCTCAGTGACTTGGGCCAGCCAGAGAGCCTCTTAGGCCAGTGGGTCTCAACCTTCCTAAAGCTGCAACCCTTTAACACAACTCCTCATGTTGTGGTGACCCCAACTATAGTATTTTCATGTTTTTTTTTCTCTTCCCGAGACAGGGTTTCCCTGTGTAGCCTTGGCTGTCCTGGACTCACTTTGTAGACCAGGCTGGTCTCAAACTCACAGAGATTCACCTGCCTCTGCCTCCCAGGTGCTGGGATTAAAGGTGTGCACCACCACCACGTGGCTTGTTTTTGTTTGTTGTTGTTGTTTTAAACGTTTTCATTGTTACCTCCTAATTATAATGTTGCTGCTGTTGTGAATCCTAAGGCTATAAAGGATATTTGAAGGATGTCTGGTCTCTGGCCCCCAAAAGGACCCGCAGCTTGAGAACCACTGCTTTAAAGTGAGCTGACAGTCTTCTGTCCCAGCTCCTGTGTCCGCTCAGCTTTGACAGTGAGGAGCAGACACCCACCCCAAACAGTTCATGGCAGATTCTGTGTAGTACCTCTTAAGCCCACCGCATGCAGCATGCAGCTGCTTCTGAGAGAGGAGAAATTGGAATCTACCATCGTGACTATTGTGTGGCTGTGTGTGTGCATGGTTTTGTGTGCATGGGTCTCATGCGCATGTGCATGGAGGCCAGAGGAGCCTTCTAAGCTCAGCCCACAGGTGGGGCCTTCCAGGGATGTTTGGCTCCACCCTGCCTCTACCTGAGGCTTTGCATTGCTCCCTTGGGTGCCTCTAGGACTAGCAGCCTCCACACAGCAGCTCTCAAGTCTCCTTAAACTTCAGCCTGAAGGGACTTAGCGGGGCCTTCTCAGTGCCCCACGTGGCCAACTCCCTCAGGCCTCTGCCAGGGCCGAGCACTTTCTATTGGAGTTTCTATTTGTTCTTTTTTGTACCTGGCACTAAGTATCCTACGCGCACCTGTCTGTCTGCCCTGTCTGTCTGTCTGCTCTGCAAACATCATGTGAAGTGCTGGGCAAACAGAGGTGGTGAAATGGAACCCTGTGCTGGAGGGACACTCAGTTTGACACCCAGGAGTCTTTCTTTCTTTCTTTTTTTCTTTTTTAAAGATTTCTTTATTTTGCGTACAGTGTTCTGCCTGCATGTACACCTGCACACCAGAAGAGGGCACCAGATCTTCTTATAGATGGTTGTGAGCTACCATGTAGTTGCCAGGAATTGAACTCAGGACCTTTGGGAGAGCAGCCGCTCTTCACCTCTGAGCCATCTCTCCAACTCTGAAAGTTTGTGTTTTTCCAGACACTCTCCTGGACTCAACTTTGTAGACCAGGCTGGCTGCCAATTCACAGAGATCTACCTGCCTCTGCATCCTGAATGCTGGGATTACAAGCGTGCGCCGCCCCCCCCCCCACCTGAAAGTTTTGAGCAAGTATGAAGTTGACAGCTTTTTGTCCATATCCCCTGTGGCTGGGAAAGACACTGCACGCAGGTTCCAGGGCCTCAGGTCCCTTAGGGGCTTCAGGTGCAGCGCCTTGGTGGGGGCAGTGGTCTTAGCCTCACTCCCAAGAGGCTCTTTGGTAAAGACAAGATGATCACAAGGGTTGCTTCTCCTCTGAGCTGATGTTTCTTTCTTGTCATGTCTGTTGATGTAGGGACAGGCCCTGTGCACTGGTGACAGGGAGGCGGTGAGGGCTGTAAGGACAGTGGTTGCCTTTCTCCCCCTGGCTTGTCATGGATGCCTTTCTGAAGTAAAGGCACCTCTTCTGGCTAGGGGTTTATTGTTTATTGTTGTTGTTTGTTGGTTGGTTTGTTTTGTCAACTTGACACAATCGAGGGCATCTGCAAAGAGGGAACATCAAATTTAAAATTGCCCGTGTCACATTGGCCTGTAAGCGTGCAAGTGGGGCAGGTTCTTGATTACTGATTGTTGTGGGAGGGCCAGCCCACCATGGGTGGTGCGGCTCCCACAGGTGATCCTGGGCTGCGGGGAGCAAGCCAGTGCGCAGCTTTTTTTCTGTGGTCTCTACTACGGTTCCTGTATTGAGTTCCTGCTCTGACTTCCTTTATGATGGAATCTAACTGTAAGCCAAATAAACTCTTTTTCTCCCCAAGTTGGTTTTGGCCAGTGTTTATCACAGTAGACCAGGCTGGCCTCAAACTCACAGAGCTCAATCTGCCTTTGTCTCCCAAGTACTGGGATTAAAGGTGTGTGCCACCACATACAGTGGACGGTATGTGCTCTTTACCACTAAGTCACCTCTCTAGGTAACACCCCCTCCCAGCTGTTTGTAAAAAGTAATTTGTGTGTATTTGCACAGACATGCGTGCAATTCTGTTTTTGTTTGTTTGTTTTTGGTTTTTCAAGACAGGGTTTCTCTCTGTAGCCTTGGCCATCCTGGACTCACTTTGTAGACCAGGCTGGCCTCGAACTCACAGCAATCCGCCTGCCTCTGCCTCCCGAGTGCTGGGATTAAAGGCGTGCGCCACCACGCCAGGCTATGCGTGCAATTCTGAACTGACTTTCAGGAGTCAGTTCTCTCTACCATGTGGGTTCTGGGAATTGAACCCAGGTGTTGGACTTGGTAGCAAGCAGCTTTACCCACTGGCCTGTGACTCTGGTTTTAATTTCCTTCCAGAAAAGTTGCCAGACAGCTGGCATTGCTACAGCAGAGGCATCTGCGCAGGCCCGAACACATGAAGATGCCCAGGTGCAGACAGAGGCCCCTGAGGAGCCAGCAGCTGTGGTGCCTGTTTCCCAGTGTGACACCCTCAGGCTTGCAGCCTTTCTTCGGGGGGTGGAGGCCATTGTCATCCGGGAGCTGAACAACAGCTGGCAGAGCCATGCCTTTGATGGCTATGAGGTGAACTGGACGGAGCCTCAGCAGACGGTAAGGCCTCAGCTGGTGGCTTGGGGTGGTGCCCCTCCCTGAGCCTCCAAGGCTTCCTTGGGACTTTGCCTTGCTCCCCCAGGGACAGGAGAACCAGCAACAGCAAGTATACTAGTTGCAGAGGGTGAGGGGCTGGCTCACCCTGGGAGAACTGGGTCTTTTGGGGGACCATAGTGAAAGCGAGTGGCTGGTGAGGTATGGGGCTTAAGCCAGGGCAGCCTGCCACTAGGCCTGGCAGCATCCTAGGCATGACCTGCTGTGGTCTCTTTCCTCGGGCCAGCTGTAGCACCGTTATCTCTACAGTATCGGTGAGCCTTGGGCAGGCTGAGTGCCGTGCCCAGGGCTGCACAGCTGAGTTACCTGAGCTGGAACCTGAACCCTGGAAGGGTGCTAAAGGCACCAGTATATCTGCTTTCCAGACAGTTCCAAGCGGTCCCTTGTGGGCCTGGAGTACTACTGGATTGACAGCTGATGCGTCAAGTGGGGCTAAACAATGGAGATTTCCTTGTTTCCCAGTGGGCCTCGGGGCACCTCCATCACTCCAAGTGCTGAGCCCTGTCCCAGCCTTACATAGCTCTGTCTGTCTGTCTTGTATCATTATTTATTTATTTATTTATTTATTTATTTATTTATTTATTTATTATGTATATAGTGCTCTGCTTGCATGTACTCCTGAAGGCCAGGAGAGGGCGCCATATTTGTGAGCCACCATGTGGTTGCTGGGAATTGAACTCAGGACCTTTGGAAGAGCAGGCGGTGCTCTTAACCACGGAGCCATCTCTCCAGCCCCTGTCTTATATCATTTTTGAAACCAAGTCTAGTTGAAGATGACCTTGAACTCTGATGGCCGCCTCCCCCAAGTCTGTGGTAGGCACATAACATTACACCTGTTGACACAGTGCTGATGATTGAGTCGAGTTAGCAATGTGCCTGGCATGGTGGTACACATTTGTCATCCCAGACTGAGGAGGCTAGAGACCTGTGTCAGAGAGAACCCACACGGTGACAAAGAAGCATTGACTGTTCCTTTTTTGTTTCTCGGCTACAGAGTCCAGACTGGCCATTCCTCCTGTTTGTGTGACAGTTACCCAAGTGTGCCGCCTGGCGGGACGGCGTGATGTTTTTGTTGTTTTGTATCGATTTATTTCTTTTGCTGGGCTGTGGTAGCACACAATTTAATCCTAGCACTCGAGGCAGAGACAAGCAGATCTCTGTGAGTTCAAGGCCAGCCTGGTCTACAAAGTGAGTCCAGGACAGCCAAGACTACATAGAGAAATTCTGTCCCAGAAAACAAAAAACTCAAAATTATATATTTTAATTCCTTTTGATTTATTTATTTTTGTGTGTATGAGCGCTCTATCTGCATGTACTCCTCCATGCCAGAATCAGGCATTAGATTTCAGTATAGACGGTTGTGAGCCACCATGTGGTTGCTGGGAATTAAACTCTGGACTCCTGGAAGAGCAAACAGTGCTTTTAACCACGAAGCCATCTATCCAGCCCCTTTTAATTTATTTTAATGTGTGTGTGTCTGTCTGTGTGTCTGTCTGTGTGTCTGTCTCTCTCTGTGGATTTGTGCATGTGACTGTGAGGAGTATGAAGGTCAGAAAGGACGTCCCCCCCCCCTCCTTTTTTTTTTTTCCAAGACAGGGTTTCTCTGTGCAGCCTTGGCTGTCCTGGACTTGCTTTGTAGATCAGTCTGGCCTTGAACTCACAGCGATCCCCCTGCCTCTGCCTCCTGAGTGCTGGAATTACAGGTGTGCACCACCATGCCCAGCTCTGTTTTCGGGTTTTGTGTGCCTCCCAGCCTGGCTTCTGTTCTTACCTCTTTGAGGAAGGCTTTCCTGACGCGGTGTCCAGGTTTCTGGGGCCTATTCTTTGCTTTACTGTCATCTCACTTTCTATGTTTTGGTTTATTTATTTATCTTTGACAGTTTAAGCAGAAGTTTGTTTAGCAAAGTGAATGTTCCAAAGTCAGACTGTTCTAAGGCAGAGTGCCTTAAATAAACAAACAAAAAACTAAAAAATAGGGTCTCACTATGTAGCTCTGGAACTCACTATGCAGAGCAGGCTGGCCCTGAACTCAGAGACTCACCTGCCTGTATAGTCCAGGCTGACCTCAAAGTCACACTGGCACTCAGCTGCCTCAGCCCTGCGCCCCAGGCCCTGCACCCCCCAACCCCCCAGCACTGGAAGTGCAGGCATGCATCACCACACTCTGGGCCCTCTGCCCCTGGGTCTCTGTCTCTATGAGCGGGGCTGCTGCTGAGTGGTCTTTGGGGGTTCCCTGGCACCCACAGCCTTGCACATCGCTGGCAGTGGCCTGTGTTCCTAAAGGCTTCTTGCAGGGCTGGGCTCTTGCCTTGGGCCAGTCATGAAATCAGGAGACGTGGAGCTTTACACTGGAATTTGATTCTCTGCTGCTGTGCCCTTCCCCCTGGCATCCTTTGGGACTATGACTTTCTCCCTTGCTGCTCTCACCTGCTGAGAAAAAGACTCCAGAGCCTTGATTTTGGGGAACCAGACTTGTTGGCCCACACCTATAACCTCAGCGCCATGAGGCTGAAGCAGGATTGCCATCAGTTTGGGGCTAGCCTGGGCTACATACTGGTGTGTAATAGTCCATAATAAAGTTGTCGTGCTAGCCTTCTTTAGCTAGAGCAGTTTAATGCATTCCCCTGTGTGCAGCCGCTGCCCTACCTTCCAGCTTTTTGCCCCATGTGCTGAGCCCTAAAACTCTGGCTTGGAACCGCCATCAGCTGTGGTTTTCAGGCCACCTTCCCAGCTCTTGGAAGTGTCCTGCACGGCAGATAGATGAAGGCTGTGTATTTTCTGTCTTTGTGGGAGGGGTCGAGACAGTCTTACTGTGTGCCAGCCTGGTACTCAGTGTATAGCTCAGACTGGTTTAGAACTCATAGTGATCCTCCTGCCTCAGCTTCTCAAGTGCTGGGATTGTAGGAATGAACCCCATGTCCAGAGCAGCCTACATTTACCTCTTGTATGACCAGTAGATGTGGTCTTGGGCTGCTTGGGCCTGGATTTTTCTGTGGCGCTATGAGGTTACTTACTAGTGCAGCGGTCCTCAGCCTTCCTACTGCTGCAGCCCGTACATACAGCTCCTCACGCTGTGCTGACTCCAGCCATAAAATTATTGTTGTTACTTCATAACTGTAATTTTGCTGCTATTAAGATTCATAATATGCTGGACATGGTGGTGCGTACCTTCAAGCTCAGCACCTGGGAGGCAGAGGCAGGTGGATCGCTGTGAGTTCAAGGCCAGCCTGGCCTACAGAGAGTTCTAGGACAGCCAAGGCTACACAGAGAAACCCTGTCTTGAAAAACAAAAACAAAAGATTCATAATGTAAATATCTATGCTTCCCAATGGTCTTAGATGACCCCTGTGAGAAGGCCATTGGGAAGCACTTATTGGATGGACTAGTGTTTGGGCTGGGAATGGCCTGTCTCTGCAGGTATCCTGTCTGCACACCCTGGTCTACCCCCCAGCCCAAGGGCAGGGTCTGCACGTGACCGGCATTTCCTGGAACGCCACAGGCTCTGTGCTGGCCTGTGCCTACGGCCGGTGAGTGACAGCTGGGTCAGTGGGAAGAGATGCCAAGACTTGTTTGGGCTTCTGTTTGACTAGGTAAAGAGCAGAGGGGGGTCTGAGACCCTGTGCCCCAAGGCCCCTCCCTACCTGGCAGCGAGCCCTGAGTAGTGTTGGTCACCAGCAGCTATTCTGGTTTTTGCTGCTGGATGCTGTACGGTCCCCATCCACCAACGTGTGGACACACACTTGGGGTCTGAGACCCTTTCCCCTAGCACCAGGCCTCGCTGTGTAGCTCAGTCATGTCTGGGCCTTCCGAGTGCTGGGATTACAGGTATCCTCTGCATGTAGTGAGCTATCCCCCAGCCCAAGGGTCAGGTCTGCATGTGACTAGCATTTTCTGGAACACCTAGGGTTTACAGACAGGCCATCTGTAGTGGCATCATGCCTGGCTTAGGGACTCTTTTCTAGATAACTTTGTGCCCTTGTGAGTGCCACAGAGGAACCGATGACATATACCCATAGTACACAGTGTGGTTGTGGTTTCTGGGGGGTTGGTGGAGGGGGCACTCAGGCATGTCTCCATGCAGTCTAGACGATGGCGACTGGAGTACACTCAAGTCCTATGTGTGCACCTGGAACCTGGACCGCCAGGGCCTGAACCCCCAGCAGCCTTCAGTGGTGGTGGAGGTGCCCAGTGCGGTCATGTGCCTGGCCTTCCATCCCTCACAGCCCTCACACATTGCAGGTGAGTGTCTCACCTCCCCAGCCTCCTCTTTTCCCTAGGCTCAGCTTCTGCCCAGCCACAGGCAGCCAGGAAGCCTTTTGCTGCCCTGTCAGCTTCTGACCAGGTCAGGCCACTTACTTGGGGGGACAGTGAGGTTGCCCTGGCCCCTAGGTTGTCTGTAGCTGGGGGATAATCCACCTGTCGCCCTCTGAGGGCTGTGGAGCCTGGAGGAAGGAGTCATTTGCAGAGGTCTGAGTTGGCAGGATGAGAGCTGCGGGATGGAGGTGGGCTGTGCGTGCCGGCAGCAGAGGTGTCGGCTGGAGGGGTAGGTTGCTGGGCATGGGCCCCCGCTTTCGGTGGGGGAATGGTTCCTGGGGCGCGGTAAGGAGGGACTGAGTCTGAGGCCCTGGAATTAATATTTTCCCTCTCAAGAAATCCTCAGAAGAGGCCTTTGTCCTGGCTACGTGGGAGGGAGGGGTTGCTGGGCATGGCTGAGCTGATGCCCAGCCCCTGCTTATCCGCACAGGGGGGCTGTACAGTGGAGAAGTGCTGGTGTGGGACATGAGCCGACCCGAGGACCCACTGCTTTGGCGCACAGGTCTGACTGATGACACCCACACAGACCCTGTGTACCAGGTCAGGAGGCTGATGGGTGGGAGCAGGAACCCACTCCCGCCAAGGGTGTGGGAGTGGAGTGGGGGTGGGAGAGGGCTGGCACCAGAGCTGGGCACCACGGAGTTGGTGGTTGGACAGCTGCCTGGGCATCCTTGGAGCTCATGTCTGAGTCATGACTGAGCCTCTTCATTCTGGGCACAGAGGCGGATTCCCCCTCAGATGCTCCCTGGCAGTGGAGGCAGCTTTCCCACAAGCTGCCCTCAGGGGCAGGGCTCATCTCCCGCCTCTGGCACAGGTGGCCTAGCCTGCCTTCCTGGGTGCTAGCCCAGTGGCCTGGGGGAAGGGCTTCAGAAGGCCATGGCTGCCTCTGGCTCTGGTTTCCTCTAGAACTCTTCACCCCAGAAGGGCTGCTGCTGAGGGAGGGGGCAGCTGACCCTTTCTGTCCTGCTTTATCGTCTCAGGTGCTATGGCTGCCTGAACCCCGGCACAGCCACCGCTTCCAGGTACTGAGTGCAGCCACAGATGGGAGGGTGCTGCTCTGGAGGAGCAGCGGGGCTGGCCAGCTGCGGCTCTCCAAGGGCTTTGCCCTAGCCGTGCAGCAGCTGCCTCGGAGCACCAGGCTGAAGAAGGTAAGGCGAGGGACGGCCTGAGGCCCCTGGGCTATGGGAACGTGTTCTTCCTCTGCCCCACTGGCTGTCAGGACTTGTCATTGCTGCTTCTCCACAGCCACCCCGGGGAGAGACTGAGGTGGGGGTGACATCAGTGGCATTCTCCAGCTTCGACTCCAGCCTCTTCATTCTGGGCACAGAAGGCGGCTTCCCCCTCAAATGCTCCCTGGCAGCGGAGGCAGCTGCCCTCACTCTGATGCCCAGCTCTGTGCCTCTTAAGGCCCCAGTGCAGTTCACCTTCTCTCCCCATGGCGGTCCGGTGTACTCTGTGAGCTGTTCCCCTTTCCACAGGTAGGGGCACCAGCCTGGGTGTGCCACTGAGGCACAGGGAAGGCCATCCTGCCTCAAGCTTTTCAACACCAGCATTCTGATTCTTTGCAATCTGGTGGTTGGTCCCAGGGCCAGGGGAACTTCCCACGGGCAGACAGGAGGTGGCGGCAGCACCATGCAGGCCTTCCTTCCTTTCTAGGAATCTCTTCCTGAGTGCTGGGACTGATGGCCACGTCCACCTGTACTCCATGCTGCAGGCCCAACCCCTGACCTCACTGCAGCTCTCTCACAAGTACCTGTTTGCCGTGCGCTGGTCCCCTGTGCGCCCCTTGGTTTTTGCTGCCGCTTCTGGGGAAGGTAGGTTAGCCACACTGCTAAGCCATGTGGTGAGGACGGCTTAACCTGGCCACTGGCACCCACCACAAGCTGTCCAGGAGCAGTGACATGCCACAGCCTCTCAGCTACGGTTTCTCTCTGCAGGTGATGTACAACTGTTTGACCTCCAGAAAAGCTCACAGAAACCCACAGTTTCCATAGCACAAACCCAGGATGGAAGTCCTGTCTACTGCCTTGAGTTCAACAGTCAGCAGACCCAGCTCTTAGCAGCTGGTGATGCCAAGGGCATGGTCAAAGTGTGGCAGCTGAGCACAGCCTTCACAGAACAAGGGCCCCGGGAGGCCGAGGATTTGGACCAGCTGGAAGCAGAAGTAGCTACCTGAGGGTCACAAGGAGCAGCAGGGTGAGGTGTCCCCTCTAGGGTGTGTGCTAAACTGGATAAAGAGGAACAAAGCCTTTAGGGGGAAGAGTTGTCCTTTATTGGTCTTTTACATGAAAAGAGGATTTGGGGGAGAACAAGGGAGATGAGCCAGCTGCTTCGACTTTGAAGCAGGAATGAAGGCAGCTGGCGCAAACGCGGGTCTGGGTCCCACAGCAACAGTGATTGTGACTGGACTGAAAGCGGTTTATTGAAGCACCATTTTCTACTAAGTTTTACCCCAAGCTAAGCAGGCTTACGGTTACATTGGAAAGTAACACTGTCTGGAATATTCTCCTTGAAAGCAGAGGAAGTGACATGCAGCAAGGTGATAGAGCAGGGCAAGCAGCGTCGTAGGTCAGGCTCACCTACGAGCCAAGATCAATTCACGAAGAGTGAGCGGGTGAACTCGACGTAGTCAAAGGCAGTGGGGAGCTCTCGGCCCTTGCCATCCACATAGGGCTTCATGTGGGAGACGCAGTAGTCAGCTTGTTCCCGGGTCAGGTTCTGGAGGAGAGATGGTCCAGTCAGACGAACCAGTATTGACCTCAAATGCCCACCGGGAGGCAGAGGCCAGCCTGGTCTACAAACTGAGTCCAGGACAGCAAGGGCTACACAGTCTCAAATAAACCAACCCCCCCCCCCCAAAAAAAAAAACCAAAACAAATATCCACAGCCCAGTCATGCAGGTAGACACAGGCTCCTGAGAGTTATAACATCTATGTGGTGAACCCTTCGCCATCAGCTGTGCCTGAAGTCTTGCCCTTCAAGTCCTACCTGGTAGAGCTCCTCCTTGGTCACATAAGGCTTGCCCTCGGAGCTGAGGGCTCGGAAAGCACTCTCGATCTCCTCACTGGACTTGACATTCTCTGTTTCACGGCTGATCATGAAAGCCATGTATTCTTGCAGGGAGACGTGGCCATCCCTATGGAGGCAGGTGCCATGAGCACAGAAGGCAGAGGGAGCCAAGACTGTCCTCCCATCACGGTCCCTTCAGATTACCTGTTGGGGTCAACGGTGTCCAGGATTGCCTCAAACTCGGGATCTGGCTCTCCTTCCTCTACCATAGGCAGGTCATAGCCCAGGGAGCGAAGACAGGATTTGAACTCCTGATGGTTCAGACGGCCAGACTTGTCCTTGTCGAAGTGTCTGTAGCACAGAGCGCAGGGCTCAGCACATGGTCCCTGCCACTCAGCTCCCTTCAGCCAGGGTGCCTGGGCCATACTCACTTGAACATCATGCTGAATTCCTTGAGGGCCTCCTCAGTCACTCCAGTTGTGTTCCTAGAAGAACAACAAAAGTAGGCAGCAGGTGTTCCGTGCACAAGCGGCATGCTCTCCCCTCCTGTACCCGTCCCTTCTTAATAGCTGCACACTTTGGGTGGCCCCAATGGTCCCCCAACTCTGGTCCACACCCTGGTACCTGGCCTGGATCTGCTGCTCCAGGTTGTGCTGCATGCGCATGCCCAGCTGGTCCAGCTGGTCCCACTGCTGAGCCAGGCCCACAGTGCTGTGCTCGGTGTACTTGTTGTCCAGGATGAGGGCTTCCTCCATGGCAGCGCCCAGGTCCTCGATCTTCTTCAGTTGACTTCTCATGGCTCGAATCTCCTGGTGCTTGCGCTGCCAGGTGGGACAAAGCGGCGTGAGATAGGGCCCCTTAGTTCTAGCTCAGGATCTGTGCTGGCCTCAGAATCCAGCTGAGATCTCTCAGGGGCAAAAGTCTAGGAAAGGAAGAGTAGTAATGGGTGGGGAGCCATAGGGCAAACCTTCATTAAGCAGCTGCTAGCAGTGCCAGAAAATAAGGATGCAGTGTGAGGCTGAGGCCCTCAGCCTCAAGTGGGGTTCGGTTACAGCAGCCAGCACAGACTTGAAGGGAAAAGGGGGCCTAGCCAGTTTCAGGCTGAGTGGCTGCTGTGCTGGGGCCTCTGGGGTGGCCTTTTGGGAAACTCACTTTGGTAGCTTCCAGCTGAGATTCCAGCGTTCCCGACTCTTCCACCATGCAGGACCTAAACACAGCAGCAGCATAGTGAGCAGAGGCACCAGCAGACCAGAGCCCACATTGAACTCTTCCCACTGGTACAAAGTGCCCACAGGCTGCAATTCTCTTATCCGAGGAAACAACGTATCTGGTTATCGGCCACCTCTCCTAACAGGCCTGGGAAAGAGAGGGTCCCAGCTGTTTCAGAGACACACAGGCCAAGCCTCAGCTCTTAAAAGGTCACTCAAGAACTGAATCTGTTCCCCAGAGGAAAAAAGCAGCTTCAGGCCTGACAGCTCCCCCTCCCCCCTTTTTTTTTTTTGCAGGCACAGGAGGCCAGGAACCCAACAGATAGGAGCCCTTGGGGCTGTAAGGACAGACAGCAAGAGACTGCTAGTCCCCTTAGCCCTATTTAGTTTCCTTTAGGCTACTGAGGGGAAAAGCCATATTCTAAGACACAGCATGGCCAATAAGACAGCTGAGTGGGTGTGCTAGCAAACTGGTTCCAGCTCAGGACAGCTGTGATGGAACTCCGGCTTTGGATTCCAGTATCTAGACACAGCCAGGCTAGCTTCCTTTTGAAGGGCATTTTCTGAGAAGCCAGGTGGCCTTGGGGGAAGCCTGCTTCTCTCTTAAGATGTGTGAGGACAAAGAAGGTTCCCAGTGAACAAAGACATCAAACAAGCAGGGTCATGGGTCACGTGCAGGGACAAGGTCACACAGTGCACACAGCCCGGTCTCCTCTGTACCCGTATCTACCCAAACCTACCCTTGTGACTTCAGCTAGCCCGGAGAACTCTTAAAAATCTCCCCAAGCTCAAAGTGCTTTAGCAAGGCAAGGCACCAGGCTTCCTCCTACCCCAGCAGTTGAGACTCACAGGCACACCCAGTCCCCAAGGAAAAGGGAGCCCCAGGGACTGGGGCAGGAGGCAGGGCCAGTGCAGCGGAGGGGGACAGACCCTCCTCCCAAGTGGCTAGGGTGTGGGTTAGAAAGCAGAGCCGCCTGGGAGTCCAGAGTGCATTGGTAAAACCACAGTGAGGGAAGAAGAGAAATAAGGAGAAGAACCTTCCAGACAGATCATCCCCAACTTCATACTGATAGACACGAATGACCCGACGATATGCTATGCTATTCAAAGAAAAGAAACCAAATGAATACACCAAAGGGAGGCGAGGCAAGAGCATATCGAGACAGACACGTGCCGCAGCCGGCAGCCTGGCACTGGGTGGGAACCATGGGTAGCTCAAGGGGTGTTGGGCCAGGTGGGAAGAGGCTTGGGAGGAGCCACAGGTGAGGAAGCATGGCGTTGCACAGAAACAAGACCAAGAGCAGCAGACAGCATAGGGTGGGGAAGCCTGTGGTGCTCAGGCCAGATGCTGCAATCCTTCCAGCCTTGCAAAGCCAACTGCAGCCTGATGCATGGGCAGATTCTGTGGTCACTACCCCTTACATGCCTGACTCTCCCCTCCTGCAGAACCTCATGGGCTCTAGTTAAGCCTCAGTCTGGACAGGGGATGGCCTAGGTGCAGGCTCCTGCTGGGACTGGAGACAGCCCTGCTCCTCCCGGGGGCTCCTCCAAGCCCTGCCTCTCTAACATGGTTAACCCTGGGCATTTTCTCTTTTGCTAGGGCAAGCAATTCTGGTTACCCTCCCCAGGGGTAGACAGGGCCACTGCAGCCCTGTGAGGGCTGCACAGCTTCCCCTCAACTGGACGCTGTACTTACTCAGTCTAAGCTTCATATACCCACTGACTGCCGGGGCTTTCTAATCCAGTCCTGGTGACCAGGCACGGGCAGGGGTCTCAGGTTGTAGACTCTAGCTTCCCCCCATGGTTACATTCTCTACCTTGAAAACGGGGGAGTGGCTCCCCTACAGACCATGGGCATGGTAAAGGTGGGCAGGAGGCCCATTCTGGGATCCTTTGCAAGCCAGGCCACTGCGGGACAAGGGACACAGGGACAAGCACACAAGACACCACACCACGAGCCCGGAGAAAGAAGTCAATATTAACCCGTCGAGGAGATAGGTTCTGTGGAGATCCAGGCATCCAGGCGTGGTGGTAGCGTCCACATACAGCAGCAGTCAGGACGAAGTAGAGGAGAGAAGAAACAAACAGCATCAGCACCGTTCCGCCACTGACTCTGTGTCGTCTGATTGAGCCTTGAGCAGTCCTGCCTCACTCAGGACAGTGGCCAACACCATCTTTAGACAAATGAACCATGCAGAGCTCACTTGCTCTGGAACCCAATCAGACCATGCCAGCCATTAGTCTGAGCAGTCCTGTCTACCACCTCATCTCTCTCGGGGAGACAGGGCCTTGAGCAGCACAGGATATACCAACTGGACTCAAGGTTCATGGCCAACCTTTTGTGCAGTGTGATTACAGATGCCAAGTATGCCCCGCTTAGGTAGCAGGTTTCAAACATGCTCCTAGGCCCCAGCTATAGGGAGCAGCATGTTCCCTGGGCTAGCCCAAGAAAGAGGGCAGGCACCTGGTCTCCTGGATCCACTGGTGGAAGGCGTTAGCATGCTGGGCAAACTCCTGGCGCAGCTTGTCATTCTCTTCCTGCCGCCGCTGCTCCTTCTGCAGCTCCAGCTCCCGCTCCTGCAACAAAAGGGAAGCAGGCAGGTGTGGTACCTCAATTGGTTCTTGACACCTGGCCTCAGATGGCTCATAAACATGGCTCTACCCTGGGGAAAATGCCGGTGGGACTTCAAGTGGAGAGGGGCAGGAAGTCCTACTGAAGCTGACCCAACGAGAATCAGCCTGGAGGCAGAGAGCGCACGCTACGGGGCTCGCCCAGCCAGTGTACCTTAATGATCTTCTGCAGGTTCCTCCAGGTCTCTTCCAGGGCCTCCATCGTGAACCAGGTGTAGGGGTTGGAGGCCACCCGGAAACTCTTGATCTGGCGGTCCAGCTCGGCTAGCTGGTTGAAGTCAGCCTGTGCAGAGCTGAGGGATGAGCGGAAGGCATCATGAGCCTCACGAAGGGCTTTGATCTCTTCCAGAGAGTTGCAGCGGACTGGGTCTGTCAGGTCCTCCTCTGCATTCTCAAACCAGCTGTTGAAGGCCGATGCTTTTTTGGCAAAGGTCAGGAAGAGGTCTTCTACCTAGAAGTAGAGGGGCAAAGTGTCAGTGGTGGGTCTGTGTGCGGGCGAGACAGTGTGGCCTGCTGAAGGTCTGGCTCTTCCTCTGCCTGCTGTTCTCAGTACAAGCTGTGCTTGTCCTCAGAGGGGCAAAGGGTGAATCCAAAACAAGCTCAAGGGCTCCACTGTCTCCTGTGCCACGATCAGCGCCTCTGGGCTGAGGTCACTCCTTCCGCACAGGATGACTGCAGCATGGCAGAGGCAAATGGGTCTACTGACACTTCCACTGTGCCAGCTCAATCTTACCCTTACCTTTCGGAAATGACTCTGGGCCTCCAACAATTTCTTCTTCCGGGTAGCTGAGTTGGCCAAGAGCTGGGTCCATCTCTTCATGAGGGAGGCATGTCGGGCCTCAATAGCCTTGGACTGAATGTGCTTGGCGGCCAGCAGCTGGTCCTTGAGGGCAGTGATGTTGGCAATGCCCTCTTGCTGGAAGGCCTGCAGGCCAGCATCAAAGGTCTCCTGCAAAGAGGAGCCACAGCCAGTTGCAGGACCGCAGAGTCTCGTACGCTGCAGCTCAGATGGCAGGACCTAGAGCTCCACCTCCAGTTGAAGTTCACTCACCGGTGCCTATGGTCCCGCTTGCCACAGACCGCATGCTCTCACCTCAAGTCCCTAGCCATAAACAAACCCTTCCATTCTGGCACTTAAGCCTGGGCAAGGCCACGTATGGCTTTGGCTCCTGGCAGACCACTTTCTGTTTACTCTCTGCGACTGAGCCCAGCTGAAGAGTGACAGACACCTCATGTCCACCTTGCCAGCCCACCACATTGCTGTACATGGGCCTGGTTTTGCATCAGTTCTACCCCTCTGGAAGCTCTGAGGCCCAGGACCTAAGCGTTTATTGCTGACTATGGCCAAACATATAGAGACCATTCGAAGACTGAGTATATTCAACCCGCCATTCTGATGGCCAACCGACCTGCTTGGTGAGCAGAGTTTGGACAGAAGACAGATCTCGGCCATAGTCATCCGTTTTCAAGCTGTTCTCCTTCTCACCTGTAAAACAAAGCATGAAAACGTCCCAGCCCCCTCACAGAACACAAGCCGCACATTAACTCTTAACGTTACCAGCACCTCAACTCACAGTAGCTGCTTCTCCCAGTACCCACCACCCTGTCTCAGCTGGGTGAGGGTATCCTTCTGGGTCACATGGGCTCTGATACAAGAAATCTTAGTTCCCTTTAATTAGGGCTGGGTGGCACTGTGGCCAGGGCAGCTAGTGGGCAGTTCTGAAGTCACCGCATCCTTTGGTGAGCCTACCAGTACTTGGGTCTCTACCGCTTGCATCAGGTGCGCTTGTGCTTATTTGGTGAAGCCCCATGCCAGCTGCAGGCACTGCTGTGGCAGCTCTGACTTCTGGAGGCCTCTTCCTATTTGGCAACTAGGTCTCCTCTAGCAGACTATTAGTTTCTCCTCTGCAGCACAAATCCAACTGTGGCAACACACTCCGTGGCTCTGCCATCTTCTTAGCCTAGGATACTTAAGAGCTTTGGGCCTTGCTGAACCACTCACCAATCCAGGACTCTACCACGTCAGCCTTCCAGTTGAACTGAAGGAAGGCTGAGTTCTCATCCAGCTTTGCTTTCCTCTGAGCCGCTGCTTTCTCCAGATCAGACACCTTGCCATTCAGACCCTTCATCTTTGAAGAGATGTTCTCCTCGTGGTGATTGTTCTAGGCCAGGAAAAGAAGCTTGCAGCTGCAGTCCCCTGTCTGTGGCAGGCTCAAGCCCCAAACCCCTTCGTTTCTGTCCTGTGGGCTATCTGCTCCCTGTCCAGTGCTAGGTGAAGTTTCCTAAGAACGATTCTGAGTCAAAAGTCTCAGGGCTTCTCGGGGCTAAGACCTGGGACCAGCATCTACTTGTGCAACAGACAAGTTCTGGGAAGCGTGTGGATGCCACGGACACTGAAGATGGTGACACCTGAACACCAGTTCAGTTCCAGTCAGAACTGCTTTGGAAACACACACAAAAGGGCAGAGAGAAGAGATGTACAGTAAAGGCAGGGAGTCTGCCCAGAACAAAGCACTAAGGAACACTAACACCCAGTCGCCTCAGACCTTACGGAGCTTCTCCCTAGAAGCCTGTGTGGCTGGTGGTAGGCTGCAGACTGACACTGCACAGCCCAGGTCTAGAGCTGCAGCTGGGGAGGCCTGGACTCTCTACTCAAAGTAGCAAGACTGTTCTGCAAGCGTCACCAGAAAACTAAACTGTCCCTACTGTAGCAGGTTTTGCATAACCTACAAGTTATGCAATCCTACTAAGCAGACATTTCATGCTCAGCTCTACATAGTTCAGAAGGAAAGTCACTGAAATCTCAATGAGCCAGGTGGCACACAGGGGCACTCCCAAAACCTGTGAAGTAGAGGTAAGAGGATCAGGAGTTCAAGGTCATCCTTACAGAACAAGTTGGAGGCCAGCCTGAGCTACAAGAAGACAGGGTTACTATGTAGCCCAGGTTAGGCTGGGACTCACTGTAGGAATGCACCACCATGCTACCATGGGTGGCAACTACTTATTTACTTAGTTTTCTATTGTCTCTAGTGACCTTTATCACCAAGAAATAAAGGGAGAGGGGAGGGGAGGATGGGGAGGCTGCCAGAGCCCACATAGTGGCTCACAACCTGTACCATTAGTTCCAGGGGGGAATCTGATGCCTTTGTGGCCTCTGTGGGCACTGCACACATGTAGTGCATGATACACACTACATAAAATAAAAACAAATAACAACTTTTTAAAAAGGTGGAGAGATGGCTCAGTGATTAAGAGCATTGGTTATTCTTCCAGAGGCCCAAGGTTCAATTCTCAGCACCTACATGTTGGCTCCCAACTATCTCTATTTAACTGCAGTTGTAGGGGATCCAACACACTGTTCTGACATCCTTGGACACTGCATGAATGTGGTGCAGACATACATGAAGGCAAAACCATACACATAAAAGAATACAAAACGAAAAGAGGCTGGGTGCGGTGGTACATGTCTTTAATCCCAGCACTCTGGAGGCAGAGGCAGGAGGATCAATGTGAGTTCAAGGCTAGCTTGGTCTACATAGTGAATCCAGGACAGCTAAGCTTACAGGGTAACCTTGTCTTAAAAAACTAAAAAACAAAAAAATGAAAGAAAGAAAGAAAGAAAGAAAGAATAATAGGAATGTGGCAATTTAAAAGCAACCCTTTCCTGCTATGGTCTCTACTAAGACCTCAGCTTGGTGCCCTCTGCAGGTGCAACTATGGAGTGAGAACAAGGCTCTTGCTGGGATTCAGGCTCACCTTCTTAATGAGGTCTTGTCCGTTAGTACAGACATCATTCACCCGATCCTTGTGGACAGTGAAGTCTGTCTCAAAAGCTTCGTGTTTCTTCAGTAAGCCCTAGAGAGAAAGTAGTGAGGTCAGCCACTGAGTAGCACTGGCATGGTCCATGGGTACTAGAGAGAGTGAGAACAGGGTACAGGGGAAGCTGCAGCCCAGAAAAGCTGAAGGTCTATAGAACAATCTAGTCTTAAGTTGGGCAGAGAGCTGGATGTGAGCACCCAACCAAGCAATCCTTCTGAGAACATCCCACATATTCTGTCTAGCTCCCTAATGACTGGAGAACACCCCCTGCCCCCTTGTTGCTTCTAGGCACCTCAACCACACCCCGAGGGAGGCCACTGGATTTATCCTGACACATGTACTGCCTACTGTAAGGACAGTGGCTGAAGGCAACGCAAACTGCTTCCACATTTGCTAGCTGAAACTTAGGAAGGTGTGACCACAGTGATGTGTGACCTGTCTTATGCTGTGACTGGGCTGCCTTGGGACCAGCTCTGAAATCAGCGCAATGCCTTTAATAACCTGTGGTGTCTGCTTTTGCCTCTCTGAGCCAAGAGGAAGCTGATTCAGCCCAGAGCAGAATGAGACCCTATGTGGGTTGAACAAGATGTCCCAGCTGCTAGTCTGTGACTGCGGCCAACTGATCTCTTTCTGTTGAGCTATTTTGACCCTGGAAACGGTAGAGAGTACACGTCCACCAATGTAAGTCTTCATATAGCAACTGCTAACCAATTGGAAGTGGCTGTGGGATGAGCGGAAGTTCTAGGGCCACGAACAAGAGAAAAGGGTCATTAAGGGATATTTTACAGTATCTCTTACCAGTTAAGATTGTGTCCTTATAAAAGAGATCAATTTGGACAGATAGGCACACAGAAGAGAATGCCAGAGAAAAGGTGGGCACAGAGGGAGATGGCAATGTGGAAATAGAGCCTGAAGTAAAAGTGTGGCCCTGGGCTGCTGTGGTGGCCTTTAATCCCAGCACTGGGGAGGTAGAGGCAGGTGGATTGATGTGAGTTCAAGGCCAGCCTGCTCTACAAAGTGAGTCCAGGACAGCCAGGACTACACAGAGACATCCTGTCTTGGGAAAACAAAACAATAACAAAAACTCCAAAAGCAATCAAAGTGTGGTCCTGGAAGCAGTAAGGAAGCCGAAGTCCTCAGAAGGGTGTTGGGAACTTGGCTGGACTGTGTACAGCTCAGCCTCCCCATCTTCAGCGTGTGAACTAGTGTACTTGCTTAGCTGTCCTGACCTGGATGGCAGCAAGAGTGTCTCCATAATCTTCACTGGCCACCAGAGTCATTTTCTCATTGATCCAAGCTTCTTCCTCTTCCACGTTGGCTACAAACTGCTGATACTCCAAGGACTCCTCTAGCCGCTGGCCCCTTACCACAGAATTGAGGGAGGGAAATCATTAGCACGTACTTAAAATGTCCATGAAACGGGGCTGGAGCTACAGCTTGGTGGTATTGGCCTATGATCTGTGTGTGTTTGAGATCTCAGGTTCAATTAAAAAGAAAACACCAAAAAACAAAAAAAACAAAAGAGCTCTCCTTTGGAAAAAAATATCCATGAAGGGGTGTGTCTGTACGGAAACAAGGCTTAGCTGTCTAAGGGACACGAGGCACACACCGCTTTTCAGACAGGAAGTTCTGGAGTTATTGTTGGGTTCTGACAAATAGGACAAGTTCAGAATGGGCGGTCAGAGGTGGCTCTGGGTAAACTAATACTTGACACCAAAGGAAAGAGCCTGGGAGCTGGCAGGAAGGCTCCCTGAGTGCTCACCGTGCAGCGGCTAGCTGCTTCAGCTCCTTCCAGTGCTCCACAAACTGTGCAAGACGCTGCTGGATCTCCTCCTGCCCAATGGTGTTGTCATCAGAGAGCTTTTTCCCAGTGTCCAGGACACCCTGGCAAGTGAGAACAAGAGTCAATCCGGCAGGGCTGCCAAGTGCTGAGTTCCAAGAGCCTGTGGTGAAGTCTCAACATCACATTCACAATCATCTGTTCAGGCTACGTGTGGTAGCACAGTGCTTTAATGCCAGCAGTTGGGAGGCAGAAGGAGGTAATCTCTGAGTTTGGAGTCAGCCTGGTCTATATAAGGAGTTTCACATCAGCCAAGATCACACAGTGAAACCCTGTCTCAAAACACAAACAACAGAATCTCTTCTTCATGGCTGGGGTTAAGGTATCGTCATGATTACAAGACGATAGAGCGTAAGATCAGAGGACTTTGCCTCTACTTGGCCCTTTTCCCATGGCCTTGTTCTCTCAGCAGAAGGCAACCCCTTACCTGAATGGCCGGTTCATGTGCAGCCAGCTCGGCTTCTAGCCGCTTGTGTTTCTTTCTTAGGTTCTGAACACCAGTGAGGTCTCTGCCATAGTCCTCAGAGCTCACTAGCAGCTTTTTCTCCCTGAAGAACAACGGCAGTATGGTCAGCCTACACCTGCTCATGTCCACTAACTCTTGGACTCCAACCTTTACCATTTTGTTATAAAAATCCCTTCCCATTTCCTGGGAACAGAAGCCCGGTTTGCAAAGCCATGGACTTAGAACTGCTGCTCGGTATGTCAACAAACATGGCTCACCTGTATGTAATGGGTCTGTAGAGGACAGGCCCTGCCCCAAGGAGAGGAGTACCACTGGGTGCTATTATTAACTCCATCTACTCACTGTCACATATAGAAAACACAGCAAGGTGTTTCCTTAAGCCAGGTGTGGTGGTACATGCTTATAATGCCAGCACACGTGTGTTAAAGGCAGGCTGATCTGTCTGAATGCAAGGCTAGTATGGTCTACAGAGAGTGCCAGGACAGCCAGAGTTATAGAGAAACCCAGTCTCAAAAACTACTAAATCTCTAGCAGGGCTCAGGACAGAACCAGTCTAGATAGGCCCAACTCCTAAGCTACTAAACCCCCAAATTGGCCTGTTTAATGGCTTAAGTCAGCCTTCTCAGTCACCCCAGTAGTGCTCTCCCCACACACAGGAGACAGAGGCAGGTAGATCTCTGTGAGTTCGAGACCAGGCAGGTCTACAGATAGAGTTCCAGGACAGCCAAACACAAAACCAAACAAAAATGGGTGTTTATTTGTACAACATTTTGTAATGTTTTTTAGATTTTATTTTATATGTATGCATGTATGTGTATGTCACATGCATGCTTGCTGCCCATAGAGGTCAGCAGAGGGTGTTGAATTAGGGAGTTAGGGATGGTCTCCATGTATGTGCTGAGCCATCTCTCCAGCCACACTCTTAATTTTAAAAAAAGGTTTTAATGGGCTATGCACTGGTGTGCATGCCTTTAATCCCAGCACTCAGGAGGCAGAGGCAGGTGGATCACTGTGAGTTCAAGGCCAGCCTGGTCTACATAGCAAGTCCAGGACAGCCAAGGCTAACACAGAGAGACCATGCCTCAGAAAAGAAAGAAATAAAGAAAGAAAGAAATAAAAAAGAAAGAAAGAAGGAGAGAGAGAGAGAGAAAAGGTTTTAATGGAGTTGAGGTAAAGAGGAATTTTTCTTTTAAAGTAACTAGCAGTAGTGCACACCCACAATCCCAGACTTGGTAGGTAGAAGCGAGTATCTGGGTTTTAAGGTCACATTGAACTAATAAGGCTAGCCTAGGTTACTGGAGAAGTCCTAAAACAGAAAAGCCAGCAATAAAAAGAAGACTGCTTGTTTAACATGCCCTATTATTTAAGAAAAAAGAAGCTGATTTTTTGGTTATTGCTGTTTTTCAAGACAGTTTCTCTGTGTAGCCTTGGCTGTCCTGAGCTTTGCAGAAAAGTGAAGGGTATGAGAAATTCAAAAAAATAAAGAAAGAAAAAAAGGCGGGAAGATCTTCGTGACTTCGAGGTCAGAATACTTTACATAGTAAGCCCCAGGAAAGCAGGGATTACATAGAGAAATCCTATCTCAAAAAACCCAAAACAACTACTTTCCAAAAGGTAGTGTCTACTGTGGCACCATGACTACAACCATCACAGGTGATCCCACTGCTGCTCACTGCTGTGCAGAGAGGTGGGGAGCCTGGGCAAGGTCCCTGAAGGCTGCCCTTCCATCGCTTTCCTGTCACCTTGACAGATCAAGAAAGCCTGGAACTCCTGCCTCTCTATGCAGCCCCTCGGGACATTGAACACATAAATGCAGAGCACGTACTTGATCCAGGACTCCTCGTCATCCATGTCTCGGAAAAACTGGTGCAGGCGATGGGACTCGCTCAGTTTTGCTCTTCGGGAGGATGCCATGTTCTTGATCTTCTGGAAGCGTCCGTTGATGGTGTCCCGCTTCTCTTTCACTTGGGAGGTGTCAAAGGCACTGCTGGTCATCAGGCTGTCAGCCTGGCTGTTCAGGTCCTTCAGACGATCCTGGGGCAGGGACACAAGAAAGGGCTCAGGAACCTGGTCCCTGAAAACAGCACGTATTAATTCTTTAATGGGCTGGGCTTCCTCCTAAGTCAGGGTGTGCTGTGAGGACACTGCAGCTCTTTAAGATTAAACTAGCCTCACAACGACAGCAGGACTCACTTCCCTGTGCACTGATGTGGCAAGGTAGTGGGATGCAGAACACAGTGTCTTGGCTGCAGCAGAAACCCACTTGTTTGTTTTGCTTTTCTTTCGAGACAGGGATTCTCTGTGTAGCCTTCCTTGACTGTCCAGGACTCGCTTTTATAGACCAGGCTGGCCTCAAACTCACAGCAATCTGCCTGCCTCTGCCTCCCAAGTGCTGAGATTAAAGGCATGCGCCACCACCACCTGGCCTGTTTTGCTTCTCAAGACAGGGTCTCTGTGTAGCCCTGACTGTCCTAGAACTCGCTCTGTAGACTAGGCTGGCCTCACCACCTTTTACTGCCACCTGTCTTGCTAGCTAAATTTATTTCATTATCCTTTCATATTTTGATGCTAGAGATTGAAATGAGTCTGGTGTAGGATAAGCACACTTTACCACTGAGTTATATCACCAGTCTCAAAGTATACTTTGAAAAGCAGCAGCTGGGCATGGTGACACAAGCCTTTAATCCCAGCACTCGAGAGGCAGAGGTAAGCGGATCACTGTGAGTTCAAGGCCAGCCTGGTCTACAGAGTGAGTTCAGGACAGTCAAGAAACCCTGTCTCGAAAAACCAAAAGGAAAAGCAGCTAAAGTTAGTAAATTTTGTTTTGTTTGAGACAGAGTCTCTTCATGCAGGCCCCACTGGCCTGGTACTCAAGAGATCCACTTCCCAGTTTCCTGAGTGCTAGGCTAAAGGTGTATGCCATAGCAAAGTTAGTTTAATTAAACATCTAGGGCTGGCAAGATGGCTCAGAGGATGACTTAGCTTCAATCTGTGGGAGGAGAGAATTGACTCATTCAAGTTATCTCTGACTGCAAGTACCCTATCCTCTAAAATAACTTTTTAAAACCCTCATTTTACTCTAAAGGACTCAAAGGAAAACTGTGGTCATTCAGTTCTGAATCTGCAACAGACATGAAGGGAGCTGGATGTGTGGGCTCAGTGCCTGTAACTCCAACACGTGGAGGCCAAGGCAGGACTGTCAGTAACAGAGAAGCCAGCCTGTGCTATAGATGAATTCCAGGCCAGGCAATGCTGAAGTGTGAGACTCAGGTTCAACTGCGCCCAACCTGCCCCTCAAAAGAATGAAGTGATTTTGTCATTTGACAGAAACTGAAGTCAATTGTTAATGATGAAATTCAAACTTCTGGAAAATTCTTATCTGGTACCCAGGGATTTTTCTGCCAAGACTAGAGAGGTGTGAGGTTTTAGAATCACATATGAAAATTTCAAAGTATTTAGAACCAACACATGTAACTTAGTACTGATCTAGACATGTGACAGAATCCACTCCAAGCCCAGGATGGACCAAAGATACAGGATACAAAGAAGCTTTTGACATAGTTAGGTGTAAAACTGTTTCTACTTTGTAGTAAACAGTTACAAAGCTGTTAGCAATTACAGGTGCTGGTGTAGAAGCAGAACTTGATCTGAATCAACACCCCCTCACCCCCCTCAGCCTGGCTGTGCCCACCATGCACACCACAGCAACAAACCAACTCAGAAGCTTAAACTCCAGACCACCTCTGTAAGATGGATCTGCAAAAATGTAACCAATGCTGTCCTTTTTACTCATTCCTTTTTAGACAAACTATCACCATTTACATAAATGCTACTTATACTAAGGAACTAATATTTGAATTAGTTAAAGCTGCAGATGTGGTGTAGCTGCTGTAAGCACTGCATTTGGCACTGCAAGTCTGAAGTCAGATAGGGCTATGTATTGAGTGCTTGCTTCAAAAATAAAGAGTTGGGGGCCGGGCGTGGTGGCGCACTCTTTTTATCCCAGAGGCAGAGGAGGCAGATCGCTGGGAGTTCGAGGCCAGTCTGGTTTACAAAAGGAGTCCAGGACAGCCAGGGCTACACAGAGAAACCCTGTCTCAAAACAACAACAACAACATCAACAACAACAACAACAACAACAACAAAAAGAGCTGCATATAATTGTGTACACCTTGAATTTCAGCACTCTTAAAGCAGAGCAGACAGATATTGTTTGAAACCAGCCATATATAGCAAGACCTCTTCTAAAATCAAACAAAACAAACAAACAAAAAACCAACTGATGAGCAGTGGTGGCGCACATCTTTAATCCCAGCACTCAGGAGGCAGAGCCAGACGGATCTGAGTTGGAGGCCAGCCTGATCTACTAAGCGAGTTCCAGGACAGCCAGGGCTCCACAAGAGACCGTTTTGAGAAAACAAACAAACAAACAAACAAAATCCCAACTATCTAAAACCTATTTTAAAAAACCAAAAAATAAAACAACAGCAGCAACAACAACGACGTACACATGCAAACAAACTGTTGTACTTTTGTAGCAGCATGGCTAGAATCCAGCCTGTGCTACACAGTACTTGTGCACACAAGGCAACTGCTGTGCCACTAAGCTATATCTCCAGCCCCACCCTCAATAAATACATCACCTGATTTTTCACAATAATTAGTACTTATAGATAAGATCTGTATAAACCTAGGCTGAGAAAAATCAAGAAACCAGCCTGTACACAACTGCTGCCTTGGATGCCAGGGATCACTTTCCTTCCTTGAATAACTCTAGCACAGCTCTAGCTCTCTTGAAGACCTGAGAATACTCTTGTGGTTCCTTCTAAATCACCCCACCCTCCGTTCTGCCACACCGCTGACCTCATGGGCTGATATATCTGCCTCTAGCAGCTGATGCTTTTTCAACAGGTTGTTCACAGAAGCGAGGTCTTTGCCGTAGTCTTCAGATGCCAGGAGAGCCTCCACCTGCAACATCAAAGGGAGTGGGTATTACAGGATGCACGCAAAATGTTTGGGGAGCCCAGGGTGCCCGGGTGCTGCTCCAGTTTCGTTTCAATTAGGAGTTACTATTTGTTCTTAATATTTTTTGGGGGGAGGTTGTTCTTCTTTGTAGCCTTGGCTGTCCTGTAACTTGCTCTGTAGACCATGCTAGCCTTGAACTCAGAGATCCAGCTACCTCAGCCTCCTGAATGCCAGGATTAAAGGTTTGTGTCACCACTGCCTGGTTTTATTTATTTATTTTTTTTGAGACAAGATTTTTCTTTGTAGCCCTTGCTTACTTTGAACTTACATAGATCTCTGCTTCTGCCTCCTGAGTGCTGGGGTTAAAAGGTGTGCCCCAAGGAGTCTCTGTTCTCCCACTAAACTAGCGTTAAGAGGCACAGTCCCAAGCCTTCTCTGGAATGCAAGGGCAAACAGCACAGCAACCCACAGCGATGAAGCTCCCCTAGTACAAGGACCACAGTGTGAGCAGTGTGTATTCTAGGAACCTTAACAGCAGCCAGATAGGAACGCTAAGAGTCTCTGGATTCTCTCTCTCTTTTAAAAAAAGATTTATTTATTATATACAGTGTTCTGCCTGCATGTGTACCTGCAGGCCATAAAGAGGGCATCAAAAGACATTATAGGTGGTTGTGAACCACCAATGTGGTTGCTGGGAATTGAACTCAGGATCTCTGGAGGAGCAGTTAACCTCTGAGCCATCTCTCTAATCCCCTCTCTGGACTCCCTTATACTCAAATGTTTGGGGTGAATTTCAGTGATATGGGATTACACTACTCCATACATACTAATGAGAAATGACACTATGAACTCATAGTTCATTTTATATGAACTCATATAAAATACACTACTAAATGACTCAGGAAAATACATATGGACTGGAAAGAGATTCTAAAACGTTTACAGTAGTGGTCTCTAAAAATCACCCCTTTTAGAGCCTCTGCTGTCCCAGTTTCCTATGTGTGCCAGACTATGGCTCCCCTCCTTTCTGTCCTGCTAGTTCTATCTTGGTGCAGATGTGTTGGAACTGCCTCCCCTCCCCATCTCTTCCTTATACACTCCCTTGGGAAGAGGGCTGTTATCTTCTGAATCAGTTTTCTTCTCTAAACCTCTATTCACTGTTTAGCAATTCCTAACAGGAATCTGAACCTTTCTCACACTGAGGACTTCTGTTCAAAGCTCTGAAGCAGTTCCCCTTTTACAATTTGGGCTGCCTGACTAACTGACCCATTCACTGCCCAAATGCCTAGACATTCCATGATGGTAAGGAGCAAGGACCACCGCACATTACCTCAGAGAGCCAGAAGTCAAAGTCTTTGATTCCAGTGTTGAAGTTCTGCTGCTTATTGGCCTCTTTCAGCTTCTGGCTCTTCTCAGCTGATTTCTGCACCAGGAACTGCCACTGGTCTGCAAGGGCAGCTAGGCGGGCCTTAGGAAGAGATGGGGGTCACTTGGGATAGGGAAATCTCCAAAGAACCCATTCTTAAGACCCAAATCAGAAACCATCGAAGAGGAAGTGGAAACAATCACAGGAACTGAGTGCTTGAGTTCCAGCGGCTGTAGGTCTTAAGCAGTATCAGGTGTAGTACAGTGGATGGAAGCATGCTGCCATTCTTTCTGAGTCCATGTGGGCCCTGGACCATACCTTGACAGCATCCTCACTGCCAGCACAGGCCCCGCGCTCAATGAGTGAGTTGCCCATGTCGATGACTCCACGGATTCGGTCGGCATTGGCATGCAGCTCTGCCTCAAAGGCTTGGTGCTTCTGGTGTTTGCTCTGAAAATACCAAACCACCATTCAGAGTCAAGTTCTTGCCAAGCTTGTCTTAATGTAAAACAGACACTTGGGAGGGAGAAAGGGTGGGAAGGTAAGGACCAAGACAAGCACTGGTGTGGACAGAAAGCCACCACAGGCTGTGTGGTGCTGTGGTGTAGGGTCTCTGGGAGCCCAGAAGAGGTAGGTTTAGGCCAGAAAGGGAGATGTATTAGCTCACGGGCAGTGGGGCAAAGCCAGTTCTGAACAGCTCACCAGCAGGCTGGCAGCAAAGCCTCAAATTTTTGTACTTTTTTTTTTTTTTTTTTAACATTTTGTAGGTGACAAGAGGGTTAAATTTCAGTTCTGAATCTAACCATGTGCCAATGTCAACCCATCCATGTCTTTATCCTTCCTGGACAGGATCTGACTGGTACTGTGTATGGCTATCTACCAGGTGTAGCAGGAGCACCTCTGGCGCTGCAGCAGCTCCTCTGTTGGTGAAGAGTCACTTTGTACGCTTATACTTGGTACCTGTCATTAGTCAAAGCATGAGGTTGCTCAAACCCAGTCTCAAGGCAGGCTGAACTTTAATTTTGTCAGAAGAGCTGGGGGCCTGGTACAGTTTCTAAGAATTTGCTAAGAAACAAAGGGTGATGAAAACACTTAGGAGATATGATTGTGAGGATAGAGCAGCTATAGCGTAATTCTGAGAAAAACACAGGACAAGTAAGAAATTGTCTCTGGGGATAATGTTACTGGGGAGAGAAAACAAAATAAAGCAGTTTAGTTAGCCAGAACTCTGCACTCAATGCTTCATTTCAGAGGCAGTAACTTACAGGGTGGGGATCCTGGCTGCTACAGCAGCACGAGGACCCGGAGATCTCATCTACAGATCCTGACACTGTGTCCACCCCATGCTTTGCTCTGGTCATTGCTGGTGCAAAACCATTTATTCTCTTCTACAGCTTTATTTCCTCTTCACAGTTCTGAGACTTTTGAACAATGTGGTGACAGGTGTTTGTTTTTGTGACCTCCTGAACAGTATCTGCTTAGACTGGAAGCACATCTTGCTATTCCAGTTCTCCAGGCCAGTGCCTCTGACACCTGCCTGAGTGTGTACTGGATTCACTCCAAGCTAGCCTGACCTGCTCAGGCCACTTGACACCTTGAGCCCAGGAAAACAGTCACTGTCTACACATAGAAGCTAATATTCCATTTTCAAAAGCACCCCTTGAAAGAAAGTGGTCAACTACTGCCCCCAAATCAAACACTGCAGTACAGAACTTGTCTGGATGACGAACAAGGAGGAAGAGGTAGGGACTGCAGGCTAATTACAAAAGAAAGCCACAGCTCACAGGGACACTAGCATGGCGGTGATGGGGATTAGGATGATGATGGATGAACAGACAGCGGCAGACCGTATGTACCCACAGTAGTAGTACTCTACAGAGTAGAACACTAACCCCAGAGCGCACAAGTCTACAACTCTTAAAAGTGTAAAGCACTTACCAGCAGCTTGGAAAGCTACAAAAACAGATTAAAAGAAGAGTTCAGTACACTGATGTTAACACGTCTCACTACTAAAGACTCACTCTGCCATCATACTTCCCCGGGAAGGCCAGCACTCGCCACCAGCACAGGAACAGGACCCTTACATATATCATAGCAGACAAGTTTCTACAGAAAGCAGGCAGGAAGCAGCTCTACTGATCCAGTGCACTCTTTTTAAGCTTCACCATGGTGCAGATGGTTTTACAGAGGTACTCTGTAAAGTCTCAATGAACAGCTCTACTCAGTAACGCAGGGTACTTCAGAACAAGCATCCTACAAGTCTCACACACCTGGATGTTGGTGGGGTCCTTATAGGACTCATCGCTTGCTGTCTGTAACTTCTCACTGATCCAGGCTTCAATTTCATCCACATCCCGGCTGAACTGTTGAAGTGTTTGAGATTCTCCAAGTTTTGATCTTTTCTCAATCATCTGGGCTTTTAGGCGGCGCCACCTGAGAGTAAAGATCAAATATGAATGTTCTTTCCCAGAAGCTGGGTGTGGCTTCTCACATGTGGGCAATTCATCTTCTCAGATCTGGCTGGTGACCGTCACCACCACCACCACAGGACACCCACCTGTCAAGGACCTCATTGCGTCGGTTTGCAATGTCTCCCTTGGCATAGTGGTCAACAGCAATGAGCTGGTCGGCAAAGGCCTGCAGGGCAGCTATCTTTTCCTCCTAAGGGCAAACAGGCGAAGAGTCAGGGTGGGCTGAACAACTGTCAAGCCTGCTGGTTTTCAGAGGAGATAGTTACACTTTGGGTGATGGAACTAACTGGTGGCAGGATCGGAACACGCCGACACTTTAGAAGCCAGCTTGATTATCATCATTACTAGAGTAGGGTTTAATTCAAGAGGACTTCAGGTCACGCTGAGGTGTGCAGGTGCTGGGATCCCAGCAGATGTCTAACAAATTAGGCTCATAAAATGATCACTGTTCTGTTTTCAACAAAATGCCTTTCAAGTCACAGCTGTCTGTTTTATTCCTTGTTTAATAAATTTGTTATCAAAACATAACTTTTTATCACTAAAAAATATCTTTTTGCAGGGGTGGGGGTAGAAGCCAGGGTATGGTGTCACACACCTTTAATCCCAGTAGAGGCAGATAGATCTCTAGAAGTTCAAGGCCTGTTCCATAAAGCTACTTCCTGGGCAGCCAGGCCTACACAGAAAAACCTTGTCTCAAAACAGAACTAATCTGGGGGCTGGACAGATGGCTCGGCCATTAAGAGCACTTGCTGCTCTTGCAGAGGACCTGCATCTTGTCCCCGGCACCCATGTGGCTGCTTACCAACCCTTGGTACTTTACTTCTACAGGATCTTACACCTTCTTCTGTTCATGAGATCACTGCATACACGTGGTACACATAGAAATGGGCACACGAATACTCATCATTTAAATAACTTAAAAATTTCTATACCATCATTTCTTGCAGTGCTGTGGTCTGAACCCAGGTTTCATGTATGGGAGGTAAGCACTCTATCAAGGAGCTCCTCCAACTGTGCCACCATACAATAATTTAGAAGTCACTGAGGGCTCGTTTTCCCTTCTTTTTTTGTTTTTTTAAAGAGAGAAACCTTTTGTGTGGTCCTGGCTATCCAGGAGCTAGCTCTGTAGACCAGGCTGGCCTCGAACTCATGGAGATCTGCCTGC
The DNA here is from genome assembly GCF_964271855.1 of Acomys minous. Taxonomy (NCBI): domain Eukaryota; kingdom Metazoa; phylum Chordata; class Mammalia; order Rodentia; family Muridae; genus Acomys; species Acomys minous. The sequence continues at coordinate 67,575,241 of NC_140491.1, read as the reverse complement.
CCCTGCCTCTCAAGTACTGACTTTAAAAGCCATGTGCCATCACTGTCCAGCTTGAGGTCTCTCACTGACTGGGTTAGCTGGCTAGCCAGGTAGCCCAACAGCTGAGGTTATATACACACATTCCACAACTGGCTTTGGGTTCTAGGGATCAAACCCAAGACCTCGTGCACTGTATCCAGTGGGCCTCACTTGAGTTCTGTCTGTTCTATGGCTTTCTCCCTTGAGGTTCTAAGTGCTTTTTCAGTGCTGTGTGCTGAACCCAGGGCCTACTGCATACTAAATAGTGTCCTACCCCTGGGTTGCAACTTTTGTTTTTGTTTTTTTTTTCCTTCTGTTTCTCTGGAGACTCTTTTGTCATGGAGCCCAGACTGGCCTTGAACCCCATCTTTCCGCCTCAGCTTCTCACACAGAGTGCAACACCAAGCTGGTACCTCAAGGTTCTTCTTGTGGTTAAAGATAGGGTCTCACTATGTAACCTTGGCTGGCCTGGAGCTGGCTGTGCACGCCAGCCTAGCCTCAAACTCAGACATCTACCTGCCTCTGCTTCCTTAGTGCTGGTAGGAATAAAGGTTTTAAAATAGTTATTCTTGTATTTTCCCAACTACAGAAGTATTTGTTGATGTATAACTGACTACACTTTTAAAAAAAGATTGATTTCTAATTATGGGTATGTGTTCATGCCTGTGTGGGGGTAGTTGCAAGTATACATTGAGTGTAGGTGCATGCAGCGGAGGAGAGAGGCATCAGATCCCCTGGGAGCTGCAGTTACAAGCACTCGTGAACTACCTGACGAAGGTGCTGGGAGTTGAAACAAGTCTTCTTCAAAGAGCAGTCACGTATGTGCTCTTAGCCAGTGAGCCATGTATTGCGCCAATATAATAATAATTTTTTTTTTTTTTGTGGATGGTATGAAAGTCTTAGTTGGTGCTAAGGTTTTTTTTTTGTTTTTTTTTTTTGCCTTGTTTTGCAGCACTGGGGATTGAACCCAGGACCCACTAACATAGTAGATAGTACTCTAACACACAACTACAACTGTCACCTTAACAGCACTTAAAAGTTTTGTTTAAGAGACAGGGTCTCACTGTGTAGTCCTGGCTAACCTGCAACATTCTACATAGCATAGGCTGGCCTTGAACTTTGGAGCTCCACCTGTATCTGACTCCTGATAACAATATTAGGAAGGCCACCAAGACCCTTCTTTAACTACTATAGCCAAATGTGTAACTATTTTTAAAATCTAGACACCAAGATAGGATTGCTGGCAAATAAGATGTAACTCAGGACAAATTCAGACGTGGACCTCGTGGTCCAGGGCCCACCTGGACATTGATAGCTTTGTCAAAATCTTCATGCTTTTTGATCAGAGCCTCCACACTGTCCAGCGAGTCTCCTTTGTCTTCTGTGTTTAGGAAGGCCTCCCGGGCAGCCATCCAGTTCTCTGCTTGCTCACAGTCCCGATGGAACAGCTACAGAGTGGACAGGTAGGTGTGAAGAAGGATTTGGCCACTGGCAAGAATTACCTAATGAGAATCAACTGCACACACCTGCAACTCCAGGCAGTGGTCCAGCATCATCCTGCGCTGGACCCAGGCCTTCTCCAGGTCTGTGCGCTCCTGGTCAAGAATATCAAGTTTCTCCTTGATCTCTGGGCTGGCATAGTGCCGGTGAGCCAACAGCTGCTGCCCAAACTGCTCAAATGCCTGGAAAGTGCCAGCCCTGGCATCAATTTCTGTCCGGTGTTCCTGCCAAGAGGAGAGAAGGGATTAGATAACTTGCTGAAGGTGTCCACTACTGTCAACCACTGGCTCCTGAGCGGGGAGGGATAAGGCCACTAAGCCAGCATGGCCTACCTGGTGCCGCTCCAGCAAAGCCTCAGCCCCAGTGACATCTTTGGCTAGCTCATCTGAAGATACCAACCCTCGTATTCCATTGATCCAAGACATGAGGTCCCTAGAAACCAGATTCACAGAGGAACACCCATTATACTATGTAGCAACAAGCAGGCCTTCTACCCAGTAACTGGTTGCATTGCTTCTGTCTTCGAGGATTATTTTAGGTTAACCTAGTCATAAATTGAACAGGGATGGGTCTTACAGCCTCTTTTTTGTGTTAGCCCAAAAAAGAGGGGGAATCCTTCATCTGGATCTAGCTAGGTAGTTCTCACCCCTTATCAAGCAATAAACAGAACATTATAGAAAACCACAACTAATCAAAATGCAGAGTCGTGAAGCCCAGTCCCAACTGATGTACCTACAACACAAGGCCTGCACCTAAGGGTCAGGATCATGGCAGAAGATGGGGCAGAAAGATGTTAAGAGCCAGAGAAATAAGGAGTTTGCTGGGCTGGACAGCAGCTCAGAGGTTAAGAGCACTGCCTGCTTTTCTAGAGGTCCTGAGTTCAATTCCCAGCAACCACGTGGTGGCTTACAACCATCTATAATGTGATCTGATGCCTTCTTCTGACCTGTAGGTATACATGCTGGCAGAGCACTGTATACATAATAAATAAACAAATCTTTGCCAGGTGTGGTGGCGCACGCCTTTAATCCCAGCACTAGGGAGGCAGAGGCAGGCAGATCGCTATGAGTTTGAGGCCAGCCTGGTCTACAAAGCAAAGCAAGTCCAGGACAGCCAAGGCTACACAGAGAAATCCTGTCTTGAAAAACCTGGGGGGGGGGGGGTCAGAAGCCAGGCAGTGGTGGCACACACCTTTAATCCCAGCTCTTGGGAGGCAGAGGCAGGTGAATCTTTGTGAGTTTGAGGCCAGCCTGGTCTACAAAGTGATTCCAGGACTGCCAAGGCCAACAGAGAGACCTTATCTTGAAAAACAAAACAGAACAACAACAACAAAAAACCCCCCAAAACCAAAACCAAAAAAAAAAGAGCTCTCAGTTACTGCTCCAGTGCCTGACTTCTGCCATGCGCCTTGCCATGATGGTCTCTGTAACTGTGAGCCCCAAATACACAGTTTCCTGCCTAAGTTGACTTTGTCTCGGTGTTTTATCACAGAAATAGAAACATAACTAAGAGACATGGTTTTTACCGGAAATCACTAAGGAAGCGTTGCAGGTCATGGGAGTCACCCAATTTGGCCTTGCGCTGGTCTGCACGCTTCCCTAGGCTGGTCCAGGCCTGATTTAACTCTGTGCACTTTTCCTTTAAGTCCTCTGCAGATTCAGGGTGAGACTGGATCAGGCGCTGGGCTGTCTCCCCAAGAGAATTCACCTACGCCAAGAGCAGTAAGAATGTTCAGGGAAACAGCTCTGTGTGGCACACTTTAGATCTCAGCTTTCATCAGGCATCTCTCACCTTGTCACCAAGAGCTGCAAGGTCTCTCTCGAAGCCTTCGTGTTTGCGCTGCAGGGCCTGGACACTGGCTAAATCATGGCCGTAATTGTCTGTGTTCAGAGCTTGATTCTTCTCTTCAATCCATTCTTTGGTTTCATCAGCATCTCTGTTGTTAAGACATATGGGTGAGTGCTAAGCACCACTGCTTGTGTCCCCAGGCTGGCACTTGGTCCCAGCAGTATTAACAGCATCCACTCCCTGTTTCTTATATGGCTTTGGTGTTAAGGGCCCAAACATTAGTCTGTATGCTCAGGTTCCACTCAGCAAGCTCCATCTCTTGGGGGGGGGGGTACCTCACCTGTGGAACCTCTGTACTTCGTGGGCACTGCCCAAGAGCTGGCTGCGTTCCTCAGCCAGCTGCTGCAGGGACCGCCAACGCTCATTCAGCTCCTGCAGGAGAACGGCAGTGTCAGCTCTCTAACCTGTTCTAGCACACCCACAACCAGAGGAAAGTGTGCACCTGTAAGTTTCCATTCCCAGCCCTCCTTCCACCACAACCAAGCACAACAGCAACCTTCCGGAGATCAAAAAGCCTAAGAATCCCCCAAATGCCTGACCTAGGAACCATCTGTACAAGAAACTACCATTGGTGCTGGGCACGTGGCACAGTCATTACACGTAACTGCCAAACGGGGACATCTCAGAGTCTTCCTTCAGTACTACAAGCAATGCCGCCTTGGGACAGAGCACATACATCTAGGGAAGTGAGTGCAGGCAGGAGGCACAGTGAGTCCTACTGGAAATGCCTGTCAAGGTTTTCAGTACTGCTCTGTGCTGGTCTGAGTAAGAATGGCCCCACCGGCTTGGTCCCCAATGGGTGAACTTTTTGGCTTTATTGGGGAAGATGTGTCACTGGGAGTTGGGAGTAGGCTTTAAGGTTTTAAAAGATTGGTCATTCTCAATGTATTCCCCTACTTCCTGTTTGTACAATAAGAGGCTTAGCTGTTCCTGCCGCCATGTCATCATGGTCTGTAACCTGAAACCATAAGCCTCAATTAAACACTTAAAAAAAAAATCTGTAAATTGCCTTGGTCACAGTGTTTGTCACAGAAATAAAAAAGTAGAGCCGGGCGTGGTGGTACATGTCTTTAAACCCAGGAGGGAGCGACAAGTGGATCTCTGTGAGTTGTAGGTCAGCCTGGTCTACAAACAGAGTCCGGGAGAGCCAGAGCTGTTACACAGAGAAATCCTATCTTGAAAAACAAAACAAAACCAAAAAGTAACCAAGACACAGTCAGATTGAAGTCTGAGTCAAGAAACTTGAGCAAAGGCCAGGTGGTGATGGTGCATGCCTTTAATCCCAACACTTAGGAGGCAGAGGCAGGTGGATCTCCGTGAGTTCAAGGCCAGCCTCCAGAGCTGTTACACAGAGAAAACCCTGTCTCGAAAAACCAACCAACCAGCCAACCAACCAAGGGGGGAAAAAAAAAGAAAAGAAAAAAGAAAAAAGAAAGAAAGAAAGAAACTTGAGCAAGCTATTTCATGACTCTAGACATGAGGATGCTTGAGTAGTTTCTGAGACCCTTGGAAGTGGGTCTGGTCATAACATGCTCCAGTGACAAGGACACAGCCTCTACTGGAGCCAAAAGAAGGAACATAGTAAAGAAAAGCAAGGGCAACCAGGATAGCTGGACACCACTTCTTACCTTGATGGAGTTGAAGGTGGCCACTGTGTGGACCATCAGGCGAGCAGACTGCGAGAGGAGAAACCAGTCAAGAGACTGTCCACGGAAGAGACAGATCTGCTAGGACCACTAAGTAGGTCCCAACAGGCAACCCCCTACCTTACATAGACACTGGCAATATTAAAGCAGAAATGCTAACAAACACTCCAACTACCAGAAAGTTGTAAGAAAACACACCAAGTAAGCTGGGAGCAGTGGCACACATCTGTTACCACAGCACTTGAATATCTGTGAGTTCAAGTCCAGCATGGTCTAAAGTGAGTACTGGACAGCCAAGGCTAAACAGGGAAGCACCCTCCCCCACCTCTCTCTCTCTCCCTCCCCCATCCCCCCCGCCCCACCTCAGCACTCGGATCTCTGTGAGTTTAAGACCAGCCTGGTCTACAAATCCAGGACAGCCAAGGCTACACAGAGAAACCCTGACTTGAAAACCAAACAAACAAAGAAACAAAAACCCGTTGCTAGAAGATCTTGGCAGAACATTCAGATAGAAGCTGTCCATTAAATTTTGCTATGAGAAAAAGTAACAGTACGACACAGAGAATTGAATCAAATGAGAAAAATCCCCACCCTGCTTTAAAAAAAAAAACCAAGTAGGAGAATGTACTTTCATGAGACACAGAAGTCTATCTGTAACTTGTTTGTAGCTTGAACAAAGTCTTACAAGAGCTGAGCCAGAAGAGAAGGTGCTGCAAAACTAAAATGTGTGCAGCCGGTGGTGTGAGCTTAGCTGGAAGCACAGTGTATCAAGGCTCCTTCCACACTCCCTGGTAGAGCTCTGCTGTTCAGATGCAGTGCTACCCCTGCATTGTCAGCGTGATGTCTGCTGTGGGGTAACTTGTTCCCCCTCTTCCTGCTCTGGAGGTGGAACCTTCTACACACAGGTCTCTTCTGGCTACTGATAAGGTCACTGAGATAATGGACAGGAGGTATACTGTTATTCCCACCCTCAGTCACTATCCTGTTCACACCATTTCCACAGGACTGCCATCCTGCGGGGTAACACCCAGGTGAGTTGTACTCTGCTTCTGTTGTATTAAGCCTCCAAGTTCTGCAGACAACAGAACATAGCCACTAACGTTAGAAGGCCACACCAACCAAGTGAAAGTTTGCAACAAGCTGGACAGCAAGAAAAAGGCACACAAGAAAGAAATAAGATGCTGCAAGTTCAGAAAAAAAGGATGCTGCAAATTCCTGCAAAACACTTGTAACTAATAATGTGCAAAGGAGCCCTCACCTTCCACGGGGAGGCTGTCTTGGAATCTGCTTCATCCTAGACAAAGAAGGAAGCGTTTAGGCAGCTTGTCATAGAGCGCAGAATCTTCCCAGTCAGCAACTGTGGTCCCAAAGGAATCATCTGCACCACTCTGAAACTCAGAGCTGACTGTCCAGCAACCAACCCATGGCTGGCTGAAAAGAATCATCTAACACAAAGAAAACCCCTCCTCCCTTTTTTAAGATTAATTTTTGAGTGTGAGTGTTTTGTCTGTGTGTGCATGTGCATCATCTGCATGCCTAGTGCAGGGTGTTCAGAAGAGAACATCGGATTCCCTGGAATATGTGGGTGCTAGAACCCAATTTAGTTTCTCTGTACAAGCAACAAGGACTTGGAACTGCTGAGCCAACTCTACAGCTCTCTACTTTTTTCCAAATACATTAGAGGAGATGGAAGGAATGAAAAAAGTTCAATGTAAGCCAGGTGTGGTGGTGCACACCTTTATTCCCAGCACTTGGGAGGCAGAGACAAGTAGATCGCTGTGAGTTCAAGGCCAGCCTGGTCCACAAAGTGAGTCTAGGACAGCCAAAGCTACACAGAGAAACCTTGCCTCAAAAAACAAAAAAGAAAAACAAAACAAACAAACAAAAAAAAGAAAGAAAGAAAAAAAGAAAAAAGTTCAATATAATGGTCATCTTTTCTTTATGCCATATTCATAGAATTCTTTGAATTTTCTCCCTTGGTGTTGGGAGAATTTTTAGAAAGACAAAGAATGATCAGACATATTTTGGAAAGCTCCTGCAATCCCAGCATTAGGGAGGCTGAGGCAGAAGGACTGTGGAACTGCAGCGGGTCTGAGCTACATATAATGAGTTCCATGCCAACGTGGCCTACATAGCACCGTAACAACAACACCCCACCCACACCCCTCACTTTTGTTCTGGATAATGATAGGCAGCACAGATGTCCAGATCCTCTTTTTCATATTTTATACAACAAAAGGTCTGTCATTCAGCAGCTCTTGCCTTCACATTCTTCCCAAGATCTAAATCCCTGCTAAGTTTGAGTCATACATGGAACCCCTGCGACTTACCCTGGGCATCGTGCCATACACCTCCTGTAAGGAGAGAAAGCAAGCAGTGTTACAGAGGAGACTGTCTCAGAATGTCATGCAGTAAGTTTAAGTGGACAGAGTGCCACAGAAAACAGACTGTAAAGCTAGCAGAACTCTAAAATACAATGCTTATGTGCCGAACATTTATCTATTTAAGGAACTTATGAACCTGAAGCCAAGGGCACCAGAGACTTCAACTTCCATGGGTTTAGGGAGAGCATAGGACGAAGGGTGAAGTACACAGGCCTCAAATCTGTCATGAAATGTGACTGCTGGGGCTATGAGGGACTCAACAAAGAGCCTGGATCCAAGGTTCGGACACCCACCTGCTGCTGTACAGCCTGCACTTCCTCTGCCATCAGACCTTCAGACTCCAGGTCTTCAGCTACTTTGTTAATGTCCTTCAGCCGAGACTCATTGGCTTTCAGATCCTTTAAAGTAAAAGCCACAATAATTAAACACACAAGAGCAAGTTAAGGGAGAAAGGAACACAAAATTCAGAATCTATGGCATGAACTTTTAAAGTTTTTTTGTTTTTTGTTTGGTTTGGTTTCTTGAGACAGGGTTTCTCTGGGTAGTCCTGGCTGTCCTAGACTCGCTTTGTAGACCAGGCTGGCCTCGAACTCACCAAGGTTCGTCTGCCTCTGCCTCCCCCCAGTGCTGGGACTAAAGGGTGCATGCCACCATGCCCAGCTGGTGTGAATGTTTCTGAGACGGAGGTCGCACTACATACCCTTGACTAGTCAGGAACTCACTATGTGGACCAGGCTGGCCTCAAACTCAGAGACATTCATCTGTCTCTGCCTCCCCAAGTGCTGGGATTACAGGGGATTAACGCAACGATCACACCAAGCATCTTTTTTTAATGTAGTATTCTCAAAGTTCATCCTTGTAGACTCCATTCCTTTTTTGAGCCTGGTCATATTCAACTGTATGGATATTGCACATATAGCTTAACTTAAGAGTGCTCCCCTCCACTCGGGAGGCAGAGGCAGGTGGATCGCTGTGAGTTCGAGGCCAGCCTGGTCTACAAAGCGAGTCCAGGACGGCCAAGGCTACACAGTGAAACCCTGTCTCGAAAAAAACAAAATAACAAAACAAAACAAAAAACAAAAACAAAACAAAACAAAACAAACAAACAAAAAAAAGAGTGCTCCCCTCCACTGTGTGTGACGCAAGTGTATATGGAATCTATATGTGACCTAAATAACAGCTTGATCCCTACCCAGGGAGTTCCAAGCCAACCTGAACTACTCAGCATGGTCCTTTGGCAAAAACTAAAACATACAACAATTGAGTATTTTAGAAGGTTCTTAACACACACAGAAGCACTGAGAGTGATGGTGTGTGTCTATAATCCCAGCACTTGGGGAAGCAGACAAGAGAATCAGGAGGAGTTCAAGGCTAGTATGCCTACATGGAAAATTAAACACCAGCATGGCCTACAAGGGACACTGTCTCAAAACAGAACAAACCAAACCAGGCTAAGGATGCAGATGTAGCTCCCCTGGGTTCTATCCCTATCACTGCATAAAACTGGCTGTTGTGATGTACACCTGTGATCACAATACCTGGGAAGGGAATGCAGGAGGTTTAAAAGTTCAAGCTCAACAAAAAAACCAAAAGAACATTGCCTTTCCTTAAAATTGGTCCAAAAGCTAATTAAGTCCATTTAAAAGGAGCTACGCACCTCTGGCTCTGAACAGACATAGAAGCTACAGAGATTATTCTAAGTCATAGAGACTGTATACTCCATGTTATCTTCAGTTCAGTAATCTGTAGTCAGACCCAAGGGAAGCATGAGAATTTTGTTTTGTTTTGTTATTATTTTTCTGTGTGTGGTGTAAGTGTGCCACAGTGCATACATGAAGTCAAAAGGATAATGTGTGCAAGTTGGGTCTCTTCTTCCACCATGTGGGTCTTGGAGAATGAACTCAGAATAATCTAGAGCCTCGTAGAACCCAATGAGCCATCTCACTGTTCTGAGAACCAACCCACCCCCACATTTTTTGGGAGGAACAGGGTCTCTCTGTATAGCCTTGGTTGTGTTGGAACTCACTTTATAGAGCAGGATGGCCTTGAAGTTGGCTGTCCACTCAGAAACCCACTTGCCCTTTTCCTCCCAGGGCTGGAATTACAGGTATGCACCACCATGCCCAGCAAGAACCAACTCTTTAAAAAACTTTTTTAAAATGCCATTTTTTTCCCACTTTTTTCTACATATATGTCTGTGTACCACACACTGAATTACAGGCAGTTGTAAGCCACCATGGAATCAAACCAGGCCCTCCTCTGCAAGAGTAGTTGGTGCTCTTAACCTCTGACCCATCTCTCCATCTCCTTAGATTTTTAAAAAATTAATTTTATGTATATGTTGTTTTGCCCGCATGAGTGTTTGTATACCAAGTTTGTGCCTAGTACCTGTGGAGGAAGAAAACTAGAGTTACAGATGGTTGTGAGCCACTATGTGGGTGCTGGGGAATGGAACCTGGCTTGTCTGGGTGTCCTTACCTGCTGAGCCATCCCTTCAGTCCAAAGAGCTTGCTATCCATACAACTTTGCAGCCACGCTGCAAACTTCACATACCTTCTGGAAGTCATCAAACTTCTTCTGCAGCACCTCAACCTGCTCCAAGTCTGCGCCAACCTCTTCACTCGTTAGAGCAGCTTCCTTCTCATTGATCCACTGCTGTAACTCATTCGCTTCCCGGAACAACATGAACTTCTTGCAACTCTTCTCCAACATGCCTTTCCTCTTCTCACCCAGTTCCAGCAAAGACTGGTATCTGACAGAAGTCAAAAGGGTGAGAAAATGGGCAAGGAAAGCAGTCAGCGCACTACAGTTGCTAACACAGGACAACTACTAGGCATCTGAGATGTGATCCAAGGCGTGAGTTGTAATGATGATGCCTAGCAACAAAGGATCAGAGCACATGAAGATGAAGATACCAGGCACCCAGACCATAGCCTTAGGATAAGCACACACTGCACTGGTCATAACTGGTGGGGTTACCACAGTGCAGGCACACTTATCCCCAGGCCAATTTTGCAACTCTTATGATCACAGGAGCCTAGAACAGGCACTTAGCACAGAAACCAAAGGTTCATGCGACTCTATTGGAGAGGAGATGTGATGAAGCTACAAAAAGATGAAACTAAGTACAAAAGGGATGTTCTTGGTTTTTATAATTCTCTGAGCAGCCCCTGAGTGGGGGAAGACATGAGCTTCAAAACAGTCTAATACAGAATGCTCCATTTCTCACCAGTAGGACATTTCCACAGTGACCTATGTAGTTGGGTGCAATGAAAGAGTATCAGGTAGCGTGCAGAGTATGTACACAACTTCATCTCCCACAAGACCTAAGAATCAAGGAATGTTCTAACCTGTGAGAACTAAGATATAAAAAACCTGGACCGCCACTGCCTTTAGAGGCACAAACACAACAAATCTGAGTAAGAAATGAAATTCAAAGTTAAAGAAAAATCTGAAAATCATCACTAAATCTAAGTTCCCCTAACAAATAAAAAAGTAACAAGTCACCAGAAATCAGAGTCTTCAAGCTCTAAGTAAGCATTCGTTTTCTCCTTACAAAGGACACAGCAGAGCTGGCTGCAGGGTTATGGAGCAGAGCCTGCTCCTGCTCTACCACACAACTGAAGTGAACCAACACCATTCCGAACACAAGCAAGCAGAAGCACCCGGAGAGGAGTTCATGAGAGCTCTTCCACAGCCAGCCAAGGCGTGGACAATGCGGCAGGTTCCCTGCACCACCTCTTTCTGAAAGGACAAGTGCTCTGGAGAAAGCAGCAGAGGGAGAATGGACAGGTGTGGCAGTGGACATGGGGAGCTCAGGAGGCTCTCGGCCTACTCACAGTTCTTCCACCTGTTTCATACGCAGAGATACACTGCCGGCCTCCTTAGTTATGCGTGTCCTGCACAGAGGGGTACAGCAAAAGCATGCACACATTAGTGGGGTTAACGTGGGAATGAAAAGCAGCAGCTCCAACTGGTGCCGCGATGGCAGATGCTTCAAGTGGGAAAACTTAGGACTCCTTCAGAAGCTCTTAGAAGCAGCCTATGCCATGAGTGAAATCAGTAGAGAAACAGCCCAAAAATTAAACGAGAGGGTTAGTTTACCTTCATGTTTCTGACCAGTCTGCTACATGTAAGGCAGCATTCCCTGTACTGCAGACGCTTAACTGCACAGAGCAAGGCCAGGGGACAAAACAGACTTGAAGGACACTGCTGACTCTAATAACCAGTTCAGCAACACTATCTCCATCAATACTTGTGTCTCATATGTAAGACCCAGGGCTGTGATAATTAACACAAACCCAAGTGTCTATGCAGTAACAGTAAAAGAATCTCCAAGTGTACAGAAAAGCTCTATTATTCTAAACTATATTAGACTTAGAAATACACTGCCTGGGTTTTCCTAGGTGCCCAAAGCTGTTGACTTCATTAGCAGAGTAAGATGTGCACTATAGGACAGGCAAAGGGCAATCCATGTGTCAAGGAGAAAACCAGCTTAAAAAATTAATTACATTCTCTGAACATAAAGCTATGGAAGATAACAGCTCCCCAGGTAGCAGCGGTCCAAAGGGAGACAGAGCCAAGTGGTAAGATAGCTGAAAATTCAACCCAAAAAGAATCTTGTCTACAAGACAAAGGCTAACACTTTACCAAATAGTAAAACGGGTTTAGAAAAAGCGGCTTGGAAGTACAGAAAAACAAGTCAGATTAAGGTATTAGTCAAGAATCTTGGCGCTAATAGGGAGGCTGGTGGGTTAGGAGACTGGAGGACAACAGAAAAGAGGAGCGAGGGCTCCAGAGAGCCCACCACACTGCCTGTGTCTGGCTTGAGGACTGGATTAAGCCCTAAGAGCTGTCTAGCCTGTGCTGTGTGTAAGAACCCTTACTGGTTGTCGATCTGCCCCTGACGCAGAGCGATGCTGCCCTGCTCTTCCAGGAGGTTCTCCCTTGAGGCGGACTGGGCGGGGTCCAGCTTCTTCACATACGCAGCAGGCACAAAACCCTGACGATCATTCACTTCCACTTTCCACCAATCCTAAGGGAGGAAAAGGAGAGGACTGAAGGCAGAGTCTCTTCCCAAGACAGAGTTACACTGGCCTATTTGATTAAACGTATGTGTCACCACTGCCCAGCTTGTTATTTGTTCATGTTGTGTCTCTGTGTGTGCTACAAGTGTGTGCTCACATGAACACCCAAGGTATAAACCTGCCCAGCCCCCATGAGGCCCTGTCTTTGTGGCCAGCACCTTAAAAAACCACTACCAACAGTACAAGTTTTGGAGCAGACAGCCCAGAGCTCAGAATGGAGCATGTTCCCCGGGGACACAATTTTGAATATCCTGCAGGTGACTCTTAGAACCAGCTGCACATATCAGACTCAAGAGGATTCACCTAGTACTGCCTTAGTCACATGTGGCTCTGGAAAAATTAAAGAGTAACCGGGATCCCAGCTGGATAAAGTAACCTCCTGGTCTCTTCCTATTCTAACTACGACATCCAGCGGAGCACACCCATGTTTCTTGCCTTGTTGGTGCTGTTGAGCAAGGTGAGGATATCCCCTTTCTTCATGGTGACCTCCCGAGGGCTCTTCTCTTGATAGTCATAGAGAGCCAGGACTAGCTCCTTCCCAGTCTCATCATCCATGGGTGCCACTTGTTGCTAACAATCCAAAGAGAAGACAAAGTGAGTAAATGCCACTCAAGCACAGAACAGCTCAACTTCAACAGATACATCAAAAACACTTCTCAGAGTTCACCTCTAACTTTTTGTTTTGTTTTTAAGACAGAGCCTCTCTCTATTTAACCCTGGAACTATTTTTTGCTCTGTAGACCAGACTGGCCTAAAACTCACAGAGATCTGGCTCTGCCTGTCTCCCGAGTGCTATGATTAAAGGTGTGCTCTACCACCAGCTGGCTATGACCCTAAGGTTTAAAAAGAGCTTTGAAAAGAGCCAATGCAGTTTTAGTAGCTGGAACTAGGTAATCCAGGCTGGCCTTGAACTCATCCTTGAGATCCATGTGTTTCTGCCTCCTAAGTACTGGGGTTAGAGGTTTGTGCCACCACACCCAAATCCTTGACAGTTCTTTACTGAAGCTACAAAAAAAAAAAAAAAAAAAAAACAACAAACAAAAAACAAAAACAAACCAACCAACCAACCCAAACTGTTCAAGCTGTTGTTCATTAAAACATACATTTCACTAAATAATCCAGATATGATGGCTCATGCCTAAAAATCAAGCACTTGAGAAGCCCAGAGAGAAGGGTGAATTAGTTTGAGGCCTGCCTGGACTACAAAATGAGACCCCTGTGGTTAAAAATACTAAAATGAGGACGGAACTCAACCAAACAAAAACTCAATTAAACATGCCTGATTGCAGATCTTAGTGTGAGAAGAATGTTGCCCACAGCACATATGGTGGCATGCACCCTTAATCCCCACACTCCAGCACTTGAAGTAGAGGTAGCTGGCCAGCCTAGTCTACCGTTGTGAGACCTTGTCACAAAGAAAGAAACCCAAAACCAAAGAATATTGTCCACAGTTGTAAATGTCCCACCCCATGCCCTCAGGACTCTAGAACAGCAGGCAGCAGTAGCACTCACCCGGCATGACTGAGCTTGCTCTCGCAGAGCCTGGATGCTGCTGCCATAGGCGCTGAGATCGGACATCAAAGCTTCATGCTTTTTGAGCAGTGCCTGAAACCAAACACACGGAGCCGAGTCTTCATTCAGAGGCCCCTTGCTGTAAGATGACTACTGACTGTCCTGTACACTCCTTACTTTTTAAAGTTACTTTCAATACTTTGTATAATGTATTTTTAAAAAATCTCTAGTGGATCCCCATCTCCCTGCCCTCCCTCCTACTGCTCCCATAATCTCCAACTCATGACCTCCTTTTCTACAATTACTGCACACACACCAACTCTACTGAGTACATTTATTGTTGCATATACGTATTTGTGCCCAAGGCTGACCACTTGGGACTGGAGAACCTTCATGGGAGCTTGTCCCTGGAGGAAACTGATCATCTCTCAGTAGGGGGTAAGGCCTTGTGAAATTTTCCTCATTCATGTTGGCTTACTCTGTGTGTGTGTGTGTGTGTACACATGTACACACATATACCATGGCACAAATATGGAGGTCAGAGGACAACTTGTAGAAGTCAGTTCTGATTCCACAATATGGGCCTGGGTATTGAACTCGGGGCAACAGGCTTGGGGGACTACTGTTCTGTTCACGTGAAGGCTCAACCCACCTAGGGAGGAGGTTTTTAGTACTGGGAATGGAATCCAAAACTGTGAACATGCTACACTAGTGCTTTACCACTGAGTAGAGAGCACACCTCTTATTCTGTTTTTGATAAGACTGTCAAGAGGTAGGTCTAGAGACTACAACTAAACCTTCATGAATCAAATATGAGAGTTACAGTAAAACAACAGATTAGAAAAAGAGGGTGCATACATGTTGGTGTATGTACAGAGTATTGCATGTGCATTTACACAGCTGTTGGTGTTGGCACGCTTGTATATGCTGGTCAAACTACATGTCTCCATGTACATGTTAGCAAATGTGGGTGACAGGCTCTTCTCTTTTATTCTGAACTTCTAAAATAAAAACTAAGAAAGATTCCCAAACACTTTAAAAAGCAGCTGCACGATCCGTTCCCTTTCCTTGAACACCTCTTCCGCTAGCTCTCTACTCTAAGGCGGGGCCCACTTCCCAGCACATGGATGCTCAGGTCTGCACTACCTCGGCGGAGTCCTCATCCTTCCCGTAGTCGGCACTGCCCACAATGGGCTCCTTCTCCCGCATCCAGGACTCAGCCTCGTTGGCATCGGCAAAGTACTGCTGGGCCTGCAGCGAGTCCTCTAGGTCCTGCCTGCGCTGAGAGGCTTTGGCTTTCAGTGCCTCCCATTTCTGGTTCAGCTCACTCAGCTTGGCCTTCACATCCTCTGCAGCAAAATGGCCTGCAGAGATGATGGTGATTATATGGACATAACGGCATAACTCACATGCCGAAGTCGTATGACAGACTGAGGTGGCCAGGAGCAGGTCCACGCACTCCACGCCAATAGGGAAAGGCATGAAGAGTAAAGCTCACCTTCCTCCACCATGGCATTCCCCTTCTGTGTCACTGCTTTGATGCGGGGTTCATGCCCAGCAATTTCTGCTTGTAAAGCTTGGTGTTTCTTTAGCAGATTCTGGACTCCAATTAGATCTTTGCCTAAAAGCAAAATCCATTTCCTCATCAACTGGAGCTGAACTGTCGCTCTCGGCTCCCACCACGGCTGCAGTGTAGGGATCTAGACTTCCCCTTCCTCCCTCCCTCAGACACATCTCCTTTATGCTGCACTGGCATGGTTCTGCCCGGGGCACAGACTAACCTCTGTTAGTGGATGCAGCAATAGGCTCCTTTTCTCGAATCCATGTTTCTTCATCCTCCACATCTCGGAAGAGCTGCTGCAGACGCAGAGAGTCTGCCAGCTTCTGCTTCCGGGCCACCATGGGTTCCTTTAGAGCCTCATACCGAGCCACAAGGGCCTCTTGCTTCTTCTTAATGTTTTCGGCATCAAAATGGCCAGCATCTTGGAACTGGCGGGCCTGAATTGTGATGCCATCAATCCGATCCTGGCAACGGGAGGACATGGTTTAAAGACTGCAACCAATTCATAGACTCTGTTCTGCAGCTCTCCAGCCTATTACTTGGGGCAAGGGTTCATCAGACACCAAGAAAACTTGACATGGTGTTTGTCCTACTCTGTTCTGCCATGGTTTCCCCTACTTTAGGCAGAAGCATATAGAGGTCTGTAAGACAGCCTGTAAGTTTATCTTTCTTCTGAATAGTCTCATCTCTCTCCCACTCAGCACTGCCTTGCCCACTACAGGTCCCACTTCCCCACTCCACCTGGTGGGCAGCCACATCTGCCTCTAGCAGGGCATGCTTCTTCTGGAGGTTCTGGACATTGGTGAGGTCTTTGCCATAGTCATCTGAAGCCAAGTGACCTTCAACCTCATACAGCCACAATTCAATGTCCTCAACATTGCGATTAAATTGCTGCTGCTGGTTGGCTTCACGGAGCTTTATTCCTGTTCAAGGAAACAGGTTTAATTTTCTGTTGGATAATGTGATTTGCTAATATTGATCACAAGCCATGGCATTCTGGTCAGATCTTACTACATTTTACTAAATAGGTGAAGAAACACCTCTGGAGTCACCCTCTGCTGTACATTCTACAGACTGAACTGGAGACTATTTGGAAAGGTGCTTTACTTCCATCAGATACTATTTCTGGCCCACTGTGAAACTGATTTTTTTTATTTTTATTTTTATTTTTGGCAACAGTGTCTCTCTATGTAACCCTGGCTGTTCTGGAACTCACTCTGTAGACCAAGCTGGTCTCAAACTCACAGAGATCCACCTGCCTCTGCCTCCTGAGCACTGGGATTAAAGGCATGTGCTAATGTGCTACCACCACTCAGCTGCTAAACTGTGATTGTAAGTGAGAAGGCTCAATTCATTCCCTTTAGTCGCTCTGACCATCACTTTCAATCACACCACATGGTCAAAGTCCTGAGAACCCAAGCCAAGTAACCCCTCCATAGCAAACATTTCTTAACAACAAAGCCACCACCTTGCCTTTCCTGGGTGGTGTCTGGCCCTAGAATGCTGAACCAGAGAGGAGAGTTTAGTTTCCCAAACATTGTTATCATAAATCACTTTCCTACCATCTGTTTTCTCCTACCTTTCAGTTCTGTGGCTTCTAGAAGTTTCTTCCACAAACTGATGACCTCATTCATACGAGCTGCTACCTCTTCCTTAGCATAGTGGTTGACATCTATGAGCTTTTGCCCAGCTTTCTCTAGGGCATCAATCCGGCTCTGGTTTGCTGAGAGCTCAGCCTCAAAAGCCTGATGCTTCTGGACTTTCCCTTGCAAGTTGGATGGATCCTGCCAATCAAAGAGAAAAGGGGTCTGCCTTGAACCTGAGTAGATATAATTGTTTCATACCCATAAAACTCATAGTTAGTGTGGTTTGTGGAATCCCCTTTGCTTTTGTTGTTTAAGCTACAACTAGTTTTTGAAGGGGATTTGGCTTACAACACAAGCACTACACTACAATACTGATTGTATATTACTTTATAAGCTTCATCGGTGGCAGTTTTCATCTTCTCATTGACCCAACTTTTGAGCTCATCAGAATCACGGAAGAACTGCTGCAGGTGGAAGGAATCAGCCAGCTGGGCCCTGCGGTGCATGGCCCGCTCATGAAGGGCATTGCGGCGGCTCAGGAGCTGAAAGAAAGAAATCATGTGAGTGTCTCGTTTACACTCCCCGAAAGGACACTCAGAATGGGAACTTGCACACTACAAGAAAGGAGCATGACACGGCCAGGGAACTCACAGCATCTCGCCGAGTGGCCACATCTTCCATTGCGTAGTGGTTATTCTGGATCAGTTTGGTTGCAAACTCATCCAGTGCCTAGAAAGGAAAGCAAGAGTCACTGTGAGCAGAGCCCTAGCCTGGGCTATGGAGACAACAGTCAAGGCTTGCACTGACACACCCCCACCACAGGGCATGCCCTCCCTGTGGCTCACAAGCTGCAAGTGCCCTAGGGTAGGCAGGAACTCAGACTAACGCACAATCCTAGACTTAAAATGTTAGGAGATACTGCTGTGATTTTCTTCTCAGTGAGTATCTGCTTCTCAACAGAGAGCTCTACAGACATGAACATCCATCTCTCTTGCAGGTGGACGTGCCTGGAAGACACTGGACTGCTCCTTCCTCAAGGCTGCAGACATGAGCTGCTGCACGCGTACCTCACCAGTGTCAGCTGTAGGGCAACACATTTCTTATCCTTCCTCCTGGGGTGTTCTCTTTGTGGGAAGAGCACACGCTGCTTTACTCTGACTTCTTAGTATCAGAGGCGCATCTCAAATGCGGAGGTTTCCATTAAGCAAGTGATTCTGCGCCATAAAGCTACATGTGCAAGAAGATGGGATGGCGCCATGGTTGTCTCACATGTTCCTGCGAGTACCCTGCAGACAGCCCCCACACCTCTTAGAAAGGGACTCTGTTTACTCTGTGGATCATGTGACACAGGGAAGAATCTTACTGTGATTTTTTCTTCCTGAGCACTGAGGGATTTCTCAAAGTCCTCATGCTTCTTCAAAAGAGCTTCCACACTGTCTAAGGAGTCACCCAAGTCTTCATTTAGCAGGAACGCCTGGAGAAAGGAAGGAAGTGGACAGTGTCACGGGCTGCTCACTATTCTAGCGCCTGAAAACAAAAGCAGATTTTGGCAAAACACACAGGAACTATTCTACGGCAATTAAGCTTGTGAGATGATCGCTATCGTCGCTGGTTGGGCTCCTGTGAGCATTACCTCCTGCTTGCTCATCCAGTTGTCCACCTGCTCAGTGTCACGGTAGAAGAGCTGCAGGTCCATGCACTGCTCGTACTGCTGCCTCCGAAGCTCCCACAGCTCCAGCAGGGCAGTTCTCTCCTCAGAGAGGATGCTCAGCTTGGGGAAGGGAAAGCAAAGTTACCTTCCACCTTCTGGGGGACACAGGGCTGCCCAGCATAATCTAGTCCTCATACTAGCCTTTAGGCATGTCTTCATGCAATAGCACTTAATGTATATAAGCATCATAAGATGTATAGAAATACTACAGAGTTACTAGTGTGTGTGCGCATGAACTACAAAACCCCATGCTGATTAACTGAGAATTTACTGCCATATTATCATAAACATTCTAGGTAAAAATGCTAGGGTGACTGGTAGATGAAAGACTGAGATCATGTTAAAAGAGACGGACTTTCAATGAAAGCTGTCAATGGAGTGGGCACCACAGTCCTTTTAAGTAAGTTCATAAACGGCTGGGACAACTTACAGTGACCCGTTTCTTACTCATACCAACTACTAAAACAGGATTTGCTTTCTACAAGGTTCTTTTAAAATAAGGAATGTGTTTGTCACACGTGCCTGAAATTGGGGAAAAAACCAAAAGCATCTTGGTCCAATATATTACACACCCTCTCCTTTTCCCTGGCCCCACATTTCTCCTTTCCCTCCAAGACAGGGTCTATGTAGCCCTAGATGGTCTGGAATCTGCTATGTAGACCACACTGACCTCAAACTCACAGAGATCTACCTGCTTGCCTCTTCTCTCCATTGCAGGGATTTAAAGGTGTCTACCACCACGACCAGCCACATACAACTTTTTAAATCTCTACAGGCAAAAGCTGCCCCTCTGTAGCAGAGTCTTGGATCACTTGATGGTGGGCCCCTAACTGGCCACAGAAATAATGAAGCACTCTCTGGTCCCAACTTTCTCTTTAAAAGCCCCTTTCACTGCCTTACCTTCTCCCTCACTTCATCTGAGGCATAGTGACCAGCTGCGAGCAGAGCCTGCCCAGACTCATCTGCAGACTTAAAGCTATCTTCATGAGCGTCGATCTCACCCTGTAGAATGAAAGAGACAGCACCAAATTGTTGATAATTATAACAAATAAAAAGAAGACTGCTAAGAGAAGAAACCGAGTGGAAGGTTCAGAGTGTCTCCTGACCGTCGGCTTAAGTAATAAACTGAAAACACTACCAAGAAGAGACTTGATACCTTATGAGCATATACAGGGGGAGAGGTCCCCTCAGTCACAGTCATAGGGGAGGGGAGTAAGGGGAAAATGGGAGGGAGGGAGGAATGGGAGGATACAAGGGATGGGATAACCATTTAGATGTAACAAGAATAAATTAATTTTAAAAAAAAGAGAGAATTCTGATATTTTCAGTACAGAAAGCTGTTTAATGATGAATAAAATTCCATAAGGAAAAGAAAAAAAAAACCATGAAAACAATTATCTGCCCAATGAAAAGCACTTTCCCCTGGCTCTGCACGCCACATGCTCACGGAGATTCAAGCTCTCCTACTTGCTGCCCATCTTTCTTTTTTATGCCATATAGACTTGCTTACTGCAATTTTATAGTCCCTGGTTAAAGTGAATCCCTTCCCTGCTTGTGCATATTCCTCAAAATTGCCTTGGGTTTTTTGTTTGTTTGCGTTTTTGTTTTTTTGTTTTGTGAGCATGTGACTTACTTTACTCATTGCAGAGGCTCACAGTTCTGTTGGGCTTTTAACAGGCACTGCACTGAGTGTCTACACTGTAAAGACCATCCATTGGCCATACATTAGGTAAGTTATTTTATTTAGTCAATGTTTTTCTAATGTCTTTCAGTGCAAGTTTTGCTTTTTTTTTTTTTTTTTTTTAAAGACAGTCTTACAGTCTAGCCTTGGCTTGCCTGGAACTCACTATGTAGATCAGGCTGGCCTGGAACTCAGTGAGCCATTTGACTCTACCTCCATAGTACTGGGATTAAAACTGTGCACCACCATCTTGGGAAGCAGAGGCAGGCAGATCTCTGTGATTTCAAGGCCAGTCTGGTCTACAAAATTGAGTCTAGGAGAGCCAAGGCTGCAGAGAAATCCTGTTTTGAGGGGGGAGGAGGGGAGAAGTGCACCACCACATCCTATGAATTTTATGTTCTTTTAAATATTTTAAGGTGTGATGGTCTAAAACATTAACCCTAGCACTTTGGAGGCAGAGACGGAGGCAGGCTGATTTCTTGAGTTTGAGGCCAACCTATTCCAGAGCCAGTTCCAAGGCAGCCAGGGCTACACAGGGAAACCCTGTCTAGGGGTGCAGATGGGGACTGAAGTTACCATATAAGGCAGGCAAGTTAAGTTATGGCATTCCCTTCATGTCTCCATGTCACTACACTGTTCCCGTCACTGTCCTCTACAGCCTCCCCTTCTTTTGTATGTCACAAGCACTCTACTACCTACTCCTCTGCACCCCGAGACCTCCTCCTCTCCTTTTATAGTCCTGTCTTTAGTTTTATAGCCTACACACACTTTAGGCCTAAATTATTTATAAGAAAGAACACACGTATTGTCTTCAAGTCTGGCTTATCAAAAGCTTTACAGCTTTCTCCACAAACAACTTGCATAGCCTTTAAAAAGATTTCTTGTCTAGTACCTTGTATTTACTATTACTTTTCTATTACAACTCTGTGACATTTGACGATAAAGGCAACATTTTATGTATGTGTGTACAGAAGCAAGAGACTGACCTCCTGTGTGTTCCTACATCACTCACCAGCTTACTTTTGAGACAGTCTCTCATGAAGTCTAGTGCTCAGTGACTGCGGGGCTGGTTGGTCAGTGAGCCCAGTGCTCTGGGATGACAGTAACACTAACAGGCTACTGTCTGTGGGTGCTGGGATGAACTCATGCTCTCATGCCTGCCCTGCGGCACTACACCAGTTCAATCATCTCCCTGACTCCAATCATAGATAACTAGTTTTCAACAGAACATGCTTTGGAGAAATACTGGACTAACAGCCAAACAACAACAAAAATCTAAGTTATGTGAACAAATTATAAAATTCAACTTTTTTCTTGACAAGACTCATGTGGTACAGGCTAGCCTCAAACCTGTTATGTAGCCCATGCTGACTTTGAATGCCTGATCCTCCAGCTTGTACCTCCCAAGGGCTGGGTTTAAAGTTGTGCACCATCAAGCACAGCTCTAGACAGACTTTTGTTGTTGTTGTTTTCAAGACAGGGTTTCTCTGTGTAGCCCTGGCTGTCCTAGACTCGCTTTGTAGACCAGGCTGGCCGCGAACTCCCAGCAACACACCTGCCTCTGCCTCCCTAAGTGCCCACAGCATCCGCTTACCTTGTGCTCTTGATGCCTATCCAGCAGAGCTTCAGCCCCAGCCACATCATTGGCCAGCTCATCTGCATTGATGAGGGCTTTCATTTCAGTCACCCAGCTCGTGAGGTCACGGAAGTCAGCCAGAAAGCGCTGAAGCCTTGGGAAAAGCAAAAGCATGTCACTGGCAGTGGTGCTCCCATGACAAAAGATGGCTTTCCAGGAGCTCTTGAACTCTGTTCTCAAAAGTCAACCACACAAACCCCAGGCCTGAGAAAGGAAAAGTGGACTGAACTTAAAGACAGCAGAAGGCAGAAAAATACATTCTGCCGTTCATGGTGATGCCCCCATTTTGTCTCACACTTTTCAGCTGCTTAAGAATGGGGTCTCTGTGCTGTCCTGGCTAGTCACTGCCATTGACTCGCTTCTTTAACTCCTTATACCCAGGGCCAGTTCAGGGTGAGCAAAAAGTGCTCTTTATCTTCCCAGTTCTTCACCGACTGAGTTTTAACAGGCTTTTCTACATGATGCTGACAGCTATGGAGTATTTCCATCTTGTCAGTCCAAGTAAAGTTAAGAGTGGACAGAAGAATGTGTGAAGTCATGAATACGACAAATACAGACTACACTCTACAAAGCTGCTAGTCTCCAAAAGAAAGTTAATGTAACTGAGGGAAAGTGCCCTGTGTTTCCTTATTGGTGATTCCTGGCAGTGTATAGGTACATTTTGGTACCTGTAACTGACCCTCAGCCTCTCCCGTCTGAACAGGAGTCAAAGACTCTGACTGCTACACACTAAACGATAGTGTCTTCTACCTGTATGAGTCATCAAGCCGTGCATGTCTCTCGGCCGCCAGAGTTCGGATCTGTTCCCAGTTGGTAATCAGCTCCTCTCGCTTCACCTGGATCTGGTTGGCACTCAGAGGGTGTGACTGTTGCAGGCGATCAGCCTCAGCACACAGGGCTTTCACCTAGAAACAGACTCGATCAGCACCACTCTCCTCCCCTTGCTAACTGATTTACATAGTCAGTGGCTTTCAAAATCCACCTTGTGGTTGGGCGTAGTGGCACACACTTTTAGTCCCAGCACGCAGTAGGCAGAGGCAGGCAGATCTCTCTGAGTTTGGGGCCAGCCTGGTCTACGTAGTTATCTCCAGGACAGCCAGAGCTACATAGTGAGACCTGGTCTGAAAAAAATAAAACCAAGCAAACCCACCTTGTCCTCTAGAGCAGCAAGGTCTCTCTCCAGACCCTCATGCTTCCGAAGGAGAGCCTGAACACTTGCTAGGTCTCTGCCAAAGTCATCAGAGGCCATTAACTGCTCCTTCTCCTTAATCCAACCAATGGTTTCATCCACATCCCTACAGAAGAAGAGACCAGTCAATCCAGCTATGCAGCTGTCTAAGTGCACTGGAGACACCGGAGTCCAAGCTCTGCTTGGTTCTCACAGGCCCCATACCTGTTAAAGCGCTGAACTTCAGCAGCACCAAAGAGCTTCCCTTGCCGTTGAAGAGCCAGGCCTTTCAGTCGCTGCCAAGCTGCATTCACCTCATCCTGCTTGGTCTTAATCAGCTCCTCTTCCGGGTGCTGCTCCTACAGAGAGAATGGACCAATCCACCTGCCACCTCTGGCCCCTGCAAGTTACTCTGGGCCTGGCTCAAGAGCTTAACTGTTAAGAAGCCTGGGTCTGTGTAAAAGGAAGGGAGAGCTGAGCTCAAGAGAGAATCCACTTCTTTGAATAAACTGTTTTCTATCTCTTGGAGGCTGTGCTTTGCCTGTAAATGGTTACAAATACCAGTAACATGTTTTGTTGTCGTTCTCTCTTTTTGAGACATTATACAGCCATGGCTGGTCTGGATTTGCTACGCAGACCAGGCTGGCCTTTAACTCAGTGATTCACTTGCCTCTGCCTCCCAAATATTGGGATTAAATCTGTGTCATGATGCTGTCCAGAACCAGATATTAAACACACTGAGGATGGCTGAGTGGTTAACATGCTTTATTCATTTTGCACAAGACTGGGGTTTGGTTCCCAGCACTAACATAATGGCTCACAACTATCTTTAACTCCAGTTTCACAGGCTCCAATGCCCTCTTCTGACCTCTGTAGGAATCGGGATTACATGGGGCGCATGCATGTGCATACACATGCAGGAAAAATATTTATACACAAAAATAAAGTAAACCTAGTAAACAACATTTTTTAATAAAAACAGATACACTAGATCCAACTTAGTGTAACTGCATCAATGTAGCTCCATCTACCTCAATTGCTTAGAAACCTAGCTTTAAAATTGTCTGTGGGGCTGAGCATATTGGTGCACGCCTTTAATCCCAGCACTCGGGAGGCAGAGGCAGGCGGATCTCTGTGAGTTCGAGGCCAGCCTGGTCTACAAAGTGAGTCCAGGACAGCCAAGGGTACAAAGAAACCCTGTCTCAAAATAAATAAATAAATAAATAAATAAATAAATAAATAAATAAAAATAAGAGTGTCTATGAGGCAGAAACATGGTTCTCAGGTCAGAGTTTATTCCTAGATATAGACAGCACACATCTTGTCAACATTACTTTCCCCACCCAGCACATTCTAATGCTTTGTTTTCTCTTAGCCTAAAATGACATGCGATGAGGTCAGGCTGTGTACTTGGGGGCTTGGCTTGACTGTGCTTACCCAGCCTAACTGGGCTTGTAGATGTCACTGGCTCTCTAGAAGGACAAGACATTACTGAGCAGTTCAGCCTATCCTCTCAAACACTGACTAAAAAGGGGGGGAGGGACGGGAAGAAATGTATCAAAGGCACCAAAGACCTGGAAATTTAAATTTTGAACTCCTTCAATAGACTCCTTTCCTTCCCCAAAGCAAAAAGCTCTGCTTCCTATTGCTTGATGTCTTCAGAGCACACTGAACCATAGTGTAGTACATGGCAACTATATTAAAATCTCTCTCGGAGCTGGAGAGATGGCTCAGTGGTTAAGAGGACTGCCTGCTCTTCCAGAGATCCTGAGTTCAATTCCCAGCAACCATGGTGGCTCACAAACATCTATAATGTGATCTGATGCCCTCTTCTGGCCTGCAGGTGTACATGCAGACAGCAATGTATACATAATAATTAAATCTTTAAAAATAAAAAAATAAAGAGAAAATCGCTGTCAGGCAGGCAATGGAAAAACGGTCTCTCAAACCCTGGCTGGTCTTGAACCTGCAATCTTCATGCTTAGCATTCCAGTCCTGGGAAACAGATGTCATCACACCTAGCTGTCTCTGTCCTTCTTAATGAAACCAGAGCTACCAGTGGAAAGCCCACTCATGACTTGGGGCCTCAGAGCCCAGAAGAGCTTCAGTATGAAAGAAAGGAAGAGCCACCAGTCCTGGCAGATGCCTGCCAGAATTAGTAGGAATTTATTACCACACCATGGTCCGAGGTCTGGGGAAACTCAGAGACAAGTTCTAGAAGCCCAATAAAAGTTCATCCTGCCCAGCCCTAAGTGGATAGAGTATAAAAATCAGATGAGCTCTACCCTTCCTGCCCAGAGCCACAAGGTAAAAGCATTTATTCAGGAGCAATCAGAATGAAGCTTTACTTACATCTAGACAAAACTTTTAAGATACTTGTAAGAGATACTTATAAAGCCTGCTCATTAGAGAGTAGGGATCACAGCTGGGTGTGGTGGTGCACTTCGGAGGAGTTGGAGGCCAGCCTGGTCCACATACAGAGCTCCATGACAGACAGGATAGTAAAAATAGCAGGGAGTAATCAGGGAGGATGGGACAGAGGGCTCAGAGGGTAAGGATACTTGCTGCTCCTTCAGAAGACCGAGGTTCACACCCATCTCCAACTCTAACACCCTGTTAGCCTCTCCAGGAACCAGGCACACAGAGAGTACATATACTTATATACAGGCAAAATACTCACATACAAAATTAAACTAACGTGGCCCATGACTTTAAAAACAAACAAACAAACAAACAGGATCAGGTAAGTTCTCTTTTACAGGACATCCGGACCCCTGATGCTGCGAACAGCACAAATCAATCTCACCTGGATGAGTTTGGCAGCAAACTGGTTTACTTCATTAACCCTTTCTTCATGAGCAGCCAAATCAGTCTGAAACTCTTCAAATTTCTTCTGTAGAACTTCCACATGTTCCAGGTCCTGGCCCAGCTCCTCAGAAGTCACAATTGCTTCCTATTCAGCAACAAAACCAGCTAGAGTCACTGACCAATAGTCAGTTAACAAAGGTTGCCACAAAGGAGACACATTAGGGATGGGGCCACATTCACTGTATGAACAACTCTCTATGAAGCTCTGACTTCTGATTCTAACAGTCTTCTGTCCCAGAGACTTCAGGGTTACAAAATAAAGGTGTCTCCCATGGCTGCCCTTCGTCTGACTTAGGGCAGCAACTGCTCTAACACTGTCTCTCAAGGTAGATCCTACAGAGGCTCCGTCCTCTTGGGGGAGCCTAGCACACCGGGCCTTACAGCATACCTTGTCATTGATCCAGTCCATTACATCCTCACACTCCCGCAGATACTGCACCAGCTTCTGTGCCTGCAGCAGTTTGATTCCCTTTTCCCGCATCTTCTCCAAAAGCAACTCCCACTGGCGGTGCAGCTCCATCAAACGTGTCTGGAGGTTAAAAGTCAGACTTTTAAGCCAGGCATTGTGGCACAATCCCACACTTGAGAGGTAGAGGCAGGCTGATCTCTGAGTTTGAGGCCAGCCTGGTCTACATAGTGAGTTCCAAGCCAAAGAAAAACCCTGTCTGGAAAAATGAAACAAAAACAAAAACAGAAAAGCTGGTGAGGTGGCTTAAGGGCTAACAACTCTTTTCTGCCATCTGAGCCTGAGGAGCTAACTCAGTTCCCTGAAAGCACAGCCAAAGGACAGAACAGATTCCTGAAAACTGTCCTATGACCTCCACGTGTGTACTGGGGTACACATTCCTCTCTTCCATTCTCTCATAGTAACAATAAAATTAAACTTAAAAAGAACTACAATGTGAGCTAGGTGGTGGTGCTTTTAATCCCAGCACCTGGGAGGCAGAGGCAGGTGGATCTCTGTGAGTTCGAGGCCAGCCTGGTCTACAAAGTGAGTCCAGGACAGCCAAAGCTAACACAGAGAAACCCTGTCTTGAGAAACAACCCCCATCCCCACCACCACAAAAAAGAATTACAATGTGAAAATCTTGGCATAACAGTAGAAGAATGCCATCAGCTCTTGAACTGCTTTTCACAGAAAAGGCTTTGGAAGGCTTTACAGCAACAGCTGTTAAACATCTCAAGATAAGATGAGTTCAAACCTTATGCACGTAGCAGCCACTGGCATAAAGTATTCACTTCCCAGCATCAATGGGTATTCACAGCACAGACCCAGTAAGGATCTAAGACTTGGGGGAAACTAAAAAAAGCATTCCAGCCTGTGTGCTGTGTTCTGGTACCTGATCCTACCTTGGGACCTTGATAATGCCCACCCCAAGATACTGAGAGTTTTCTGGTTAATACTGACAGGCAAAACTATATCACACAGGTTCAAACACAAACAGAAATGGAATCTCAGATCCACCCATGTTGAGATGTCACTCTCAGCAAGAGGGGAAAAAAAAAACTTGGAAAGCCAGAGGAACAGTCAGCATGGGTGGAGTCTCTTTTGAACAAGCATGAAGGGCTTCACCAACAGAGAGAAAGCTGAGGAATGAGAGCTCACACAGTTCACTGCACAGCGCCATGAAAGGCATAACAAGTCAATACTCCACCTACTCGGATGTGAGACCCAATGTGGGTGGCGGTGACTATGGGGCGCCAAGCTGTCCGGTATGGTGTGAAAGTCTAAACCAGTGACAAGACAGGTTATACAGGGCACAGACACAGCCTTCTGCTCCACCCACTTTCCTTACTGCTGATGCCGCTTGCCAAACTATACTGCTAACTTTGGGGACAAATAAGCTGCTAAGGCAGGTCAGGTTCACTGTGGGAGCTGTGAACCCAAATACAAGATACTAGAACTCTTAAGAACAGGGCTACAGAGACTGAACAGACCTCATCCTCAACACCACTGTTCAACCACACAAATTTCCCAGCCCTGAAAGTCAGAGAGGGCTGAGCTACACAGGTTGTCTGCAGTGCAGGAAAATGAGCAGGTAGGGCAAATGAACATTTAAGAAATTTCAGAACTGACAGGGTGGAGGAAAAAGCTTGGCTCTGACTCAGTTTATTTCTCAACAAAGCCATGAGCCAGCAGCAGGCGCTTCAGAGATACAGAAACATGAATTATTAGGGTAAGAACTATGACAGGCATGGAATACAGCAGATTGTGCCAGAAAATAGAGGAGCTCATGAATCCTACTTCTCAGCTGTGGGACTTTGGGGAAAGTCACTCAAAATTTTCTAAGCCTCAGTGTGTCTACCCTCCATGACATGGAGAAACAGGAACTACAGACTTCAGCCAAGGGTATTGCAGCACCTTAATAGCTACTACAGTAACTTGATAAACACTAGTTAACAGTGTATGTAAAGTTGCTTTGATAAGCTCTCCAAATGGAGCACAAATGAACTCAGCTTTGGGCCACTCTCCCAAGATGAATCCCCAAAGTCAGACACTTAGTCTATTTCTGTTGGATCTATCTGTAGCTAAGTTATACTATATAATCCCATATACCCTAGGAAAACCTCTATTAGGAAGGTCTATATAAGAAGCCAATTGACTTCATTTACCTAACTGGACTATATTTTTTAAATGAATGCAATATAACTAATCAGTTGGTCACGGGACAACTGGCACTCACTTCTCTTAAAATAATTACTAGTAATAGTTAATATAGTTCCTAGCCAGGTGTGGTGGTCAGACCTTTAATCCCAGCACTCGGGAGGGAGGCAGAGGCAGGCTGATCTGTATGAGTTTAAGGCCAGCCTGATCTACAAAGTGAGTTCCAGGATAGCCAGGGCTATTACACAGAGAAATCCTGTCCTGGATTAAAAATAAAAATAAAAAATAAAAGCCTAGATGCATTAAGTGGGTAGATTGGCAGGTCCATGAGATAGACCCTAGCAGAGCAAACATGGCACAAATATCTAATGCTGAAAACCATCAGCCTGGCTCCTAGGGACTGAAAATTCCAAAACAGCCATCAAGGGAGAGTGGGGGTTGGTTTACCTCTAGCTGAGGCTGAAGGATACAGCTTTTGCCTACATCTTCAAGAATGCTTGACCTAGGAAAGGCTGAGCCCTCAACGCAATGTGGCTTTGGAGACAACCAAATAAAACACACTACAATCCCAGTATTTGGGAGGCTGAGAAAAGAGGATCCAGGTCAAGCACTGCCTGACACAAAGAAAGAAAACAAAAGAAACAAAATACACGGACAATCAACAAGTGTGTCAAAGGGCTTAAGAGGTGACTCAGTGAGCCGGGTGGTGGTGGTGGTGGTGGTGGTGGTGGTGGCGGCGGCGGCGGCAGCGGCGCACACCTTTAACACCAGCACTCAGGGAGGCAGAGGGGATCTCTGTGAGTTCGAGGACAGCCTGGTCTACAAAGTGAGTCCAGGACAAAAAAAAAAAAAAAAGGCAAGAAAGAGAAAAGATGATTCGTGGTTAAGTATATATACTTCTCTTAGAGAGTCCGGAGTTCAGTTCCCAGGACCCACATTAGGCAGCCCACAACCACCTTTAACTCCTGCTTCAAGAGATCCAACACCCTCTTTTGGCCTCTGAGTGCTCATGTACACATGCACAAACACACAGGTAATTAAAAATAAAAATAAAAATTTCAAAGGTAGGTCAGGCAGTGGCGGCGCATGCCTTTAATCCCAGCACTCGAGAGGCAGAGGTAGGCGGATCACTGTGAGTTCAAGGCCAGCCTGGTCTACAAAGTGAGTCCAGGGCAGCCAAGGCTACACAGAGAAACCCTGTCTCGAAAAACAAAACAAAAAACAAAAAATTTCAAAGATAGGTTAGATCAGAGTATCTCCTTAAGAGAAACTCAACATGGCAATGAGAAAAGGCTACTTTATCCCTTTATATGATGGTACTGTTAAATAAAGCACAGGAAAACTATTTTCTCAACTCAAAAACAAATAGGCCTAGAGTTTGAAGATGCCTGTCTCAAGGTTATCAATTATCCTCTGAAATACTAGTTAGCTGACACAGAGGCAAGCTTCTTTACCATATGAACATATGCTAAATCAACACTGTTCCTTATCACATATGCAAACCCTGGCTTCCAGTCATAGTAATACACCTGCTTTGTGGATTTCTCTAGAGACCCAGAATCTCTCAAATCAGGAAAAGCTGAGCTTCCACAGTGCTCATCCTCTTTTTCCCCTGCTCCTTCAGGAGAGGCCTTCTGACCAAACAGGTAGTGTTCCTACTCACCCGGATGGTTTCAGATGCAAAATGCCCTTCTGAGATCATCAGGTTTCCTGTCTCATCCAGCTTGACAATGGCTCCTGAGTTGGCCTGTACTTCAGCTTCGAAGGCTTGGTGCTTCTGGAGCTTTCCCTGGTAGTGGAACACAAGTGTTACCAAAGCACAACAGCACTCCTCTGGTTGCCGCCCTAAGGGTCCCTGTCCTCAGGCTCATCTCCTCTAGTGAGGGAGGCAGCAGGCACACACAGGCCCGCATCTCTACCACCTGCTCTGTGAGCACTTTCAACACTGCAGGTTAAAGACACTACAGAATAGCCCAAACTTTCTTGTCTACAGAGAAGCAGCTTTTGTTTTGTGTGAATGTCTTTTTTTTTTTCTCTTCTTTTTTAGAGACAGGGTTTCTCTGTGTAGCCTTGGCTGTCCTAGACTTGCTTTATAGACCAGGCTGGCCTCAAATGCACAGTGATCCACCTGCCTCTGCCTCTCGGGTGCTGGGATTAGAGGGGTGCGCCACCACACCCGGCCCTGAGAAGCAGCTTTTATCCAGACATCTAATCCCTTCTAGAAAAGCAGGGCCACACCCACAGCTTTTCTAGCTCACAGAGTTTGCGCTGTTTAATCTAGTCATTCACATTCCACTTACTTTAGAAGCCACATTCAATCTTGCCTGCATTCTATTTCTATAGTTTTTAAGTTAATTTATTTTGTAGGTGGGTGTATGTGTGCAAGCATGCACATGCTATGGCACTCTTCCCCTCCTTCTACCACGTGGGTCTTAGGATGAACTCAGGTCATCAGGCATAACAGGAAGTGCCTTCATCCACTAAGCCACCTTGACAACCCCATTCCATTTCTTTCTTTCTTTTAAAAACCATTTACTTAAAGTCTGTGTCTGTGTGGATGTATGCCATGTATGCAGGTGCCCAGAGGCCAAAAGAAGTCCTGAGAGCTGCTGGAACTGGAGTTGTAGGTGGTAGTGAGCGCCTGATGTGAACGCTGGAACTAAACCCATGACCTCTGCACGAGCAATGCATATTCTTAGCCATTTAACCATTTCTCACCCCCATTAACTATACAATTTGAAAGCAATGATATTGTTAGCATGCCTTTATCAAAACAGTCCAGCAGGGCATGGTGGCACATTCTTTAATTTCAGCATGTAAGAGGCAGGTAGACAAGCAGATCTCTGAGTCTGAGGCTAGCCAGGTCTACATATTAATTTTCAGTTCAGCTAGGGCTACAGAGTAAGACCCTGTTTCAAAAACACCCACCACCACCACTAACACACGCATGCACGCGCTCGCAAAAACCTAAAATCCAAAATAACTACCAAGACCTTTCCTGGAAATTGCTGGAATTCAGCAGCTTTGAGATAACTTACTGCATTAAAGGGTCTCAGCACCAGGAAGGTTGAGAACCACTGGTTTGTATTATGCAGAAAAGAAAGCTTCATGCCTGTAAGCTACCCTCCCCCCACTATGCGAGGGTCTTCTCAGAGCACAGAGTTGGTCTTTACTATGTGTCTGGCCTACATTCTTCTGGCTACCCAATTGGGAGGCCCTGACTTCTGGGAGGCAAGACTCCCTGGCAGCTCAGACATACCTGCAGGTTGGTTGGGTCTTTGTAGTTCTCATCAGATGCAATTTGAAGCTTCTCCTGAATCCACTTCTCCAGCTCTTCAGCATCTCTTTGAAAAAACTGGAAGCGATAGGAATCCTCCAACTTCTGCCGCCGCAAGGTAGAGAGCTCCTTGAAGCGGTGGTACCGATCCAGGACCTGCTGCCGTCTCTCCTGGATGTCTTCGGCTGTTTCCAGCACTTTAACCCCACTTGGATCCATTTTCTGAAAAGACAGAATGCCCTGAAATAAGCTCCACCAGCCAGGATACACGGTGGAATTAGGCTCTCTGAAGGAAAAACAATCAGAAAATCCAAGCAAACAAATGAACTATGAAGTAACCTCTCGCAGGGACAAAGCCTTTATGAACAATAGCTGACTGAGAGGTTCTCAACCTTCTTGATGCTGCAGCACTTTAATGCAGTTCCTCATGCTGTGGTGACCTCCAACCATTAACATTATTTTTGTTTCTACTTCATAACTGTAAATTTACTACTGTCATGAATTGTAATGTGAATTATCTGTGTTTTCTGAGGTCACAGGCGACCCCTGTGAAAGGGTCATGACCACAGGTTGAGAACTGCTGAGCTATTGATCGACTCTCCCACAGCACCCACCTACTCTGGCTCCTCAGAGGATGGTGGTTTTGATGGCAACAAAAAGTGAAAGAGGTAAATGGAAGAGGTAAGTTTCTATTACTTCTACAGGGGTTTCAAGATTCAAAGGAATCATTGGCAGTCAAAGATTAATTAATAAATTTACTCAAAAAACCCTTCCATCTTGCTTTTCAATTTATTGTATGAGTTTTGTTGTTGTTTTTTTCAAGGCAGAGTTTCTCTGTGGAGCTCTGGCTGTCCTGGAACTCACCTTGCAGAACAGGCTGGCCACCAACTAAATATTCACCTGCCTCTGCCTCCTGAGTGCTAGGAAAAAGGTGTGTACCTTTTTGTTTTGTTTTGTTTTTGTAGACTCACTTTGTAGAGCAGGCTGGCCTCTTAACTCACAGCGATCCACCTGCTTCTGCCTCCATGAGTGCTGGGATTGAAGGCGTGCACCACCATGCCAGGCTTCCCCCCCACCCCTTTTTGTTTTTTCAGTTTTTAAAGACAGGTTTCTCTGTGTAGCCTTGGCTGTCCTGGACTCACTTTGTAGACCAGGCTGGCCTCGAACTCACAGTGATCCATCTGCCTCTGCCTCCCGAGTGCTGGGGTTAAAAGTGTGCACAACGATAGCTGGCTTTTTTTTTTTTTTTTAAAAGAAAAGGTCTGATGTATCATCCGCTGGCCACTTGCAATGTAGCTACAGATACATTGACCTTTTTGGGATTACAAGCATGTTCCACTAATACCAGGTTTTATGCTGTATTGGGGATCAATCCAAGGGTCTTGTGCATGCTAAGCACTTTAACAATTGAAATGTATTTCCCACCCCCCAATTTACTCTTATTCTTTGTCCAAGAAACTGCAAAGGCTAGTTTAACAGTGTGGCTTCACTAAACACTAATGTTAAAGTGCAGTTTTTCTAAGCAACTTTGCCAAATTTAATGTCAAGAAGAAAACCTGACCTATTATTGAGAAACGAAGATTATGCTGCTTAGATCTTATCCAGAATAAGGCATCATGGGAATAAAGAACAACAGTATAGCAGCTGCCTAGCAAGGTCATCAGTGCCATTCCCAGCATCAGAAACCATTTTATCTTCTAGTCAATTTAAAGGCCTTAGAAAAATAGATGTAAATTACTGACAAAAGCTTCTAAAATACTAAATTAAGCCAGGTGCAGTGGTGCATGCCTGTAATTCCAGCACTCAGGGAGGCCAGTCTGGTCTTCAAATGTAGTCTAGGACAGCCAAGGCTACACAGAGAAAGCCTGTCTTGAAAAACAACCACCACCAAGACAAACCAAACAAACCAAAGCAAAAATGCCAGCAATATATGACCCTGTACAAGCTACCTTTCCTACTATGCTTAAAGTGGCTAAGAATGGCAAGTGACCTTTACTACTTTAAAATTAGAGTCTTTAACATATACCCATCAATCAACTGACTCCTTAGCACCACCAAAATAATTTCTCTCAGGAGTCTGAGGCAAGAGATGGAGATTCAAGGCCAGCCTGAGTTACATAGTAAGGTGTTTCAAAAGCAAACAAGAGAAGCTGGAGAAATAGCTTAGAGGTTGAGAATACTGGCGGCTATTCCAGAGGATGCAGGTTAGGTTCCTACCACCCATATAGCAGCTCACAACTGCCTGTAACTTCAGTCTCAGAGATTCAATACCTTTTTCTGACTTCATGGGTACCAGAAACATGTACACATATAAAAAACAACAAACAAACAACAAAACAAAACAAAAAAGGGCCAGTAAGATGGCTCAGTGTACCCATTAAGCCTGGCAATATGTTTGATGGCTAGAGTCTATGTAGATATAGGAGAGAATCAATTGCACAAAGTTGCCCTTTGACCTCTACATGCTCCCCTACCCCACCACGTACACACTCACATAAAAAATAAAGATCACAGCCTGTGTCAGGAATAGTGGCTCATGCTTAAAATCTAAGCACTCAGGAGACAAAGGCATAAGGATTTGCCACAGGTTCAGAGCCAGTCTGGTGCCGGGCGTGGTGGATTACTGTAAATTCAAGGCCAGCCCAGTCTACAAACTGAGTCCAGGACAGCCAAGGCTACATACACAGAGAAACTGAGAAATCTTGTCTCAAAAAAAAAACAGTACTCACTTCGGCAGCACATTTACTAAAATTGGAACGATACCGAGAAGATTAGCATGGCCCCTGCACAAGGATGACACGCAAATTCGTGAAGTGTTCCATATTTTAAAAAACAAAAACAAACAAACAAACGAACAAAACCCAAAAAATCAGAGCCAGTCTGGTAAATATACCAGATAGTAGGCCCACACCTAGGCTAGAGAAAGACTTTCAAAACTCACAAGCAAAGTACAGTGCAGAGAGGGGATTCTGAGTATGGTAGGAAGTAGGGCAGGTGAGCCCTAAGGCCCCTTCCAGACACTGTTCCATGAACTGTGTGAAAGACATAAAAACTGTTAACTGAAATTCCTGGGAGCTTTCCCCTCCTTCTGTCACCTGCTGTGGATGGAGCTTGGAATGAAAACCTGTGAGGGGGCTGCCCACAGCCCACAGAAAAGACCAGCTCAGTAAGAACTGTGTGCACCTGACCAGGGAGGAGTTGAGGTGACTTTAACTGCAGCATCTTGTCCTTCTAACTATACTCTACGGAACTACTCGTTTTAGATGTCCGACTTTCCAATCTCATTTTTTTCCCCCAGTCCTCAGTGGTACTGGGCATCTAACTTACGACTTCTTGAATGCTAAGCAAACATTCCACCACTGAGCCACATTTCCAACTGTGTATTATAGGCCGGGCGTGGTGGCGCATGCCTTTAATCCCAGCACTCGGGAGGCAGAGACAGGCGGATCGCTGTGAGTTCGAGGCCAGCCTGGTCTACAAAGTGAGTCCAGGATGGCCAAGGCTACACAGAGAAACCCTGTCTCGAAAAACCAAAAAAAAAAAAAAAAGAAAAAAAAAAAAGAAAAACCAACTGTGTATTATAAGTGTGCATATGTGTGTCCAAGTACACAAGTTTGTCAGGCACCTTTCTCTCTTTTTACATAATCCAGCACATGAGATGGCTCAGCGGATAAAGCTACTCTGCTACCAGCTGATGATCACAGTTGGAGTTTCAGGATTCATCGCTGGAAGTAGAGAACCCTGTCTTACAAGCTGTCCGCTGACCTGCACATATACAGTGGAACATTGGCACCCCTGGACACACAAATACATACATGTAATTTTAAAATTAAGTATATATTATTGTGGGATGGTGGTGGTAAGAAGGGAAGAGAGAGACGGAAAGAAGGAAAGTGTTCGTACCACTCTTAACATCACTGAGTCATCTCTCCAGCCCCTTCTTACCTAGCTTCTAAAACAGATCTCTCACCAAAACCAGAACTTACACACTTGGCTTAGCTGCCCAGAACTCCCCTTCTATCCCCTGACCTGAGTCACTGAAGCACACTGTTATGCCAGGGAACTCTCTTAAGAAATCACATTAGGCTGGATGGTAGTGCAGGCCTTTAATCCCAGTACTTGGGAGGCAGGGGCAGGTGGACCGCTTTAAGTTCTAGGCCAGCCTGGTCTACAAAGCTAGCTACACAGAGAAACCCTGTCTTGAAAAACAAAAAACAAACGAGAGAGAGAGAGAAATCACATTAGGAGCTGAGCCTTATGGTTCAGAACTACAGACCTAGAAGGTAAGGCCAAAGGATCTCAGACTGAGTTCAAGGCTAACCTGAGCAATTTGTTGAGATCCTGTCTCAAAAATTATGGGAGTGGGGATTCTTGGGAGAGGTATGCTCACTGGTAAAGTGCTTGCCTGGTATATGCAAGGCCCTAGGTTCAAGCTCTAGTGTCGGGTGGGGAATCACATCAGTCTCCATCATAATACTGAGTCCACCTGAGTCTCTGCACGGGCTGAGCCTGCTGCTAGCCATCTGCTCCTACCAAAACAGGGAGACCATCCAGACAGTACCCGCTGAAGTTAACCAACCTAAAAGGCTCTCTTTGTGGACCCAGTGAAGTAGAGAGAGTCAATTCTATACCAAGTACTTTGGTCAAGCAATAATGGACTTTTCTTTCCTGCAGTAGATCCGCTGACGTCAGAAGGTGGGACCTCTGCCAAGCACAACTGGCTCTCTGCAGAGTCGGACATATCAAAGTCACCACCTCGCTTCCACTGCAGATTTATTTGTATGATTACAGAAAAGTATTATTCTCTTCACCTGATAGACCTATTTAGCTGCAAGAACTCCCATTTTCTTTTCACTCCTAAAAGGATCATTTCTAGACATGAAAAATCATTTTTTAATAAATACAAGAACTACTGTTACCCAAAGATAAACAGCCTCTCATACCCAAAACTATGTCAGCGATACTGGAATTTCTGGGACCCTTAACATATCACATTCCTTACATGACTGAAGCCGCATACTGAAAAAACCCCACCCCTGCCCTGACAATATGCAGCAGTCTGATAAGGCACCCTCCAGACAAAGTTCCAGGCTGTACTTAAGCTAATGAGATTAGCACCTTTAAATCACACAGGAAGGAAGAATCTGGGAAATATGCCATGAAAAAACAATCTCCAGCAGAGAGTGGTGGCTCTTGCCTGTAATCACAGCACTTGGGAGGCAGAGGCAGGTGGATCACTGTGAGTTGGAGGCCAGCCTGGTCTATAAAAAGCTAGGCCAAGACAGCCAAGGCTACACAGAGAAACCCTGTCTCGAAAAACTTAAAAAAAAAAAAAAAAATCCCGGAATTTACCAGCCTATCTGTTGTACTAACTGCCTAAAAACTGTAACAGAGGAATTGCCTTGGAGCCAGCCAAATGACAGCTAATCTCCAGGCTACCAATCAACTTTGATCTTTGTCAATCAAGTCCATGTACACAGAAAATAAAAGAGGGGAAACAAAGTGTTCACTGTATTATCTGTGTGTATAAGAATAGTACTACATTAAGTGGTCGTGATGCCACACATCTTTCTGTTTTTCTGAGACAGGGTTTCTCTGTGTAGCTTTGGCTGTTCTGGACTGGCTTTGTAGACCAGGCTGGCCTCGAACTCACAGAGATCCACCTGCTTCTGCCTCCCCAAGTGCTGGAATTAAAGGCCTGCACCATCACCACCTGGCAAATGCCACACATCTTTAATCCAGCCCTCGGGAGACAGAGGCAGTCAGATCTGTGAGCTCAAGGCAGCCTGGTCTACACAGAGAAACCCTGTCTCAAAACCAAACAAACAACAAAAAAGTGTTACATTTTAAGTAACCAAAGAAAAGTTCCTATTTTTATAAATGTTAGCAAAGACGGGAGATGTGAGCCATTCATAAATACTGCAAGGCAGCAGTCAGAACATTAGCTGCATCCTTCAGTGAGGTATGTGAGCTGATCTCTGGGGATTAAACAAGAATTACAGCTATGTCCTCTATTGTAATAAACACAAAGGACTTGTCAGCATTCTTACAACACTGGCAGATCTCACTGACTCTTTTATTTTTATTTTATGTATTCGTCAGTGTTTTGCCTGAATGTATGTCTCTGTGAGGGTGTCAGAGGCCCTAGAACTGGAGTTACAGACAGGTATGAGTTGTCATGTGGGTGCTGGGAATAGAACCCAGGTTCTCTGGAGAACAGCCAATGCTCTTTAACTGCTGAGCCATCTCTCCAGCCCCAGATCTAGATGATTCTAAAGGTCTGAAGGCTAGCAAGAAATTTCTAACTAAATCCAAAGATACAGCACACCTAAGAATGCCTCCTCATGCATATCACAAATCTGTACACATTAGTACCTGAACTGGATTCCCTGAACAGAGATTTATATGGGTATCTTTGTTTGCCAGGCCAGTCAAATGCCAAGAAACAGCTGTCTGAGGCTCTTCTTGGTACTTGGTACTTGGAATAATTTTAAAACATCCTCACTTAATCTACAAGCAGATACATGGCACTATGTATCTACAGTGGGAACATGGTGAGACAGTGCATAGGGATCAAAGTGTGTTAAGAAACAGACTATGGGGCCAGGCGTAGTGGCACACGCCTTTAATCCCAGCACTGGGGAGGCAGAGGTTGGTGGATCACTGTGAGTTCGAGGCCAGCCTGGTGTACAGAGTGAGTCCAGGACAGCCAAGGCTACACAGAGAGACCCTGTCTCAAAAAACAAAACAAAACAAAAACCAAAGAAAGAAAGAAAGAAAAAAGAAACAGACTATGGATAAAACCATTTTCAAACCAAAGGTCAAATTCTCTGGACTCTACAAATCTGGCACCTGTAAGTGAGTGGTTTAGGAGAGCCTCACACATTTTATAG
The DNA here is from genome assembly GCF_964271855.1 of Acomys minous. Taxonomy (NCBI): domain Eukaryota; kingdom Metazoa; phylum Chordata; class Mammalia; order Rodentia; family Muridae; genus Acomys; species Acomys minous. The sequence continues at coordinate 67,536,260 of NC_140491.1, read as the reverse complement.
GGTAGAATAATTCTGTCATTTATCTTTCTATGGTACTGCAAAAGAAAAGAAAATTTAAAGAGAACATGAAAGTCTTTGCTTTTGCTTGCATTTCAAGTCACTGCAGCACACTAAATGTCCTGGAGGCTGGAGGACTTGGAATGCTATGAAATGAATGTTGGTTGTCAGGCTGGACACTAGCTGTCCTGTTTTTGCAAAATAAGGCATTTTAGGGACTCACAGGAAAAAATGGATCAGTTAGCTCTATGGAAAAAAACTGTAATCACCAAAGGCAAAAGGTCACAAAACCCATTCATCAGTTTGAGTTTTGTTGCTTAGTCAGAGTCCAAATGTGCAGAACTGACAATACCTTTTCTCTGTGGCTTATGAGGCTCGTGTATAGTGAATCTCAGATTTACAAAGCAGAGGACTAACGTCACAGATGCAAAATGGCTTTCCTGACAACAACCAAAGAACTGGTCAGCACTCACAAGAGTGGGTGCTAGTTGATTCTCAGATCAAACAAACTAACTTGCAACCAGCTTAGCTACAGGTTTTAGTAGCAGACAGGACAGTAAAGCAGAGCAGTAAATAGTACATAAACAAGATTTTTGGCACCATGAATAAAAACAGTCAATCCTCTTGCTTCAGCTGCATTCCAGTCAAGACTGTGGCTCTACATGTCAGCCTTCAAGTGAGTTAATTCAGATCTACTTGTTAGTGCAATTCTGGAGAGGTGAGCAAGACTTAGCATCAAGAAAGCAAGAGATTCATACTGCATTGCATCAAGACCCAGAAACGCAGAGCAATGCTGGACAACTTACTTCTGATGCTCCCCACATACTATCTTGCGGCTACTTACCTTTCAACCTGCAAAATTCAGATGAAAAGGTTTTAGGTGCAACATATTAAGATTCAAGACAAGAACAGGTTTTAAACTGTAGATAATTAACTGCTCACAATTTAAAAAGGGCCTGCCTTGGATTTATCACATCTAATCACTAGAAAAGTCTGGAATTTTTACCTCTTATTTTAGGATACCAAGATAATTTTAAGCAGCTTTCTTAATTCTTTTTTAGAAAAAGGCTCAAACAACAACAAAAAACTTAGCAACACTGAAACATTACACATAAAACATACAGTGTGTTGGGGTGTGTGTGTGTTTTGGTTTTTCTGTGTAGACCAGGCTGTCTTCCAACTCAGAGATGCCTGCCTCAGCCTCCAAGTACTGGGATTAAAGGTGTGCACCACCACACCTGGCCAGTGTTGGTTTTAAAGAAAGAAACTGAGTTCAACTTCATCATGGGGATTACAGTAGAGCTAAGACAGCACTTGTCAAACTGGAAAGTACTATTTGTAGTACATGTTTTCCGGTAATTTTTCTAAATATCTCAACGTATTCCCTTGGTTCTTAGGAACCAAGCAGCCATCAATTAAAAATCAGCAAACATTACATGCAAACCCCAGGATGGCAATAAGTTAATATGTTCATGCCTTAAAGAGAACAGAAGGGTAGAAAAGAGTAGGCTTTGGTAATTTTAGAGTAAACATACCAACACTTCTGATCATGTAACCAGACTGTCGCCAACCTTCCTACTTAACAGAAAGGTCATGCAGGCAGGGCTTCCCGTCCCTGGATCATTCAACCTCTTGGACATCACTGCAAGCCAGGCAAAAAACCCAAAAGGCAATACATTTTCTGCATGCTGGTCAAATACCTGAACTCTGCGTTTACGAAACGATGACAACATGATGGAGGAATGTGGAGTCTAAAGAGGGAGGGGAAGAGCAAGATAACACACTTCTAAGGGCAACTGAGGTAGAATCACTTCAAAGTGAAGACAACAGATCTGTGAAGACACATGAAAGCTGGCAAAAGTCAAATAGGAAGATTAGGGAACCAAAGCTCCTATGTCTTGTCTATTACCATCACCTGCATGTGCTGCCGTGGCACACACGTTCTCAGCCCCCCCCCCCCATTTGCCCAGGTATTGCTTGTAATACTGAATGTGCCTCTTCCCATCCACTCTGATGAAATATGTGGGTTCTAGGAGTTTGCACTGTGAAGTAATTAAGTAAAAGGATGATTTCATGAAAGCCTACGTAAGGAACTTCAACAACAAAAAGATTGAACTTGGGGCTAGTTTGCTGGTGCAGTTCCTTTATAAAATATTATTATCTACTCAAAACAAGGATAAGCAGTGTGTGTAAGAGATGGGGAAGGTCCTGGTTCACTGCACAGCTGTTCCAGTCAGATGGCTCCAAGTGGTCAGCTATGCGGAACTCTGCATTCTTGGAGTCAGCATTTGCCATCAGATTGCTGCATTCCCCTGCAAGGCCACAGCTGATGAGCTGCAGCGGACTCAGATGCGTACAGTGGAGCTCTCAACAGCCAGAGAGGACTGACTACAAAGACAGGCTGCCCTCGGACACTCCGTCCTTAGTGCACATTCCAGACAGGATGGGGGTTGCTATCCTAAGAGCCATTTCTCAATAACCGCAGAGGCCCCACCCTTTGAGATGAAAGCAGAGAAGGAAAATAATGGAAAATTCTAATCCAGTGAACTAAAAGATATACTTAACAGGCTCTGTCCACTTAAACCTGTTCATTAGATTACCTGACATCAGATCTCTCCAATTATTAGATTACTTCAGAGCATACAGCCAAGGCCCAATGCAAGCTGGCTGCCGCAGCTCCTGTCTGCCACAGGCCCAGCAACTTAGGAAGCTGAGGGTGGAGCATTAAGCTTGCACCCAGGAGTTTGAGACACATAGCGAGGCAGCTTCTCTTTAAGAAGAGTGGTAAACTCACTCGAAGGTTGGTGGCAGCCAGGCTCGTCGGCAGTGAGCACAGTGAGTTCAAGACCGCTGCATCCAACCACACAGTTTCGGAAAGAGCAGTCTCAAAAAGTAGGGAATGGGATTGCACATCTAAAGTAAGTCACCAGGCCTTGGGTTGACCCTAAGAACTATTTCACACTTGTACGGGGCAAACCTTTCCTTCCATTCTTTTTATCTAGGTCCCTGGATAACAGTCAACACATTTTGAGGGTCCCTTTGAGGAATTAATGGCCCAGTTACTAAAAAAGGCTTATTGTTAATTTCCTGCAGCAGACCTTACTGGAGTACATTTTTTTTCCCTCCCCACTGCAGCATATTTTTTTTTTCCCAACTTTGACTCAATTTGACCTTTAAAATCTAAGACATTTAGTATGAGTGGGAACCTTGGCTCAATGGCTTCATGCAACGCACTGTTGCTGGTGCTATTCTTAAGCTCTTGTTTCCTGGCTGCAAGACACCCCCACCCTGCCATCTTTGATACATTCTGTTTTACTTAAGTCCAATTGCTATGACAACGCAATTTCTTAACACATTATGAAAATACTTCATATGGTTGGTTTCTCTTGTACTCTTTGACAGCCCTGATAATTAGCTTTTTTAAAATACCAAGGGAAAGAACAAACGACTTAAAATATTTTGGGCCTATATATTAAGAAACAAAAAACAAAAACACCTGATTATTTGGGAGGCTGAGGCAAGAAAACCCTGACTTTGAGACTGGCCTGGGCTATTCAGCAAATTCCAGGACAGCCTCTGTTACACAGTAAGGGGGGAGGGGGAGAAGGTGAGAGAGATACAGAGATAAAAGTTAAAATAAAAAATAAAAAGACCCTGTAAAGTGTAGCAGCTCGAAATTATCTCACCCCAGCTTTCTGGTTTACACATCCAACCTTATTTACAGAGAACCGCCCCCCCCCCTGTTTTATATAAATATATATACGTAATTCCAATACCTGAGAGGCTTTTAAAATCAAATTTTTCATTGAGAAGCATTTCATCAAATTTGCAAGGATAGCTTCAGACAAAAGATTGCTCTATCACCTCCACAGTGGCACGGTGGTAAGATTTTATTTTAAAAAAAATATGTATGTATATATGTAATATATCCTTTGACTTAAAAATAAAATAAAACAAAAACCACTCTCACATGGATCTCCTACCAAGGGGCGCTGCATCTAACTATTATACAGGAGCAGGCCAGAATTGAAAAGACATTTATTACCAGGAAAGAAAAAGGAGACCTTTCTGCGGCTGAAGGGCCTGGGACCGCCATACAGGATGAAATTAAGGTCAGAGAGCCCTTCACTGCAGACGACAGGCTGGTCCCTCCTCCAAGAGGTGCGGGCGCTGCTGGTGTGGACGAAGGGCGGTGCGGGGGGCGCTCGCGGGTGGGTGCTGCCAAGGACCACCCACCACCACCTGCCGCGACGGGTGGGACGCGGGCCTGGGGAGGGGCCCTCGCGTGCCTTCCCCCGCCCGTGACATTGCAGGTCGCCGCCCCGCACCGCCGCGCCCCGCAGCCCACGCACCACAAAGGCGGCGGCCCACGGAGCCGCCCGGGAGGCCCCGCGGCTCACCTGTCCGCACCGCCCTGGTGTTCCGCCGCCCGCCGCCCTTCCCGCACGCCCGTCCGCCCGGCTTTCTTACCGGCTCCCGGGGGGTGAGGGGCGTGGGTCGCCGCGCTGAGGGCTGCTGAGGAGGAAAAAGATGCGCCGCCGCGGCTCCTGCCTCACGCCGTTCGCTCCGCAGCGGATAGTGACGGCGACGCGCGCGCACCGGGGCTTTTATAGGCGGCCGCGCGCGCCCCCGCGGCGACCGCGCGCGAGCGTGAGAGAAGTGCAGGGGTTGGCGACGCGAGGGGAGGGACTCGCCGCTCGACTGCCCTACGGAAAGGACCGAGCGCTTCCGGAAAGAGCCGAGGCAGCGGTGCGGGGTAGTGGGGGTGGGGGTAAACGACGGGAGGGCGGCGGAGGAAGGGGAGCTCGGGGGCGCGCGCGAGGGGTGCGGGGCGCGGCGCGGAGGAGGCGCAGCATCCGCCCGCCGGGGCGTGGGTCCTGTGCAATCCTGCCCCGCCCAGTCCGCCCTGCAAAGACTCTGCGCCGCACTCCTCCGCCCCTGGGAACCCTTCCGGGACTGCGGCTAAGGGCGGGGCGGGGTCGGTCGCTGCAGTCAGGCGGGGGAGGGCAGGGATGCTGCTGGCCTGGCCGGAAAGACGCCCAGTCCCTTTCGGGTGATCTCACCGGAATGTTGGCTCGCTCTCTCCACTTTCTCAGGAGGCGACTTGGCGCCGGGAGACCCAAGTCTGCCTGTTCTGGTAGGGGCAGTGGCCAAGGAAATCAGATGATTTGGGACTCTGTGAGGAGGTGGTAGCAAAAAACAAAAAACAAACCCTGATTACGAAAGAAAGAAAGAAAAAGACTGATTTGTGGCATAAGGCTTTTATTTCAGGATTTGTAGAATTTTTCAGCAACCTTTCTTCCTGTTGCCAGTGTATTCATCCTAGTTGATAAACGACATTAGGATTTCCTTTCCCACTGTCAATTGAACTTTGCTGTGTAGCTGACACTGTGTGCTACTTTTAATCTCTACACTAATTTTACAAGGTAGACGGTGACTTCCCCATTGAGCACCTTGATGACATAAGAGGTTAGCTGCCTCCCCAGGTCAGGCACGAAGCAATCAGAAACGCCAAGATTTAAACACGAGCAGTTAAGTAGGTGGGTGCTAGACTTAGGAGAAGAGGAAAACAAAATTTCTGTTCTATACACAGCCCCTTTTCGGGGCCTGCGTCTTAACTCTGTAGCCAGGCTCCCCTCCTGCAAATGCCTTTCCTTTCCTCCATTTCGGTGACAGCTGTGTGGCAAACATGGGAGCATCACCCAGCTCATTCCAGCGTAGTCAGGCCGACTGGGAGTTCTGCCGCTCCCTCTGGCATCGGCCTCCTGGTTACCAAGCTGCTCTCCTATTTAAATAATTATAAAGGACTGGGCTTTGCTCCAGAACTGGGGCGAGGCCCAGTCCTGAGCTTCCTGGTCCTCTGTAGTTTGGTTTCTTCTCTGCGATGTGGCTCCTAAGGTGCCCTAGCTGTAGGCATGATAACGACAAAAGATTCCTAGTCCTTTTCCTTGGAGTGGAGAGACAAAAAGGGGCCACACCCCAGAAGCAGCTTCACAGAATCTTGAGGAAAAAACGGAGGAGCTAAGGCATTTCCTGCAGTCTTCTTTACAGAGAAAATTGGTTGGGAAGCTGCCTCCTAGACTGTGCTTCCTCCCCACCCCCCCTCAGCCGGGGTTGTGAAACAAAAAGGTATGTACTGTTTTTCTTTCTTTTTGAGATAAGGCCTCTCTGTTCTGTAGCCCTGGCTGTCCTGGAGCTTGCTCTGTAGACCAGGCTGGCCTCCAACTCAGAGATCCCTCTGCCTCTTTCTCCTGAGTGCTGGGATTAAAGGTGTGCACCAACCACCACAGCAGGCTCTGGACCGGATATTTCTGAAAACAGCTCATGGCGACCATAGTAACCATCCCTTCAGCCGGTAGTAGCAAATTTTAAAATCAGATATTCAGCCTTGCGTACAGAATGGCTAATGCAATTGTAACTCTCCACAGTGTCGAAGGCCTTCTGCTTCAGTGGCAAAGGATGGGGCTCAGGGTTTTGAGTAGTTACTCTCCCTGACCCCAAACAAATCGGAGACCTATAGCAAGCTCGCTTTTGATTTGGACACTAGAGTCCTGCTTGTCGATCCTGCTTCTGATCAGAGGAATGGCCAGGATAAGAGTACCCTCAGGCTCCCACTCCCCCACCCGCCCTGTTCTCAGCTGGCAGGAGAAACAAGCCATCAAAAAGCCATTCCTCGTGGCTTCTGTTGTTGCTTTCCTCCCTCCCACCAACTTCAGCACACGCCTCACACTTTATTAGGGACAGGGAGAGAATATTGCAGATAATAACCTTGTTTTTATAAGAGAGCTTCAGACAGAAGAAATAAAGCAAGCACAGCACAGCACAGTGTGACAGCTTGGCTCGACTCCGTGTTTTGGCCGCACCTCTCTGGCCTCCTTACAAGCAGTGAATTCAAGTGAAGTCTAAGCTCCCCCTGGTTCCTGCTGCCCCTGGACTTACAGCCTGGTCCCTTGTTGAAAAAGGTCAGTTGTTGGTTGGGGAAATGTGCTAGTTGTCAGGTTTCCACCCATCCCAGCCATGGAAAGTCACCGGTCCACTTCTCTGCCCTTAGCCTGCACCCCTGGCAAAGTTCAAATGCAAGGGCTTGAGCTGTTGGTTTTTTTTTTTTTTCTCTCCCTGTAAAGAGGCTGACTGGGAGGAGTCATGCTGACTAAATGCACTGTACCTTTCTCCGGATGATATCTGCAGGAGCAGAGTTGGCAAGCCGGTCCCACAAGTCTTCCAAACATAGTGACTCTGTGAAACTTGAGGACATTAAGCTAAGTGAAACAAGCCAGACACAGAAGGACCAATATTGGATGGTTCTGCTTCCCTTATAACCCTGCAACTGTCAGGTCTGAGAGAGAATGGAGTATTGGTGGCCAGGGACCAAGGGGAGACAGGCCTGGGGGAAAGGCCATTGTTTCATAGGACCAGTTTCCACCTAGGATAAGAAAGTTCTCGAGATCTGGATTAGGCACTTATGAACATATTCTACCAGCTGAGCTATGTCCTCAAACACCTTTTATTACATTTATTCACGTGTGCAGTATGAAGATCAGAGGACAACGCCCCCCATATGAATCCAGGGGATCAGACTGGAGTCATCAGGCTTGGTGGCATTTCCCTTTACCTGCAGAGCCATCGTGGAGGACTAGGATTAATAGCATGTGATGGCGTTTTGTTGTTTAAGATAGGGTCTCATGCTCTGGTCTAGTCTGTGCTGGAGCTCAAGGCAATCTTCCTGTTTTAGCTTTTGAGTGTTGTGACTGCAGAGGTGGTCCAGCCTGCTCAGATCTGCTAAGCTCAAACACATTAACAATCAGCTTCATAAACCATGGCAAGCCAGGCGGTGGTGGCTCACACCTTTAATCCTAACACTTGGAAGGCAGAGGCAGGTGGGCCTCTATGAGTTCGAGGCCAGCCTGGTCTACAGAGTCAGTTCAGGACATCCAGGGCTACACAGAGAGACCGTTTCAAGAAACAAAAACAAAAAGCATATAAACCATGTCAAACCTCAAAAAACAATGTTAGTTTTCCACTGTCTGGAGAATAGCCTAGTGATGACGTAAGTACTCATTCCAGAGCCTTGGGAAGCTCCCATCAGTTTACTCTCCCACAGCATTACTTACTGATTTTTTTTTTCCCCATGCACCTACTTCAAAAGCACAGTCCTAGCTGGGGTGTTGTCAGTTCGTAGGCTAGGTACCTCTCATAGGAGAAGCCCAGGTTCGAGCCCCAGCATTGCAGATCAGACTGCTTCAGAGCAGTCTAAAATGTATACTTGCTTTTTCAACCTCTTGCTTTAAAAAAAGAAAACAAAAAACATCATTTTTATGTGTATGAGTAATTTGCCTACACTATGTTCATGCCTAGTGTCCGTGGAGGCCAGAAAAGGGCACTGGATCTTCTGAAACTGGAGTTACAGACAGTTGTGAACCTCAGGAGTACTGGAAACCAAACCTGGGTCCTCTCGAAGAGCAGCCATCTCCTCAGCCCTACATGGATATCATCATCTTAATAAACAAAGCCTGGCCATTGCTAGAGACTATCAGTAAGCTCCTCTACAGTGGGTGTTTTCACAAGTGTATCTCATTACCGGAAACCCGCAGCTCTGATCTGCCCTCTGTGGATCCACAGGAGGCCCAGTGAATTGTGGCAGAGAAAAGAACTAGTCACATATGACAAAGACATGTGAGCAGCCCCATGGCTGATGTTGTTCTGCCACTGCAATCACACAGGATGCCTCATGGTGTGTATGTGTGCCATCTCTCCAGCCCTTTACTTTTATTTTATTTTATTTTTTTACCACAGTGTAAAAATGACCTTAAACAAAACACAACAAAAAACTGATAGCCAGGTGGTGGTGGTGGTGGTGGTGGTGGTGGCAGCCCCAAGGCCACCAAGGCCTTGTACAGAGAGACCCCAAGGCCATGTACAGAGGTTGCAACCTATTAGAATTTTGTGCTGGAAATTTCAGCGCATCATCAAATCTGCGCTAAGATGATATAGGGCAATGAATGACAGGACAAAAATGTGGGCACTCAGCCCAAGAAAATGAGGTCAAGATGCAGTGGAAGCAGGCAGATGAGGGAGAATTTGAGCTGAAAAGAGATTGTCACTTTCGGCACTCTGTGGCAAAGAATCTGATGCGCCTGTGTGGAGTTACATCCATCAGCTGTGGTCATGGCTTCTGAGGCTACACTATCAGTGGGTATCAAAAACCCAGCCTTCCAGCGAGCTCTTTTGTTCATGTTTGAGACTCCATTAGGATAACCAGCATCGAATGACAAATGCCAAAGACTGCTAATCATGTCCAAAGGAAGAGTATTAAATGGTTATAAAGGCATTCTTAGGATGGTGAGATGGCTCAGCCAATAGAGGAGCACGTAAAAGTAGAAAAACAACTGACTCTACAGAGTTGTCTACTGACCTCCAAATGCATGCTGTGTTACACGTGAGACCACATAGGATAAGGGATTTTTCTGTTGTTGTTTCTTTTTTTGTGTGTTTTATTTTGTGTTTTTTTTTTTAAAACAGAGTTTCTTTGTGTAGCCCTGGCTGTCCTGGACCTGCTTTGTAAGCCAGGCTAGGCTCAAACTCACAAAGATCCGCCTGCTTCTGCCTCTTGAGTGCTGGGATTAAAGGCATGTACTGCCACCGCCGCCACTGCTGCCGCCGCCACCACCACCTGGCTATCAGTTTTTTGTTTGTTTTGTTTTGTTTAAGGTCATTTTTACACTGTGGTAAAAAAAAATAAAATAAAATAAAAGTAAAGGGCTGGAGAGATGGCTCAGTAGTTAAGAGCACTTCCTCACGGATCCAAGCATGTGGCACACATACATACAGACAAAACACTCATACACATAAAACAAAATTCCTAAGGCAGCATAAGCAAATAATAAGATAGTAAGTCCAGGGACTCACAAACTGACTGGCTGTGATTTTCCACGCTTCCTTTTTCTTTTCTTCTCTCTCTCTCTTTTTTTTTTTTTTCCTTTTTCCATTTAAGAGATGTAGCCTGGGGCTGGTGAGATGGCTCAGAGGTTAAGAACACATTGTCTGTTCTTCCAAAGGTCCTGAGTTCAATTCCCAGCAACCACATGGTGGCTCACAACCATCTATAAGGAGCTCTGCTGCCCTCTTCTGGCCTGCAGCCACACATGCAGGCAGAATACTGTACAAATAATAAATAAACAACTCTAAAATAAATAAATAAATAAATAAAAAGAGATGTAGCCTGAACCAGGTATGGGTAGGCAGAGGCAGGTGGATCTCTTGAGTTTAAGGCCAGCTTGGTCTACATAGCGAGTTCCAGAACAGCCTCGGCTACAGAGAAACCCTATCTCAAAAAACAGAAACAGGATTCATGTCAGAGTCAGTCACTTCCCCTTGGTGGGGAGGCCTGGTGGCACTCAGAAAAAGGATAAGCAGGCTACCAGGATGAGACTTGATAGGCTGTGACCTTATGGTGGGGAAAAAGGTCCCCTTCTGTCACAGACCTAGGGGAGGGGAAAAGGGTGAAAGAGGGAGGAACGGGAAGATAAAAGTTAGGGGATAACAATTGAGATGTAATCTGAATAAATTAATAAAATAAACAGGCCTGGAGAGATGGCTCAGAGGTTAAGAGCTCTGGCTGCTCTTCCAAAGGCCCTGAGTTCAATTCCCAGCAACCACATGGTGGCTCACAACCATATATAATGTGATCTGGTGCCCTCTTCTGGCCTGCAGGGTCTCTCTGTGTAGCCTTGGCTGTGCTGGACTCACTTTGTAGACCAGGCTGGCCTTGAACTCACAGCGATCCGCCTGCCTCTTGTCTCCCGAGTGCTGGGATTAAAAATAAACAACAACAAAAACCCAACCAAACAAAAAACAGAAACACCCGTTAGGAAGCTAGGCGCTGTGGCATGAAGCCTGGAATCGCAGCCTGGAGAGGTTGGAAGCTTAGGCATCAGGAGCGTTCCAGACTGTCCTTGACTATAACAAAAAGAAGGCTGCGGGCAGCCTGGACTATGAGACTCTGGTGAGAAAGAGAGAAAACTATGCAACTACTGGTTGTGGAGTCCAAACTCCTGGGATGAAGCATTTTCTTTTTTCTTTTTTCTTTTTTTGAGACAGGGTTTCTCTGTGTAATAGCCCCAGCTGTCCTGGAACTCTCTTTGTACATCAGGCTAGCTTCAAATTCAGAGATCCACCTGCCTCTGCCTCCCGAATGCTGTTCCCTGCCATGGTCTGTGGAAAACAGATGCCATTTGCAAGGCTTGGGTAGACAGGAAGAGCAAGTGGCAGGAGGCTGTGAGGATGCCACACACTGTGGCCCTGACAGGCAGCCCTGCAAGTGAGGGAGACAAGTTCCAGGACATACAAGGTGAATACCAACCCAGAAGCTGCTAGTGGGCAGCATGAAGGCTGCAGGGACAATTCTTTTGTTCTCACAGTGGAAATGGGAGGCTGAGAGAGGGGAAACATACCCAAGATACAGGACAAGAGCGGCTGGAGTCCGGTGTATTGAGGTAACCACATACTAGCACAGGATTTTTAAAAATTCAAGCTTTATTATTTTGGGGGGCAGTGTAGTCAACAACTGAAATGCTTAGGCTGTTCAAAAGTACCAGTGAGAACAACGCCGCCCACGCCCCTCTGCATAGAGGACTCGATCTGTGGCTCTGCCTCTGCAGTACAGCCAATCAATCTCAGCATAAAACAAGGAACGACTTCCGCCTGAGTCAGCTCCTCTGACCGACCAATGCCTTCCTGCTGATGAGCGGCAGCGCACACCTAATGCTGTGAGCTGTATGTCAGCCCATCGCAATTTTTGTCAGGACAAAAAGGTACCTAATCTAGCACAGCATCCCCAGCCACCCAGGAACCAAATTCCGAATCAAGAAGACAGGGTGCTCTAGAGTTGTGTGTTTCCAGTCTTGCTCCACATGCCTGCTACCTTGATGGGGTTCAGTGCATACCAACATCACACATGTCCTCTGAATGTACAAATATTTTATAAGCCATAAAGTGTGAAGTACTTTACCTCAGACCCAGACTGCATAGATGAGACTGGCTGATATATTACATGATACTTTAGAGGGAGTCTTTTTTTTAAATATTTAATTTTAATTTTAATCTATGTGCATTAGTGTGAAAGTGTCAGATAGATCTTGGAGTTACAGACAGTTGTGAGCTGCCATGTGGGTGCTGGGAATTGAACCCAGGTCCTTTGGAAGAGCAGGCAGTGCTCTTAACCACTGAGCCATCTCTCCAGCCCCTTTAGAGGGAGTCTTAAGAGATTTACTCTTTCTAGGTGTGTGTACGAACAGGAACGGAACAGCAAGTGGAAGCGAAAATGCTGGGCGTACTCCAGGTCAGAGTGGAACAGATAAAGCATCACCAACTTTCTGAAAGATACTAGAGTCTGAGGGTGCCGCCCAGTGCTAAGTGCCTCTTCTTATAACTTGTGAAAATCAGAAAGGCCAGTTCTGTCTCTGACACCTATAGGAACTACCAAATCTGGCAAGAGCTGACAAATGGCTGGGAACTATGAAAACCTTAGTCACATGGTACAAATACAAAAACACACTGGCGAATTTCTAAATCTGACATGATTTCTTCCAAACCCACAGTCCCAATTGCTTTATTGTTGGCCCTCCTGCAACACAGTGTGACAACTGGTGATGGAGGGACGTCAGGAGCGCCAGAAGGAGGGTGTCAGAAAGCCTTTGGGGACAGGAATCTCCCTGTGCTGCAGACATTTCTGGACATGAAAGATGAAGAAAACAGGATGAGTTTCTGGCAAAATTGCCTGTAGCATTTGACAATGGGGAGATGCTGAGGGACAAGGTTCTAGTCCAAAGAAAGAAGGAATAAAAGGAGATCCTGAGGACCAAGGCCCAGCCCAGAAAAGAAGGGCGAGAAAGCCGGGCGGTGGTGGCACAAGCCTTTAATCCCAGCACTCAGGAGGCAGAGGCAGGCGGATCGTTGTGAGTTCGAGGCCAGCCTGGTCTACAAAGTGAGTCCAGGATGGCCAAGGCTACACAGAGAAACCCTGTCTCGAAAAACAAAAAAAAAAAAACAAAAAAAAAAAAAAAAAAAAAGAAGGGAGAGAAGTAAAGAGCCTGATGGAAGACTAAAAAAATTAAGAATTTAAGAATTGTTGTAGGCCTGCCCAGCTGTTTCTCCATAGCATGGCCTCATCTGCCACCATCACTATTTTATAGGTTCCTAGAAGCTGGCTATCAGTGGGCTTACCTTGTCAGACCTACTAAAGAGCTTGAGATGATCTGTTCAAATAAACCTTTTAAAATGTCTTGGTATTTAGAAATAGAGGAAAAACCGAGTGTGGTGGCGCACGTCTTTAATCCAAGCACTCGGGAGGCAGAGGCAGGTGGATCACTGTGAGTTCGAGGCCAGCCTGGACTACAGAGTGACTCCAGAACAGCCAAGGCTACACAGAGAAACCCTGTCTTGAAAAACCAAAAATAAATAAACAATAAATAAATAAATTAATTAAAATAAATAAAAAATAAAGGAAATAGAGGAAGAGTCCATCTGAACGTGCACTACAGTCTCATGGACTTAACAGACACACTCAATAGTTCCCTACACCCAAGACTGACAGAAGAACCTTGGCTGATGAGCAAAAGAAAGTTTGTGAAGCCAGGTGTGGTGGTGGTGCGCACCTTTAATTCCAGCACTCAAAAGATAAGAGGCAGGTGGATATCTGTGAGTTCGAGGCCAGCCTGGTCTACAAAGTGAGTCCAGGACAGCCAAAGCTATACAGAGAAACCCTGTCTCAAAAAACCAAAAAGAAAAAAGAAAAAGAAAAAAACAGAGAAAAGAAAATTTGTGAGAGCTCCATCACACATGCCTTACTGTCTACTGCTCTCTTAGGGATAGCCGCCTGAATAGGCAGTGTGGACATGTATGTAGGGATGAAATGGCGTACTTTAGGGGGATTAAGAACAAAGAGCAGTGCATGGGAAAACAGAAGAGACGGCTACAGTTTAGGGCATGCTGGAATGGAACATCTTACCTCCAAGAACTGCTTCAGACGTATGAAAGAACCCATCTGTCCTGAGCTTGTGATGGCTTCAATCCTACAGGGAGACAGACAGACTTCTGAGTCCTACCTGTGCTACAGCTCCATCCCCTGACCAGGTGAGGACTAGATCCACTGGCTCTTCTAAAGAATGGTGGCGCACACCTGTAATCCCAGCACTTGGGAGGCCGAGGCAGACGGATCTCTGTGAGTTCGAGGCCAGCCTGGTCTACAAAGCAAGTCGAGGACGGCCACTAGAAAGTGCTCTTCCAAATGGCCCTCACTGTTCTTCCAAAGGGACAAAGGAGAAGGACTCACTGCTCTTTTCTGAGGTCTTGGTGATAAAGTAGGATGAGTGCTGCCAAGGCCTTTCCCGAACTTGAAACTCCAATAAATTTAGAGAGTACTTCAAAGTGAGTGGCCAAAAACCATACAACAGTCAGGCAATTTAGTATTTATTTTTACTTAAAAAATTTTATTTATGTATTTATTATGTATACAGTGTTCTGCCTACATGTACATCTGCATGTCAAAAGAGGGCACCAGATCTCATTACAGATGGCTGTGAGCCACCATGTGGTTGCTGGGAATTAAACTCAGGAACTTTGGAAGAGCAGCCAGTGCTCTTAACCGCTGAGCCATCTCTCCAGCCCCGAAGATGTGTTTATTTTATGTGCATCTGTGTTTTGCCTATATGTACATCTGTGTGATAGTGTTGGAACCCCTGGAACTGGAGTCACAGACAGCTGTGAGCTGCCATGTGGGTGCTGGGAATTGAACCCAAGTCCTCTGGAAGAGCAGCCAGTGCTCCTAACCGCTGAGCCATCTTTCTAGCTCCTTTCCCCCTGACTTAATGACTCAACTCTGTGGTTCAATTCATGACTACTTGCACTCCTGATCCAAGATTATATATGTAAGTTTAGCAAGCACATTTAAGCAGCGCAGACCCAGGCATGGTAGTATACACTGGTAACCTTCAGCACCTAGGATGCAGAAGCAGCAGGGATTCAGTGTCACGTGTGGCAACATAGTGTGTTCCAAGTTCAGCCTGGGCTAGACCGTGAGAGCCTCTCTCAAAAAACAAAACCAAAGGGCTAGAGGATGGCTCGACTGGTAAAGTACATCATGGTACATAGGCACGAGGAGCTGAGTCCACCCCCAGAACACACATAAAAGGCCAGATCTGGTGGCACGCACCAATAATCCTGGAGGATGGAGATGGCAACCAAAGGATCCCAGGCCTTGGAGGCCTGCCAGCCTAGCAAAATCAGAGTTCTAGGTTCCTGAGAGACACTGTCTCAAAAAATAGTGATTTAAAAAAAAAAAAAAGGGCCAGGCGATGGTGGTGCATGCCTTTAATCCCAGCACTCGGGAGGCAGAGGCAGGCAGATCGCTGTGAGTTCAAGGCCAGCCTGGTCTACAAAGTGAGTCCAGGACAGCCAAGGCTACACAGAGAAACCCTGTCTCGAAAAACCAAAAACAAAAAACAAAAAAAAAACAAAGCCAGTATCTTTTCAGTGCACACTGTGGGTGCGTGTGTGTGATACAAGTATACGGGTTTGAGCAAAGCCTGGAATATGCTGGATACGTGCCCTACCACCAATACCCAATATCAAGCATCTTACTTCAACATCTTCCTATAATTTATATTTTCCCTTAAGAAACAATATCTAACAGGTATTTTCATTGAAGTTCAAAATAATTTACTTAGCCCGTTATGGTGGCACACGTCTTTAATCGCAGCACTCAGGAGGCAGCCAGGGACAGATCTGTAAGTTCGAGGCCAGCCTGGTCTACAAAGCAAGTTCTAGAACAGCTAGGATTACACAGAGAAACCCTGTCACAAATAACAAAACCAAACAAAAATCAAAATCATTTACTCCAACAGTAAAGAGGAAAAAAAGGTGGAGAGATGGCTTAGTGGGTAAGAGTACTGAGTGGCCTTGCAGAGGAGCTGAGTTCAATTCCCAGCACCCATGAAGGGCAGCTTACGACTCCTGCAACTCCAGCTCGGGGCTCCAGCACTTCTCATGCATACACTGTGTGTTTGTGTACTGTATTTTGTGTACATTCTCAGATGAACATATACATAACTGAAAATAAATCTTTTTTGAAAATGAAAGAGAAGGATGAGCAAAAATATTTTTTTTGTTTTGTTTTTGTTTTTTGAGACAGGGTCTCTTTGTGTAGTGTTGGCTCTCCTGAAACTAGCTCTGTGGAGCAGCCTGGCTCTGCCTTCTGAGTGCTAGGATTAAAGACTGTGTGCCATGACAGTGGAGCAATGTTCTCTGTAAACACATCCCTGTACCCTCATGAGGGTTAGACCAGGTCCTTGTACATGACAGGCATGTGGTGCTCAACCACTGACACTAGCTCATTCTTCACTTAAGTCAAAACACCTCACACAGGCCTGGCAAGATGGCTCAGTGGGGGTAAAGGCTCTTGCCATCAAGCCTGATGTACCTGAGTTCTTCCCAGAAAGCCGTATGATGGAAGGAAAAAACCACCTACCGTAAGTTGTCCTGCCCTCCATGTATATACACTGTGGCATGCACATGCCCACCTTCTACCCCACCAGCCAACACAGCTTTAAAATAGATCATGCACAAGACTCACAGCCAAACATTAGGCAGACAGGAGCCCAGGTTAAAGGTCTCCATGGGGTCCCTCCCCTCAGAGCTTGGGAAATCCTACAGAAGAGGGGGAGGGAGGAATTGTGGGAGCCAGAGAGGTCAAAGACACAAATAATCCACTAAGCACAGCTCATAGGGGCTCATAAAGCAGCCACTGTGGAGCCTGAGTGGGTCTGAGCTAGGGACTCTGCATACACGTTATGCTTGTTAACTTGGGGTTTGGGGGGGGGGCGGGACTCCTGACAGTGGGCCTAAGGGTGTCTCTGACTCTTGCCTGCTCTTGGGACCCTTTTCCGCCTATTGGGTGCCTCATCCAGCCCTGATATGAAGGTGTGTGCCTGGTTTTATTGTATCTTGTTGTACCGTGTTCCCTTCTTGGGGGAGCCTAGAGGTCAGGGAGCGGATCGCTGCAGGAAAGGGGAGGTGGGGGAACTGAGGAGTGGAAGGAGGGGAGGCTGCAGTTGGGATGAGTTCTATGAAAGAAGAATAAAAACTCAGCCAAGAAAAAAACAATCACACAAACACCCCTATCTATATTGCATTAGCAATCTAGAATTCGTGGTGCCTGGCTTCCAGCGTCCCCTCTAACTGCCGCGCGGTCTGCTCAGCAGGCCTATACCTGGGGAAGTAGTCCTCTTTGATGAGAAGCATCATCTTCCAGAACTGGACCTGGTACTGCTTCATGAGGGCATTGCCACACACCTAGACGAAAGTAAGACCGTGAGAGCGGAGAACAAAAGCCGACTCATGAGCGGCGCACACTCATGCCTTTGCCTACCCCTCCTAGCCAAACAGCTCAGCCAGGACGTCCCTTAGCTAACTAAGGAACAGGTGAAAAGACCCAACTTTCAATGTGGGGTGGGGGGTTGTAGATCACCTGGGAGCAGTGTCTAACAGGCACAAGGCCCCAAGTCCTTCCATGACATTGAAGACACTCCACAGGCCTTTAATCCCAGCACTAGGGAGGCAGAGGCAGGCAGATCTCCGAGTTCAAGGCCAGCCTGGTCTACAGAGCGAGTTCCAGTACAGACTGCTACACAGAGAAACACTTCCCCCTAAACCCAGAGTGCTAACTTCTGGGCCATCCTGTGTGAGATGTCATTTGTACCTAAGTCACTTCTGTTACCTCAGGGCCAGGTGAAATCCTCAGTCATTCTCCGAGGACCCTTATCTTGACTTATCTAAGTCAACAAGAGCCCATCATATGGACAAAGCCATTTGTACGTTGTAAAGCGTTTCAGTGTATTAAGCTTTGTTGTACTCACAGGGCTGTGTCAATTGTTATCTGAAAACTTTTTTCAAAAACTGCTGTGCTTAAGTATGGCAAAGATATACCAGTTGATGTCAGACTTTAAGGAGTCTTGGCCCAGCACCGGTTTCCTAAGTTGGGCTGAACGAAGTTTCCCTCTTCCCTCAGCTGGATCATTTTCCTTGCCAGCTTTAAAGCCTATGTGGACCCCATAGACACCATACAGAGAAATAAATGGTACATCCCAGCCAAGTGAGAGAGAAGTCAAGGATGGCGAGAGAGAAAGCAGAAGCTAGGTTTGTCTCACGGTTCGGGCAAAGCGGGTGACAGGAGCTTAATGCTGTTCACTACTTGGCTCCACTCTACGTAGCTTCCTCATTCACTTCAGCCAATGTCCGCAGACCACCTCAACCACTGGCTTTCTCTCACCGGATAACAGAATTACCTCCAAGAAGTCAAACAGGAGAGTGGCTGTCACATCTGACAGAGGCTCCATGTTTAAGATCTGGGCCAACCAGCGCCAGCCGTGATTTAAGCCATGAGGATGAGCCTGGAAGGAGAGCAGCTGTGTCATGACTCCATCTCAGTTTACTCACACAAGAAACTCTCACTGCACTCACCCAGGCACTGAACATGGGCCCCAAGATCATCTGGCCTGTGCATACAAGACAGAACAGAGGAGCCAGGCAAGGTGGGGCACGCCTATAATCCCAGCACTGGGGAGGCTGAGGCAGGCAGATCTCTGTGAGTTCAAGGCCAGCCTGATCTCCAAAGTGAGTCTAGGACAGCCAAGGCTACACAGAGAAACCTTGTCCTGCATGTTCCATTCTCACCCCCCTCTGCCCACCCACCCCCCAAAAAAGGCAGCACAGAAAGAACAAAGCTAAGAAAATGCAATTGGAAGCCCTCTTGTCCACTTGCATGCTCTCACCAGTTATTTATGACGTTCCTATGAAGTCATAGTCGGGAGTCCATAGCCAGCATCATCACTAACTATTTTTCAGATGGGGTCTTACCTGTGTAGCTCAGGCTGACTTCACTCACGGCAATCGTCCCTGGCCCACACTCCCAAGATGAGAGTATAGGGGTAAACCATCTCACCTGACTTGGTTGTTCATTTTGGATTTGAGGGTTGTTTTTTGGTAGTTTCGTTTTGTTTTGAGATGGTCTCACTTGCATTGGGTAGCCTGGGATGTCCCTTTTTTTTTTTTTTTTTTTTTTTTTTGGTGTTTGGAGACAGGGTTTCTCTATGTTATCTTGGCTGTTCTGGACTCACTTTGTAGACCAGGCTGGCCTTGAACTCACAGCGATCCACCTGCCTCTGCCTCCCGAGTGCTGGGATTACAGGCATGCGCCACCACGTCCAGCTTCAAACCTTCTGATTTGGGAGCTGCCATGAGCAGCTTTGCTGAGCCTGTGCTCTGCTGTGCTGTTCTGCCTCGCCACAGCTCCAAAAGAAACTAGGCCAAGGCAAGGTAAGAGCTGAAGGCTCTCACAAATGCTGCACCAAGCCAAGTAGATGGACACTGTCTGTCTCAGTGACAGAGCTGACTAGGACAGAGGTGCATTTGCTGCCAATGCTGGACTACCACTCCTTAGCAATGGCAGGCCTGCTCTTCCTACCTCCTGCCGGGTTCCATATGGCCACTGGAGCTGGATGATGGCGGCATACAAACGCATCATCCCAGACATTCGTTTTAGGAAGTTGTCCTGTTGTTCCACCTTTGAATCCGTCACTTGGTAGCCAAGCGTCCTATGTGTGAAGATAAGATTGAGAACACCACCACCAAAAGGAGGGTGACAATGAGGTTTCCTTCTATGGCTAACGGTGCTCCTCGTCACACTTTGCACTGTTATTACATATTACTACCGTATCTGTACAAAGCACTGGTATCCATGACTAAATTTCTGTTTATAAAAGCTCTGTAAAGCAAACTCCCCAGTGAACACTCACAAATAGGACAACTACTTCAGGGCTGCAGAGATGGCTCAGAGGTTAAGATCACTGGCTTCTCATCCAGAGGTCCTGAGTTCAATTCCCAGCAACCACATGGTGGCTCACAACCCTCTGTAAGATGACCTGATGCCCTCTTCTGGTGTGCAGGTGCACACGAAGACAGAGCACTCATATATATTGATAAGGAAGGGCTCAGGTGGTGCCACCTGGGCTAGTGATCCTGGGTGCTGTGAGAAGGCAGGCTGAGCAAGCCATACGAAGCAAGCCAGTAGTAGCGCCCCTCCATGACGGCTGCACCAGCCCCTGCCTCCAGGTTCCTGCCCTCCCTACTTTCCATGATGAACTGTGATATGGAAACAGGAGTGAAAGAAACCCTTCCCTCCCCAGGTCGCTCTGGTCATGGGGTTTTCTCACAGCAATAGTAACCCTGAGTAAGACAGCTTGTCAACGAGATTTAAGTGACTTATCTGTAAGGCCGATAGATGAATGAATTCCAAGACTCCTGCATCCCAGATCCAGTATGCTTCCCACTAAGCTATGGTGATTGTCAACTGTCACCCCCAATCTACAAATGCTAAAAGATGTCCAGTATGCATCAAGACAGGGTTTCTCTTCTAGTCCTGGCTGTCCTGGACTTGCTTTGTGGACCACGCTGGCCTCGATCTCACAGAGATCCGCCTGCCTCTGCCTCCCCGAATGCTGGGATTATAGGCGCATGCCACCCACCCCCAGCTACATTCAGATTCTTATATGCTTTGACTCTCCCCAGAGCGAGTGAGAAAGCAGAAAGTTTCACCGTTGATAGTCCTCCAAAGCCATCCCTTCCTTGAAAGCCGGGTAGAAAGGAACGGAGTACGGACACTTCTTGTGGAGATGAGCAAGGATGAGGTCTCCCACTTTGGGGTGGAGCTCCCAGATACCAGAGGCCACCACTGCGATGGGGAATGCTGCTTCATGGTGAGAGGCCACTTCCTCCTCACCTTGTTTCTAGGAACATGATGGGCACCATTTCAAATATCACAGCAACGCTCAACACTATCCACCAGCTCCTGCTGCCCCCACCTCTGACAACAAAGTTTCTCACCACAAATTTCTCGGCCAGTTTGTACTGGACAAAGTCCAATCCCTGTGGGTTAAGAGTAACAGATACGGAACGCCCACCAGACTGGACAGGCTTTCCAGAGAGCAGGCTATGGATCTTATCAAAGACCTCCTTCAGCTTTGAACCTGGGTAGGAAAGAAAAAGCAATAAAAAGATGGAACTGTAGCTGGACACAGTTGTGTACACCTCCACCAATTCTAGCACTTGGGAAGGAGGGACAGGGAGACCAGGAACACAAGGGTAGCCTAGTCTACATGAGATCCCATCTCAACAATATATAACTTCATGTCACTCTTTCTCATAATGCAGCGACAAAGCAAAGCCTCCAGGAAAATCCATTCGTATATACTTTAGAATCTAAGCCAAAACACTACTGCAGACAGACATAGTAGAGAAGGCCAGGGGCGGGCTCAGTGGAGAAAGTGCTTGCTGCATAAGCGTGAGCTATACTTGAACCCCCAGCCCCCACATAAAATCTGAGCATAACAGCACAGCTTGTAAGCCCAACACTGGGAGGGAGGAGACAACTGGATCCTGGGGAGCCACCGAGCAGCCAGTCTAGCCAAAATCAATTACAAATACACACTGCTTTTGTAGAGGACTTGATTTTGATTCCCAGCACCCACGGTGGGTATCTCACAACCGCCCTTAACTCCAGCTCCAGGGAGATCTGATGCCTCTGGCCCTGGAGGACACTTCACTTATATGTACATACCTACACAGAATTAAAAAGAAATGAATAGGGGCTAGAGAGATGACTCAGGGGTTATGAGAGGTGCTTGCTCTTCCAGAGGACCCAGGTTCAATTCCCAGCACAGACGTGATGGCTCACAACTGTGCATAACTCCATTTCCGGAGGATCCAATACTCTCTTCTGGCCTCTTGAGTATCAGGCACACACATGGTACACGGACATGCAGGTGAAACATTCACACACAAAAAATAAAAATAAATCTTTCTATAAATATTTAAATAAAGAAACTGGAGAACTATAAAAGAAAATACCCAGCTGATCTTTCATCTCCACACATACACGCACAGGTGAGCATGCAAGGGCCACACCCAGAGCACAAAAAGGACAAATGCCAGGCGTGGTCCTTTACATCTTACAGCAGAGGCAGAGGCACGCAGATCTCTGTGAGTTTCAGGCCAGGACAGCTATTACACAGAGAAACCCTGCCCTAAAAAAACAAACCAAACAAAACAGGACATGTAACAGCAGCCAAGCCCATGTGACATGTAACAGCAGCCGAGCCCACGTGACATGCTAGGGAATGCAGAGCACACAGGTGACAGCACAACTCAGGAAGCACTCTGGCTGGGGCTGGGGCTGCACGGAAGGAAGAAGTACAGAAACGGATTACACAGAATCACAGCTCCCGGGGTGTCAGTCGGCGGCAGCACCTCTAAAAGAACCTAAAGACCAGAGCTCTGCTCTGCTCTGGCTGATGTGATGTCTCTGCTTCCCTGAGGCTGGCCTTCCTTCATCCTTATTGAGACCCAGAAGTGAAATGCTAGCATGGTTTGGACTTTTATGTCCGCCAAATGTCCAGGAGGTCTAGGCTTGTTCCTCAGCATCACACTACTGGGAGGCGGTTTCTAGGAGGTGGGGCCGAGACTGAGGGCTTCAGGTCAGCAGGCAGACCCTTGGAGAGATCTAAAGGACCTCTGTCCCTTCTGTTTTTCGTTTCCCAGCTATCAGGTCCATGGTTCTTGCCCAGTGTCCCCCATCATGATGTGCCAAAAGCAAGCCGGCTAAGAGCACAAACTAAAGCTTCTAAAACTGGAGGCCAAAATAAACCTTATTTTTATAAATGTAACACCCACAAGTTTGTTACAGAAATGGAAAGCTGACACCCACATTTACTAACATGTATATAGAAGGAAGAAGCCATGTACTCCAAACCCCACATCAGGGGCAGTTAGAGTATGGGTGAGCCAGGCAATGAGGAGCCAATTCCTTGACGTGGCTGTTCCTAAAACACTGCCTGCTGGGGCCTTTGACCTGGTGCCTGAGCCAAAGACAAGTGATGTATAAAATGGAGATGACGATGACCAGGAAAGATGGGAAAGCTAACCTCAGTTTCTCCTTCCTGAAAGAGACCTGCCGCTGGGCCCTGCGGAATACTGGTAGGATGAACGGTGTTTCTCCCTGTGCATAAGCAGATCTGACTTTGTTTGCAAGAGTGCAGTACCTACAAGTGAAGGTTAAAAACCCAGCATCTCCAGCTGAAAAATACTTTGTGAAGTTCCTCATCATCTCAGAAGTGATACTTTTACAAATTCCAGAAAGAACTCACTTGGATGCTAACTGTGTCCACTTCTAGTCACACTTCCCCAGTGCGGTCCTGCTAAGTCACAGGCTACTGCCATCACCGACAGCCTCCAAGGCTGACTCTCACCAGCAGCCCCCTCCATCTTCCCTAAACTTGGCATGGTTATCAGCTGTCTTTAGCCTCACTGAGTGCTAACTGCAGAGCATGCTGGGTCTCAGCAGGCTCACAGGACAACAGGAAAGACATGCAGATTGCTCCCAGTTTCCAGCTGAAATGCCTGAGCTCTATCAGACTACTGGCTACTTAAAGGAGACAGGAGGAGAAGAGGCGCAGAGAAGATAAAGTAGTTAGGAGGGAGTTGAGCCACACATCTAGGCAGAAACATTCCTAATGTGGCCACTAGAGACCCTGAAGCTAGGAAGAAAGCAATGAACCAAGACAGACATAGGAGTCACTGGTACAAAAGAAATGTCTGCCCCCATGGGGTTACTAGGACAAATAGAACTGTGGGGTGGCAGCAGGCACCTAGGAAGCACCACAGTCACGGCAGGGCCAGGAGACTGAAGGACTCACAAAGGAAAAGGGGGGTAGAACCTGAAGAGCAGTGTTGCCAAACTCGGAGCTCTTTCACAGAGAAGCTTGTAGTCCACAGGCCAAATGTAAACACTGGCCAGATGGACAGTGATCGGAAGGCGGAAGAGCAAGGGATGCTGGGATATGAGCAACACAGCACACTTGAAGGCTGAGGGAAAAAAACTGCAAAAGGAACCAAGTTCAGGAAGCAGAGGGAATGCAAGAACAAAGTCTGCAGGTGACACAAAGGATGGAACAAAGGCAGAGTTGTCAGGGCAGCAAGGCCACTTCAGTCTCTAAAACAGACTAAGAAGTAAATACAGCCTCTGAGGAGCTCACGCTGCTTCTGTCTCCCGGCTGCAGCTGGAGGAGGCAGTGACTGAGGGTGAGGAATGAAGATAAGCAGGACAGAGCAGTCAACACCCCCCAACCCCTCCCCCCACTGCCCCAACCCCTCCCCCCACCCCACCCCCCACCCCCGCCAGAGGAAACGCACTTTAAAAGCCTCAGTAGCTACAGGTTTATTTACAGTCTCCACAAAGACTTTCAGGCAACAAAGGGCAGCAAGTAAGTCCGGTCAAATGGCCTCCAGGGCACTATCTACAGAGCTCCTGTGCTTTTTTTGGCAACACGTTGAGAGTGCACTGTGGCACTCAGGAGGGAAGAGGGCTCTCTAGTCACGCTCTTATTTCTTGATGGGACAGCCTGTAATCTGGAGGCTTCCTCATCTACAGCTGTGTGAAACTCAACCCTGGCTCTACAGGGTCTTACTCTCTCCATCTCTGGTAAGGGAGAATATTATTATGTCAATCTTGGAGTTTGGAAAAGCTAAGACAGGACAGAGCAAGACAAAAGCAAAGAGCTAAGTGACTTCCTGGGTGGGAATTCTCCCATTTTCCTTCCCAAGCTCTCTCCATGATGATAACAGCAGTAACATTCAACTTTACACTTAAAAGCCACCCAGGGGCCAGGGGCCAGGGGCTAGGGTGTGCTTACTGGTAGAGTTTGCCTAGCATGTCTCTATAAAGCCCTGGGTTAGATTACTAGAACTGCCAGGCACTGGTGCCCCACATCTTTAATCCCAGCACTCGGGAGGCAGAGGCAGGGTCTACAGAACAAGTTCCAGAACAGCCAGGGCTACATAGTGAGACCTTACTCCAAACCAACCCCTCAGTGATTATCTAAATCATTATAAATAATTTACAATTAATACATAGCTTAGTTAAAAATGACCCAGGGGGCTGAAAGATGGTTCAGTGGTTAAGAGCAACTGCTAGTCAGATCCCAGCACCCACACAAGGCAGCTCACAAGTGCCAAGGGATCCAACGCCCTCTTCTGCCCTCCACAGGCACTTGCATGTAAACTCATAAGGGCACACAAATACAGAATCCAAAGAAGCCAAGAGCTCCCAGGAGGCTAAGATTAGTCAAAGGACAGCCTCAGCCACACTACTGAAGTAGTGGCCCACCACCTCAAGAAAACAAACTACAGAGGGCTGGAGAGATGGCTCATCAGTTAAGAGCACTGGTTGCTCTTCCAGAGGACCTGGGTTTGATTCCAAGCGCTCACATGACAACTCACAACTGTGACTCTAAGAACTGACACTCACAGACATATATGAAGACAAAACACCAATGTACATAAAATAAGAATAAATAAATTACTAAAAAACAAAACAAAACAAAAAAACCCAAATTAGAGCCAAGCATGGTGGTGCCTGCCTTTAATCCCAGCACTCTGGAGGCAGAGGCAGGTGGATCTCTTTGAGTTCGAGGCCTGCCTGGTCTACAAAGCGAGTCCAGGACTGTTATACAGAGAAACCCTGTCTCCAGATAATCAGTAGCTCAACAGTAGAGAACACCAGGCTGTAGCTTTAGCATCCCCCAACCATAAGAAATAAAATTAAAAATTGGTCAGTGGCCTTTGGCATGTGATTTCTTTGCCCCCTGCAGTACTACTTTAGCGCCTCCCACAGCTCCTCAATAAAATCATTTGAACCTCTCAGCAGACCTTCCTTTATTCCTGTCTGTGGCACTGAGGAGTAACCAGGCCTAGTGTATGCCTGTGTGTTGTACAAGAGCTGCATCCCTGAGGCCGGGTGTGGTGGCACACACCTTTAATCCCAGCACTCGGGAGGCAGAGGCAGGCGGATCGCTGTGAGTTCGAGGCCAGCCTGGTCTACAAAGTGAGTCCAGGATGGCCAAGGCTACACAGAGAAACCCTGTCTCGAAAAAACCAAAACAAAAAACAAAAAAATAAAAATAAAAAAAAGAGCTGCATCCCTGGTGTCTTCTGCTTTGTCTTTTTTAAGAGTTTATTTTTATTTTAGGTGAATTTGTGTTTTGCCTGCATGTATGTCTATGTGACAGTGTCAGATCTTAGAGTTATAAACAATTGTGAGCTGCCATGTGGGTGCTGGTCCTCTGAAAGAGCAGTCAGTCCTCTTAAGCATCTCTCCAGCCTCGACTTTCTCCTTTTAAAACAGGGTCTCGGAGCTGGAGAGATGGCTCAGAGATTAAGAGCACTGACTGCACTTCTAGAGGTTCTGAGTTCAATTCCCAGCAACCACATGGTGGCTCATGGCCATCTATGATGTCATCTGATGCCCTCTTCTGCAGGTGTCCATGCAGGCAGAGCATTGTATATAATAATAAATAAATCTTTAAAACAAACAAACAAACAGGGTCTCGCTGAGTTGTATTTCAAGCAGGTTGTACTTGAAGTCGTGATCCTACAGCCGCAACCAGCTGGGAGCATAGGCCTGCACTACTAGACCCAACCATCTTGTGTTTGAAAAAGAAAATCAGAAAAAAAGGGGCGTGGTGGTGGTGGTGCAGTATACATTTGAACAGTGTGTGTATGTGTGTATGTGGGGGGGAGGGAGGGTAGTGGGGACAGAACCCAGACCCTTGCACCTACTTGGCAGGTGCTCTCCCACTAGGCCACATTCCACAGCTCTGAAAAAACACTGTGTGAGAACCTCACAGCTGTCAGAGTGTGCAAAAACAAGGCCATGAAGTGAAGGACAACACTCAGCCCTCTGACCCACCTGCGATGGTGGAGATCTGGCTCACTGGGATGGTGGCTGCCTTCTGTAAGTCCATCTTTATCTTTTTGGCCTGCCAAAGGAGAACGGTGACGTGTCAGATGGTGCTGTAAAGGGCTGAGCACATGACTTGAGGAAGATGGAACATGAGACAGCAAATACACTTTTTAGTACACCAGGCTGCGAGGCACATCGCCAAAAGTTTTGCCACCCGCCCCCCCTTACCTGACTGTCCTTGCTGCTGGTCAGGCCCTCAAAGGCCAACACACATCTGGCAGAAGCATCCTGAAGTTGCTGGTACCACTGCATGGTACTATCTTGCACCTTCACCTGCAGGTCTGAGGATAAAAGGCAGGCCTCAACGCCAGGGGGCTTATGTAACATGTCGCAGACCTAGCGCTGCTCTATGGATTGGCTGCTCTGGTGTCACCATCGCACTTTGAAGGAGGTACGAATACCCTCCCCATTTAACAAGAAAAGAGACAGGCATGAAAGGTTGTCTGCCGAGGTCCCACTGCTACAGCAAGTACAAAGAGTCTACTGTCTGGTTCAAACCCATGGCTATGCTGACCCTCACACACAGTAAACAAGGGCATCTGTACATGTTACTTAAAATACTTAGCAGTGGGGATGGACAGATTGCAGGACAGCAGATACATACATTAAATAAAATCCTTTACAAAAAGTTTAGCCAGGCGTGGTGGCGTATGCCTTTAATTCCAGCACTCAGGAGGCAGAGACAAGCGGATCGCTGAGTTCAAAGTCAACCTGGTCTACAAAGTGAGTCCAGGACAGCCAGAGCTGTCACACAGAGAAGCCCTGTCTCAAAAAACCAAAACCAAAACCAAAAAAAAAAAATTTTTTTTTAAAGAGCAGTTGCTGATATTGTAGAGGACCAGAGTTATCTGATTCAGTTCCTGGGGACCCGATGCTCTCTTCTGGCCTCTGTGAGCACCAGGCACACATATAGTACACATACATACATGTAGGCAAAACACTCATACACACAAGACAAAAGTAAATACATCTCTTCTTTTTTAAAAAAAAATATTAGTTATTTGTTCAGTATTCTGCTGGAGTGTTTGCCTGCCTGTCAGAACAGAACAGCAGACCTCATTTTAGATGGTTCTAAGCCACCATGTGGTTGCTGGGAATTGAACTCAGGACCTTTGGAAGAACAGACAGTGCTCTTAACCTCTGAGCCATCTCTCCAGTCCCCAAGCAAATAAATCTTTAACAGTTCTTTTAAAATAAAATACTTAGGCCAGGCATGGTGGCCACACCTTTAAGCCTAGCACGCAGGAGGCAGAGGCAGACGGGTCTCTGTGAGTTCAAAGCTCAGCTAGTCTACAAAGAGAGCTCCAGACAACCCTGAATAAATAAAATAAAATAAAATATTCAGCAGGAGTGCCGTGTGGCACAGCAAACTCATTAGATGTATAGAGGGTTTTCAAGTCCCCGTGGAAAGCGGTAGAATCTGAAATTGTTCTAGATGAACTAGAACAGAATGTCCCACATCGTGTAAGTTCTGATGAACTGAGCCATCCTGTAGAGCGACACACTCTAACTGACCCACAGTTAGGGGACAGTACCCCCACAAAACCCACCTTCACTCTGTGCCCCTGCTGGGCCTGGGCTGGGCACAGGGGGCTGCTGGGAGGGAGCCCCCGGCCCCGGCTGCACCTGTGGTCCCTGCGACTGGACCCGGGCCTCCTCCTCCTCCTGCTTCTTCTTCACTCCAGAGGCTCTAGTGACCTCCTGCTCCACATCTGAGAGGAGGTCCCGCATTTCCTGCAGGGCTCGCTCAGCCTCAGCTAGGTTCTCTGCTGTGGGATAACCACTCTGTCAGAGTGAGAGACAACATTTAACATTCACTTCCCAGGTATACCTGTGGGGCTTAGTCATACCACACACAGTTGTTGTTGCTGTTTTTTATTATTATTTATTTATTGTATATGAGTACTTTATCTGCAGAAGAGGGCACCAGATCACATTACAGATGGCTGTGAGCCACCATGTGGTTGCTGGGAATTGAACTCAGCACCTCTGGAAGAGCAGGCAGTGCTCTTAACCACTGAGCCATCTCTCCAGCCCCACAGTTGTTTTAAATAAAAATTCCAATCATTGTATTTTGCCAATAAAGACTTAAGAGCCAGATGCTGGAGTGAAAACCTGCTAGCTCAGAGAAGCAAAGAAAGCACCCAACTGATCTTCCTGCTCAGCTCACTCCTGATGGAAAAGGCCCGATAGGCTCACTAGCTCAGCTAGCAGGCCAGGAGGAAAAGGCCACAAAACCCAAGGCCAAAGGCTTACTAGCTCAAAGCTCAAAAAGGCCAAGTAGCTGAGGCGCTCAAGAGCTAAAGAGCTCCTCCTACTTCTCCACGCTGTCCTAATCACCCTCAACTCAAAGCCCCTCCTCCTTTTTATTCCCTGTCAGCTGGTTTCTTGCTCCGCATCCTGACCTAGGGTTAACTTTATTAAATCCCGTGTACAGAAAGCTCTTGGATTAAAGGTGTGTGCTATGGCTGAGCCACTCCATAATCACCTGTTTGCAATAGACAGAAAGTTCTTGGAGTAAAGGTGTGTGTTAGGGCTCAACCAAGGAAAACAAAAGACAGGTTTTTATAGTTCACAGTCTCAAGGAACACAATGGGATCAAAGACCCTGCCACCGTATGTTTCTAAGCGAAGCTGTTGGACCAGGGCGTATACCTAATATTTTCCTGTTCTATTAAAGATTTACTCTCAGGGAGCTGGGAATGGTGGCTCATGCCTGCATCCTAGCAGCGGAGAGGCAGAGGCAGAAGAAGACCGCTACAACTCTGAGGCCAGCCAGAACTACAGAGTGAGACTCTGTTTAAAAGAAAAACAAACAAACAAACAAACAAAAAATGCCATTGAGATAGCACAGTGGGGTAAAGGTACTTGCTTAGTGACCCTCACTGACAATCTAAATTTGGTATCTGGAATCATGGAGGAGAAAACTGACCCCACAAAATTGTCCTCATTTCTAGCCATGTGCACACACAAACACACACTAAGTCACAACGACAACAAAGGTTTATCACCATCACATGCACAGCAGCCAACCATGAAGTTTTTGGTGCTCTCATCAACACTGATCAGAACATGAACTAGTAATCCTAGCACTCTAAAGGCTGATGCAGGGGCAATGCCTTAAATTCCAAGCCAGGTTGAACTATACAGCAAGACCCTGTAACAAAAACAAACAAACAAACAAACAGGAGGCAAGAGAAATGGCTTAGCGGTAGGAACACCTGCTGCTCCTGCACAGAACCTGATTTAGTTCCTGGCGCCCACATAGGACGGCTCACAACCACCTGTAACTACAGGTCCAGATCTGATGTCATCCTCTAGCCTCTGTGGAAACACACACACACACGCACACGCACACGCACATGCATACACAGAAATCACATCTAAAAGGACAAAGACATAGGGGTTTTGACAATACGCTAGTTTAACATGCTGGGCTTAGTTAGGTGTGTTGGTTCAGATCTGCGACCTAGCACTGACAAGGCCAATGTAGGAGCCTGGTGAGTTCGAGGCCAGCCTGGGCTTCACTGCCTCAGTAACAAGGAAACAGAGTTGTAATTTGTAAGATTTCTATTACTGGAGCTGGGAGTGGCAGTGCGCACCTTTAATCCCAGCATTGGGAGGCAGTGGCAGGCGGATCTCTGTGAGCTCAAGGCCAGCCTGGTCTACAAAGTGAATCCAGGACAGCCAGGGCTACACAGAGAAACCCTGTCTCAAAAAACCAAAACCAAAACAAAATGAAACTTCTATTACTGCTAACTCATTCATAAGTATTTGAAAGTTGTGTTTTAGCTTTGGTTTTTGGTAGAATTTTAGTGTGTGTAAGTGTGTGTGTGTGTGTTTACATAGGCACAGCTATGGAAGTCAGACAACCCCCACAACTGGCTCTTCCCTGCCACCCTGTGAGGGCGGGAACTCATGTTCACCACGTCTCAGCCCAAGGCCTCTACTTGCTGGGCATCTGGCAAAGTCCCAGTTCAGCTTTGAAAGCCACCTGTCATGTCCTTTGTTCACTTTCTCTTGTACAAGAAAAGCAGAAAGTGAAAGCAGTTTACCCTACACATGATTTCAGGAGCATTCTCTGAATCAAGGTCATTAAATTTTAGTGTATGTGACAAATATTTCCTCATTTGTAGTATCTAAATTTTATGTGCTCAGATAAATCAACTCTCTCCTTTATAACTTCAGTTTTTCTTGTACTGTCATTCAAATACTAACTTCTTTTTTCCATTCTACTTAATGTTTCTTTTGTCTCTGGCTTTACATTTAAATGTAAAATATGGAACAAGATGAAGATATGAAGATAAATTTAATCTTTATTTTTATGCATTTATATCTCTTATTTGCTAGGTTTTCATTTTACATTATCAGGCCCTCATCCCGCAACCCAGCAAATGCTTTTCCAGTGGGCTACATCATCCGCTCTTTCTGCCACTGACCACATGACCGACACTTCCTCCAATAGGCAAGCATTACTTTATTTTTATCTTTGTTTGCTTGTTTTGTTTTTTCGAGACAGGGTTTGTCTGTGCAGCCCTGGCTGTCCTGGAACCCACTCTGTAGGCCAGGCTGGCCTCCGCCTCCCGAGTGCTAGGACTAAAGGCCTGCACGATAAAACACGTTTTGACTTTAGTCGGCTTTGTTTCTAACCCGAAGCAGGCATTCTGTAACCCCCTACCTCCAAGGTGGTGCGAATGATTCCGGAGATGAAGCCACACAGCTGGTTGCCCCGGGTCTGGAAGGCAGCCAGGTCGACATTCAGCAGGTCTCGGTGCTGACTGGAGGCATCCAGCTGCTGGTTGAGCTGCAGGACCTCCTCTTGCAGGGTGTACAGGCTGCGGAGACGGACCTGGCCTTCTTCCTTCCGAAGCTGCTCCTGCTCTGCCTGCTTCACACGCTGCTGCTCCGCCTCTCGAAGCTTCAGGTTGAGAATCTACTGAAAGGACCACTGAGTGACCAGAGGGGCGGGGCTTTCCCCTTCTAGCGCAGGAAATAACTCCCCAGGGCAATGCGTAGGTTGATGGCAATTTTCAGCTTGACTGGCTTGAGAGTAACAAATCATACCTCTACGGGTTTCTTTTTTTTTTAAAGACATTTATTTAGCCAGGCATTGGTGGCTCACGCCTTTAATCCCAGCACTCCGGAGGCAGAGGCAGGCGGCTCGCTGTAAGGTCGAGGCCGGCCTGGTATACAGAGTGAGTTCTAGGACAGCCAAGGACACACAGAGAAACCTTCTCTCAAAATAAATAAATAAATAAATAATTAAAAAGGAAAAAAGAAAAGAAAAAAAGGTTTATTTATTTATTATGTATATGAACTCAAGACCTCTGGAAGAGCAGACAGTGCTCTTAACTGCTGAGCCATCTCTCCAGGCCCTCTACTAGTTCCTGACGACACTTTTAAGGAGCATTAACAAAGGGAGAGGACCTGCCTCAACGGGGGTGGTACCACCCCATAAGCTGAAGTGGAGAAGGAGAAAGGGGAACGCAGAGAGTAGAGGCTTTCTGAGGCAGCTGAAACCATCCCCTTTCCCTCTGTCTTCTCAGGTCTTTGGTCAGTGATGAGCAGGGAGCCACAGCAGGCACTGCCCAGCAGCATGATCGCGAACCAGGGTTTCCAGAAGGACAGCTGCTGACAGACTGAGGAACATTCAGAGGGCTAACCCCAGACGTGAAGACAAGCGCGGGAGGCCCAGGCACTGACCTTGGCTCGGTGGCGATGCTCAGCTTTCAGTTTCTCCTGATGGCCCAGGGCTTCTCTGGTACTGATAAACAAGGCAGGGTCAGGGATGTTTCCCGAGACTGTCTTCCCTCTCCCTCTGTCACATCAGCGCCTCCTCCAAGCTGGGCACTTTTCCAGGCTAGAAGCTTCTTTCCTTATTTTATTTTCACATTTAATATTTAGGGACTGAGTTTCGACCCGTTCACCTTGGGATTTCTCTGGGAAGCATCAGGCTGACCACACGGCCGTTTGCAGCGGCCATGCAGGAAGACTCACCTCTTCTCCATCACTTCCTGTAAGTCCTGGAACTCCTTGTGCAGCTTCAGCTCCTTCAGCTCGTCAAACCTCTTCAGCTGCTCAGACGCCATCTCTGAGAGGGCTCGCACCTTCCTCTCCTGCTCCTCCTGCCACTGCCTCAGGCCCTCCTGCAAAGCATCCACACCGCTTTGGGAGTGCCGCAGCCACGCAGCTCATCTGCTCCTGCACCGCCACCCTCAGTCCTTACAACACGGAAGACTGCAGAGCATGGAATCACACTCGCTTCTTAAGAGCTATGGAGGAGCACTTTCCCCAAATGGATTTTTATTTATTTATTTATTTTATTATTTTTTTTTTTTTTGGTTTTTTGAGACAGGTTTCTCTGTGTAGCTTTGACTATCCTGGACTCACTTTGTAGACCAGGCTGGCCTCGAACTCACAGCTATCCGCCTGCCTCTGCCTCCTGAGTGCTGGGATTAAAGGTGTGAGCCACCATGCCCAGCCCCATCGAATGGACTTCTTTCTTTCTTTCTTTCTTTTTTTTTTTTTTTGGAGGCGGGAGCTCACTCACGTTTCCCCTTTAAATGTCTACCTGCCTCCACTTCCCTAGTGCTGGGATTATGGGCACGGGCCGAGGTTCATACACTTCCAGGGATGGAGCCCATGACTTTGTGCATGTAAGCAAGCACTCTATGAACTGAGCTTATTTCCAGCCTTTCGTGTGTGTATGTGTGAAGGGGCAGTAGTGGTGTGGTATGTGTATTGTATTGTGTGTATACAATTAAAGTAAACAGGTATGTGTGCCAAGGGACACACATGTAGAGGTCAGACCAAGATGTCAAGTGTCTTCTTCTATCACACTCTCTTAATTTGTTGTATTTTCAATTATAGACTACGGCAAAACTTAATTTTACAAGGCAGAAGTATTCCTAAAGTCAAGTTAATTAATTTAAATAGTATTGTTCTTTAAGAGGCTAAAATACAATTCTTACAGTATAAACATATCTGACACGTCAGGACCATCTACAGATTTTGGAGACTCAAATGGAATACAAGAAAGCTTAAGTAATTTTCCCAAAGTTATAATACCAGAAAATGGAGTCAAACATCACTGGAGAGCACTCACACGACCTCCCAAAGTGAGCTTCAGTGGGTGGCAGCTCACAACTAGCTCAGATGCCCTCCCTGGGATCCCGGGAGAGGTGGCTCTTTAGTGACAAGCCTTTCTGGAGGCACGGTCCCACTTACTGTTCCTCTCATTCTGTGCGCCAGTTCGTACATTCGGATGCAGCCTTCCACTTTGGTCGCTCGGGAGGACTGAAGTGTAATAGGTTCTGTACGCTGGGGCTCATGTGTACTCTAAATAGAAGATGAAAAAGAAAGAAATAAGCAAGATTCTGCAGGGCGGTGGTGGTGCACGCCTTTACTCCCAGCACTTGGGACGCAGAGGCAGGTGGATCATTGTGAGTTCGAGGCCAGCCTGGTCTACAAAGTGAGTCCAGGACAGCCAGGGCTACACAGAGAAACCCTGTCTTGAAAAACCAAAAAAGTAAATAAATAAAATAAAATAAACAAAGTTCTAAGATAGTAAACATGCGTTGCCTTTTATAGATAAAGGTCATGTCTTTGCTAGCTTTCTGTCACTGTAGTTTTTAGGTGTTCTAGAAAGTTATGCAAAAGGAAGACTAATTTTGCCTCCTTATTCAAAGGTTTCTTTTCTTTTTTCTTTTTTTTTAATTTTAGGTTTTTCCAGACAGTGTTTCTCTGTGTAGCCCTGGCTAGAGGTTTCTATACATGGTCTCCTGAGTTACTTGTTGCTTGTTTTGGGGCTGGGCTAAGGCAGGACAGGACAGGGGAAGCATGTGGAGGGGAAGGCAGGACAGAGAGGAGAGGGCCAGGGGTTAGACTTAGCTGATGAGGACCCACCCCCTTCAACTGGTGCCACCTGTTATGTTTCCACCCTGATAATGATTATGATCTCTCAGTTCGAGGCCAGCCTGGTATATAAAGTCCAGGACAGCCAAGGCTACACAGAGAAACCCTGTCTCGAAAAACCAACTCCCCCCAAAACAACAACAACAACAAAAGATAATGAACCAATCACTTCCCCAAAGCCCCACCTTTGAATGTTGCTGCATGGGGGGCAAAGTTCAACACAGGATCCTTTGAGGCCACCGGAAGTCCAAACACTAACACACCCAGCTTAGGACCCAATAATGAACTTATAAACCACCAAGAGTGGAAACACTTAGTTAATGACAGAACACAGCCCAGGAATGGAGGTGTACAAGGAAAATTCGGAGTACTTGTAAGAAAACAAGAATCCTGTGACCTCACTTTCTTCAAAACACAGACTGTTCTAGAAACGTGCTTTCACGCCCTTCCTATGTGTAGCAGACAGGAGTAAGTTAACTTCAGATTGTTCCTTACAGCTGGTGAGTATGTGATTATATGACCATGGGTAGCTTGTCGTTGTGACTGAACACCTAACTCAGGTGGCTTTTCTTAACTCTTTGACTATAACCTGTTCAATGCTCTGCATACAGTTAGCTATTGCATGAGACTTCGGTCCACCTCCGCTTTGGGCCCTGCTCTCCCAGGTTCACATTGACAACTAGAGCACTAAACAAGAAAAACTGAGTTTTTCACAACATCAACTTTGCTCCTCCCTCTCCTGGCCCTAACTAATTATATATAATCTTCTCCAAAAAGCCAAGGAGTACAACATTTTTCTTTCTTTTTCCCCCTTTTGTCTTTTTACTTCTTTTCTTTTTCTTTTCATTTTTTGAGACAGAGTCTCACTGTGTAGTCTTGGTCTACATAGAATTTGTTATGTATATAAAGTGGCCTTGAACTCATAGCGATCCACCTGCCTCTGCCTCCCAAGTGCTGGGATTAAAGGCGTGCGCCATCACCACCTGGTGTTATACTGGTTTTCTTTGGTGTTTGTTCTTGGGCTGGGGAGATAGCTTAGTGGGTAAAATGCAAGCAGGAAGCCTAAGGTCCTCTCCCCACATCCTATGTAAAGACGGCATGGTGGCGCGTACTCATAATTCCAGCACTGGGGACGAGGAGCCAGGAGGACTTCTGGGACTACTGGCCAGCCAGTCAATCCTAAGTCATGAGGTCCAGGCCAGTGAGGGACACTGTCTCAAGCAACAAGGTGCAGGCATTTGAGAACCAATACCCAAAGGTGACTTCTGACCTCCACACACGTTGGAGGGTCCAGGAGGCAATATGGATATTGAACCAAGGAATCAGTATCAAATCACTATGTGTGTCCTGTAGCTAATTGGCCCCCTTGTAGGGTCCAGCTTGACTCAAGGCCAGCCAGCCTGTGCTGAGGGTCCAGCTGTATATAAAAATATTCCACTACCCCTACCCTTGGAATGTACTTACCCCTCCCAGCTAGCCTGCTAAATTTTGATTTTTCAAAAGATATCAAAAGCACTTGTGCCTGCTTTTCGAGGTCTGCAGCCTGAAAGAGCTTGTCAGACTTCGATGCGCATCGATTCAATAAAATTCCTGTGTGTATTGCATCGACATCGGACTCCGTTTCTCTCTGGGGACTCCGGGTATAGACTAGAGATCTCTCTGGAGGTCTCAGTCTTACAACGTGAATACATACACACACACACACACACACACACACACACACACACACACACACACACAATACTTTCCCTAGAAACAGCTGCAACAGGAAAACAATCCTGTCCCCAGGTCACTGCCATGTGATTAAATAAACACTTCAACTTTGCAACCAACAGGTCCTTTGTCTTAAGCAAGTTAAACCTTACCTTGGTTCCATTTGGTGTTGGGGATGAGGGAGACTGTGGGGTGCTTCTGACAGGAGACTTATTGAGTGAGGGTTGGTCCAGGCCTGAAGCAGAGCCAGAGGACGGTGAATTATCAGAGGAAGAAGCATTCTCTTGCCTGTCGGGTGAGGTGTTGGGCAGGATGTGATCCACCACCCATCCAGAGTAAGAAGACAGTTTGGGAGGAGACGTGCATTCTTCCAAAACATCCTGAAGAGAGAAGTTAAGCCTATGTGTGTGTCCATGCATGATAAGTATAGGACATCACAAGGATTGCGGAATAGCTGAGGGGCTAGCTAATAAGTTAACGCTGAGAATACAGAAACTGCAATAACAATCAGATTAAAATACAGTAAGCCAGCAGCAGTGGTGACGCACACCTTTAATTCTAGCACTTGGGAGGCAGAGGCAGGCAGGTCTCTGCAAGTTCAAGGCCAGCCTGGTCTACAGAGCCAGTGCCAGGACAGCTGGAACTATACAGAGAAAACAACAACAAATACACTTGCATCTAAGTCAACCATCAAGGCCTAACAAATACTTTTTTTTTTTAATGTTTTTTGATGTTTTGTCTGTATATTTATGTGAGGGTATTAGATCCTGAAGTTATAGACAGTTGTGAGCTGACATGTGGTTGCTGGGAATTGAACCTGGGTCCTCTGGAGAAGCAGTCAGTGCTCTTAACCTCTGAGCCATCTCTCCAGCCTAACTAATACTTCTTTTGCTGTACCGAACAGAAGCCTGATCTGAAGGCATGCCTCCTGAGTGCTGGGATAATGGTGCACCAGCATGCTGCAGGGCCAGTAGCCTTTTTCCCTCTTCCTTTTACTTTTGAGACAACGTATCAAACTGAGGATGACCTCGAACTGACCCTCCTGCTTCCAATCCGGAAGAGCCGAGCTCATAAGCCACTGCGTCCAGCTTTAGTGGTTTGTTATTGCTGCTATTATTTTACTGATAGTATTTTAAAATTTATTATTCTTAGTAGTAACATGTGTGTGCAGAAACTCATTGCCACAGTGTGCACGTGGAGGTCTGAGGATAACTTTGTAGAGTCAGTCCTTATACCCACTTCTCCACAGGTTCTGGGAATCACTAGGTAGGTAAGCTTATGCAGCAGACGACTGCACCCACAGAGCCATCTCTTCAGCCTAAGGGGTTTCTTGGTAATGACCCAGACCAAATTTCTTTACAAAGTCAGATTAAAGACAGGAGTGTTGGCACATGCCTATAGTCTAACACTAGGGAGGGAGTGGCAAAGGAAGGTCAGGAGTTCAAAGCAAGCCTCGGCTACCTAAGACTTTCAACCCCCCACTCCCCAAAGCAGCAGTTCTCAAGCCGCGGGTTTCTCTCCCTCTGATGTCACAAATCAGATATTCACATTATGATTTGTAACAGTAGCAAAATGACAGTTATGAAATAGCAACAAAACGACTGTCACTGCACAAAGCCCCCACCCCTGGCCGCCCCCCACAGGGTTTCTCTTGTAGTCCTGGCTGGCTGTCCTGGACTTGCTTTGTAGACCAGGCTGGCCTCAAACTCATGAGATCCGCCTGCCTCTGCCTCCCGAGTGCTGGGATTAAATGACTGTGTCACCACGCCCAGCAACAAAACGATTTTATGGTTGGGGTCACCACAACTTGAGGAACTCTATTAAAAGGTCACAGATTGAGGAAGACTGAGAACCACTGCCCCAAATGAAACAACGTGTAAACATACATTCGAGCAAATTTTTACAAACTATTGTTAGTCTGTGCAAGGGATGGTGGGGGTGGGGTGCCACGGTGCCTGGGGGTGGAGCTTGTGACGTTAGTTCTTTCCCTTCCAGTTTCACATGGGTTGGGGGCTGAATTCAGGTTTCTAGGCTCACATAGCAAGTGCTGTTACTAGCTAGGCCATCTCACTGGTTCTCACTAAGGCAAAATATGAAAGCAATCTAAAACATCAAACAGAATGCAACCCGTGAGAAACGTACATGGACGCCATCAGTGTGCGCAATTCACAATTCGTTTGCAGTCCAAAGGTATCCACACACTGGGTTTGGTGGTTCAAGCCTGTAATACAGTTTAACTCGAGACACCCACAAGGCAATGGGACGACAAAGCCCATTGAAAGGGCTTTGCAAATGACCACGCCCCCTTCACAGGGCTGCCAGCCGTCTAAAATTGTGCTCAATTCACTAGTTGCACTAGAGTTGGGTCGAATTAACTGTTCTCTGAGAAACCTGGAGCTCCTGAAAGCACAGTGGCTTTCAACCTTCCTAAAGCTGCGAGCGTCAATACATGTGGTGACCACCAATCAAAAATTATTTTTGAGACCGGGCGGTGGTGGCGCACGCCTTTAATCCCAGCACTCGGGAGGCAGAGGCAGGCGGATAGCTGTGAGTTCGAGGCTAGCCTGGTCCACAAAGGAGCTACATAGAAAACCCCTGTCTCAGGAAAAAAAAAAAGTGTTGCTACTTCATAATTGTAATTTCGCTACTGTTATAAATCGTAATGCAAATAGTCTGTTTTCCCATGGTCTTAGACAACTCCTATGGAAGGATCTGTTGGCCAACCCCCAGGAGGTCATGACCACCAGCTACCAAAGTAGATGAGGAGACTGCGAGGCCGGAGCAGCTGACAATATAAGGCACTCGGGACTGAAGCCAAGGTGACGCATCGGGCAGAAGGCTTCTCGTGAAGAAAGGCGGCCGATCAACTAGAACCGGCTGGACAAAGTTGTGTGCACAGGAGTCAGAAGAGCAATGCAGCCAGTCGCCATGCCGGGTCCTCCACACCAGTGTGGAGGGAGCTTGTAAAACCGTGACGACGGGCGCCCTCACCTCGCAGCGCAGCAGCCACTCGCGGTGGTAGGGAAGGCGGCCTTTGCTGGAGTTGCGCAGCGCCCTCAGGGTTTCCCAGCAGCGACCATCGGACGGCATGGCGGGCCACCAGCTGACACCACGGAAAAAACAAACCCTCGAATCGGCCGCCCAGGAGGCGCCGGGTTCCGCTTCCGGGGTGCCCGCCCCACATCCGGCGCAGCCTCGCCGTAACGGTCGCAGACGTCATACGTCACTGCTCGCCGCTCACTCGTTGGCGCTTGCGACTGGGCGGAGTGGGGCGGTGACCACACAAGGACGAACATTGAAGTGCTTTCTCTTAGAGTCTCAGCTGCTCAGGGCTGGCTTTTACGATGCTCTACACTCTTTAAGCCGTGGGAAAGAACCTCAAGAGGATAAGCAGTATTTTTCCTGGCTCTGGCGGAGAACCCTGGTTCGTTTCCCAACACCCACATGGCTGCTTAGAACTGAAATTCCAGCTACGACGGATCCATTGCCCTCTTTCTGGGCTCTTCTGACACCATGCATACATACACGTGGCACACAAACATAGCTGGGTGGTTTTGTTGTTACTGTTTTTTACGTTTATAAAATCTTTGGACTTCTATTTTTACAAAAGTTAATACAAGAGTCCCAGGAATGATCCGGGTGTAGTGTTACACACCATTAATTGCAACACTTGGAAGGCAAAACTGAATGTGAGGCTAGCTTCTTACATTAGCGTGAGACCCAGGACAGCCAGGGCTACACAGAGAAGACCCTGTTTGCGGGGGGAAATATTCAGGAATGGACTCCAAGTCACTTTCTCACGTTCATCAAAAAGTTATACAGCTCAACCCTGTGGTGGTTACAACTAGTTTGGCAAAAGGAATTATGGAATTACACACACACACACACACACACACATCTTTTTAAAAAAAAAAAAAGATTTATTATGTATACAGTGTTTCACCTGCATGTCAGAAGAGGGCATCAGATGGTTGTGAACCAACATGTGGTTGCTGGGAATTGAACTCAGGACCTTTAGAAGAGCAGCCAGTGCTCTTAACCTCTGAGCCATCTCACCAGCCCACACATATCCTTTCTTGAGAAAATGTTTAGGAGACCAGGGCATGGTGGCATGTGCCTTTGATCTGAGCACATTGAGAGGCAGGGGATCTGAGATAAAGACCAAGCTGGTAGCTGCGCCATGGTGGCGCACGCCTTTAATCTCAACACTTGGGAGGCAAAGGCAGGTGGATCACTGTGAATTGGAGGCCAGCCTGGTCTGCAAAGTGAATCCAGGACAGCCAGGGAAACACACAGAAACCCTGTCTCAAAAACCAAAAAAGACCATCCCGGTATTCATGAGTTCTAGGCCACCCAGAGGTACATGGTAGGATCCTGTCTCAAAAAAAAAAAAAAAAAAGGATATTTTGTTTTCAGCATGTGTGTAAGTGTGCATTCTTTCAAATACAGAGAAATACAAAATGGCCCCAAATCTTACCACAGAGAGCAGGTAGCACTGAACACACCTATCCTGTTACTGATTGTCCTCAACCCTAAATACTAAGGTCAGACAGGAATGTTGCCTCCAGCTATCATCTGAAAGCACCGAAGGAACAACAGCCTAGCTGCTCAGCAGTGTTCTCTCATGTGCATTTTATTAAATTAGACAAATGTTTTTATTCAGATGTGTCATGTAGTCCAGGCCACCTCTATGTAGCTATGACAACACTGATCTCCTGCCTTCGCCTCCCACGTGACTGGATGCCAATTGCGTGCCACCACACTCAGCTTAATCACTTTTAAAATGGGGATAAAAGAAATCAAAGGAGTCCTAAATAACTGATCACAAAAACTTTATTTCCTGTAAAACCACACAAAAATTTCAAAAATAAATGAATTTGTGATAGGAAGGACAAATGGAAGGCCAGATGGACTTGAAGGTCTGTGAGATGCGGGGGACAAGTGGCCTCTAGGGAATGCAGACATGGAAGGGTCCCATCAGTACTACAGAAAACACTGCTTCCTGCCATACCCATCAAGAAGCAAAAAACAGCACTGGTTTTGGCATCACGTCTACTTAAAATTGGAACCCTACAGAGATTAGCATGGCTCCTGTGCAAGGATGACGCCGCCCAAGTTCATGCAGCACTCTATTTCTCTTGCCATTAAGAGGCAGTGAGTTAAAGGGTCAACAGCACTGTGAAACAGAATACACTGTTATAAGCACACTTGCCACTGTTAGGTTTGAAATAATTCACAGTGAATACACCTGCTGTAGCTGTGACTCTGCCAGCTGCTATGTAATAAGGGACATTTGTAGCTACAGACTCCATAGGAGGAACAAGTGAGCTGTGACCATCTTACCTCCATGAGTCATGACTGAATGTTGTATCTTTCTGCTTTGCTTTTATTTTTATGCTGATAAAAGCAGACTCACTCAGGTACTAATATACCTGACTTCACTATTACTTGACACAAATAGTTTTATATTTATTCAAAAGTAAAAATAAAAAATAAATTAAAAAAATAATAAAGGAAAAAGAAAAGCAATGCAGGCATTCAGTCCTAGGAGGACTGCTACTTCAGCGTAGAGAAACCCAAGGCAGACACGCCTCAAAAGACAGGGGCTGGAAGGAGCCCGCAGGGGAAGTGTTCAAATGTTCCCTTGAGGAAAGGAAGCAGACTCTGCAAAGTCACAGAAAATTTAAAATCTGGTACCTAATGTAGCAAATATAAGGCTGTGGTGGTCATTTTAAAAATCCCATCAGGTTGAGGTGGAGGAACGAGCAACTAGGGTCTTCCTGCCTCATCCCTGGCTGCTCTAGGGACTGTCCTGGCATTAGCTGAGGAGCAGACCCTGAGCACATTTCATCACTAGAAGAAAAAGCCAGAGGGCTTGCTAGCTATGGTTGGCAACTCCTCAGTTCCCTGGCATCAGGCAAGTGCTTCACACCCTGGACAGGTGGCCTCAGGCAGGGGGAGACCGGGAGCGGATGGGTGAGCTGGTCAGGTAGGAGGATGTATAGGGGCCATCCCCAAACACGTTGGCATAGGAGGATTTGAGGAACTGGACATAATTCTGCATGCTGCGGTTGGTACTCTCAGACTGCTCCAGGCGGTCTTTCAGATCCTGCAGCCGGCTCTGGTATCTACGATCCGCCTGACAGAAGAAAGAGCAGAGACCAAGAATAAGGTGACAACGGGCAATCAGAGACAAAGGCATTCATTTAGGTGACAACACTGACAGAGGCACATAGGGCCTACGGTTGAGATGGGTGGGCAGAGTTAGTTGCTTGGCTTTTGTTTTGTTTTGCTGGTTTATTTTTTTAGGGGAGGGGAGTGTTTGATTTCGGTTTTCTCTCTCCCCACCTCCTCTCTTTTTCTCTGTGTAGCCCTAACTGCTCAGGAAGTCACACTGTAGACCAGGCTGGCCTAGAATTCAGAGATCTCCCTGCCTCTGCTTCTGAGTGCTGAGATGAAAAGTATGAGCAACCATCAACTGCTTTACTGTTTTGAGGCCAGACAACTCAGTACATGGCCTTGAGTTAGCTGCAATTCTCCTGAAAAAATCTCCCAAATACTCGGATGCTGGAACCATATTGTTCTTATTTTATTATTTGGCAAAGTCTCACTATTTAGCCATGGAGATATAGGTGTACATAAAGACAGAACACTCATATACATAAAAATAAATATCAAAAAAAGTTATTTGAGGGGTGGAGAGGCGGCTCAGTGGTTAAGGGCACTGACTGCTCCTTCAGACGTACTGAGTTCAATTCCCAGCAACCACATACATGGTGGCTGACAACCATTTGTAATCTGATGCCCTCTTCTGGCCTGCAAGTCTACATAATAAAATAAAATAAAAATTTTGTTTTTAAAGGTTACTTGACCTCTGTGAGTTCAAGGCCAGCCTGGTCTACAGAATGAACTGCAGCAGAGCCAGGACTGCAGAGAAACCCTGTCTCTAAAATCAAAAACAAAAACAGTTATTTGGGAATAAAGCTAAGTGTAGTATTGCTGGGTTATACTTTTATCCCCCAAAACCTCCATCGTGACTTCCGGTGGTTGTACAGGTTTACGTTCCTATCGGCAATGTATAAGGGCTGAAGGGCTGCCTGCTCTCCTCACACACCTCAGCAAGACATGTTAGCATGTTTTATTTTTAAGGCAAGGTCTCATGTAGCCTAGGCTGGCCTCAGATTTGCTCTGTAGCTGAAGATGGTGTTGAGCTTGTGATCACTCTGCCTCTCACAT
Source organism: Acomys minous (assembly GCF_964271855.1). NCBI lineage: Eukaryota > Metazoa > Chordata > Mammalia > Rodentia > Muridae > Acomys > Acomys minous. Next base: position 67,492,496 of record NC_140491.1, on the reverse strand, counting down.
GCTGAGGTTACAAACATGCGCCATCCTGTTATTAGATGTAGTCAGTAGATGCTAGGATTGGACCCAGCGCTTAGAACATGCAGGCACGCACTCTGTGGTTTATCCCCAGCTATCTTTTTTTTTTTTTTAAGATTTATTTATTTGGCACACACCCTTAATCCTAGGCCTCGGGAGGCAGAGGCAGGTGGATCACTGTGAGCTTGAGGCCAGCCTGGTCTACAAAATGAGTCTAGGACAGTCAAGGCTACACAGAGAAACCCTGTCTTGAAAAACAAAAAAACAAGATTTATTATGTATTCAAAGTTCTGTCTGCATGTACACCTGCAGACCAGAAGAGGGCATCAGATCGCATTATAGATGGCTGTGAGCCACCATGTGGTTGCTGGGAACTGAACTCAGGACCTCTGGAAGAACAGCCAGTGTTCTTAATTGCTGAGCCATCTCTCCATCCCCCAGCATTTTTTAAACATTTATTTGTGTATGTTTTTTTCTCCTTTCACATTGGTTCTGAGGGTCAAACTCAGCGTGTCAGGATTGGTGGCGTGTTTTCCTCATTTAACCATTTCTTCACTTCTTCACTATAAAAACTATATTGAGCTGGGTACGGTGGCTTACGCCATTAATCCCAGCACTCAGGAGGCTGCCTAAGGCAGAAGGCAGAACTTTTTTTGAGTCAGAGGCCATCCTGGGCTACATAATGACTTCCAGACCAGCCAAGGCTACATAGTGAGACCCTGTTTTAAAAACAAGCAAAAAAAAAAAGAAAAGAAAAAAAACCTAAGTTGAGGAATTACTCATTTTCTTCCCATTTAGGACAGTGTCAACTGGGCAATTGGAAGGTAGAGGCAGTCAGATTTCTGTGAGATTGAGGCCTGTCTGATGTACATAGTGAATTCCTGGACAGTCAGGGCTTACACAAAGAAACCCTGTCTCCAAAACAAAACACTTTATTAACTTTATTATGCTCAGGTATTTTCCTTCTAGTCAATTTTTTCGCAGGGCCTTCATCATGAAGGGATGCTGAAGATCTTTTCTGAATTAGCCCGATCATGTGACTTGTCATTATGGCTATGATGTGCTGTTACAGTGTCACTGATCTGCGTGTGCTGAACTAACCAGACATCCCTGCAATGAAACCAATTTGGTCATAGTGTGTGATCTCAACTGTGTTCTTAACCTTTACTTCTAAGAGTCTGGAGGCCTTCTGCATCTATGTGCATCAACACAACCGGTTTGTAGTTGTCTTTTTTCATGTGTCCTTATGTGCTGTGGTGTCAATGTAATGCTGGCTTTATAGAGCCAGCTTGGTAGTGTATGTTGACTTTATATCTTGTTACTTTGCTCTAAGTGTCTAGCAATTCTAAGAATTTTTTTGCAATCTATTTTATGAACAGTTTGAGAAACTTCGATGGTGGCTCTTCTTTAAAAATAGAAAGCCAGATGTGACGGTGCACATCTTTCATCCTAGCACCAGGGAGGCAGAGGCCAAGTGGATCTCTGTGAGTTCAAGGCCAGCCTGGTTTAAAGAGAGTTCCAGGCTGGAAAGATAGCTCAGAGGTAAAGAACACTACTCTTCCAAAGGTCCTGAGTTCAATTCCCAGCAACCACATGGTGGCTCACAACCATCTATAATGAGATCTGGTACCCTCTTCTGGTATGGAGGTGTACATTGCGGCAAAATACTGTATAAACAACAAATAAATAATTATAAATAATTCCAGGACATCTAGGGCTACATATTGGGACTCTGTCTCTTGAAAAGTTTAATAGAGGCCAGGCACAGTGGTGCATGCCTTTAATCCCAGCACTCTGGGAGACAGAGGCAGGTGGATCTGTGTGTCTGAGGCCAGCCTGGTCTACAAAGTGAGTCCGGGACAGCCAAGGCTATACAGGGAAACCCTGTCTCAAAAACCAACAAGTAAGCCGGGCGTGGTGGCGCACACCTTTAATCCCAGCACTCGGGAGGCAGAGGCAGGTGGATCGATGTGAGTTCGAGGCCAGCCTGGTCTACAAAGCAAGTCCAGGACAGCCAAGGTTAACACAGAGAGACCCTGTCTTGAAAAAAACCAAAAAAAAAAAAAAAAAACCAAAAAAAAAAAAAAATCAAAAATCAACAAGTTTGACAGACTGGTTCCATCTGAGCTTCTCTTTGTTGGGAGACTTAATTGCCAATTTTGAGATAGGGTCTCACTGTATAGCTCTGGCTGCCCCAAACTCACTATATAGACAACGGTGTCATTGAGTTCAGAGATTTGCCTGCCTCTGCTTCCCACGTGCTGGGATTGATGGAGTATGCCACCATGCCCGACTTTTTGGGAGAGGTTCTCAGTGACAGGGACTTATTGATATACCACAGGCTTGCTAAAGAATGAAGCAGAAGCCGGGCGTGGTGGTGCACGCCTTTAATCCCAGCACTCGGGAGGCAGAGGCAGGCGGATCGCTGTGAGTTCGAGGCCAGCCTGGTCTACAAAGTGAGTCCAGGATGGCCAAGGCTACACAGAGAAACCCTGTCTCGAAAAAACCAAAAAAAAAAAAAAAAAAAAAAAAAAAAAAGAATGAAGCAGAACTTGTGATTCTTCTGCTTCTCCTTTTCTGCGTTTATTTTCATTTTAATGTGTGTGTTTTGTCTGCATGTGTGTGCCTAGGGACAGTGGGTTCACAGAGGGCACTGAATCCCTGGAACTGGAGGGACAGCTGTGAGCCCCACGTGGATGCTGGAAATGGAGCTGCAAGGGCAGCCAGCGCTCCTCACAGCTGAGCATCTTCTCCAGGCCCACGGTTTCCACCCCTCACATGCTAGAATTACAGGTGTACTACTGTGCCCAGGGTAAGCAGTGCTGCAGACTTGAGGCTTAGTCGTTGTAGGCAAGCACCCTACCAACTGAACTCTGACCCCAGACCGGGGGTGAGATGTTAACATCACCCTGTTATTCCATCAGGACCCACCTGGCCTGTGCTAGCTGATGTCTTAAGAAACCAGGACCCCAACGTTTGGCATATATTTCACTGTTACATCTTGATTTTTGTTTTTGAAGACAGGGTTTCTCTGTGTAGACCAGGCAGGCCTCAAATTCGCAGATCTGTCTGCCTCTGCTTCCTGAGTGCTGGGTTTAAGAGCATGCACCACCACACCTGCTTGTTTTATCTTCTTGCTTAATTATTCCTTTTATTAATCTGAAGTGACTTTGAAATTTTCTTCTAATTTTGGAGTTTACTTCTCAGAGCTTAGAATACCTATACCAGCTTGGTTTGGGCTCCCATTAGCATAGCAGATTGGTTACAAACAAACAACCCTCAAACATGACCCCAGTATCAGAGAATTCTGAGATACCGTCAAGAGACTGAACTTAAGAACTGTCAGGACAGAAGGACCTAAGAATTTTGAAGGTGTAATCAGTTCCATTATGCCTTTGCATCTGTCTGTGTAGACCAGTGAGGTATGTTTCTTGGACACATATTGCTGGGTCTTAGCTTCTTGGCCCAGTCAGCCTGTCCGTCTCATGGTCAGCTGAGGCCAGCTACATTTAAGACTATTATTTGCCAACTCCTGAATGTAATTTTGTCAGTTGCTTTTCAGGTTGGGTGGAGTATCTTGTTTTTCACATTGTTCTCTATTAGTATTAGAGGCTTGTTTATCTGCTGTGTGGGACATGCCACACTCCTTCCTAGTCATCTTGTGAATGTATTCCCACCCCCACCCCCACCCCCCACCCCGTGCTCTTCTGCTTGGTCTTCTTCCTGTAAGGAGCTTCTGAGTAAACGGAAACCATGAGCTGCCTTAATATGTGTTTACCTTCCATTTCCTTGTGCTTCAGATCATTCTAAACAACGGCTTGCTGAACAGTCTAGCCTGGCAATGACTTACTTTCAGGGTCTGAAGCTGACTCCATGCTAACCTGGTCTCTGCGGTAGCTGAATGATCTGGTCTTGGTTTTACAGCATGTGCCTTTGTGAGATAGTACTTTTTTGTCATAGCCTTTTCTTTCAACGTTTTTTGAAATCATTTGTATGTGTGTGTGCATGGGGGGTATATACAAATAAGTACAGTGTCTGAGGGGGCCAGAGGTGTCACATCCCCAGAAGTTGGAGTTACTGTAAGCCACCTGACACGGGTGCTGGGCAGCAGACTCAGGTCCTCTGCAGTCCTAACCTTGAAGCATCTCTGCAGCCGCACCCTGCAGCTGTCACTCTTTCCTCTTTTGCTTTGACATACATTTCTTGTGGAGGTTCTTCTGGATCCTATGCACCTATGGCTGTAAATACTTCAGGTTTATGTATTGATCCTTTTAAAAAATGTGTATATAAATCTCATCAACTCGATTTTCTATGCCTTCAATGTTCTTAGGTCCTTCTGCCCTGACAGTTCTTAAGTTTGGTCTCTTGATGGTATCTCAGAATTCTCTGATACTGGGATCATGTTTGAGGGTTTGGGGTTTTTTGAGTTTTGTTGTTGCTGTTGTTGTCTGTTGTTTTTTTGAGACGAGATCTCTCTAATGTGTAGTCCTGGCTGTCCTAGACATACAACAGGGGCTGCGTCCCAAGTGCAACCACCATGTCTGGCTGCGTCCTCTTCCTCGCTAGTGTGACCTTCTGGTGACTATGTCCGCCTCTATTCCTAGCTACCTTTCTTCTGCTTGGATCGCTCTGTTGGTGATGCTTCCTCCTGTTTTCTAATTCTTTTTGTCACTTCCAACATTTCTGCTTTTTCCTATATTCACAATTTCCTTTCTGAATTTTTATCCTTGCTGCTTTCTCATCCATATTTCCCAGATTGTAGACTGAACTCATCTGCTTGCTTGTATCCTATTTCAGGTCACTGGGCAACTCTACCACTGAGACTGTGAGACCTTCCGTCTGGCGTGTCAGCTACCTCATTGTCTTTGAGCTTCAGTAGCTGAGGAATTAGTAGTCTCTCTCCTCCCCCAGCCTCCCCCAGCCCCCCTGCCTCCCCCCCCACCCCCCCCCACCACCGAGACAAGGTTTCTCTCCTAGCCTTGGCTTTCCTGGACTCACTTTGTAGATCAGGCTGGCCTCGAAGTCACAATGATCTACCTGCCTCTGCCTCCCAAGTGCTGGGATTACAGGTGTGCGCCACCATGCCTGGCTAGAGTTAATATTCTTTAGGATGACCATGCTGCCTTCATTTTCACGCTTGCACAAGTGTCCACAGAGGCAAGAAGAGGGCACCAGATCCCACAGGACAAGTTACAAGCCTTTGTGGAATGGCTGGCTTATCATGCGGACGCTGGAATAGGAGCTCCAGCCCTTATGTCCAAAGAGCGTGTCTTTAACCAGTGTGCTAAAAGAGAGGATCAGCTCCCCTCAACTGTAATTACAGACTGAGTCGCCACATGGGGGCTGGGAACCAAACCCAGGTCCTATCCAAGAGCACCAGTGCTCACGACTGCTGAGCCAGCTCTCCAGGCCCCATTTGGACGTCTTCTTACTGGACAGTCTACTCTTGAAGGCTCAGCCCTCAGCACCGTGAGGCCAGGAACCAGACCTGAGCTGGGATGGTATCAGCCTCCTCTCTGCAGCAGAGGACTGCTGCTGCTCTTACTTCTCAGGGAGCCGCCTGCTCCTTCTGCACTGTCCAGGCTGCCTTTTACTTCCTTTGTGGATTTTGGAATAAAAGTGATTTTCTCTACTTTGACTCTCTGCCACCCACTCATATGGAGGCAGCTCCTAACCCACCATTTTACCCCTAACAGGAATTTGGGAATTTCACAAGTCTATGGATATGCTAAACTGTTTAGCTGTATAGGAGTGTTTTAGGTCAAAGAGCATCTTGCAAATTTGAATTTAAGAAGGGATGTAACAGGAGCCACAGCTCAGTGGCAGCAGCTTGCCTAACACCATCAAGGCCTTGAGCTCAATTCCTAGTACCAAAAATGGGAGGAGGTCTACCCAGGGTTCCTTAAAGGGCAGCAAGGTGACCAGAGATAACAACCTACGTCAGACTGAGGACAACACCAGCAGACAGCTTGGCCTGCCGCCCTAGGAAGCCCTGCCTATAGCGCAACTCACATCGTCACGGGTCCGCCGCAGCTGGCCGAGTTCTGTCTTGGTCCTGCTCAGCTGGGTCTCAAGGTCCAGGATTTTGCTCTGAGCTGCTCGCTCCTTGGAGAGTGCCTGCTCCTTAGTTTGTTCCACCTGCACACAAAGTACAGAAACAGGGCTACCTTACCTGCCAGAGAGAAGGCTTCCGGATCCACTGACCAATCATAGCCCACTGGCACACCAGCAGCAACATTTTTCCAAGAGCCTTGGAGCAGAAGCTAACTCGAAGGAAGAGCTCTCTCTCTCTGTCTCTGTCTCTCTCCCTTATTATTTTTTTTTTATTATGTGCATTGGTGTTTTGCCTGCATGTATATCTAGTTCCTAGGAATTAGAGCTACAGACAGTTGTGAGCTGCCATTCTTCAGATGGGAGAGTAGGCTAAGAGAGGCTGGACACAGCTGACTAGCCAACAGTGGCTGACCTGCCGCCTGGCGTCATCAATGGCGCTCTCCAACTGCCGCGCCAAGGCCCCGCATTCCCGCGTTTTCTCCTCCAGCCGCAGCTGAGCTTGGTGGATTGCCTCCTCCCTCTTGGCAATCACCTGTAGGAACTCGACATTCTGGGCGCTGGTGGCCTCCAGTTTCCTAGGTAAGAGCACTCCATGAGCCCCTGCAGTGACCTACCTGCCACGATCCACTGCCAGGGGGCTGCCGCCTCCCCTGACCTGAGAATCTCGTCACTTGAAGAATCTCCATGAATCTCCAAGGAGCCACAGGAAGAAACAGAAAGCATTTCAGATCAGCTCGGGGGCTACTGGACTGTGCAACTGCAACAGGCAGCCACAGCGAGGAGAGTGGGGGAAGTGCAAGTGTAACTGAGTGCACACAGTGCCCCTTGCACACTGTCACACAGAGGACAGCAACCTAGAGCTCACAGAGGGCCTGTCATCATCAACCCATTCCAGGAGTAAGGGAGCCCGAGGGAAGCGGGAGGACAGAGACTGAGGTCAGCACAGCTGGCAGGTGTTATCAAAACCCAGCTCAGCAGACTTCAGCTGAGCCACACAGCACCTTACGTGACAGACACTGGACAGCTGTTGCTACCCTACTTTATATGTCTCCCTGCTCTTCCAGAACACCTTCCTCTTGGAGGAACACCGCAAGTCCTGTTGAACCTAACTACATTTTGTGGGCCAGTTAGGCAGAGCAGAGGTGGAAACAGGCCACTTGCTCCAGCCCCACTCCAGGCTGGACTGGCCTCTAGGGCAACTAAGACCCTAAGCCCTCAGTTCTTAGCTCTCCGGGCTTGGTTTTTAGTTTTGAGACAAGGTCTTATTCCATAGCCCAGGCTGGCCTCCAGCTTCAGCCTTCCAAGTACTGGGAGTAGTGGTGTGCCATTACACCGGGCTCGGTCCTCCACTTACAGATGCTAACATGGTTCTGGAGGAAGAGTTCCCGGAATAAGGAGCAGCTTTCGTAGGCACCAACTATGTGCATCTGGGAAAGTTACAATCTTTCCCTGAGCTTGGCTTCCTTATAGACACCATCTGGGTAGTCCACACCTATGACCCCAGTATCCAGGGGGCAAAGGCAAGAGTGTCTCAAAGAGCCAAAACCAAATCAATCAACCAACCAAATCAGGGGCAGGCAAAATATGGTTCAGTGGGTAAAGGCGTTTACTGTCAACCCCCAGGGCCCACATGGTGGATGGAGGGAAGATGGTGTCCTCTGACGGCTACACCCACGCCGCTGTCCATGCTGGGCACAAATCAATATTAGTAAACAAAAATAGGTTTAAAGGGGATAGGACCTAGAGAGATGGCTCGGCGGTTAAGAGCACACCCGGCTCTTGCAAAGGACCCAAGCTCAATTCCCAGCACCCACATCGGCAGCTCACAACCGGCTGCCACTCCAGCTGCAGGGGATGTGCGTCTCTGGCCTCTGTGAGCACCTGTGTTCACATGTACATACACACTCCAGGACAGGCACGAATACATAAGTTAAAAATAAACCTTTAAAACCGACCGAGCTGGCACACAGATACAACTAGCTTATGTGAGAGTTAAGAAGCATCACTTCAAGGAGGTTGAGGGAGTGCTGGTCAGCAGTACAGGGGGGTTCTGGCTGCTCCGGTCAAGGCGGGCCCTGCTGGTCGGCTTGGCCTAAGCATGCCGTGAGATAATGGTGCCTGCTGGCAGACTGTCTCCGCTCACGTAGTCACACAGCATCCCTCCAGGCTGACACCCACTTCCTGTCGCCCACAATGCTTACCACTGAAATGCAAGCAGCTCTTCTTTTGAGTTCTGCCTAGCACCTTCCAGGGCCTTGAGTCCCTCAAATACTTTGGCCCACTAAGCACAAAGCAGCTAAGCGGCAGGAAGCCTCAAGGCCTAGGAGGACGACAGACACAGGACCAAGTGCCTCTAACCTCTCCAGTTCATCCACCTTCAGACTCAGCTGTTTATTTTCCTTCTGGGAAGCCTGGTGTCTCTCTCTCGCCATCTCCAGCTTGTCCCCCTGATGTTCGATCTAAAATGACAGGAACGCAGGGTGGTTTACGAGGGAATTTCTCTAAGGGCAAGTAACAAAGGAATGCTCCCTTGTCCGGGTGATGTCTTCCACACCCAGGAAGAAGGCATGGGGCCCTCGGCAGGTGTCCCATATTCGACAAACCACCTGGAAAAAAGAAGAAAGCAGGGGCAGGGAAGACCTGCTCCACCCCCCAAACCAGGAGAACACAGGCTAAATGCTGAAGACCCACAACTGTGACTCGTTCCTGATCAGAAGTGGTACCACAGGCCCCGCTGGGACTGTAGTAGACTCCAGAAGGCGTTAGCAGCAGCTCACTGTACAACCAAGCACTGAGCTTCCCCCATTATGTTGCTGGCACCACTGTTTTCGTCTCCTTAACGGGGCAATGCAGCAGGGCAATGGAAGCACTCTAACCCATCTGGGCCAGCAATTCTGAGAAGTTATCCTGAGTGTTGCGCTATGTGAGAGCCTCAGGTGCAAGCTCAAGAGACCCTGAGCACATTCAAGTCTTGAAGCCATGGGTTCGAATCCCTGTGAGTACTTAGTATCTCTGTGACACTGGAACTCACTTATCCCCTCTGGGTCTCAGGCTGCTATTGGATAACTAACCCACACAGTCAATCAGGTTCCTGGGGGATGAAATGACAGCCTGCTGGAGAGGGCGGGTGCTCAGCAGCTGATGATCAAAACAGCAGCTTCCTGTTATGGCTGCCCAAGGAAACACATCAGGAGAGGAGTGGGGTGAAGCGGTGCATGACTGCAATCACAGCGTTTCGGAGGCAGGGAGAGGATTAGGAGTTTAAGGTCGTCCTTGGCTACACAGTGCAGCCTGGGCCTGAGACCCTGTTCCCCTCCGCCCCCCCCCCAAAAAAAAACAAAACTAAAAGATGAAGAAAGAAGAGAGAAGAGAGAGATGAAAGAAAGATAGATTTTAAAAAGGGTGGAGACCTGCCCCAGTCAGACAAGAAATGAGTGGTCTATGCTGTCTGGACAGTGCAGGCAGGAGGCTCATGCCAGTAACTGAGAGACTGATCGCTTCTGGACAACAGGGCTGCTTGCTTCTGTCTCTCAGAACAGAATCCCAGGTAGTGGATCTGTGGAAAACAAGGAGAAGCAGTTAAAGCTTGAGAAAGCTGAACAAAGGACAAGCGATGGCCAGGTGTCTGCTGGGTCTCCTCTCTGTGGCTGTGGACGCAGGACAGCGGCGGGACAAGCAGGGCACAAGGAAGCAGAGCACGGGTGGCCATAGCAGGAGGACCCAAAGGCTCCCAGAGTGGCGAGGCCTACAGCTACAATCATTTTGTGCAACACGAAACGTTTGGCACACCAGACTTTTATTTCACAGCACTGATGATAGCTCACTCCTTTCAGAAATCGGCAGCCAAGAAAAAGGAAGTGGTCCTCCCTTGGGGGGCGTGCAGCTCATCTCGGTAAGCGGGACCCCGCTCGGGCCAGTTCGTGGGATCCCTTCTGCCAGTCCCTTACCCGGCTGCGCAGGTCTGAAATGATGGCTGTGAGGTCGATGTTCTTCCTCTCGTAGCCCTGCAGCTGGTCTTGGCACTCAGCCAGCTTGGCCTCCGTGATCTTGAGGATGTCAGGCAGCTGTTGTAGGTCAGCCAGCTGTGACTGGAACTGCCGGCGGGCCTGCAGCAGAAGAGGAGGCCACCGTTGACAAGATCTGACTGAGAACAGGACGGCCTTCCTCTACAGTACAGCAGGGCTGCTCCAGTCCCTGAAGACTTCGCAAAACCCACAGTCAGCAGTTGGCCAAGCAGGCTGATCTTTGCAGGGCACACTTGGACCTGCCTTGCCTCGTGCGGTGGCCATTCACTTAGTCAGCACTATCAGTGGCACCAGGATTCAGCACTGCCCTGAGGGATCTCTGCAGTTACTTTGAGTAGTAAAGCAGGCGCAGTTATAACCACAAAAGAACACTAAGGGTACAGGGATCAAACTTAGCTAAGACCTGGAAAAGCCAGGATCACAGGCTGGTCTAACGCCAAAGCCTCCAGGAAGGCAGCCGTGATGATGCAAAGATCAGGGGAATTAGAAATAGCTGGCCCTGGGCTGGTGAGATGGCTCAGCTGCTAAAGGCAAGGCTCACAGCAATAAATAAAAGAGGTAGCTCCAGCCTGGAGGCTTAGCGAGACTGAGGACCAGGGATGAGGAGACAGGCAGTGAGCTGCTCTAGAAACTAGTGGCAGAACCTGACTCAGACTGTCTCCACAGTTATTGCTAGGCAATCACTACCCACCACTCAGCCAACAACTCTGTAAGAAAACATTTACAGATGCTACACAAACAAAGATCCCAGGCAGAAGAAGAAAGGCTCTATAAATACCTGGCCATTGAGTGGATCTGAGTCCACTTAGATGCTCCAAACAAAAGGGGCCTTTTTCCTTGAGGAAAAGGCAAACACACACACTCTCTCTCTCACTCTCTCTCTCTCTCTCTCTCTCTCTCTCTCTCTCTCTCTCTCTCTCACTCTCACTCTCTCTTTCTCTCTCTCTCTCACTGTGGGGTGGGCAGGTGAGCCACACTAAGAAGCTTAGTACAGAGAAAAGCCAGAGAGGACAACAAAGAAAAAATAAGAGTGTGGTGGGAACCAAAAATCAGGTAGGGCGAAGGGCACAGGGCAGGGAAGAGAGCAGAAAATGGGGGCAGTACCGCCTCAATTTCTTTGTTCATCTCATCTTTAAGGATCTTGTTCTCCTTGTCGCAGCGCTCCAGCTGGGCAGCCACTTCATCAGCCTCCAATCTTGTTTTCATCACCTAGGGACAAAGCCACAATGGGGCTCTTGGGCAGAGCCCGGTCCTCCCACCTCCCCCGGGAGACCTAGCGACGAGCGGCCGCGTAGAGGGGCAGGCAGCCCCCGTGCTCACCTGGCCGCCCCCGGGGCTCACCTGGCCGCCCCCCGGCTCACCTGGCCGCCCCCCGGCTCACCTGGCTCTTGTAGTTGTCAATCATCCCCTCGTAGTTCTTCACCGACGCCTTCAGCTGCTGCACCTCCAGGTGAGCCTGGTTGAGCTTGTCCTCCATAGGGGCAAAGCTAGCCTGCAGAAGGGAGGGCTTGTGAGCAACAGAGACAAGGCCGGGCCCAGGGGCCTCCCGGCCCTCAGTCTGCGGCTGGACACCAGCAAACAACACGCTTCTGTAACATAGTCATTGTCATCATCGAGGGAGTCTCCTACAGTGACCTTCCAGTGGACAGAGGTAATGACAAATAAATGGGAATTCTCATTCCCAAAGCAATACGCAATCTGTAAAGGAAAGCGGGCTCAGTGCAGCCAAGTGGTAACTGGTAACGCACCTGCCTAGCAGGCTAGAAAGAAAATGAGTATAAAACACAGGGGTCACGTGCCAAGGCTCAGGAGTTGGCCACAGAACTATTGTCCTATAACTTGTTTCAGGAATAAACAAAGTATATGATGCTTTCACAACTTGCAAAATACTTTTTAAGATTAATACTATGTTGTAAATGTACTTTCAGGACAGAGGATTCCCTCTTCTCTCTCAGGTTCGTTCCTGGTACATGACTGGTTTTGCAGGATGCAGGAGTGAGAGCAAGAATGAGTGAACACAGAGGCATGAGTTTAATCCCAGCTCTCAGTGGGTCGAGGCAGGACAACTGCAAGTTTGAAGCTAGTTAAAGTATAACACACTATCCAAGACGGAAGGGCAGAAGTGGAGAGAGAAGAGAGGGAAAAGGAAAAAAAGATAAGGCTTAAGACACTGACCTACACCTTTAATCCCAGCACTCGGGAGGCGGAGGCAGGAGGATCGCTGTGAGTTCGAGAACAGCCTGGTCTACAAAGTGAGTCCAGGATAGCCAAGGTACACAGAGAAACCCCGTCTCAAAGAAACAAAACAAAACAGACACTGACCTAAAGCCAGGCGAGTTGGGACACATCTTTAATCCCAGCATTCGGGAAGCAGAGGCAGGAGGATCTCTGTGAGTTTGAGGTGAGCCTGGTCTACAAAGAGAGTTCCAGGACAGCCAGGACTCTTACACAGAGAAACCCTGTCCCAAAAAAAACAAGCAAGCAAGCAAGCAACAACAACAACAAAGGCACTTACCTAAAGAAAGGAAAGGGTTGGGAATACAGCCTCATGGTACAGTGCTGGCTAGCACGTGCAAGGCCCTGTCTTCTGTCCTCAGCATCACAGAAAAGGACAGGGAGATGGGGGGGGGGGTGAGGGGGAGGAGCACCGAGCACAAAGTAGGAAACCTCAGAGTATCCCCTGGGTGAGGGAGTGAGTGGGTTCACTGCTACCGTCAGGACAGAGACCTGTGTCTGGGAGTGTGGCACACGTCAAGTGCTCCCTCAACCTGAGCAACACCTCAGCTTCTACGATATTTTAAGCAAAAAAAAAGAAAAAAAGATGTTTTAAGCTTCTCCTATGAACTTATCTGAGTGGCTAAGGGGATACTTCCACAGACAACACTTTCAATACTACATTGTATATTCTACACAGATACACTTGGCTATAATTAAAAACTAAGTGTTGGATTTGGACATTAATAATATTATTTGAGATATGGTCTCTAAGCTGGCCTGAAACTCACTATGTATAGTCCTCCCACGCTGGCCTTCAGCTTGTGTGTCACCACTCCTAGACCCTTGGAAATTATTTTCAGTGCATCTAAAAATGCAGCACAGCAAAGATACTGTATCACAAAGCAGTAAAACTAGGAAAGACTGATAATAACAATGTTGCAGGGGGATGCAGAACAACTGCAGATGCTGACAGGTCACCAGCGCAAACAACGGAACAGCCACTCTGCCATATGCTAGCATCCGCTAAGGTTGAAGCCCCTGATGACTTGGCAATTCTATTACAAGTGTAACTAACTATATGCACCCCAAGAGATGTCCACAGCACCCCACGAACAGCCCAATTGTCCACTACCACTACAGATAAACACTAGTAGATCCAGCTCACAGCTCCCACCTACAGCACTGGGGAGTGAGCTGCACCAGTGCACAGCCTCTAGGGTGCCGGGGAAGTCCACGCAGATGGGTTTGAGATGACCCCGTCAGCAGGGTGCTTGCAACTTTCAGAATGACTGAAAAACTGTTTACTTTATGAAAATTTAAGGGTTTATGTACCTCTCCATGTCAAACTTTCTTAAAATTATCTTGCCTAACAAAAACTAAAATCAGAAGTGAGGGGGAGGGATGCGGGGTGGTCGCCTCTCTTCAGGTGTTAGGTGTCTGGCCTCGTGAATTAGGGGTGAGTTAAGTTAGGAGCCTGTTTGGAGTTTGGGTTTGTTTCAGACAGTTCTCACTCTATAAGTGAGGTTTAAGTCAAATTAATAAACTTTCAGTGATCTTCCTGCCTCAGTTTCCTCAGTGCTGGGATGACAGTTGTGTGCCACCACATCCAGGATTTAGAGACAGCTGGGTGTACAGAATCATTGTCAATCTCAAATCTCAACTCCAAATAGTTCCTTGGACAAATCCTGTTATGACTCTCTTTAAGCCTTGCTTGCTTTATCTTTGGCCTCAGGCCCAATTTCCTTATGGGCCCAAACCGGGCAACATACATTTGGAAGGCCACAGGGGAATGTGTGACATCCCCAGCAGTTCCCTCGAGAGCCATGACTAGACCACAGTCCATTCTGCCAGGAACACACAGCACGTACGCAGGCATTTCACATGAGCTACCACATGCTTGGCAGGACTCAGCTACCCACTCAGAGTGCGCAACAATATACACTGATTACATGTCACCCCTAGTAAGGGGCAGCAGTGGGACTAAGGCCAGAGCTGCCAGAGACCAGAGCACTCTCAAGACGCCTGGCTCGTCTGCGCCCACTGAGCCCGCTCCCAGCGTGCATCCAGACCTTGAGCCTTTCGTTCTCCAGCTTGAAGGCAGAGTACTCCGCAGTCTGCCGGTGCAGTCTCTCCACCAGGCTGTCCCGATCTTCCCGCATCTTCTCTTCCAAGCTTTGTTGTTGGTTTACGAGATCCGTGACCCGGCTGGAAGAGGAGCAGACGATCAATTCCCAGATCTTTGCAGGAGTGGAGTTCACCCCACCAGAGACCATTTCTACCTTGCGGCATGCTGCATAGCTGCTCCCCAGTCTCCAGGGCAACATGCAGCGTCCCCACAGCAGTGTCCCACCTCTACCCAATGTCTTCCAAGAACTGCCCCGTGGTGCTTCCTCTGGAAGCTGTCTACATTTAGCCAGGATGACTGTGAAGAATGCCCAGTCTATCACTGTGCAAGGCTGAGACACGGTCCCTCCCAGCTGTCAGCACCAGCAGCCAGCCCTCCCATGCCTTCTTCCTGTTAGGACAGGTTACTCTGAGATCTTCCCCTCTCCACTTCCAGGTTGGTAGTTGCTAACAGCTGCTCAGACAGTCCTCAACCCAGGCACTTGGCACGTGTGGCAATGTTCCTGTGTGTGCACACCTGGCTAGTGAAAGGAAAACTATGACGGCTATGCAAGAGCGACTCAGGTGACAATGAAGGAGCCACTGGCAGCTGGCTTCCCGCCTACTCCCCCTCCTTTGTGGGCACACAGCAGGACTGTAGAGACTGCACAGCCTCACTGGAGTTCCAGGGCTCGGGGGCTCACACACCTCAACCTCACACCATCACACTGCTCTTGGGGATTTTGTTCGCTGGCTTGGTTTCATTTTGCTGTTTTTCTGAGACAGAGTGTCTCAGTGTAGCCCTGCCTGTCCTGGAACTCACTCTGTAGACCAGGCTGGCCTCGAACTCAGAGATCCGCCTTCCTCTGCCTCCTGAGTACTGGGATAAAAGGTGTGCACCACCACTGCCCAGCTGCTTGGAGGTTGTAGTTTTTATTATTTGGGGGTGGAGGTGGGGGGGCTTCTCACATACTAGCCAACTGTTTCACTGAGCTATGACCCAGCTGTGTTCTTAGTGCTGTTCACACAGAAGCTGTCATGTAGCAACCACTGAGTGAGCACTGACCGGGCCTAAGCCAGTGCTCGGCACCTCACCGGCAGAATGCTCCTGACCCTGTAAAGGCGGCTTCAGGCTCCCCGTCAGGACGTCACTTCTTCAACCCTCCTGTTCACGCATCCTTCCTTACACCAAACAGAGCATCCCTTGAGAATGGCGCCTGACACATGGCAGGTTCTCAGCCTGTGACGCCCGGCTGAGTTGAACGGGACACAAGCACTTCCCAAGGAAAGCTTTCCTCAAGTGGGAGGCTGCTAGCTCCCTGGGATCCCCATTTCCTTGACCAAAGAAGCTGATGCATTTGTAGACCCGGGGCCTCGAATGGAGCTCAAGGCAGGTAACGCATTTTCCTTCTTCCAGCTGGAGCCCCAGATTCAGCACACAGGCTGGCAAGTGAGAGCTGTCCCACATATACCCTTCCACTGAAGGAACAGCGGACTACGGCAAACCAAGCGGGTCAAAGTCAGTCACCCACACCCTGGAGGCTACTGCTGCCTGTCTCCCTGCCACACCTTTGACCTGTTGGCAGGCAGCTCTGAGCAGACCCCAGAGAAGGCACAAGAACCAGCTACACCATCCCCCGCCAAGGTCAAGCAGGACAACTACATGCCCGTGTCCTGGTGCACAGAGGAGGGCCAGGCTTGGGCCTCTGTGCTGGGGAAGCTTATCCCCGTGAGCATACTTGTGGCTGTTTGCGGTTCAGGGGGTGGAGACCAGGGCCTCCCAAATGCGAGGCAAGTGGTGTGGTGGCCCAGAGCTAGAGCCAGAGTCTAGCCCAAGGCTGCCACATCTTAGCACAGGTTACAATTCCAAGCTGCAGGGACCACAGCCTGATGAGTTTGAGGCCTCAGGGCACCGTGCTCCTTCCACCTGCCCCTCACGCCCCTCACACGCAGTCTCCTCTCGTAACACAAAGACATACTCATTCAGGACGATGATTTCCAACTCCAGGTCGCCTTTGTCTTTCACAACCTGGTTGTAGCGGCTCCTCCATGACTCCAGAGTAGATAAAGCTTCAGCGACATAAAGGTCCTGGAACACAGGACAGCAGGCTTATCAGCTCGGTGTCCACACAGGCTGAAGGGAGGCAGGGTGGCCTAACAGCCCCAGCCTTCCTCTTCTGCCTCTCTCAAGGTCAGAGGATGCTGGGAATGGTACAGAAGAGCTCCCGGGCACGCAGCATCCCACTGCATCCTGTGGGCAGATCCCGAGCCATCCTTTCCTCAAGATGGATGTGCTAGAGCGTCCTAGCACTTCAGCCAGGTGCCTTTCCCAGCCACGCCCCTCCCAGCTCATCCACCCACCGGGAGGCCAGGCCTGTCACCTTGTCAGCGAGCTGCACGTGCAGCTGCTCGGCGTACTCCTCACTCTTCTCCGCGCGCTCCTTCTGGGCTCGGATGGCCTTCTTCAGGGTCTCCTTGTCTCGGTCTCCCTTCTGCTTCAGTTCCTTCAGCTGCTCCATGATGGCCTCCACTTCCGCCTTGTGCTGGTTCCCACTGCGCTCCAAGTTCTGGAAGGAGACAGAGGAAGGTAAGAGATGGGAATACAGCTAGGAGACATGGCAGAGGAGGAGAAAATGTAAGAACTCTGACCCTCCTAGGACAGACACCAGCACCATGGTGCCACCCCTCATGCCCAGGTCTCTCTGACCACAGAGAGCTTTTTAAAAAAAAATATTATGTATACAGGGCTCTGCCTGCATGTACACCTGCAGGCCAGAAGAGGGCATCAGATCACATTATAGATGGTTGTGAGCCACCATGTGGTTGCTGGGAATTGAACTCAGGACCTTTGGAAGAACAGCCAGTGCTCTTAAGCTCTGAGACATCTCTCCAGCCCCCCTACAGAAAGCTTTGTTTTTGTTTTTCAAGATAGGGTTTCTCTTTGTAACAGTCCTTGCTGTCCTAGACTCACTTTTGTAGACCAGGCTGGCTTCAACCTCACAGCATCTGCTTGCCTCTGCCTCCCAAATGCTGGGATTAAAGGCATGCACCACCATGCCCAGCTTCCCATAGAGAGCTTTTAAAATCATCAGATACCCAAGTCACCCAGAGCAGTCAACTTGGGAACCTGGAAAGCATTTGAGACTACTGACTTTCCTTAGGTAATCACGAGAAATCTAAGAGTGACAGCCTCTTCCTGCCCCAGCCAGGAGCCCGCAAGCACCTTGATCTGCATGCACAGGCGACTGTTCTCAGCTTCTTTGCACCGAAGCTGTGCCTGTAGATGTCCACGCATGGACTCCATGGACTTGGAAAGCTCAGACGCTGTCTTTGCTTGAGCCTTGAGAGACAGAGAAAGGGATGGAGGCGGCTCCCGCATGGCAGTGTGCTGAGTGGGCTCCTCCCCCGGCGGGTGCTGGCCGCAGTACCTTCTCGCATTGTATCTCCTGGAGGAGCTCTTCCACTTCCTTGTCCTTGTCTTGCAGCAGTAACAGCAGGCGCTGGGGAAGACACACAGTCACGGGCCTCCGACCACCCAACACGGTCACGGGCCTCCGACCACCCAACACGGTCACGGGCCTCTGACCACCCAACACAGTCACGGGCCTCCGACCACCCAACACGGGCACCCGGGCGAGCCAACATTATTGTTTTGTTTTGTTTTGTTTTTCGAGACACGGCTTCTCTGGGTAGCCTTGACTGTCCTGGAACTTGCTCTATAGATCAGGCTAGCCTTGAACTCAGAAATCCACCTGCCTCTGTCTTCTGAGTGCTGGCATTAAAGATATGTGTCTCCACACCTGGCTCATAATAATTTTTAAATATGACAATGAACATATGTTTCTCAGCTTAAAAAAAAAAAGTGATGCTAACTGGAAAATATACAAAAGCGCAAAGCTCAAAGGATCCCTAAGACGTTCCTGCCCAGCAAGAGCCACACATCATTCAAAATGAATCTAAAATGCATTTTGTTCTGTAATCTACAAATCTCATGTTTATCTACTGTGACTAACTCTTCAACATCTTTTGAAACAGCTCGGTGTGCGGAGCATCAAGTGCCCTCAACTCCCACTCCTTCCTCAAAGCTGCACTGTCGCTCCTCTTTCCCTCTCTTCTGGCCTTCCAGATGGCTTATTAAGAAAGCACTCTGAGACCGTGAGGGCTGCTGAGCTGGGGAGAGGTACACACAGGTTGGCATCTTCCACAGTCATCACTAGTCAGGCAGCAAGGCCTTGACTGCCTCTGGTAGGACACAAAAGGCCACTTAATACCAGAAGCTCCGAAGCCGTGGAATTAAGACGCCTGAGGAATTATAAGCCCAGGCCTGCCAACAGCTCCCCAGATCCTCTGGCCACAGCCTTCCCCATTTGTCTCCTGCACTCATGAACTAACATGCTGAACAGCTTCCAGTTCCACGGAACATGCAGCCTTGGAAAAGAACCCTCAAATAGGGGTTGCGAAACAAAAAGGTATGGACTATTTTTTTTCCTTTTGAAACAAGGTCTCTATTCTGTAGCCCTGGCTGGCCTCAACCTCACAAAGATCATCCTGCCTCTGCCTCCAGAATGCTGGGATTAGAGGTGTGCGCTACCACATCAGGCAGTGTGCACTTTTTGACTGCTGGGAATCCAAAAAAGAAACCCAGATTTAAGAGGGCCAGGAGACTAATGCTGAGTCATGCTGGTGTCTCACTGTGTGCAGCAAAGTGCATGTCAACCCATTGTATAGATCACAAAATACCACCCAGAGAAAGTGCCAGAACACGGCCCCAGCCCTGCTCTGGATTCAGCATCTCCATGCATGGACCCCTCTGGACCCCAACCGTTGCCTGGCTGCAGTTACCGCTTTCTCTGAGTCCGCCTCCGCCAGCCGTTTCAGTAATGTACCTTGTTGCTCCATTAGTCTGTCGGAATCCTTCAGAATGGTTAGAAAAGAACCAAGGTTTAAATAAATACAGTGATGATGTCTCACTAACTCTTTTATTTTCCCCAAACTATATTTCTAATCATACTAGTATATATTAATCCAGTCTTGTTATAAAGTCATGACTGTTAGTAAAAGCTCAACACACATTGCCACATCCACCCTCCAGATCTCTAGACCACTGGTTTGATAGTGGGCCTTCCCAACCCTTTTCTATTAAGTTACCTTTTTTTTGGCCGTCCTAGAACTTGGTCTGTAGACCAGGCTGTCCTCAAACTCTGAGACCCACCTGCCTCTGCCTCCCGAGTGCTGGGATCACAGGCGTGTGCCACCACACCTGGCTTGTGTAATTCATTTTACTTTTAATGCTCTTTTTAAAAATTAGATTTTTTTCACCCTCTTATGTATATAGGTGTTCTGCCTACTTGTATATCTGTGTACCACATATGTGCAGGGCCCATAGCCAGAAGAGAGCGTCAGGTCCCATGGGACTGAAGTGACAGGTGGTTGTGAGTGACCATATGTGTGCTGGGAATTAAGTCCAGGAGCTCTGGGCCAGGCGTGGTGGCGCATGACTTTCATCCTAGCACTCGGGAAGCAGAGGCAGGCAGATCTCTGTGAGTTTGAGGCCAGCCTGGTCTACAAAGCAAGTCTAGGACAGCCAAGGCTACACAGAGAAACCCTGTCTTGAAAAACAAAAACAAAAATCCAGGACCTCTAGAAGAGCCATCTCTGCAGCCTCAGTGTGTATGACTATTTAACCTGCCTATATGTGTGTGTACCAAATGTGTGTGTGGTGCCCATGGAAGTCAGAAGACGGCATCAGGACCCATGAAACTTATTATAGATGATTGAGAGCCACCCATGCACGCGGAGAACAAACTCAGGTCCCTGCAAGAGCCATGAGTGCTTTAAAATCACTGAGCCACTGCAACAGCCCCTTCACTTTATTCTAGGTTTTTGTCTGTTTTCTTATGTATATAAATGTTTGCCTGCACATATGTCTGGGCATCACATGCATGTAGTACCTACAGAGGCCAGAAGAGGGTATCACATGGTTGTGAGCCACCTTATGGGTACTGGGAACCAAACACAAATCCTCTGGAAGAGCAGCAGTTGTGCTTAAACACTGAGCCATGTCTCAGCCCTCTCTACATTACATTAGGTGCACCTACAGACATTTTCACCTTTTCTTAAGGGAGTAGGCAGGGACTAACATGCAGTTTCTAAAGAATGGTATAATTGGGACTGGAGAGATGGCTCAGAGGTTAAGAGCACTGACTGTTCTCCAGAGGTCCTGAGTTCAATTCCCAGCAACCACATGGTGGCTCACAACCATCTATAACACAATCTGAAGCCCTCCTCTGGCCTGTAGGCAGATATGTAGATAGAGTGCGCTCGCAGGCACAGACACACACAGACAGACAGACAGACACACACACACACACACACACACACACACACACACACACACACACGCACATCATAAAAAATACATATATAAAAAAAAATGGGGGCTGGAGAGATGGCTCAGAAGTTAAGAGTACTGACAATTCTTGTAGAGATCCAGAGTTCAATTCCCAGCAACCACATGGTGGCTCATAACCATCTATAATGTGATCTGATGCCCTCTTCTGGCATGCGGGCAGAGCAATGTGTACATAATAAAAAATAAACCTTTAAAAAAAGAAGGCTGGGTGGTGGTGGCTTACGCCTTTAATTCCAGCACTGGGGAGGCAGAGGCAGATGGATTGCAGTAATTTCAAGGCCAGCCTGGTCTACAAAGCAAGTCTAGGACAGCCAAGACTACACAGAGAAACCCGGTCTCAAAAAACAAACAAACAAACAAACAAACAAAAAACCCGATGTAATTTAGAAGGCAGTGGTGGTGTACTTTAATCCCAGCACTCAGGAGGCAGAGTCAGGTGGATCTCTGGGAGTTTGAGGCTAGCCTGGTCTACAGAACAAGTTCTAGAACAGCCAAGGCTACACAGTGAAACTCAGTGTTAAAAACAAAGCAAAACAAAACAAACAAACAAATAAACCAAATACCCTCAAATGATGTCTGTGTTATTTTATGAGGTCAGGACACAGCCATGGTATCATTTATGTGTTACAACCTGAATTTTTGGTTTGGATTTGTTTGTTTTGAGACACTGTCTCACTCTGTAGCCCAGGCTTGCCTAAGACTCACTATGTAGCTCAGGCTGGCCAAAACTCTTCGATCTTTCTTCCTCAACCTGAATGCTGAGATTACTAGGTATGCACCACCATGCCAGCCTTGCAGTCTGATTTCTCTTTTAGATTTTATTTTACGCATATGACTGTTTTGCCTATATAAATACACGTGTGCTTAATTCCTGTGGAAGTCAGGAGGTGGCATCAGATTCCTTAGAACGTGAGTTATAGATGGTTGCTAGTCACCACATGAGTGCTAAGAACCAAATGTCTTTGGCTACAAATAGTGCTCTTAATCTCTGAGCCATCTCTCCAGCCTCACCTTGTTTTGTTTTGTTTTTAAAGAAAGCTTTACGGAGACATACATAATTTGAATGCTATACAGTTAATATCATAAAGTGTAGATTACAGTGACTGGCGCTTAATGGCACTACACTGGGTACACACAGGCCATTTGCTCAAACAGAACTCATCTGCTCCCATAACACGAAAAGTGAGTGAGTTCACTGTGCCGACCATTTCCCAACACATACCTCACCTACCCTACACCTGCAACATGTACTGTTCCTACTGGTCAATTACGCCAGCCCTCCCAGCCTTTTACATCACTTCTGGGGATTTGAACTCATGTCCTCATACTTCTATGGCAAGCATTTTCACCATCTGAGCTACCTCCCTGGCCCACTTTGTCTCTTAACCTTCCATTACACGAACTCCTCGTACAGTTTGGGCAATGAGACTGTGCTTGGCTTTAGACTCTCAGACAACGAGGCACAGACACTGCTGGCATGGAGAGTGGTTCCTGGTGTGACACCAGGAAGAGGGACACAGCAACTCGCATGTCCCCTGCAGGAGCTGAGTGTTCACTGCCCTGCTCTTGCCAGTGCTCGGTAGGCAAGATCTTTGCCAGCAACAGGTGTGCTGTTTTAACTTACACTTCCCTCATTACCAGGGAGGCACTGCATCTTAAGACTGCTTTCCCCTGCCCAGTTTCTCATTTCCTGCCTCTCTGTGACTGCCCCCAGTCTGCTTCCTGACACCCAAATAAAGCATCCCTTGAAGGAGGCTCACACTTGTTCCTGCTGATTTCCCAGGTCCCCCATGCCGTTCCTAAGACCCAGGAACTGACGAGGGAGAGACAGCGCTGAGCACCTGGGAGGCTCATGGAGGAGGACAGCCTGAGCCACACAGTGAGAAGAGGCCTCAGGAGGAGAAGGTGAGAGCAAAGCAAAGGCCTACAGCTGCTGCCTCCAAACACGCCTCTCAGCTCTCCTGCACCATATGCATTCCCTAACCGCACCTACTCCAGGGGGCGCTCTCTCACATCACAGCTGAGGGTGGGGGCTGAGGCCACACAGCTGCAAAGGGCAGTTGGGCCCTGAAGTGGACCCAGAATACAAAGACAGAACGTGACCCTGAGCCCCACAACACAGAGCTTGCATGCCCTGAGTTAAGAACTCAAGGTGGGGGCTGAAGAGAGGGCTCAGAGGCCAAGAGCACTGACTGTTCTTCCAAAGGTCGGATGTTCAATTCCCAGCAACCACATGGTGGCTCACAACCATCTATAATGAGATCTGGTGCCCTCTTCTGGTGTGCAGGGGTACATGCAGACAGGACACTGTATAAATAATAAATCCTTTAAAATGTGAATATTCTTTGTATAATTAAAAAACAAAAATAACAAAGGACTCAGGCTGCTAAGTAGCCCTATCCAATAGGAGACAGACTCTAGGATAATAGAGATTACATCATCATAAAAGGAGAAAACTAAACCTGCTGTGCACACTTGGAATCCTAACAATCAGAAGGTGAAGGCAGCCATGAAAAATTGGAAGCCAGGGCTAGAGATGTGGCTCAAAGCCTTAGTGCTTGCTGCTCTTCCAGAGGCCCCGCTCCCCTGTGGCAGCTTACAACTGTATTCCAGCTCCAGGGGATCCTAGGCTACTCACCTTTGGCCTCTTAGGGTACTGCACTCACATGCACCCACCCACCCCTACACATACACAGCCACTCACACCCACAACCAACCCCCCCCCCACATCACACACAATTAGAAAAATCTTGAGCCGGGCATGGTGGTGCCTTTAATCCCAGCACTCAGGAGGCAGAGACAGGCAGATCTCTGAGTTTGAGGCCAGCCCGGTCTACAAAGCAAATTCCAGGACAGCCAGGGCCACATAGAGAAACTCTGTCTCAAAAAAAAATAATAATAAATAAAAAAAAAAAAAAAAAAGGAAAAAAGGAAAAAGAAATAGTAAATCTTAAAAAAAAAAAAAAAATGTAGGTCAGGGACTGGAGAGATGGCCAGGCCATTAATAGACAAGGATTCTGATGGCTGGGCGTGGTGGGGCACGCCTTTAATCCCAGCACTCGGGAGGCAGAGACAGGTAGATCATTGTGAGTTCAAGGACAGCCTGCCAAGGCTACACAGAGAAACCCTGGGGGGGGGGGGGGGAGAGGGGAGGGTCCCAGAACCCACTTGGAAACTCTAAACTGTCCTTAACTCCCAAGTCCAGGAGACCCGATGCCTTCTTCTAGCCTTTGAAGGAGGTACCAGGCATGTGTGTGATGTACAAACATAAATGCAAAAAAGAAAAGTGAAGGCTAGCCTGGGTTACACAGACAACAAAGTCTAAAGAAGACCCATCTCAAATCAAAACCAGAGCCAAGGGCTTTGCTTGCCACCCAGCTTTTAAGACAGAAACAAAAAGTTCAAGAATGCAAGGTTACACTTTAGCTCCCCATTGAGACCCTACCACAATCGCAAAACCAAATCAAAGCTGAGAGTCATGGTGTCCACTTGTAATCAGGAGTTCAGGGCTAGCCTGGGTCTCCACTGTAAATTCCAAGCCAGCAAGGGCTACTGAGTGAACATCTCGTATTAAACAAAACAAAACAAACACAAACAAAGAAAACCCTCCCCCTGATCCTCACAAAAGAGAACAAAATCAAAATGGCCATCGTGAGGCTTTCTAAAAGTGCCACGCCCCTCCCAGGAGAATTTACCAGGCACCTGTCACAAGCCAGAAAGGATGTCAGTCCGTCAGTTCTCACACATAAGTTGTCATGTTTGTACAACCCCAATTGGAGGGTGTCCCCCCACTTTATGGGGAGAACTGAGGAAAGAATTACCTGCCTGAGATCACCAAGTTGAAATTAAACAAGTATAACAATTTTAGAGAAAATGACAGCTATAACTAGCATTACTGAAAACAATGTAGTACACTATTTATTTATTTAGAATTTGGCTGTAACTAGCAACATTAATAGAAATATCCTATAGAATATCTATCTATTTGTTCATTAGAAACAAGCTCTAATCACTGGAAGTCACTGTGTAGCCCAGACTGACACACACTTGGCGGTCCTCACAGCTCCCAGGCCTGTGCTGTCATGTCCATCCAAGGACAGTTCAAGCACAGTAGGATGACAGACATGAGCACAATGTGACAATTCAAGTGTCCTCAACAGCAGCAATCCCTTATGATGAGAACAGAGCAACAAACACCCAAGCCCTAAGGAGCAAAGCAATGTCATTAAAGTAGTAGTGGGGTATGGTGGCTGACACCTGCAATCCCAGCACTTACGAAGCTGAAGCAGGGGGATTGCTGTGGGCTTGAGGCCACAGACTGAGTTCCATGCAAGCCTGGGCTAAGGAATGACACCTTTGTTTCAACCAACATGGTGTACAGACACACACGCAGGAAAAATACCCATATACATAAAAGAAAATAAAAAGAAAATAAAAAATATAGCTTCCCTTTGAGGAGAAAATTATCACAAATGGAGACACAAGGGACACATTGGAAGCTGGGCAGTGAGTACAGCATTTTTATTAGTTGTTATGTGTGCCTCTGTGTGTGTGTGTGTGTGTGCACATGCATGCTTGTGTTGTGTTTGTGCGTGTGCGCGCACATAAAACAAACAGAAACCATCTGATACGCTCTTTCAGGAATGTTGACTGAGCTGGAGATGTAGCTCAGCATGGAGCTCTTGTCTAACATGCACGTGCGTGGTCTCAATCCCCAGAACCATGGGAAAACACAAATGTCTGCTAACCTGGCAGTGTTCATAACCCCAAGGGCCAACCCTATTGGAAAGCCACTGATGAACGAGTATGGACACAAATGCATATGGACTACCCACCATCATCCTGTGAACATGGGGTGTCTGCCATTTGTGACAGCATGGCTGAACCTGGGGAACACAATACTAAACAAGGCAGACAGACAGACGAAGGCACCATCACCTCCTGCACTTATATTATATAGTCTGCAAGGGTTTAAACACAGGAGCAGAGATGGGTAGCAACCAGACGGAGGAGGTGAAACTGGTAAGATACTGTGCAAAGACTCAAAATTTCAGTTACAAGGCTGGAGAGATGGCTCACACCTGTGCGTGCACACACAGACACACACACACACACACACAGACATATACAAAGTAATCTTTAAAAAACAATTCAACTACAAAATAATATGTTTAAGAGACCCACCATGCAACATAATGACTCTTGTAATATAGTATAAAAAATGTTGAAAGCACTGTTACTATAAAAAAAATTTAAGTGTTGTTACCACAAATGTGAAATGTATGTCCTACATATATTATCTTTTTTCTTTTTTTTTTTTAAATTTATTTGATTTTATTTTATGTGCATTGGTATGGGGGCAAGGGTGTCAGATCCCTTGGAACTGGAGTTACAGACAGTTGTGAGCTGCCATGTGAGTGCTGGGAATTGAACCCAGGTCCTTTGGAAGAGCAGACAGTGCTCTTAACCAATGAGCCATCTCTCCAGCCCCTTTTTTGGTTTTTCAAGACAGGGTTTCTCTGTGTAGCCTTGGCTGTCCTGGACTCACTTTGTAGACCAGGCTGGCCTGGAACTCACAGCGATCCACCTGCCTCTGCCTCCCGAGTGTGCTGGGATTGAAGGCGTGCGCCACCACACCCGGCCCTACATATATTATCTTGATTCCATAAAGTACATCTATCACAAAACAGCATGCTGAAGCCAGAAATGACAGCTCAGATCTGGAATCCCAGCACTTGGGAAGTACAGGTAGTAACACAACCTTGAGACCCAGGCCAGCTACAAAAGGGGACACCACCTCCACCCAAAAAGACTGTTGCCCTCCTGTTTGTCTTCTCTTTTTCTATGTTTAAACCAGGCATGGTAATCCTAACACCCTGGGAGGCAGAGGCAGGTGGATTTCTGTGAGTTTGAGGCCAGCCTGGTCTACAAAATGAGTTCAGGCCAGCCAGGGCTACACAGAGAGACGCTGTCTCGAAAACCAAAGAATCTGTGTGTAAGAGATGTTAAAGGTGGCAGACACCTTTAGTCCCGGCGCTCAGGAGGCAGAGGCAGAAGGATGATCCCTGAGCTCAAGGCCAGCCGCCTGGTTTACAATCGAGTTCCAGCACCAGCAGAGCCAAGTGTCGGGCTCTTCCACCTTCTCTCAGCACTGGGGAGGGGACACGAGAGGATCAAAGATCTAGGTTGTCCTCAGCTAGAGAGTAAGTCTAGAGGAGCCTGTGCCTCAAGACTCTCCTCAGAAAAAAAATAAAGATGAGGCCTGCAAGACAGATGGTTCAGCAGGTGAGGGTGCTTACTGTGTAAGCCCAGTGGCCTGAGTTTGATCCCTGGATCCTACATAAAGGGAGAAAAGCCAACTCCACAAAACTATCCTCTGATCTCCATTTGCCATGGTATGTGTGTACACATACATGCACACATGCCATCTGCACATACGCCCTATTTTCCTGTGGCACTAAGGGTTTAATCAAGAGGCCTGCATGTGAGAGGCAAGTCATCAACACTGGGCAACATCCCCCAGCATTTTACCCGCCCCTGCTCTTTTTTTTTTCCCAAGACAGGGGTTTCTCTGTGTAGCCTTGGCTGTTCTAGACTCACTTTGTAGACCAAGGTGCCCTCCAACTCACAGTGATCCACCTGCCTCTGCCTCCTGAGTGCTGGAATTAAAAGAATGTGCCACCACGCCTGGCTCTCCCCCCACCCCCACCCCCTATTCCCCCCCCTCCCCCTTCCATTTTTTCTCTGCCCTTTTAAAATGCTCATTTGCAACATGGTCTCACTATGTAGTCTAAATGGGTGTCAGGGTTGCAGGGGTCCCTCAGACACTCAGGGCTAACACCACATGCACGATCCGCCATACTTGCACAGTGTATACTTGGAATAACTAGGAAAAATCAAGTGATACCATCAATTTGCGGGCACCAGCCATTATGCATTTTCTGCCTACCATAAAATGCAGCCTCCAGCATTTTGAAAGCTGAGCTAGAATGACTGTGCGCTTCAAGTCAGCTTGGGCTACAACATTATGACCCAAGGAAGAGAGAGAGGAGGGAAGAGAAAGGAAAAAAGAAGAAGAGAAGAGGAAACTTCAGGCCTAGGACTCCAGCTCCCAACCCCCGACACTGCTGAGGTCCTTCTGCTGTCTGGCCTGGCCTCAGCAGCAGCTGTGCCCGTACCCGACACTTGCCGAGGCTCTCTCTGGTCCGCTCGGCCAGGCCTTACAGAGACAAGCAAGCAGGGCTCAAGGACGGGGCAGGCAGGATAAAGAAGGCACACTGATGCTGCGGCAGGTCAGAGCCTCACCTCTTTGCAGTGCTGTTCCCTCAACAGGTCTCGGAGGGTGCGGTTGGTTTCCTCAAATGTGCTTAGCTTCTGCAGGAGAAGTTCCTTCTGCCTCGTTAAGGTGTTGATGTCGGTGCAAGTCATCTGTTTCTCCTGGAGAGAAGCACGTATTACCCAGCGCAGGGGAGGCAGGCCCCCACGCATGCCACACAACAGGCCCATGAGGACTTCCAAGAGCTGGAGGTGCCAGGGAGCCCAGACAAGAGGAGCTGAGCCACAGGCATCAAGGGCAAGTCTCCTGGGAAGGAGCCGGGGGCAGGGAGAGGTGGAAGGAGAAATGGGGACGCTCCAAGTGAGTGAGCATGGTAAGGTCAGGCGTCCTGCAGAAGGCCAGAGAGATGGCAACAGCTGGTGGCTGACACTTACAGGAATCAACCACATGCCTTGAACTCACTGTGATCCCAAGTGGCCCATGATTTAGTCTCTTCAGATGCTCTGATCAACAGAGATCATCTTCGAGGACCAAGGCCCAGGAAGTGAGAGTGGGGGGGTTGGGACTGAGCAGTTAGGTGTGCCCTCCCCCAACCTGGAGATGTCATAAAGTCAGCTGATGACTGCGTAAAGCCCCCTGCCCCCTCCCCCCACCCCACACCTTCCTAGGGCTCCACCTACGGTTTTCAGCTTCCCGATGGTATCCTTTAAGGCCATGACTTGCTTGGCAGCAGCTGCTCCATCCATTTCAGCCTCCACCAGCTTGGACATGAGGCATTCCTTCTCCTGCTGCAGGTGTTTCTTCTGAAGCCTGGGGCCAGAAAAACAGGTCTCCTGAGCGCTCGCAGGGCCCAGCCTGCCCAGAGCTCTGAAGTCCACCTCACAATGGCCTGAGAGACTCCTTTCCTGCCAGCAAACAATGGTGAAGTGGTGCAGAGAGCCCTTCCTGCCCGGGTTACCATCTCCGATGACGCCCCAGAGTCATGCCTGCCTCAGTACAGAACAGAGCCTCTACCCAGCAGGCATCAAGGCACAGCCTATATAGGGCCGTGACTCTCGACTGCCTCCGCGCCTCCCTTCTCATCACACAGTCACGCTGGCTGCCTGAGTCTGGGTCTCATGTAGCTATGGCTACCTTTTGAACTTGCTATGTCAAAGGGACTGGCCTTGAATTCCCAATCCTTCTGGATCTATCTGCTGGTACTGGAACTAGAGGCAGGTGCCACCACGCCTGGTCACTGCTCGGCTTCTAAAAGCGTCCCCCCCCCCCCATCCTCAAAGTGTTACCCTACGGGCTAGGGGGAGTGTGGTTCAGAGGTAAAGCACTGAACATGCACAGGACTTGGATTCTGTATCTACAAGTAAAAAACAAAAAACAAAAAACCCAACTACAACCTCTTGTCCTCTGCAGCTAGGCTCGACCTATTCTCTGTTGCTCAGAGAACAACACCCACCCCAGGTCTCCCCACAAAATCTTCCCAGCATTTCATCTTCCAGTGCCGACCTGCCTAACCCCACAGTCCTGTCTCCTCGACAGCCCATTTAAAGCAGTTCTCTGGACACTATTCACAGCACCACATGGCCCCATCCTCCAGCGACAGACAGCCCCCCACAGGCGCGAGCAGAGCCGCCTGCCAGGGCCCCTTACATAGTGAAGTCCTTCTCCTCCTTGATGCGTTCGATGTTGTGTCTGAGCACCGTGTTCTCGTGCTCTGTCTCTGCCAGCTCGTGAGCCACCTCCTCCAGCTCCTCCTTCCGCTCCTCCAGGAACCTTTTGGCCATTTGACGTTCGCCTTTCTGCATCTTGACCTTGGGAAAGGGACACAGGCAAGGGCCATTGAAAAGATGGCTCTTAAAAAAAAAAAAAAAAAGAAAAGAAAAGAAAAGATGGCTCTTCTCTGGGAGCACATTGCTAGTACATCCAACCCTTTAAGAAGAGCGATGCGGCTGTGCCTGAGGCCTTCTGAGCATTCTTGGCGAACAGTCACGCAAGCACTGACTCTCCTTGGCACACGCTCCACCTAGTCTACACCTGAAGAACCCAAGAACAAGGAAACTGAGTGATGCGTGCTGGCTAACGGTGCGGCCAGGCAGCACAATAGTTCACTTGGCATGCCACAAAAGATGTCACAAAAAAAGCACAGTGAGCTATGGAGGGAGGAAGGCCTGTTAGCCAGGCAGGCCCCCTCTCGGTTCTCCAAGAAGGTCTCAGGACCTCCAGCAGGGCAGAGGGTTAAAGTCACAGGCCCCACAGCAGTCAGGACCTCCAGGCATGGGTTATTTTCAGCTCCATTCCCGTCTCACTCCCCACGTGTCACAACCACATATGAAGACAGATGTCCTGTTTCTGTTCCACTTTGCTAAGCAGCAAAGGCTGTGCACTCTCTTTATACACTTCATCAGGGTAGAAGCACCAAACCAGAGAGAGACACACTCCCATAATGGCAGCTCAAGTCTGAGGCCAGGCAGAGCTACATAGTAAGACCGTGCATCACAAAACAAACAAAAAGAGGCTAACACCACCAGCTTCCCCGATTACAGGAGCCAAATCTGAGTACCCACTGAGGGTACCAGAAGAGTAAGTACTCAGGTTTCCTAGCATGGCAGAAACTGAAGCTGCCTGTTGGCTGCTCCAAAGAGACACCCTGGGAAGGCCTGCTGAGGTCAGGACACCCACAGGCAGGCAGCCTGAGGGAGGCACCCACAGGGTAACCCATTTGTTCTCAATGTACCAGCTGCCTGGCCCAGCAGCTCCCTTACCTCAGATTTGAGACAACCGACCGCGTTCATTAGACTGTCAATCTTCTTATCGTAACGGTTCATTTTACAGTGACCTGAATCGTCGTCTTCTGTAGAAAGGTCACTTAAACGCATCACCGAGACCAGCTTTTCTGAAGATGGTGGTGTGATCTCCAGACAGTGAGGTGGATTCTGATGCGGGGGAGGGAGAGACACAGCAGCTCTAAGGACAGCCTCTGACACAATTCCACTGTAGTTATTTGCTCACTAGAGGCTTGTTGACTGCTAAATGGCAGGCAGAGCCAACACAAGCCAATGGCAACCCCACAGATCCTGGCCAGGAACCAACCGCTCCAGACCCTCCTGAGGGGAATGTTACCTACCCAAATCTAAATGATGCTTTTGAAGACTTTCTAACATTGGAAGAAAAGGCGTGAATTAGAATGTTAAGTTATAGAGGCCAGGTTTGTGTGCTGTGTGCCTGAATAGTCGCAGCTACTCGGGAGGCTGAGACTTCTGAAGAAGAATTCAAGACCAGACCGGGCAACATAAAAAGACACTCTACCTTTAAAAAGAGAGAAAGAGAAAGGGAGGGAGACACAGGCTACATGGTGGTGCACATCTTTACTCCCAGCACTCAGGAGATCTCTGAGTTCAAGGCCTGGCCTATAACAAGTTACAGGTTAGCTATGCAATGAGACCTTTTCTCAAAAAAATTTTTTTAAAGGGGGGACAGAATTAGATCTTTCTCCCAAAGACAAATAATGGGAAGGGGGTCAGACAAGGGCTAGGAACTAGCGCAGGGATCAGTGCACACTCAGCTAGGGCTCTGAGTTCGATCCCCAGCACCACCACCAACAGTTCAAACACCACTTCAGGAGGGATGGAGAGGCTGCTCAGTGGTTCGGAACACCTGTTGCTCTTACAGGACCCAGATTTGCCTCCTAGCCTACACAGGGTGGTTCACAACTGCCTGTGACTCCAGTTCCAGGAGATCTGATTTCTTTCCTGAGATCCATGGGCACTGCTTGCTTCTGGAAGTGGAATTCTGGCTAACTGTGAGCTACCATGTAGGTTTTGGGAACTGAACCCAGGGCCTCTGCAAGAGCAGTAGATGAGAGGAAGGAGAGGTGGCTCGGAGGGCAAGAGCACTGTCTGTTCTTCCAAAGGTCCTGAGTTCGATTCCCAGCACCTACATGGTAGCTCACAACCATCTGATCCAGGGGATCTGATGCCCTCTTCTGACCTCTGTGACACCAAGGACACACATGGTGCACAGACATACATGCAAGCAAAACACTCATACATGTAAAATAAAACCTAAAACAAAAACAAAATAACCTCAGGCATTATAGAAGCCTATGGTCTCTATTTCTGGCTCTACCGCAAATGTAGACCTCCTGAGACCATTTCCAGGCAAAACCAGGAAGGGGACGGAGGCAGACCCAAGACAAGCAGGAAGAGCAGCTGCAGTCTGAACTCCTGGGAGAGCCCGGACAAGTCACCTCTCTGGGGAATCTCTAGGGTTAAGCTTTGAGGCCAAGGAGCAGGACAATTCCTCCCAGCAACCTACAGCAACAGAAAGTCATTTCCACAGTGCAGAGTGCACACGTGCAGATCAGAGGACAGCTAGCTATCTGAGGTTGGTTCCCAACATCTACACCTCCATGGTTTATGAAGTTAGCTTAGGTCACCAGGCTTGCATGACAGCTACACTGAGCCATTGCACCAGCTGCTCACAGCAATGTTCCTTTCCTTCCACCACGTGGGTCCCAGGGACTAAACTCAGAGCATCAGACTTGGCTGCAAGTGCTTTCACCCACGGAGCTCCTTGTTCCTCGTCCCCTTTTCTTTGTTGGGATTGGTTTTCCAAGACAGGGTCTCTCTGTGTAGACCTGCTTGCTGTCCTGGAACTCACTCTGTAGAGCAGGCTAGCCTCAAACTCACAGAGATCCACCTGCCTCTGCCTCCTGAGTGCCGGGATTAAAGGCTCTTGCTGTATTTTTCAAATAAAGTCTCGCACTGCAACCTAGGCTGGCCTCGAACTCCAGCCTCAGCTTATCCAGTGTGTGATCCAATAAACCACCATCTGGCTGACAGTGAGGGAGGCTGGATCCAGGCGGGCCTGACTCAGTATGTTGCCTAGAATGCCCTCAAGCTCATAGCAACAGCCTGTCCCATTCTTCTGAGATTACAGGTGTGAGCCACAAAGCCTGACGAGTCTTGATTTTTTTCCTTTTGACAAAGGGTCTATGTAGGCTCGGTTGGCCTCACACACAGCAATCTTCTTGCCTCAGCCTCCTTAATGCTTGGTATAGGCTCAAACATCTTGTAGCCCTGCCCCCCCCTTTGTTTTTTTAAGATCTGTTTCTTTTATGTATGAATTATTTATCTGCTTGTATACCTACAGGCCAGAGGAGGGCATCAGATCACATTAGGTAGTTGTGAGCCACCATGTGGTTGCTGGGAATTGAACCGAGGACCTCTGGGAGAACAGGCAGTGCTCTTAACCACTGAATCATCTCTCCAGCTCCCACTTTTTTTTTTTTTTTTCCATTTTTCAAAGCAGGGTTTCTCTGTACAGTCCTGACTGTCCTGGAACTTGCTCTGTAGCCCAGCTGGTCATGACTGTCACTGCCAGCCAAGTGCTGGGATTAAAGGCAAGAGCCACCAGTGCTCGGCTAAAAAAGTTTTTGGTTTTATGACGTCCACTGGTGTTTCTCTGTATGCATGTATGTGTGAGGGTGTCAGGAGCCCTGGAGCTGAGTTAGGAATAGGTATGAGACACCGTATAGGTGCTGGGTATTGAACCCAGGTCCTCTGGAAGAACAGCCGATGCTCTTAACTGCTGAGCCACCGCTCCAGTATTTTTAATAATACATCATATATGTGCTGGGCATGGTGGCACCTCAGCACTCAGCAGACA
Source organism: Acomys minous (assembly GCF_964271855.1). Lineage (NCBI taxonomy): Eukaryota > Metazoa > Chordata > Mammalia > Rodentia > Muridae > Acomys > Acomys minous. Next base: position 67,458,730 of record NC_140491.1, on the reverse strand, counting down.
GAGGCAAGCGGATCTCTGATCCACATAGTAAGTTCCAGGAGAGCCCTGTCTTGAAAGCAAAAGAAAACAGTAACAACAAAAATAGTGTAGTATATGATGATTAAAAGAAAACTTGCCAGGCAGGGCAGGTGCATCACTGAGTTCTATAAGAATGCCAGGCCAACCAGAGCTACATAGTGCAGAGATAGAGATGGGGGGGGGGGGGGAGGGGAGAGGGAGAAATCTGAATAGAACACAAAAAATAAAACAGCAATAAGAACCTGGAGTCAATCCTCAGGACGAAAAGTTAAAAGTACAGTATAATAAACCATAGAAGGTGGGAGCCGGTGGGAGCAGGTGCTGTGATCCTAGCACACTGGATGCGGAGGCAGGAAGATCAGGAGTTCTAGCCCAGTCCCAGCCATACAGAGACGTCAAGGGCAGCTGAGGCAACATGAGGCTGTCTCATAAAACAAAGCAGAAGGAAACAACAGTAAAGTATGCCATCCTGTGAGGTCAGCGCTGCTTATCACAGCTTATACATCCTCCTGGCACACACAAGTCAGGAGTTGCATGCACATAAAATAGACACTGCTCCTACACAAATAGGGCCAAACTCGATGCACATGGTGGAAGGCCAGAGCCAACTCCCCAGGCTTATCCTCTGACCTGCATGCACGTACACACGCAAATAAATGTAATTTCTAAAAACTATCTAGAGATAGGCACCCAGGCAGTGGTGGTGCACACCTTTAATCCCAGCAGTTGGGAGGCAGAGGCAGGCTGATCTTTGAGTTCATTGCCAGCCTGGTCTACAAAGTGACAGCAAAGGCTAACAGAGAAACTCTGCTTCAGAAAAAAAAAAAGAAAAAAGAAAAAAGAAAAACCGGTGGCAGGGGAAGCAAGCTGGAGAGATTAAGAGCACTGAATGCTCTTCCAAAGGTTCCAAGTTCAATTCCCACAAGGTAGCTCACGACCATCTGTAATGAGATTTGGTGCCTTCTTGTGGCAGGCAGGCACACTTGCGGGCAGAATATTGTATAAATAATAAATACATCTTAAAGAAAAAGAAGAAGAAAAAAAACAAAGAAAAAAGTCATCTAGAGATAGGCTGAAGACGTAGCATGGTGGGTAGAGGGTTTGTTGAGCATGTGTGAAGAAGCTCTGGGTTCACTCTCCAGGGCTTCCCCATAAAACCAGGTGCACTGGTGTACACCTACAGCTCCAGCGCCTCAAGAGTAGAAGCAGGAAGGTCAAAAGTTCAAAGTCAGGGCTGGAAGCCAGGTGTGGTGGCGCACGCCATGCCTTTAATCCCAGCACTCGGGAGGCAGAGGCAGGCGGGTCGCTGTGAGTTGAAGTGAGTCCAGGACAGCCAGGGCTACAAGAAAAACCCTGTCTCGAAAAAACAAAAAAAAAAAACAAAAACAAAAACAAAACCCAAAGCTTGCCACACAAACACCAAGACCTGAGTTCAACATGCAGAACTCAGTAACAAAAAAAACAAAAACAAAAACAAAAAAAAACAAAAACAAAAAAAAAAACAAAAACAAAAAACCCAGGCTCAGTGGTACATGCCTTTGCCTGCAGCTCTGGGGAGAGAGAAACTGGAAGATCCCCGGGGCTTGATGTACAGCCAGTCTCACATACACGGCAAGTTTCAGGTTCAGGAAGACCCTGTCCCGAAAAACAAGTTGAGGAACGACACTGCAGGCTGTCCTCTCACCGCCATGTGAACACGCATCTGAACATGCATGTGCACACACCTTTCTAATTTTTAAAAAGGGCAGGAACTGGGTATGGTGGAGAAGGCCTTTAATCTCAGCACTCTTGAGGCAGAGGGCAGGTGGATCTCTGGGAGTTCATGGCCAACATGGTTTACATTTTGAGTTCCAGGACAGCCAGAGAACTATATAATAGACCCTAACTCAAAAAAATAAAATAAAAAAGGGGGTGGGGGGAAGGTGGGACTGGCAATGCTGGCCATGGTAGCACATGCCATTAGTCTCAGCACAGGCAGGCAGATCTCCATGAATTTGAAGACAGTCTTATCTATACAGTGAGTTTGAGACCTGACAGGATAAACAGTAAAACCTTTTCTCAAAAAGTAAAACCAGCACCTGGCATGGTGGCTCACACCTTTAATCCCAGCACTCAGGAGGCAGAGGCAGGCGGATCGCTGTGAGTTTGAGGCCAGCCTGGTCTCCAAAGTAAGTCCAAGACAGCCAGAACTACAGAGAGAAACCCTGTCTCGAAAAACAAAAACAAAAAAAATTTAAGAGAAAAGAAGAAAGAGGATCTGGGCTGGAGCGATGGCTCAGCGGTTAACAGAGGTCATAAATTCAATTCCCAGCAACCACATGGTGGCTCACAACCATCTATAATGTGATCTGATACCTTCCTCTGGCCTGCAGATGTACATGCAGGCAGAGCACTGTATACATAATAACAAAAAAAAAGTAATATTTTTTAAAAATGACAAAGAAAGAAGATCTGCTGGAAATTAGTTGCCAGTGCCCACACGCAGCAATCCATAACAATTGCCCATAACTTCAACTCCAGGGCAACCCAAAGCCTCTGAGAACCTCAGGCACCAGTTCTCAGGAGTATGCACCCACAAACACATGTAATTAAAAGTAAGTCAATCTGCTGGGCGGTGGTGGTGCAAGCCTTTAATCCCAGAAATCTGGAAGCAGAGGCAGATATATCTCTGTGAGTTTGAGGGCAGACTGGTCTACAGAGTGAGTTCCAAGAGACTCAGAGCTACACAGAGTAACTCTACCTCAAAAGACCAAAATAAACAAACACATAAATGGGTAAGTAAACAAATAAAAATGAATCTTCGAATTGGGCATGGTAGCGCATGCGTTTAGTCCCTAGCACTCAGAGAGGCAGAGGCAGGTAGACTGCTCTGAGTTCAAGGCCACCCTAGTCTACAAAGCGAGTCCAGGACAGCCAGGACTACAAAGAGAAGCCCTGTCTTGAAAAGCTTAAAAGAATCTTGGAGCTGGAGAAATGGTTCAGTTATTAAGAACACTAGCTGTTCTTCCAGACGGCTTAGATTTGATTCCAGCACCCACATGCTAGCTCACAACCTTCTGTACCTCCGGTTCCAGGGGACATGTTGCCCTTTACAGGCCTCCATGGGTACTAGGCACACAAGTGGGACAAACATACATGTAATCAATTATGCACATAAAATATAATTTTTTTAAAAATAGCCTCAGAGTCATCCTCACCTCCACAGCAAGTCTGAAACTGGCCTAAGCTAGTCTCAACAACTAAAACACCCTTAAGAGTCCGAGAGACGGCTCAGAGGGTTAAGAACACCATCTGCCCTTCCAACAAAGGTTAGGAGTTCAATTCCCAGCAACCACAGGGTGGCTAGCAACCATCTGTAATGAGATCTGGTGCCCTCTTGTGGTGGGCAGCTATACATGCGGAAAGAATACTGTATAAATAAAAAAATCTTTTTTAAAAAAGGAGTTCTTGCCATGTGCATGATGACGTGGGATAACTGTAATCTTTTACACTCCTCCAGGTTTAAAACTTTTTATGTTTGCTGTGTCTATTTTTCAGATTTACTTATTTTCTTCTTCTTTAAAAATTTTCTCTGTGTAACCCTGGCTGTCCTGTAGACGAGGCTAGCTGCAAACTCACAGTGATCCACCTGCCTCTTGAGTACTGGGATTAAAGGGGTGTGTGTGTGTTTGTGTGTGTGCGCGCACGCACATGCCACCACCACCAGCAGATTTACTTATTTTAAATTTATGTGTATGCACGTTTTGCCTGCTTGTATACCTGCACATCATGCGTGCGCCTTGCACATGCACAAGCCAAAAGAGGGTGCCACGTGAAACAGCTGGGAACTGACTTCCCTGGAGTCTTACTGAGAGAGCAGCACAGCTGGAGTCAGGGCACATGGCCCACCATGTGGGTGCTGGGATTGAACCCAGGTCTTTTGCAAGAGCAGTCAGTGATCTTAACCCCTTGAGCATCTCTCTAGCGCTTTAAAATCCTTTCAATTCAATAAAAATGATACCTGTTTCTGTTCAAACTTATTTTTTATTTTGAGACAGGCCTCACTACATCCCAGCTGGCTGCCGGGTACAGTGGAGCACGCCTGTAACCTGAGCACTTGGGAGGCAGAGGCAAGCAGATCTCTGAGTTTGAAACCAGCCTGGTCTACAAAGTGAGTCTAGGAAATCCAGGGCTATCACACAGAGAAACCCTGTCTCAAACAAAACAAACAACCCCAGATGGCCTCTAACTCCTAGCAATCCTCCTGCTTCAGCCTCCTAAAAGCTGGGGTTAAAGGTATTCACCGCCCTATCTGGCACTGCTCTGTAAATAAATTTTTCAAATTTACTTTTCAATGGTTCCCACTGAGGTAATAAAACAATGGACCTTTTTTTTTTTTTTTTATCTCAGCCTTCTTTTGGGGGAACAATACCCTTTAGGGGAGCAATATGGGGAAACTAGACCCAGGGTCTCAAACATGCTAAGCATGTACTCTACCAGTGAGCTACACACCCAGCCAGAAGCCCATCTGCATTGTGTTTTTATACTGTTGCTAACGCTTCCTGTGCATTCCTGAGGAGACCCGAATCCTTAGTCTACTTAAGAACAAACTGACAAATCAAAGAGTCACATCCACGTGGTAGGATTACGAATGTCAATATTACATGCATTTTTTGGGTCTCTCGTTTTCAGAGTAACAAACTCTAAGAAAAAGACTGACTCTTAAACCACCAGGCTGAGCATGCTTGGTTTTATGTGAGTCAAGGTAGCGCTGTGTAGCCCTGGCTGTCCTGGACTCACTATGCAGACCAGGCTGGCCTCCCGCGTGCTGTGTGCTGTGTGCTGGGGTTAGAGGTACTGGCAGCACACCTGGACTGCCGAGCACTATTTTGAAGCCTTTACTTGTACTGATAACAAGAAGTTTGTTCAGAGCACAGTCACAAGCTTCTTAGCCTTCTCGTCACTGAATTCTTCCCTGCGATGCACTTAAAAGGAAGGACAAAGAACATGTCACACCAGGCTTGTAGCTAGAAACTCCAGGTTGACAACGCCTGGTGCAAGGCTCCAGAAATGTACTGTGTATGACTCACTGGCTGGCTGAGGGGAAATGAGTAGGTGGACGGGCTGAGTGCAGGGCCGGGATGACTGGTGGACGGTGCTTGAGCAGGTGCACAGATAAACACTGCTAAGCGGTGAGACACACGTTCTCCGGCTGCTCATACTCAAGGCAGTTCATCTGCTCCAAAAGCAGTGTGGATGCAACACTTGCCTCGTCTATACGGGCACATCTTCTTGGCTGTTCTATAGGCTGCTGTATATACACACACACATACCCAACCACTTCAGTGTTAATTATGCTACAGTTCCTGTGAGAGACATAAATCTATGTGGCAAAGCAGAGGCTGAATTCAGTCTCCATGAGACAGAGTCCTAACTTCAGTGCTGCTGCTGCTCCAAGACTCCAGTGAAGTCAGTTCCAGCTGTTTTGTCTCTACACTAGAACAGCAGGACCCTACCACACAGCAATGCTGCCAGGACCCAAGCGGTGCCATAAGCTCTCAGGGTTAGCAAGACACTCAGGAAGTGAGGCTTACTGGACCTTCTGCAACCACACCAAGTCTGAGGCCAGCTAGAATCTGACTGACCAGTCCAAGAAGATAAGCCTGAACAAGGCTGAGCCTACCTCCCACTTGCATCCCACATGCCGGGCAGATGATTTTCCAGGGGGCATCCAAGGTACCTTGGTTTTCACCCGGACACTCCGCCGCACATTCACGGTGTCCCCTTTCATTCCGCGCTTATGAGATTTCTGTGCAAAGGGACAAAGCTAGAGTCACCTGCAGGCTCAGCTGACCACAGCGCCACTCTGGTGGCAAACACCACCTCTGCCAGGGTGCCTCTTCTGAGTAACTTGACTACTACGGCTGCTGCTCAAGGACAGAGGCCTACCTTCTAACCAGGCAAGTGACCTCCAGAAAAGAACGTGTCTCCCAAACCTTTGGAATCAGAAGTGCGAGGAGGCCGGGCCGGGAGATGAAGCCCTGGTCCGCAGCTGTGACCTCGCCCCCCTGACATGCTCCTACCTGGCTGCTGGCTGCTGATGGTTTCGGGAGTTTTTTTATGTGGACGTGGACAGGAGTGTTCTCATCCACGTGAACATGTAAGGGGGGAGTTGAAGATCGGTCCTTCATGGTTCACTTCTGCCAGGCAGGGGAGGGCAACACAAAAAGGGTTGATCTGTGGATAAGTAAACTGGGCATGAAAACAGAGCTCAGAGGCTTCTGGGGGACGTGGGAAAGCTTAGCCACCACGTGAGCAGGACGGCTACCGACTACTGGCATGCAGGCAGGAAGCAAGGCAGGAGTACAGGCAGACTCCACAGAGGTCCCAGTTGAACGCCTTGAGGTCCACTCAGGACAGGGTCCTCTAAAAGCCCAAAAGCAAGCCGCAGGGTCCTCAGAGCTGCAGCTCCACCCAAGCCCGCTGGGCTGGGCAGCTCCTCCTTGGACTTAAGTGTGGGTGGGATGCAAAGCTCTTACCTTCGAAGCAGGCATACAAATTAGTATGGGAAACACACAAAAGGGTTAAGGTATAGAATAAGTCAGGCCACATGCAAGGAAGATACTAGGGCACACTCGGCTAGGAGGAATGCCAAGAATGAGAAGGCTGTAGAGACTAAGTGAGAGAAAACGCAGCAGGGCTGGGCCCGGGTGCAGGGGTCTCGCCCACCAGTCGCTCCCACCCCATCTCCTCTCATTCTTTTTGTCCCTTTTTCCTTTTTGAAATGTCTTTCTTAAGATGTTGGAATTTCCCTGGAAGGCCGTCAAGACAACCTCCTCATACCTGGCACCTTTATCAGCAAGCAGGCCATGCTTAGCCGCTCTGGGCAGAGCATCTGGGCAGCCCCCGGCAAAGGCTTGCAGCAGCACTTCTGATGGTACTATTTTGAAGGTCACCTACCGTCACAGTTACACTGGGTGCGCCACAAGGTGTTCGCAAGACCTTTTTCTGTGTGAGACTCGTTACTCCGTTCTTCCCACACGATGGAAACCTGCACCCGGGCATAAGAACCAGATTATGAGCAGAAAACCAGGGTCCTCCTATTCCTCAGCTCTTAGGAGATGACACTGCATTGAGTTGACAGCCAGGAGAAGCAGTCGTGACTCCCTCGGCTCCCTGTAGATGAGCATAAGGCACACATGGTGTGCCCAGCAGGAGGATGAAAACAAGGTGAAGGGTGTCTGCATGCTGCCCTTTTAACCCGCCTCCGCATCACATGTATTGTGACCTTGTGCTGAAAAGCCTACCTGTCATCCTACCAGGTAACATGGTCCCCAGATCATGGTCCCCAGTTTCCTCGGGGGATATCTTATGAGAAAGGTTAACCTGAGAGACCTCTAAGAGCACTGGGCTCAGGAGCAAAGTCACGATGACTCAAGCGTATAGAACAAAGCATCAGAGGTTTGCCTGAGCACACGAAGAGCCCACTTCACAACACAGCCCACCCACTGCCCTACAAGAGCCTGGCTTGTACATATGCAGCCCAACATGAGATGTACAAAGCCAGCAAATGGCGTGCTCCAGATCCCGCGGTCCAGCCAGGAATCCCAGGCTGGGGAAAAAGCCTGGAAAGATCAAATCTAACCTATTCCACTGGCTCCTTATGGTCCCCGAGTAGCCTCTTGCCAACCTCGCAAATTCTTGGGGGAAATGCTGAAGCATAGAAACCACCACACTGTCGTGTGCATTTTGCTCGGTTCGCTTACAAATAATTATTTAAGAGCAGGGCTATCATTTGGAAGAATGTCCAAACTAGAAACTCAGGTTTTCCTACCTACTTGTAACATTTCTGCTCACTTAAGACACACTAGAGTGGCATAGGGGAAATGCTTTTAAGCCACCACATAGAGTGCAGAGGCAGAAAAATCAAGAATTCGAGGACAACCTTGGCTACCCTAGTGAATCTGAGGTCAAGCTGCAGTCAGAGTGTAACACTCAGTTAAGAGCGATCTTATTTGCTACTGGGAGCTGTAGCGTCTTGGGAGTGGGGGAGTGGGCAGAACTGGGGTGCCAGCCCATGTGTCCTTACTCCTCCCCGTTAAAAGTCACTTTTAAGTGTTTTTGTTCCAGACTTTTAGTTACCAGGTAAACTAAAAAGAGAAGTTTCCATTGAGCCTGGCCTGGGGAGCCCTGACCACCTTTCCCTACCCTACTGTAATGGCGCCCCCCACATTGGCTGTACCTGGGGGAGCCGCCTGAGGATGAGGCAGACATGGCTAAGCATCAAAGCCGCAAAGTTGGGCAATTGGGTCGGCAGGCTCTGTTCAGGGGTACCCAGAGGGGCTTGCCAATGAGAATCTCAAGGGCCGGGCATCAAACGTCCTCTCTCTGAGGGGAGGAGGGTGGAAGCTTTGGGGGTGGCAGTTGGATGAAAACTTGGGAGGCGCTCCTCTACCGTCCAAGTCGCACAGCAACTGTCCTGCCAAGTGGGGAAGGGGAGACAGGAGAGGCTGAGCGACCTGCGGGGTGCCGAGTGCACTGCCAGGAGGCAGGTGGAGGGCGAGGTGGGACCAGCATGCCCAGGCCCCACCCAGGAGGGAGCGCGGGCCAAGGGCTACTAGGGATTAAACCTGAGGCCTGGCTGGCGTGCGAAGAAGGTGAGAACCGCTAGGCCCCAAGTGGGCCCCCCAGGGGCGGGAACCCGCGCAGGGACCAGGAGGGATATTCGGGGCGGTGCCCGGGCAACTGTCTCCTAGGTGAAGGGGCGTTCCCGGCAGAATAGCTACCGGGGAGAACCAATAGGTGGAGGGGGGAGGAGCGGCGACCTGGGCCGGGCGACCTGGGTAGCCGGACAGCTCCAGGGCTAGCCGCATCCCTGGGGCTGGCCGAGAGGATCCCCGGAGGCCTGCCCACTCCAAGCGCGCGTAACTGCTGCGACCCAGCCCGCAGAGAGCAGGGGTGGCCTCCGGGGAGGATGGGGCGCACGGCGACCCACCAGCAGGCAAGAGGGGACGGGGTTCTGCCCATAGAAGGGCGCAGCCCTGCCGGAGGGCAGCAGAGGAGGGAAAGAGCCCTGGCGACGGCCCGGAGAGGACGGAGGCGGCCGGCCCGCCCGTTAGCGGGAGGAGGACGTGCCCGTGCCCAACGAGGGGCGGGGCGGGCCGGGTTCGGACGCAGGAAGGAGCGCGCCTAGACGCGGGACGGTGCCGGGCCGAGCCAACCCCGGGCCGGGAGCGCGGGGCTTGAAGCTGCTGCGCTCTGCACCCCGCCCCGCCGCGCGGCCTCTCACCAAGAGCGACAGGGCTGCGCCCAGAACCGTCTCCTTATGAAGTCGTTGAAGTCGGAGGCCAGGGTCGTGCCATGGAGACGCCGCGGCGGATGCAGTCCGGCTCCGGCGGCGGCTCCTCCCCGCTTCCGCCTCCTTTTCCGACACCCGGTCGGCAGCTCGCCCATTGGCCAGTTCAAACCCCCCCTGGAGCCTCTCGGGTGTCGCCATTTAGGCCCAGCCCCTAGCGTCACAGAGATGCCCCGCCCCACGCGGGACGCTCCGCCCACTTCCGGGCCACGCGGCCCGTACGCCGCCCCGTCGCCAGGGAGACACGCGACGCCTCCCGCTCAGACCAGCCTGGTCTTGCTCTCCCCCCCTCCACCGTTCAGGGCACTGCGTCCCCCTCCGCCATTTTTGCCCTTGTCCTCTTGGCTTCTGAGCCCTAACGCGCTCCCCTCGAAAGAGTAGGAAGTTGGACGCAGAGGGGGAAATCTCTGAACACGCGACAGGCTGGGGCTTCTGGAAAGCCATCCCGTGCCTAGTCCACTCAGTGAAGACAACCTGTGCACACTGCCCTGACTGTGCCCCTCTCCCACAGCGCCCAAACAGCAGGAAGAGGCCGCACTCCCCACGCCCCTCTCTGCCCTCCGGCACACCGTACGCCACCGCTTCTGTACGGACCTACTCTGCTGTGGTTCTCTCTGCTGAGCCGCCATCTTCTCAACCAACTATACTTCCCTTGTTAGCCAATCATGGGGGGCCTGTCACGTGGCTCACATTGCCGCCCTGGATTCTGGGAGACTTTTAACAACCTCAGGGCCCCCCCGGGTAGACCTCGTTCCCTTGACACCTTTCTCTTAAGTACAGTAGCCATGCTCCCGCCAGCTCCTCCCTGGAGTGTGAACCTTTCCCACCTTCGCCTTCTGTGGTCTTCTCATGTCATCTGTTTTTCAACCCGTGGTAGTTCATGTGGGGGACAACCCTGGCTAACCTGGGGACTTGCTGCCCTCCCCCTGCCTCTGCCTCCTGAGTGCTGGGATTAAAGGCCTGCGCCGCTAAGGCTCGGCCTTTTTTTTTTTTTTTTTTTAAACGCCTGTAATTTCAACACTGAAGAGACTGAGGCAGGAGGATTGCAATGAGTTGAAGGTCAGTCTGGATACCTCGGTCATCATCTATCCCTAACATCCTGAGGTTCTGTTACGACCAGATCCACAGCTGGGGGTAAGGGCTCAGTGGTAGAGCCCTTGTCTGACATGAGCAAGACTCTAGATTCAATTTTCAACGCCGCATAAAATTCATAAGCTCCACAGATGTCTCCCGCCGTGCAGCAATTATTCTATCTCTAGACAATTGCCAACAGTACCTTTTCCAAGCCTTTTTTTTCTTCTGCGTCTTCTGCATTCTGTGCACCAAGCTCCCTACTTTCACAGAGGAAAAGCTGCCACAAGGAATGCCCTTACGTCTCTATGCTTCCTCATCCTTAGCTTCCCTGAAATTCTCCCTTCAGATGTATGAGGGCGTCTTGCTGCCTAAGATGAACCTCCTGCTTCAAGGCCCAGTTCAAACACGTCTGAAAAGTGTGTCTTTTGTAAGCTGAAGATGGTAATACACATCTACACTGTCAGACCAGGCCAGCTTGGTCTACATAGCAAGCTCCTCTTACAAACTGAAACAATGCAGTGCTCTTTTGCTACCCCCAAATTGGAGTTGTTGCTCATGTCTTAGCATGCCGTCACTTGCTGAACTGGTTAAGTCCATTAATATCCTGCTATGCTAATATATTAATTATAAAAATATATTACTTTTAATATTAGTGATAACATTGTTTGATATTAGCATTAATATATTGCTACATTCAAGGGACATTAAGACCTGCCATTCAGCCAGGCGGTGGTGGCGCACGCCTTTAATCCCAGGAGGCAGAGGCAGGTGGATCGCTGTGGGTTCGAGGCCAGCCTGGTCTACAGAGCAAGTCTAGGACAGCCAAAGATACACAGAGAAACCCTGTCTTGAAAACAAACAAAAAAGACCTGCCACTCAATCTCAAAGGAGTGCATCCTAATGAAACCCACCTCTTCTGTTGTCTCTTCCTTACCATCTTAACAGCCCTGGCAGCTGGCAGTGCAGCTATTTGTGGGTTTTGTAATAAAGGGCCTAAGAATGGGCAGCATTGAAAAGCCATTTTCCACTTAATCCCAGCACTTGGGAGGCAGAGGCAGGCCTCTCTGAGTTCCAGGCCAGCCTGGTCTTCAAAGGTAGTTCTAGAACAGCCAGGGCTGCACAGAGCAACCCTGTCTCAAAAAGCCAAAGAAAAGGAGAAAGTCGTTTTCCCAACATACATACAAACTATAAAGAGGAAACAGTCCTTAGGTTCTGGAGATTGTGAGGTTCTGGAGGGGGAGATGCTGCTAATGAAGGCTCAAGGACCTGTGTCGTAGGAAAAGCGAGATAGGGAAGGAAAGGGAAGGTTTGTTTCCATTTGTTTGTTGTTGTTGTTTTTAATGTGTACTGAGAACACCTGGAAAGATGGCTCAGCAGTTAAAAGCCCTGGCTGCTCCTGCAAAGGCGCTGGGGTCAGTTCCCAGCTCCCACAATGTGGCTGACAACTATCTGTAATGCCGGTTCTGGGTGATCCGACGCTGGTGCTGACTTCTACTGGGAACCAGTATGTATGCAGGTGGTGTGCATACATACACACACGCAGACAAAACACTTGTAAAATAAATAAATAAATGAAAAACAAAGTGTACTTACAGTTAAAAATATACAACCAAAGAACATGCTAATATTACTTTGAATTGCAGGGAAACTCATCTGATTGCTAACCGCTCTGAGATCCTAGGTGCTAGCTTTCAAAGAGCTGCTGTAATAGAGGGCAGACAGGTTTATGGGAGGGGGGAGGGGAAGATGGGAGGAACAGGGCCACGGATCTTCTTAGGGCAGGCAGGAGGTAGTTCCCAGAGGTGATGCTACTGGAAAAGCTGAGGCCTTGAGAGCTATGTGCCAAGTGTGTCTGACAAGGTGAGGGAGGGATTCTAAGCAGAGACCAACAGATACAGAGTTACCTCATCCAGGCCTGAGCACACACAAAGCAGTCTACAAGCAACACCATGGAGTGAGTGTTCAGTCCTCTAATGTCTTATGGTCATGGTGGTGAGGCATTCTACCCTGGTCAGCAGAACTAGGCCAGAAAGGATCTAACAGGCCACACTTTGGTTCTGGTTCTGAGCCCTGGAGAGCCATGGAAGGATTTGAGTAAAAGAGTATAGGGGGCTCAGAGGTTAGGAGCACCGGCTGCTCTTCCAAAGGACCTGAGTTCGATTCCCAGCAACCACATGATGGCTCACAACCATCTATAGTGAGATCTGGTGCCCCCTTCTGGCGTGCAGGCATACATGCAGGCGAAACAGTCTACATAGAAACAACAGCATAGAATCTCCAATCTGGCCATAAACAACAAAAACAGGGACAATGGCATACATGGTGGTCCCAGCACTCAAAAGACACATGCAGATCTCTGTGAGTCCAGGCCAGCCAGAGCTACATAATGAAACTCTATCTCAATAAGAAAAGAAAGATGAGGTTCTGTTGTGGTTGCATGAAAATGGGAAAGACAAGAGGTTCGTGCGGTGGCTAGAGAGAGGGCTCGGTAGTAACATGTGCTCCTTTTGCAGAGGACCCAAGTTCAACATCTACTTCAAACTAGGAAGCTCACAGTTCAGGGGATCTGACGCCCCCTTCTGGCCTCTGCAGGTACCTGCACTCATGTGCACAAACCCATACAGACACACAAAATTAATTTCTTTTTACATTGTAGCTGGGGGCACTGGTGTATGCCTATAATCCTAGCACTCAGAGAGGCAGGTGGATCACTGTGAGTTTGAAGCCAGCCTGGTCTACAAAACGAGTCATGGCAACACAGAGAAACCTGTCTTGAAAAGGAAAAAAAAAATTTCAAACACATGGTATGTTGGCACATGTCTTTAATCCTGGCACTCAGGCAGATCTCTATGAGTTTGAGGTCAGCCTGGTCTACAGATCAAGTTCCAGGTCAGCCAGGGCTACACACAGAAACCCTGTCTCAAAAAACATATAATGGAATAAAAATAAAACCCATATTCAAAGTTTAGGGCCAACAGGAAAATGATCCATCATACAACTTTCTGTATGATATATTTTCCTTCTCTGTGAATTTCAAGGAGTCTTTGTGAACTCCAGGCCCCAGCCACACAACTCTGTACTAAGGGATGTCTTATAGTCCTCTGACTGAGGCCTCTCCAGTTCCCTAAGGGCCTGATTAGGTTGTTTCCATCCAAGAACACCTGCTCCAGGGCCCTGATGCAACTGCCACAGCCTTGCCCTGGGGAGAGGAAATCAGGCTACAGAGTGGATCTGGCTTTTTCTTCCCGGTGCCCTCAAGTCTTCATGAAAGACCTGAAAGACAAAATTATCCCAGGCTTTCAAGGTGTGGCCCTCTTGGATCCTCTGATCTGTCCCTCACTGCTCTTAAACCTTGGATGGACGTTGAACTCAGGGATGGGACTATAGTCAGACTGTGGTTCATGAACAAACAGCAGCAGCAGCAGCACTAGGGAGCTTGTTAAAAACACAAATGGGAGCAGGGGCTGGAGAGATGGCTCAGAGGTTAAGGGTACTGACTGCTCTTCCAGAGTTCGATTCCCAGCAACCACATGGTGGCTCACAACCCTCTATAATGAGATCTGGTGCCCTCTTCTGGCCTGTGGGTGTACTTGCAGGCAGAACTCTGTATACATAATAATAAATAAATAGATCTTTAAAAAAAAGAAAAGAAAACGTTCACTGTAGATCACAGCCATCCAGAGGTCAAGGTTTTCACCCTCAGAAGGACAAGACATCACACCATCAGCTCTGTCCCGGAGTCCTCGGAGCCATGGCAGGTCCTGGACCTCTCCCTCAGGATAGAGCCCACTGGAGCCCAACCTCTGAGGGACCATGGGAACTCTGCCAGGGCCGGGTGTTCTCATTACTTGTGTCCAAGGACTGCTGAGGGAGGTGCATGGGAAAGAAGCTGCTGTGAGGGAGGGCGCCTGTCTGCACCGGTGGAGGCTAAGGCAGCCATGGTCAAGACAAGGAACCCCCTCTTCCTCACTCTTCCAGCCATCTAAGGAGAGCGCCCAACAGCTGCTAGGCCCAGAAACCCGGTCCTTTGTGACTAGGGGAAGGAAGTCCCCCCACTTCCCAAATAGAAGGGCAGAAGCCCCTACTATCTCTGCTGCCTCCGCTGGAGGTCCGCAGTGTCTGGATTGACCCTAAGTTCCCCACACTCCCTTCTCCATTATGGGTCCGGAAGAAGCAAAGTTGCATTCTGACCCACAAGGTAGGCACTCAGCCACTTGGTGCCTGCTGGGGGTACTACTCCTTAGGGCCAGAGCAGAACCCTGGGTCTCCAGAGGAAGTGCCTGGCTTCTCACAGAACTGGGCTTGCAGTCACAGAACACAAATCTAAGAGGCGGGAGTGAGAGTGATGCCTGGCCAGCCCTGATGAGCAAAGGCTGATGGTGACACTGGTACCCTTTCTACTTAGGAGCTATACCCTCAAGCCTGGCGCGGTGGCGCATGCCTGTACTCCCAGCACTTGGGAGGCAGAGGCTGGTGGATCTCTGCGAGTTCGAGGCCAGCCTGGTCTACAGTGAGCCCAGGACAGCTAGGGCTACACAGAGAAACCCTGTCTTGAAGAAACAAAACAAAACAAAAAAATAAGCTATCCTCTCCATCTATCAGAGGGAAGATGGACGCCCAGCAAGAAAGCAACCTCCTGCCAGCCTGACCCCTCCTCCATGGCCCTCCCTCTCTGTCCCTAGCTCAGAGGGTGCCCTGCCCAGGCCTGGTGAGATGCAAAGACGCTCAGATGTCAATGAAGTTTAAAGTCCTAATGCAGAGGGCTTTTATTGAAGGCCTACTGTGTGCCAAGCACCTTCCTGTACTTTCCACCAGCCAGGGAGGAAGGGTGCTAATGAGCCCCAGATGTGAAGCCAGGGAGGGAGCCGAGGTGGAGGTAGATGGAGGCAAAGTGGCCCCAGCAGCCAAGGCCTCAGAGAGTGCAGGATTCTGGGGTCTGGCCTCCCTGTTCCTGAGCATGCTGGGCTGTGGATCTGCATGCAGAGTGGAGAGTCTCTGTCTTCTCAGTTGGTGACCTTCGGGGAACGGACTCTGTCTCTGAGTGCTTCTCCCAGGCTGGAACCGGTCCAGGCGGGTGGAAGAATGGCTGAGCCCAAGGTAGCAGTCAGGTGTCTGCTGTCTCTGTAGCTCCTGTCGACAGACCCTCTCTGCTCCTGTTGCTCCTTTGGAGTTCCTGCTTGGACCTTGCGCGCTAGGGGCCAAGGGGACAAGAAGAGAGAAAAGGCAAGTCAGACATAAAGATGCCAACAGCTGTGGAGAGAGACAGACACAATGCCAAGAAAAAAGGCTGGTGTGGTGGCACACGCCTTTAATCGGAGCAGAGGCAGGTCTCACAGAGATCTGCCTGCAGAGATCAGCCTGGTCTACAAAGAGAATCCAGGACAGCCAAGGCTGTTACAGAAAGAAACCCTGTCTCAAAAAACCAAAACCAAGGCCAGGCGTGGTGGCGCACGCCTTTAATCCCAGCACTTGGGAGGCAGAGGCAGGCAGATTGCTGTGAGTTCGAGGCCAGCCTGGTCTACAAAGCTAACACAGAAAGACCCTGTCTTAAAAAAAACCAAACCAAACCAAACCAACAAAAAAGACAAACACAAGATGGAGACAAAACTAGAGAAATCAGTAAGAAAGAGATCCAGAGAAGAGGGTGGGGTCAGGCAGAGGGGGGAGGAGGAGGAGGGAGCTGAGAAGGTGGAGAAAGCCCAGGCCATGGATGGGTCCTCTTCCAGGCCCGGCCTCACCTAGAGCTCATCCCTGGGATGAGGGTGGAGGCTGTGTCCACTGCTGCCAGCCAGGTGCAGGTGGGGCCCACGAAGGGCCTTTTGAGAGCCAGTCCAGCTAATGAGGCGGTCACTGTCATCATCCCAGAGGGAGGATGTCTCCGTGTCACTGAGCCACTCGGCCTCTCCCAAATAGTGGGTGGGGGAGGCAAGCAGAGGCCTGGCTGAGAAGGCTTGGAGGTCTCGAGGCCAGAAGTGTGCTTTGTACTGGTCGCTGTGAAGTGAGAGAAGAAAGCTTCGGTGGGCAGACCCATCTTCTTCCAGACACCATGATGCTAACCCAGGGCTGGGCCCCTGACTGTCTGCAGCACCCCTGACCTGCCCACTAGCCCTCACAGCTACTTGAGAAGTGGCCCCTTTAATATCCCATGATGTCGCCTGCAGGTGTTACATGCAGGCAACACTATATACATAATAAATAGATCTTTTTTAGCCGGGTGTAGTAGCACACGCCTTTAATCCCAGAACTCAGGAGGCAGAAGCAGGAGGATTGCTGTGAGTTCGCGGCCAGCCTGGTCTACAAAGAGAGTCCAGGGCAGCCAGAGCTGTTACACAGAGAAACCCTGTCTCGAAAAACAAAACAAACAAACAAAAAATAAATAAATTAATTAAGTATACAATATTCTGTCTGCTTGTGTGCCTGCAGGCCAGAAAAAGGGCACCGGATCTTATTATGGATGGTTGTGTGTGGGTGCTGGGAATTGAACTCAAGACCTCTGGAAGAGCAGCCAGTACTCTTAACTTCTGAGCCATCTCTCCAGCTCTCTTATTTTAAATTTAGACCAGGCTGGCCTTGAACTCACAGCGATCTGCCTGCCTCTGCCTCCCAAATGCTAGGATTAAAGGCTTGTGCTACCATGCCCGGTTTAGCTTTTTTTTAAAAAATTAAAAATAAATCTAAAAATAAACCCTGCATGGACATGGAGAGCACGGCGTTACATCTAGCTGTGCTTGGTACCTGGGCAACTCTTAGGCCATGTGGGTGAAGCCTGACCATCTCCCCCTCTCCAGCTGCCTAGTAAGTGGGCCCCTGGCTTGAGTGACCCTGCCCTACCCCCACCCAGACCTCACTTTGGATGCTGATCGAACATGACAGGCAGGAACTCATCCACAGGTAGCATGCGCTGCAGAGGCTGGGAGGCTAACAGTTTGCGAGCGCCTGCCAGGCTCAAGGTGTATGCTAGCGTCCAGTAGGAATACCCGGCCACCACCAGCCCAGGTAGACCCTCCACAGCCACCTCCTCCTCAGGGTTCACCTGCTTCCGGCCAAGGTAGCTGCAAATGACACCAAAGGTGGCATGAGTCACTCCAGAGCATGGGGTATCCTGGCCCCTCCCCAGTTACAGTAAGGCCAGGCTCAGCAGGGAGGGCTAGCTAGGATCCCAGCATAAGCAGCAGACCCCAGAGACACACAGTCTCTCTCCCCTGCCCCTGAGAGGCAGTCTGCCTACATCAAGTCCCATGAAAGCTTCTGAGTCACCACGTCGTCCATCAGGCGTTCCAGTCGCCTCCGGAAGTTGTCCGCAAAGCGCACGTCATCCTCCAACACCACAACCCGGGCCAGGCCCCTGGCAACCACCTGTAGCAGACGTGAGAGGGGAGAGGGCTCGGCAGAGCTGTGCTGTGCTGTTCCTACCGGCCTACGTGCCACACACCAAGTCCTGGCCATATCCTGTAGCTCCCCCCAAAGCCTGCTGCGCCTCCCACTGTCCAGGGAGTGAAATCCATCTTGCTCTGGCACTCAAGGCCCTGACTTTCCGAACGCCCCAGTCTAGCTTACCGAGTGAATCATGGGGACGGCCATGATTTGTTGCTATAGTTACTGAATACAAACCTCTCCCAGGGCCAGTGCAACTCTGCTCAGCCTCAGAGAAGCCCAGGTTCCTGCCTTTGTCATCTGAAGCTAGGTTGGATCGTGTGTGTGTGTGTGTGTGTGTGTGTGTGTGTGTGTGTGTGTGTGAGAGAGAGAGAGAGAGAGAGAGAGAGAGAGAGAGAGAGAGGCGCCACAAAATTACTCCTAAAATTGCAGAGGAAAGCTACTTCTTGTAACTATGGAAAATAAGGGAAGAAGGCAGCATCTGCTGGGTAGATGGCCAACTGAGTCATCCTCTCAATTTGTTCACAGATGGCAAATAGAAACAAGATCCTTGGCAATGGAAGAAAAGAAAAGTACATGCAGCCGGGCGGTGGTGGCGCACGCCTTTAATCCCAGCACCTAGGAGGCAGAGGCCGGTGGATTGATATGAGTTTTGAGGCCAGCCTGCTCTATAAAAGTGAGTCCAGGACAGCCAAGGCTACACAGAGAAACCCTGTCTCAAAAGGAGATAGGAGGGGAGGAAGAGAGGAAGGGAGGGAGGGAGAGAAGGAAAGAGGGAAGGTGGTTTTCAGGAATAAGGCATGTGGTGTGTGGACCTTATTTTTTGAGGCACAGTCACTCACTGAACTGGGACCTTTCCATTTCATCTAGACTGGCTTGCCAGGCAAACCCTCAGGCTCTGTCCCCCAGCACTGGGGTTACAGATGTGATCTGCTATATCCAGCGTTCTTTTGTGGGTACTGTAATCTGGAGTTCCAGGCCAGCCAGAGCAGGCAAGGAGGGAAGGAGGGAGGCGGGTACCCAGCAAACGCTTTACCACTGAGCCATCTCCCCATCCACAGGATCTCTCTTGCGGGAATGTCCCCCTGTGTCACCAGAGAAGAATGCCTTCTGGGGGAACAGTGAGTGTTCCACAGAGACAACAGGATATAAACAGTCTCACCCGCCACTCAGGGGTGCCCGGTTCAAGGGACCTTCTTGTCAAATGCGTCCATTCACTCACCCTTGCACACAGCACGCTGAGGACAGCTTCAGACACATAGACTGCTGTCCCTGAAGGGCATGAGTGCCCCAGAGGGCAGGCATCCTCACCTCTTCCCAGATGGAGTAGTGGCTGAGGAAGCAGCCCACCTCACCCTTGGTCAGTGTGCGGCCTGAGTAGGGGTCCTGGTAGCCAGGGAGCAGGTCTACACCAAGGTGCTTAAGGATGCTGCTGTTGAGCGTCCTATGAGAAACAAGCATAAAGTGGCTGACAAGTGCCAACCAAAGCCTCCTTCCGGAGCGGCCTGGCCTGTACGTGCTGGAGAGAGTCACACAGGAGCCTGGTTTAAAGGAGGGAGGACCCAGCTTTGGAAGCTGTGGCCTGAAGCTGTCGTGGGAACTCTACCCTCAGGAGAATGGGTTTATGGAATCTATCTGAGGGGGAGGGGGAGGAGGGAGGCACCACATGACTGGGTGAGCTGTTAGAGACTTCCTGGACCAAGGCTCAGTAAAGGGAGACAGAAGCAGGCGGATCTTTGTGAGTTCGAGGCCAGCCTGGTCTACAGAGTGAGTTCCAGGACAGCCAGAGCAGGGAAGGAGGGAAAGAGGGAGGCGCCTGTGTGACCCCAGCTCTTGGGGGCAGAAGCAGGGAGGATATGGAATTCAAGATCACTCTTTTTTAGACAGCAAATTCAAGGCCAAATAGCCACATGAAAACCTGTCTCAAAAAGTCAAGCCGAGGACCAAGCCAAGGATATAGTGTTTGACCCGAAACCCTAAGAATGTGAATTTAATCCCCAGATCCCACAGTGGAAGGAGAAAGTGACTCCCAAAACTTACCCTCTGATCTCCACGTGTATGTGCCCTCATATACACATAACACACACACACATAAATAAATAAACAAACAAACTTTGAAAATTATCTAAATAAACTCCAAGAGATTAATGGGGAAATATGATCAAAATATATTATATATGTAAAATTGTGAGATACATACATATATATATACACATATCTATCTATATATTGAACAAAGTATGTTTTATAAAATTATATATATTTGTGAAGAAAATGGGGGTTTAAAGCAAACAGCAGCTGTCATATGAGCCATGTGACCCTGTGGCAGGAGAGGCTTGGCCTCTGGGTCCCTGTGGAATAAGCCAGACTTCACTCACACTCCACACTCTGGGGCCTCAGGGGCCTAACACAATCATGGAGAACATCTCCGAGGCCACTTTATAGGTCTTGGGTCCTGGCTAAGTGCTCACTAGACCCTCAAAGATCACAAAAGCCAAGCATGCTTATGTATCACTTAGAAGAGAGGAAAAGAGATGGGACAGTTTGCCAGAGTTGATATACTTGGCATGTGACAGCCCTCAACCCAGGCCCTGGGGTCCTTTACGCTGCACCCTTCTACCTCGGGTGGGCTTATCCTGTTGGCCTGCTCTGGCATTCCTGAGGCAGCAGGGCCCAGGCCCTGTGTGGCTACCTCTGCATCTTTAAGAGCCTGTTTGTCCACTCCTAGGGTCTCCTAGGGATGTCATGGTCCCCAAGCCGCATCCCTGGGAGCCTCACCTGCCATCCACAGCCTCTACCACGCGAGCAGAGATCTCCATCTCCCAGAGAGAAGTCAGCATCCGAGCCCGGCGCTGGGGTCTGCGAGCCAAGCTGATGACAAAGACCTGGAGGAAACCGAGGTGAGCCTAAGGAGGGGTAGCTTCTCCACCCCACCCCAGTTCCATAGGTTAGAGACTTACTTCATCAAACCCCACTTTGCTGGGCTTCTTTGGGGGCCGAGACACGTGAGCTGAGGCCAGCATGGGGGGCCCATACACTGCAAAAGGAAGCAACCCCCAAGCCCCTGGGCATGAGTCCCTCCTGGCTCCTGGTCACAGATGCCCTGGAGTCCAGCCCCAGCTTCATTCTGCCACTCTAGGAGAACAGTTAGCAGGGCAGGCTCGCTGAGCTCCAGCCCCATTGTACAGATCAGAAGACTGAGGTGCCACTAGGAAAAGGGCTTGCTCACTCAGGGTGCTGGCGCTTGCCTTTAATCCCGGCACTCGCGAGGCAGAGGCCGGTGGATCTTTGTGAGTTTGAGGCCAGCCTGGACTACAAACTATTACACAGAGAAACCCTGTCTCAAAACACACACACACACACACACACACACACACACACACACACACACACACACACAAAACAAACAAAACCAAAGGGTTTGCTCACTGTCATAACGTAAGTTGAGAGCAAGGTTGGCACCCAAATCGTACTTAAATCTATGCCTGCGGGAAGGCGGGGGACCCCAGTCCTCACCTAGAGCTTCCAAAATCAGGTGGATGAAATTGGTCTCCTCTTCCTCCAGCCCCTGGTGGGGCTTCGCTACCACATTCATGTACCCGTAACGGTGGTCATTGCACACGTGCACCGAGACCCCTGCAGAGACGCCACGTGAGTTGCTGGAGTTGGGGCCGGGTTCTCAGTTGATATGATCAGGGACCCAAATCTTCTCTGGGACTGAGCTGTGACACAGTGCTGAGGGCACTGGGCCGCATCTCTAGAAGTTTCGCCTTACTCGTCCACACACTGCAGACGTCACCGGCACCAGCACCCCGTGGACAAACAATCAGGACCCTTGTCATTCAGCAGCTCCCTAAGGGCACACTGCTTGCTTGAGAGGCTTCAATGCACACTGCAAACCCTCAGGAAAGTTCTGCCCTCACCAGAGAGTCTTCACAGCCCCAGGCAAGCCTCAGTCTGAGTGCAAATCCCAGCGCTGCAGCCTGCTCAAGCGGGGTGTCCCACATCTCGGCCGTGTAATGTCATCGTTAGCTCTTGCTTGGGCTTGTTGGGGGTGGGGGCTGGTAGGGGGAAGGGGGATTGAGACAGGGTCTCATTTTGTAGCCCTGGCTAGCCTGGAACTCCTCATGTAGAGCAGGCTGGCCTTGAATTGGCAGAGGTCTGGAGTGCTGGGATTAAAGGCATGTGCTACCCTGTCCAGTGTTCTTGGGATTGGATTGATCTCACGCCTGAACACTCCCTTTCTACGTAACTTTCTTAACAGTGATTACCGGGTGAGGGAGAGATGGCCCTGGCAACTAAAAGCACCTGCTGCTCTTGCAGACGACCTGAGTTCAGGTCCTGGCCACCTGGAAGTCTGGTTCCAGGAGACCCAGCATCCTCTTCTGCCTCCTCAGGCACTGCACCCATGCACATACATACACATAGGCAGACACACATCCATACACGTAATAGAAATAAGTAATTCTAGGTGTAGTGGCACACACCTTTAACCCCAGCACTCAGGAGACAGAGGCAGGTGGATCTCTGAGTTCAAGGCCAGCCTGGTCTGTGTAATAAGCTTCAGGCTAGCCAGGGATACACAGCGAGTCCCTGTCTGAAATGACTACTGGCAAGTTCCAGGTGTGGCTCAGTGTCCTTCGCATACACCAAAAAATAAAAACAATAAGGTTAGAGGTGTAGTCTAGGGGTACAGGGTACAGCTCTTGCCTGTGTTCCATCCCTAACACCACAAATAAATAAACAACAAATACACACACACACACACACATTATGTGTGGGTGTTCGAGACAGGGTTTCTCTGTGTGGCACTGGTTGTCCTGGAATTCACTCTATAGACCCAACTGGCTTCAAACTCAGAGATCCATCTGCCTCTGCCTCCCAAGTGGCGGGACTAAAAGTGTGCACCATCACTGCTGGGCACAAATATATAAACTAAAAGAAAACTATTTTTACAAAATCAACAACAGGGCTGAGGGGATGGCTCAGTACTTGTGGACCTGAGTTTGAATCTAACATACATGTCAAACATCAACAATGACAAACAAATGAAAAACAAAGAAACAACAACAACAAAACAACCCTGGGTGTGTGCATGCCTGTAATCCTACCTGGGGTTGGGGGAAAATCAAGAGGACTGTTGGGGTTTAATAGCCAACAGCTTAGCTCCTGGCTCTGTGCGAGATCCTGTGTCAAAGGAGTAAGAGAGAGAGAGTGATGGAGCAGGACACACCCACAACTCCACAGTGTGATCTCACCAAGAAAATCTGATCACATGACCCTGGGGAAGCAACACAGCACTGGGAGGCTAAAGACCAGGTGTGTGATCACCTGGTTCTATCTTCCTGTCCTGCCTCACCTGCACTCTGCTCCAGCCCCCTGCCTTCTTATGTTCCTTCCTACCACGGGGAAGGCCTCTCTGCTTGAAAATATTTTTTCTTAGTGCCAGGCGTGGTGGTGCACGCCTTTAATCTCAGCACTTAGGAGGCAGAGGCAGGTGGATCTCTGTGAGTTCAAGGCCAGCCTGGTCTACAAAGTGAGTCCAAGACAGCCAGGACTACATAGAGAAACACTGTCACAGGAAGAAAAGAAAAAAAAAACACACTTTTTCTTGGTGATTGAGAACTGGTTCAGTGGTAAGAGCTCTTGCTGCCCTTGCAAAGGACCCAGGCCTAATTCCCAGGACCCACATGGAGGTTCACCACTTTCTCAGGCACCAAACATTCGCATGGTACAGAGGGAAAACATTCATACACACAAAATAAAATAAATATGGGGCTGGAAAGATGGTTTGGCAGTTAAGAGCACTGACTGTTCTTCCAGAGGTCCTGAGTTCAATTCCCAGCAACCAATGGTGGCTCACAACCATCTGTAATAAGATCTGATGCCCTCTTCTGGCCTGCAGGTGTACATGCAGATAAAGTACTCACATATACATAAAAATAAATAAATAAATCAAATAAGTAAAATTTTTTTTGGTTTTCTGAGACAGGGTTTCTCTGTGTAGCCACCATGCCCAGATGAAATAAATCTTAAAAAAAAAAAAAAAAGAATATGAAGAAAATACCTTTTCTAGCTGGACGTGGTAGCACACACCCTTAATCCCAGCACTTGGGAAGCAGAGGCAGGCGGATCGATGTGAGTTCAAGGCCAGCCTGGTCTACAAAGTGAGTCCAGGACAGCCAAGGCTACACAGAGAAACCCTGTCTCAAAAAAACAAACAAAAAAAAACCCAAACAAACCCAGACAAACAAACAAAAAGCACTTTTCTTGCTGTTGGCATTGTTGCCGTCTGCCCAAATTACCTCCTTTATGAGGTCTTCTCTGACTAAATTAACTCTACCCTGAGCTCCCAGAACACCTCTAATCAAGGTCTCCTTCCCGTCAGTGATGACCAGATACTGATTTGTGAGGTCCTCTGACTAACTGGACTGCAGACTCCAAGAAGGGCAGGGACTGCCTGATAACCACTGGTGCCTGGTGCCTGTCACACAGTGGGTGTCCAAAAACATCTGCCCAAGGAAGTAATGCCTGAAAGTGCCAAATAGGGGCAACTGGGTGCCTAGCTCCTCCACTGGGCGGTGGATTTAAAAAAGACTACCAGCCAGGGCTACACAGAGAAACGCTGTCTCAAAAAAAAAAAAAAAGAAGAAGAAGAAGAAGAAAGAAAGAAAGAAAAGAAAGGCTATGACCAAAGGGACCAACAGGAGTTGACAGGATGAAATGTGGCGTGGAGGATGGCATACTAAATGGGGGAAACCAGCAGGTGCAAAGGCCCAGGGGCCCATCCAAGGAGGCTGAAGGAGCTGGTCCTCACCAGCAGCCTGGCAGGAGTAGGCAAAGACAATGATGTCATCAAAAGGCCAAGTATAGTTGGGATGAGGCGGGTAGAAGGCAAGCTTGGCTGTTTCCTCAGTCTGCAGGGACAGCAGGAAGGTGGAGTGGACCATAGGGACCTGGAAGCAGCCCTGGCGCTGGCGGTTCTTAGTGGGGAAGTATTCGGGTGTGCGGCGATAGTAGCCCTGTGGGAGAGGAGAGTGTTGTGGGCTGAGGCCAAGCCTCTCCTGGCCCAAAGGCCCTGAGCCTCAGACGCTATGCTCTCCAGTCCATCTTCCTTGGGACCCTGGGCCTCCTGAGGCCCTCACGCCCCCACCCGGCCTCACCTGTGGAGTGATCCCGCACCAAAAGTTGGAATAATAGGTCTGCGAGTCCAGCATCGGAGCCACCACCGGCAGCCGCCGATCTATGAGAAGCCGCAGCGTCTGGTTGTTGGTAAGAATGTTGTCTGTGTCTGCGAACTTTGGGGAAGGAAGATGTCACCGGGAGTCCTGTCTGAGCCTCAGGATCAGAGTTCACTGAGTGGGAACTGCTTCCGAGTGTCCCCACAGAGAGCTAACCAGGGCCAAAGAGGTGGCCAGAGAGCTAAAGGGACTTGCTGCTGAGCCTGACACCCTGACTTCAGTCTCTGGAACCCACACAGCAGACAGAACCAACACTAGAAAGCAGCCCTCTGACATCTACACACATGCCAGGGCATGTGCGCATGTACATACGTACACACAGGATACAAACAAATGAGGGCACAATGGGGGTCTTAACCAGCACAGTCGTTAGGTCATTTCCCAACGAGGGGCCATTCTGAGATGCCTGCTTAGAGCGTGGATCCAGCTGGGTGTGCTGGCACCTGCCTTTAATCCCAGCACTTGGGAGGCAGAGGCAGGTGGATCGCTGTGAGTTCGAAGCCAGCCTGGTCTACAGAGAATGTTCCAGGACAGCCAGGACTACACAGAGAAACCCTGTCTTGAAGAACCCAATAGACAAACAAACAAACAAATAAAACAAAACAAAAATAAATATTTTTTAAAAATCTATTCTGGGGCTGGAGAGGTGGCTCAGTGGTTAAGAGCACCATCTGCTTTTCCAGGGGTCTTGAGTTCAATTCCCAGCAACCATCTGATACCCTCTTCTGGCCTGCAGGTGTACATGCAAGCAGATCACTGTATACATAACAACAAACAAATAGATCTTTTCTTTTGGCTTTTTGAAACAGGGTTTTTCTGTTGCTTGCTTTGTAGACCAGGCTGGCCTCAAACTCACAGTGATCCACCTGCCTCTGCCTCCCAAGTGCTGGGGTTAAAGGCGTGCGCCACCACGCCCAGCAAAAAAGATCTTTTCTGAACTCTAGTCTAGGGATCCAGGCTTAGTTTACACTCTAGGCAAAAGCTTAGGAATCTAGGTACCACATAGAACCTAAGGTCTACCCCAGGATCAGGCTTAGTATCTAGTATGAGCTTAAATTCAGGGGTCCCAGCTCAGTCTCCAAAAGATCCAGACAATAGGTGATTTGTTCATAACCAAGACTTCTGTTGGGGGCGGGTACTAAGCCCCCCAAGTTTCCTCACCAGGATGTAATCCGCTCCCCAATCCCTGGCAAAGGTCAGCGCTTCCTGCTTCAGCTCCATCAAAACCTGATGCCTTTCTTTGGTCCAGTGCTTGGGACCCTGTTCATCTGGGTAGGATCTGGGGGGAGAGGAGAAGAGCATGAGATGTCCTCTTGAGAGAGAAGGCTCTCCTTCTCTGCAGGGAAGTGGACACAGCCTGCTCTGGGCGCTGTGGCACTGGCTGTGGCACTGGGTCACTGCACCCTTGCCCTCACAGTACTACCTGGCCTCTTCCTCAGGCTTCCAGACCACAGCCGCATAGTCAGGGCCCACAGCAGCCAGCCACGCCCGCAGCATCTCTGCCGTGTTGTCCACGTTGTGATCTGTGGCACACCTGTGAGCGCAGCGGAGCATGACTGACAGACCACAGCACAGAAGGGCTGGGTCCCCACCAGCCTGACCATGGGACTTCCTCAAGTCTGGACAGTCTTGAGAACAATGGAGAGGTCTGCTACAAATGGAGGTGCTCGGGGATGTGCTGTGTGACCTCAGGCAAGTCCCGCGCCTCTCTGTGCTTCGCATCCTCCCGTCTGACTATACTGGGAGATTGAACCTGGAGACTTGCACATGCCAAGCAAGACCCTGACCACTGAGCCACGCCCCCCAGCCTGAATGCACGGGGAAAGATGGAGAGTCCCGTGGGACCACTCCATGCTCCGAGCACCCCTTCCACTCGCTGCCTCTGCTGCTGAAGGGACTCTAGTTGAGGAGATGGGAGGCTGAGCCAAGAGCCCAAGTTTTAAATGATGCTGCTCCTTTAAGCCGGTTTCCCAAAAATGAAGACTTAACTACTACGTGTCAAGTCCCACAGGGGTGGAAACTAACGTGTGGTGACTGTGGGCAGCCTCTCCAGGCCACAGCTCCCCCCCCCCCAACCCCCACCCCCCGCAGCCCATCTCTGCTGTGCTGTGAGGAGCAGTTTGTCTCTGGCCTCAGCTTGGGCTCCCTCTGGTTTTGGCTTTTTAGGACAGGGTGCTGCACTCTCTGATCTCAGCGTTCTATGGGGCCGCACCCTTGGCCGTCAGACCCAGTCAGTCCCTGTACCCTGAGAGGCTGGCAGTGCCGCTGTGGAGTGTACTCTGCCTGACACCCCTGCCCAGCATGCAGCCTGGAGCTCAGGGCTCCCCCAACCTGCTCCCTAGGAACCTCAAGTCTGATCCTTTCTCCGTGGGGCCCCAAGGGATGCCGGAGGTTCCCGTCTGTTTTGTACTCCACTTCAAGCAGACCACAAGTTTTGTGCAGCGATGTACTGCGAACTCCAAAGGTTCGGTCAGAAAGGAGAGGCCTAAAACCCAGGGGAAGTTCGGATATCCCGGGTAGCCGGGGTATCCCTGGACTAGTAGACAGCCTAGTGGAAGGGTGAGTGTCCCCGGGCTGACCCATGGCCTCAGAGGTCTGCTCTTGCCCATCAGAAGCTTAGGAACCCTGCTGAGGGGCTTGAGGCTGTCTAGGAGGGAGGGAGGAGCTTGTCCGGGTAGTGTCTGGGCAAGAGCGAAGGAGCTTCCTGGTCAAAAGCCGTCCAGAGTCCTGGGGCTTGATGCCCCACAAGTGCCCACCCTTGGATCTCTCACCAGAGGGCCAGCCTGGCCCGGGGATAGTCCAGGCGCTCCAGCGCGCCCAGGTAGTGGGGCAGAGAGTGTTCAGCATTGCGGGCCAGGATGGCAAGGACCACCGTGGGCAGCGTCGGCTCCGTGACACCCGCAGCCCGGAGCCGCGGCCACAGCAGGAACAGCAGAGGTAGGAGCTGTGCAACTCGCATGGCGGGACTCCCTGGCTGTGAAGGCCTCGGGGTCTCCCACTGCGGCAGGGAGGGGGCGGGACGGGAGGGGCACGGGGGCGGGGTCTTGGAGAGGCGTGGCCACTGCCGTGGGGCCCCTGTGCCCCTCGTGGGCGCCTGCACGCTCTGCAGTCCTCTTCTTTGCCCAGGCCCTAGATGTTTAGAGTCAGACACCTGCTCCGGACGCATCCCTGGGGGCTGCCCTCACTGTGCGAACCTCAAAAGGCGACGGCACGGAAGGGAAGATCCGGGGGCCAGGGTGGACCACTTACACCCTGGACGTTCATCTCACTCCTAGAATAATGACACCCCGGATTCCCGGCTCCCTGCCCCTCAGCAGTGGACCCACCTCTCTCAGGGGAACCCCGGTTCCCACACCCCTCCCCGCTCCGACTGAGGTGCCCTCTGGCGGCCGCAGGCAGGAACTACACATACCCTCCAGATGACGCGATGAGCTGGAGAGGAAGCCCCTGCTTGGGGCGGGAACCGGGCGCTGCTGATTTGAGCTGGTCCTCGCATCACCTCCACGCTCCAGCCCTTAAAGAAAGCAATGCCCACTCAGACTGAGGGTAGGTTTTGGAGGTCACCACAAAACCCCTGATGGTGATCTAGCCCTCCTCCAAAATAGATAGGAGATACTGCCTCCTCTTGGACGAAGAGGATCTTGGGACCCTGTTGGGATGAAAGGAAATCTCCAACCTTTCCCCCTTCCCCCACCTCTTTTTTTGTTTGTTTGTTTTGTTTTCTGTTTTTTGTTTTTTGAGACAGTGTAGCCTTGGCTGTCTTGGACTCGCTTTGTAGACCAGGCTGGCCTCGAACTCACAGTGACCCGCCTGCCTCTGGCTCCCTAGTGCTGGGATTAAAGGCGCGCGCCAGAGGGAAAGGGGCTATTTCCAGGCCGATGGTCCTGCAATGAGAAGGGCCGTGGAAACATGCTGGAGGGAGGCCAGAGCCCTCTATCTTGCTCGGCAGTCTCTGGCAGGGGCCCTTCAGTCCCCATTTTAAGGATTCTCCCTAAAGCTGTCACATCCTACATATCTAGAGCCACTGCCCAGTCTATGTGTGCTGGGGTGCTGTGCCAGGATGCTTGTGACGTCCCCGCCGCACAACACTCAGAGACTGACACCTAATCACCAATGTCATGGTACTAAGAAGAGAGAGGAGTTCCTGGAGAGATGGCTCAGGGGTTAAAAGCACTGACTGCTCTTAGAGAGGGCCAATTCCCAGCACCCATTTGTCAGCTAACAGCCATCTCTAATTCTGCTTCCAAGGGATCCAATGTCTTCTGGCTTCCTCAGGCACCAGGCATGCAGATAGTGTACAGACTTACATGGAAGGGAAAAAAAAAGGGGGTGTGGGGGGGGGGAGGCTGAAGAGATGGCTCAGTAGTAAAAATGCACTGGCTGTTCAATTCCCAGAACCCACACGGTGGCTCACAACCATCTATCATGTGCTCTGATGCCCTCTTCTGGCCTGCAGGTGTACATGCAGATAGAGCACTCATATAAATAAGTAAGTAAATAAATCTTTTAAAAATTAATTGAGGAGCCGGGCGTGGTGGCGCACGCTTTTAATCCCAGCACTCGGGAGGCAGAGGCAGGCGGATCGCTGTGAGTTCGAGGCCAGCCTGGTCTACAAAGCGAGTCCAGGACAGCCAAGGCTACACAAAGAAACCTTGTCTCAAAAAAAAAAAAAATAATTGAGGAATTGCAAATTTAAAAGAGGGAAAGGTTGAGTCTGGGGGGTCATACTTGTCATTCCAGCACTTATGAAGCTCAGGCAGGAGGATGGCCAGCCTGGGCTACAGTGAGCTATCATCTCAAAAACAATCAATAAAAAGCGGGGCTGGAGCCGGGCCTGGTGGCGCATGCCTTTAATCTCAGCACTTGGGAGGCAGAGGCAGCTAGATCTGAGTTCAAGGCCAGCCTGGTCTACAAAGAGAGTCCAGAACAGCCAGGAATACACAAAGAAACCCTATCTCAAAAAGCCAAAATACAAACATAAACAATAAAATACAAAGTGGGGCTGAAAAAATGGCCCAGCGAGCTAGGCGTGGTGGTGCACTCCTTTAATCCCAGCATCCAGGAGGCAGAGGCAGGGGGACCTCTGTGAGTTCGAGGCCAGCCTGATCTACAAAGTGAGTCCAGGACAGCCAGGGCTACACAGAGAAACCCTGTTTTGAAAAACAAACAAAGAAAGGCTCAGCTGTTAAGAGCACTGACTTTCTTACAGAGAACCTGGGTTTGGTTCCCAGCACCGCATGGAGGCCTGTAATTCTAGCTCCAGGGGATCTAACACCCTCTTCTGACCTCCACAGGCAAAAGAGTCAAACATGTCAAGTAAGAGAAATCTTTAAAAAAAAAAAAAAAAAAAAGAGGGGCTGGAGAGATGGCTCAGAGGTTAAGAATGCTGCCTGCTCTTCCAAAGGTCCTGAGATCAATTCCCAGCAACCACGTGGTGGCTCACAACCATCTATACTGAGATCTGGTGCCCTCTTCTGGTGGGCAGGTGTACGTGCAGGCAGAGCACTGTATACATAATAAAAATAAATAAATCTTTTTTAAAAAGAAATCTTTTTGGCTTTGTTTTTGCTTTGTTTGTTCGAGACAAGGTTTCTCTCTGCAGTTCTGGCTGTCCTGAAACTTGCTCTGTAGACCAGGCTGGCCTCGAACTCAGAGATCTGCCTGCCTCTGCCTTGTGAGTGCTGGGATTAAAGGGGTCAGACACCACCATTGGGTCTCCAAAACCAGGAGCACAAGCTTTCTGCATCTCGGCATGATGGAACATCCCTGCATCTCTGAGTGGGGTGGCCAGAGGCAGGGGTATCCCGAGTTCTAAGACATCCTGCAACTATGCAGCAAGACCAGCTTGGGTCAGGCATGGTGGTGCACATCCATAATCCTAACACTCAGGTTGCGTCAGGAAAACAAACAAAGGAGAAGGAGTGGGAGATGGCTCAGTGGGTAAAGTGCCTGCTAGGCAATCCTAAGGACCTGAGTTCAGATCCCCAGAGCTCAAGTAAAAGCCAGGCATGGGGATATTTGTCAGTAACCCAGACCTGGGGGGCTCAGAGGGATCCATGAAGACCTGGGTTTTGGTAGCCAGCTGACCTAGCCCAGTTGCTAACTCCAGGTTCAATAAGGCATCAATCTCATGCTGGGCACAGTGGCACGTGCCTCTAATCCCAGCCCTTGGGAGACAGAGACAGGCAGATCTCTCTGTAAGTTCGAGGCCTGCCTTGGTCTACAAAGTGAGTCCAGGACAGCCAAGGCTACACAGAAAAATCCTGTTCTTGAAAAGCCAAAAAATAAAAATAAAAAAGCAACAACAATACTGATAATGTGGACAGAAACCAAGGAAGACACTAATACTTACACACATCTCTCACACATCCAAATGTAGGAAAAGAAAAGAAAGGGGAGGGAGAGAGAGAAGAGGAGGGGGTAAGAAGGAAGGGGAGGGAGAAGAGGAGGGGGTAAGAGGGAAGGGGAGGGAGGGAGAGAAGAGGAGGGGGTAAGAGGGAAGGGGAGGGAGAGAAGAGGAGGGGGTAAGAGGGAAGGGGAGGGAGAGAGAGAAGAGGAGGGGGTAAGAGGGAAGGGGAGGGAGAGAAGAGGAGGGGGTAAGAGGGAAGGGGAGGGAGAGAAGAGGAGGGGGTAAGAGGGAAGGGGAGGGAGAGAGAGAAGAGGAGGGGGTAAGAGGGAAGGGGAGGGAGAGAAGAGGAGGGAGTAAGAGGGAAGGGGAGGGAGGGAGAGAAGAGGAGGGGGTAAGAGGGAAGGGGAGGGAGAGAAGAGGAGGGGGTAAGAGGGAAGGGGAGGGAGAGAAGAGGAGGGGGTAAGAGGGAAGGGGAGGGAGGGAGAGAAGAGGAGGGGGTAAGAGGGAAGGGGAGGGAGGGAGAGAAGAGGAGGGGGTAAGAGGGAAGGGGAGGGAGAGAAGAGGAGGGGGTAAGAGGGAAGGGGAGGGAGGGAGAGAAGAGGAGGGGGTAAGAGGGAAGGGGAGGGAGGGAGAGAAGAGGAGGGGGTAAGAGGGAAGGGGAGGGAGGGAGAGAAGAGGAGGGGGTAAGAGGGAAGGGGAGGGAGAGAGAAGAGGAGGGGGTAAGAGGGAAGGGGAGGGAGGGAGAGAAGAGGAGGGGGTAAGAGGGAAGGGGAGGGAGGGAGAGAAGAGGAGGGGGTAAGAGGGAAGGGGAGGGAGAGAGAGAAGAGGAGGGGGTAAGAGGGAAGGGGAGGGAGAGAAGAGGAGGGGGTAAGAGGGAAGGGGAGGGAGAGAAGAGGAGGGGGTAAGAGGGAAGGGGAGGGAGGGAGAGAAGAGGAGGGGGTAAGAGGGAAGGGGAGGGAGAGAAGAGGAGGGGGTAAGAGGGAAGGGGAGGGAGGGAGAAGAGGAGGGGGTAAGAGGGAAGGGGAGGGAGGGAGAGAAGAGGAGGGGGTAAGAGGGAAGGGGAGGGAGAGAGAGAAGAGGAGGGGGTAAGAGGGAAGGGGAGGGAGAGAAGAGGAGGGGGTAAGAGGGAAGGGGAGGGAGAGAAGAGGAGGGGGTAAGAGGGAAGGGGAGGGAGAGAGAGAAGAGGAGGGGGTAAGAGGGATGGGGAGGGAGGGAGAAGAGGAGGGGGTAAGAGGGAAGGCCCCTGTGAGAGGTAAACAGCCAACAGGCTAAGGAGGGGCTTTTAGATTCATCCCTGGCCTAGGTTTTCTCTTCCCCAGCACAATGACAATCCCAGTTGCTTCCTTCTTCCCTTCCCTCCGCCCCCCCTACCTTCTCTCCCCCTCCCCCCCTCCCCCCAGGCCTCCAGGCCTCCAGTCTGTCACTGCTCCTATCCCATCTCCCCCATCACTCCTGCCTAGAAAACTGCTAGAGCCCAGCAAACAGCCAGGTTCCCTCTCAGCCCTGCAACCCTGTTCCCAGTTCTCCGTTCCCCTGCCCTCTGTCCTCTGCGTCCCTGACCAAGGAGCTCCAAGCCAGGTTCTGGAGAAGAGGTAGCTGTGGCCTGGCAGCTCTCCTCACAGTTCCCAAAGGTCCCACCCCTTCCCCCCAGCCCCTCCTCCCAACAGAAGACCCCAGCCTCCATACCATCCCTTTCCTGTACCCACAACCTCTTCTTGAGTCTTCCTTCCAAATTCCAAGGGACTTCAATCACTCCCAACTTAAAATAAGAAAACAGCAAGATGTCTGCAAGGCCTGCGCAACAGCCCAGTCTCTCTCCCTCTCAACTCCAGGATGGAAAAAATCTTTCCTTTCCTTTCTCTACTTGACCCGCAGGCTGCCAGAGACCAGCCTTCCCCAGCCACTCCCAGAAGCGAACTCTTCTTTCCCCCAAAAGCTCTGGCCCAACAGGAGCAGCAGCTGACAGACACACCCTCTTTCTGAACCCCTAACCTGTACTATTCCCCACTCGTGTCCAGACACCACCTTCCCAAAATAGAACGCAGTCTTCTGCTAAACTTAACATCCCGCCCCTGCCCCTTTAGGGGAGGGCATCTCTGTATGCCTAGTCCCTGGAAGCAGACACCCGCCTGAGGGCTTCTGTCCCTGACTGTCTCCTGCACATGGCCACCCTCCCTCTGCATGCACTGGCACCACTCACATGGACACTGCACCTCTCAACGCCACCACGACCAGCTCTCTCTGGCACTTACCCTGTCCACAGGCTGTTCTAAAATGCCAGCTGGTGTGACAGTGGATAGCAATAGCCCAGCACTTGGGAGGCAAGGGCAGGGAGCAGGAGTTCAAGGGCAGCTTGAGCTACAGTGGAGCGAGATCTTGTCTCAGAGAAATAGCCCCAGCCCAAACCTAGGGCTCTAGCTCCGGAACCTTGTTTTTTTTTTTTTTTAAGACTTATTTATTTTATTTATTGCATATGAGTGCTTTATCTGCAGAAGAGGGCATCAGATCACATTATAGATGGTTGTGAGCCACCATGTGGTTGCTGGGATTGAACTCAGGACCTCTGGAAGAGCAGGCAGCGCTCTTAACCACTGAGCCATCTCTCCAGCCCCCGGAACCTTGTTTTGATCACAACTTAGGAAGGGAACTAGACAGTTCAACATGGTGTCTGGCGCCTGCCTGTTCCTCATGGATGGCTGGGGCTGCTGAGGTGGCTCAGTGGGTAAAGGTGCCACCAAGCATGACAACCTGGGTTTGATTCCCAGGAAGCACACACACTTTGCATGGGCTTGCATGGTAATGCACATAACCAATCAATAAATGTAATAACAAATCATTTAAACTAACAAACAAAACACCAGGCATTGGGCCGGGCATGGTGGCACACGCTTTTAATCCCAGCACTTGGGAGACAGAGGCAGGAGGATCGCTGTTAGTTCAAGGCCAGCCTGGTGTACAAAGTGAGTCCAGGACAGCCAAGGCTAACACACAGAGACCCTGTCTCAAAAAACAAAAACAAAAACACACAAAAAGCAAGGCACTGGTGGCACATGCCTTTAACCTCAGCACTCAGGAAGCAGAGGCAGGTGGATCTCTGTGAGTTCAACCTGGTCTATAGAGCTAGTTCTAAAATACCTAGGGCTACATAGAGAGACTCTGTCTCAAAAAAAACAAAACAAAACAAAACAAAACAAAAAAACAAAACAGAGCCGGGCGTGGTGGTGCACGCCTTTAATCCCAGCACTTGGGAGGCAGAGGTGGGCGGATCGCTGTGAGTTCGAGGCCAGCCCGGTCTACAAAGTGAGTCCAGGACAGCCAAGGCTAACACAGAGAGACCCTGTCTCGAAAAACAAAACAAAACAAAACAACCCCCCCCAAAACAAAAACAAAACAAAAAAAACCCCAATCTCTGTGAGTTCGAGGCCAGCTTGGTCTACAAAAGCGAGTCCAGAACAATCAAGGCTACACAGAGAGACCCTGTCTTGAAAAACCAAAAACCAACCAACCAACCAAACAAACAAACAAACAACAAAAAAAAAACCCAAACCAACAGGGGGCTGGAGAGATGACTTAGCAGATAAGAGCAGAGTTCAATCCCCAGCAATCACATGGTGGCTCACAATCATCTATCCTGCATGCCTTTAATGCCTTTAAGTACTCAGGAAGTAGAGGCAGGTGGATCGCTGTGAGTTCAAGGCCAGCCTGGTCTACAAAGTGAGTCCAGAACATCCAAGGCTACACAGAGGAGCCTGGTCTCAGAAAAAAACTTTCTGGGCTGGAGAGCTGGTTCAGTGGTTAAAATCCCATCTTCTGGCTTTGCATTTACTCCACACATGGTGTATGTATGTATGCATGTATGTATATATAAAATAAAAGTAACTAAATATAAAAAAATCACTCTGAAAAGCCAGACATGCTGTCTCAAGCCTACAACCCTAGAACCTGGGAGGCTGTGACAAAAGGACTGTTGTGAGTTTGAGGCTAGCCTGGGCTACATATAAGTTCTAGGATTGTATCCAAAGAAAAGGGGAAGAAGGAGGGAGGGAAGAAGGGAAGAGGGATGTAGACTGATCTGCCTTGGTTTGTAACTCAATAGCAGAGTGCTTGCAAAAGGCTGGGTTCAGTCTCCAGTCAGAAGCTGAGCAGACAGGTCAAGTGTGAAGGCGACAGGATCGATCAGGAGGTCATGGCCATCCTTAGCAACACAAGGAGTTCCAAGTCAGCCTAGACTACCAGAGGCCTTGTCTTTAAAAAAAGAAAAAAGAAAAAAAAAACTAGGCATGGTGGTACACACTTGTTTTCCCTGCAGCTGACTTGGGAGGCAGAGCCAGGACAGCCACAAGTTCAAGAACAGCCTGGTCTACAGGTTATCAAGTGCTAGGCCAGCCAAAGACACATGGTAAATCCCTGTCTCAAACAAAATAGTTACATGGTGGTGCATGCCCATAATCCTAGCAGTCCAAAGGCAGAGGCGGGAGAACTGCTGAGGCCAGCCTGGTCTACACAGTGACACTATCAAAATGCCAAGAAACTAGGGCCAAGGAGATGGCTCGGCTGGTAAAGGTGTATGTCTCCAAGCCTGATGACCTAAATTGGAGTCCCAGGATCCACATGATAGACGTAGAGGAGCGACAGGCACAAACTGTCCTGTGACCTCCACATCACTGTGTGAGCACGCCCCCAGCTCGTGTGTGCGCGCGCGCACGCGCGCACACACACACACACACACACACACACACACACACACACACACGCATGCGCACATGCACTGAAAAAATTTTTTTTTGAGACAAGGTCTCTCTGTGTTAGCCTTGGCTGTCCTGGAGTCACTTTGTAGACCAGGCTGGCCTCGAACTCACAGCGATCCGCCTGCCTCTGCCTCCCAAGTGCTGGGATTACAGGTGTGTGCCACCACACCCGGCTGAAATTCTTTTAAAATAACTATAAATAAATAAAGGTGACACATGCTTTTAACCCCAGTATTTGGGAGGCAAATCTCTGTGAGTTCAAGGCCAGCCTGATCTACCTAGTGAGTTCCAGGACAGCCAGGTACATAATGAGAACCTGTTTTAAAAAAAAAAAGGGGGGGGGGGGCCTGGAGAGATGGCTCAGAGGTTAAGAGCACTGGCTGTTCTTTCAAAGGTTCTGAGTTCAATTCTCAGCAACCACATGGTGGCTCACAAACATCTATAATGAGATCTGGTGTGCAGGTGTGCAGGCAGAACACTGTATATATAATAAATAAATAAATCTTTTTTTTTTTTAAGTAGCTGGGAGCGGTGACACACACCTTTAATACCAATACGCAAGAGGCAGAGGCAGGGGGACCACTGTGAGTTTGAGGCCAGTCTGGTCTACAAAGTGAGTCCAGGACAGGCAAGATAACATAGAAAGACTCTGTCTCACAAAACCAAAACCAAGGGCTGGGCATGGTGGCACACGCCTCTAATCCCAGCACTCAGGAAGCAGAGGCAGGCAGATCGCTGTTGTACAAAGCGAGTCCTGGACAGCCAAGGCTACACAGAGAAACCCTGTCTTGGAAAACCAAACCAAACCAAACCCAAAATCCCCCCTCCGTCCCCCAGCCCTGTCCTTGGATATAGAGTGAGACCCTGTCTCAAAAAGAACAGCAACAAAATTTCCTTACTGTATCTGTAGCTTAGACGGCAGGCAGGGTGTTCCCAGCAGCAAAAGAAACAAGTCTGGTGAGCAGAGAGGCCTTTTGGATGCAGGTGGGAGCCTGGGGGCCAGGCGAGCCCTGCAGCGGGCTAGGATAGGGCAGGCGAGATGCTGAGTAAGGCTGAAGGAAAACCCGGCCAAATAGGAGAACCGTACTTCTCTGACCTTATTTTGAGCTGTCTTTTCGACCTCCACGTAGAAAAACAAGTACGAGACCCTTCTGCTCTGACTTCCACCACAGGAGCCCAGTTTCCCACTGTCTGTCCCCAGGTTAGGCAGAGGCTAGGGACAAGGCGGGCTCTCCGTAGATGGATATGGTAAAGCAATGAAGCTGAGATCACCAAGTGCCAATCCATCCACTTGCACTTTTTTGGCCTCTAAAATGATCCTCCTCCTTTTGGGGAGGAGATGTTAAGGCGGGGGCCGCATCATGTAGCCCTGCCTGACCTGGAACTCTCAGAGATCCCTGTGCCTCTGCCTCTTGAGCACTGGGATTAAAGACATGTGCCACCAACGCCCTGCTGAGATGTGGGCTAAGTTCAGAGGTTCTGAACTTAACAGTGCTCATCAAAGGCAAAGTCTTTACATGAGTAGCTTAGGCCTCCCCTGTGCAAATGACAACTGGGCAGGGCAGCTCATGCCTGTAATCCCAGGAGCAGTCAGGACACTTCATGAAGCCAGGCTGGCGCAAGATCAAGGCCAGGCAGGCCTATAAGGCCCTGCCTCAACCATCCACTCCCCTCCCTTCCCTCAAAATACAAAAGCTGTGGTTTGTAGTGCAGGCCTGCCTGTGATCTTAGCCCTCTAAAGCTTAAAGCAAAGAGACTGTGTGCCGGAGCCAGTGTGGGCTGCACAGTGAGTTCATACAGCTTTCATGATATGACATTACTATATTTAATTTAAAAAAAAAAATCAAATATCACCCCCATCCCCATGCCTAGGAAGTCTGAAACTCTGGGAGTAGAGTAAAATGAACTGTTCCCTTCTTAGTTTTTTCCTCCTGTTTGGAGACAGCGTCTTACTATGCACTCTAGAATGGCCATGAGCTACGAAGCCTCCCACCTTAGGCTTACAAACTCTGGAATTACAGGTTTTTACCACCACACCTGGCTTTTCCCCCAAGGGTTCTGGACACCAAACCCAGAGACCCACACTGGTTCTATCACTGACCTGCACCCCTAAGCCATCTCTGTATTAAGGAAAAGTCACAGGTCATTTCGATGCAGGCTGAGCTTAGAATTGCCACTGCATGTATAGTGAGTGCTCACGGTCTGCGGTATGTTAGGTACTGGAAAGTGCCTGGAAAACAGTCGCTACTGGTACCCAACTGGCTGAGAAGATGCACCTAGACCAGATGCAACTGATGCTTTCCGGCCCCGTCAGCTTTCTCGAGCCCCTCAGCCACTGTAGTTCCTAACAAAACCATGTGGTGGCGCCAGTAGTCCAGGGCTGCCGTTGGACATCCTCAACTGGAGACCCTGGAAGAACTGTCCCCTCCCCCCCAAGGACCACATCCCCCTGGGAACCTGAGCTCTAAGGCTTGGCGCCCCGTGGACATGTCCTTTACCAGGGAGGAAAGCTGATTCTGGAGAGGTGTACCGGCCAAAAGCTGATAGACTCAAATTGGAAGGGGTTAACTCTGTTAGGTTAGAGAGCTCAGTGAGCTAGAGAAGACCCCACCCCCACCCCCACCCCAGGCCACAGAAGAGTTAGGGGTGCCAGGCTTCTGGAACTCGGAGGTTAATAGCGCATATGGGTACCTCTGTCCAATGGAATCTTGCTACATGCCATTTTAACCTTCTGCCTATACTCCTAGACCCCAGCACTGCTTGCCTGCCAAGGGTAGGGTCATCCTGGAGGTAGAGCAGGAAGGAAGCCTGGATGGAGGTCTTACCAGCTGTCAGCTCCCGTCTCTTGGGCTGGAGGCTCCCTGGGCTCCTGTCTTGCTCTGTGCTCACAGAAGCCCACGATCCTGGCCAGAGGATGAGCCTTCACCCTGTTCTTGGGTCTGGGTGCAGTTCACCAGACCAGACCACCAGCTTGGGCACCATGCTCACCTCTGGACACAAGCCCAGTTCCAAGAACACCCAGGGTAGAGTGGAGCCGTGTCCACCTTAGGTTCTTCTACCCTTCATCTGCCCTACTTGAGGGAAGACTGTGACGCCAGATCCCAACTGCAGTCTGTTTAAGCTTAGCATACTTTGGCTTCTGCCACACCCCTCCTGTCTCCGGGGTACCCACCCAACACCCACACACTCCGGAGAACCACCCTCTCTCTGTTGACAATGCCTCCCTCCTTAAGGACCCCCAGATGTGGTTCTGTCCTCGGAGGTCTGCCTCTGCTCTTAGGAGGCTGGGGCTAGGCCAGCTGTTTTCCCTAAGTCACCAGCTGTTTTACCCATCGGAAAGTAGCCCTGGCTCCTCTGCTAAAATAGTTTCTAGGTTGCAGCCGTGGCAGCTCTAGTGGGCCAGGGCCTGGGAGTGGTTAACTCCTCGGATCCGGGCAGCAGCTGCCGCATACCTGCTTTCCGCATTCTCCAGACTCAACAGACTTCCAGATGCCCCAAGAAGGCTACGTATGGTTATCCTCCATCAACCACTGCCATTCCCCTTCCCAGAGCCTTGTCCCCAGGGGAACCTAGGCGAGGCTCAAAGGAATAAATATCACCAACCCCCATAGAGAATAATTCTAACAGTAATCCCTGTTTTCAACTGTTAGCCTTGAAGCTACCAGGATTAACTAAGTGACTCCTTTGACTTCATTTTGACAACTCTGGGGCACAGTTGAGTATTTACTGAAGTGAAAAGGACAAAACCCAAGGTGTCAAGAGTCTGTTACCAAGAGCTGGCTGGAGGCTGCTCAGCCCTGGTGGCTCTGGACCAGCCCTCTGCACGATTTAAGTTTCCCTCAGCCCTCTCTCCTAGGTCTGGGGCTCGAGGAAACGGAAAGATAGAGTTAACACCACCAGGCCGGATGAAGAGTTGGGCCAAGGCACCTTCCAAGTATTTATTAGGGATTACTCCTCCTGGTGGCTGCGGTTGGCCTGGGCGAGATCCCAGCCTCACGGCCTTCTGGCTGCCTGCCTTGGGGTCACTTACTACCTCTCAGCCTGTCTTGTCTCCAGAGCTGGAAAAAAAGAGACATGAGCAACTGCCCTTGGTTTTGACAGTGCGAAATGTCGTCTCTTCGCAGTATGACTTGACCACAGTCAGTAAGGGGCAGAGAGGCCCTTCTACCATGGCTGCCTCCAGGCTAAGTGGAGCTGGTAGGGTGGGGAGCTGTCATCGCTGGTTCAGGAGTCCCTACACAGGGAAAGCCGGCTGAGGACCACAGAGCAGTTACCTGGGTAGACGGGTTCAGCCTGTCTCTGGACCTCCCAAGGCCTCCTGTTTTAACTCTGTACCCCTGTGTCTTTTCTCCAGAGACCAGAGCCTGGTCTGGGGAAAGGGCCAAGGAACAGGGGCAATCCCAGGCCTAGAATGGCTCAGAAGGTGACTTGGCTGTGGCTGGGTGGGATCTCAGGGTCTGGGAACGACCCCTCAGGATGCAGTGACCCGTGTTCTCCCCTTTTGTCCCATCCACCCTGCCTACCATGGGTCAGTTCCCTGGTCCCAGCCTAGACATCTGGAACTGGGGCAGACAAAGGGCTGCGGGAAGGGACAATCACCTTCTGTCCATTTTCAGATGCTGGGCCAGGCCTGGCCGGGGCTGGGGGCCGGAGCCCCGGCGAGGCGGTGCCAGGCCCCCCGCGGGCAGCGGACAATGTTGGCAGTGATGGAGAGGAGGTATTTCAAAGCGTTTTGTTCCTCCTGACCCCCTCCCCTGCACACATCTCGCCCTGGCCCCACCCCCAGCCACCCAGGCCTTGCTCTGGGCGGCTTGGGGACTGGCCACATTCTTGACCTCAGGGGAAAAGTTTAGACTCTTTGCGCCCTGGGCAACAATAACAGTGTCACAGACCTGATTTAGGAGCAGCACTTACCATCACAAAGCCCCAGACAAAGGGCTGGGGCTGAGAACTCGCTGGCCTCTGAGCTGATTCCACTGCCAGGCTCTGTTCACTTCTCTTCCAGGTTCCGCCCAGGCCCACTCTGTGCCAGGTGCGGACACACCTGGGAGGGACCTGAGGCCCAGGGAAGGAGGAACCAACCAACTGGGAATGAAAGAGTTTCGAGAGCCACTACCACATACTCTCCGAGAAGCTGTTAAGTGACCCTGGCTGGGTCCTTCCCGACTCCCACTCCAGGCCTCAGTCTTCCTGTGTCATAGCGACGACACGGAAAGCGTGAGGCTCTGTCTTTGAGGCAGCCAGGTGGGGGACATATACATGAGTCAGTCAGAGATCAGCCTGGGCGACACAGTGAGATCCAGTGTGTAAAGATGTCCTGGTGAAGAGAGGAAGAGTGTCCCTACTGCACTCTGGCACTTCCTGGGTGCTGGGCTCACTACGTCCTTACTGGATTTCACCCCCTTTGATCATTTAGACCCTAATCAACCTTACAGGGTAGGTGTATCATTAAATGATTCAAAGCGGATAAACTGAGGCTTAGAGAGGTGGAATGACTTGCCCAGGGCCAGGCTGCTTTGCTCCTGACTGCCCCAGTGGGAAGGGAGCGAGGAGGCAGCTGGCCTCTGCTGAGCTGGGGTGGAAGGGCCTCCCCTCCCAACAGAAGGCCATGAATAAATAAATATTTGATTATCCCCAGGGGGACTTCCACCCCAGAGCAGGTGCCTTTAAAAATCTGGATTGATTCTTGTCTATGAGCAGAGGTTGGCCTGGGTGGACACCCAGATGCAAGAGACTGGACACAATGACCACCCCT
The DNA here is from genome assembly GCF_964271855.1 of Acomys minous. NCBI lineage: Eukaryota > Metazoa > Chordata > Mammalia > Rodentia > Muridae > Acomys > Acomys minous. The sequence continues at coordinate 67,416,837 of NC_140491.1, read as the reverse complement.
CCCCTCCCCATGAAGGCTTAGGAAGTAGAGGCATCACAAAAGGTCACTTAAAGGTTTGTGGCACCCGCCTTAGGCTTTGGGTCTGTGCAGTGTCCATTTGGTGAACTTCACTGCAGGTCTCAGAACAGCGCCTGAAGCCGTGAAGGGAGCCAGCGCGGCTTGCCTCACAGAACGCACCAGAGACATCATGCGGTGCCCTTAGCTTTCCTCTCCATGACGTGGCTGGGTGTGGAATACAACATGGGGGGCTATAGTTGGACACCAAGAGCAAAGAAGTGCCTGCTCTCTAGGATCTGTCACCGGAAGGCCAGTGATGACTTCAGGGGTAAAAGGCAGGAGACCAAAGTGACCGCAGCCCCAGCAGGGGTTGTCTGCAGCCCTGACGGAAATCCAAGAGGCCTCCTGAAGCCTTGTACAGACCCTACTTCCGCCCCTCACCTGACTCTCAATCCACAGGAATGGAGTTACATAGGTGGGCAGGGACAGACAGGAAGTAGGGTGACAGCAGCAGCACTGACCCCCGAGAGCCGTTCGCTTGTGAGGACCTGCTACTTCTACAAATCACCCATTCACTCGGTCACTGATGGGCAGGGTCTCACGCAGCCAGTTTAGCCTTAGAGCACTTTATACAGCCTAGGCTAGCCTTGCACTTTGTTTTGGTTTTTGTTTTTCGAAACAGGGTTTCTCTGTGTAGCCTTGGCTGTCCTGGACTTGCTTTGTAGACCAGGCTGGCCTCGAACTCACAGCGATCTGCCTGCCTCTGCCTCCCGAGTGCTCGGATTAAAGGCGTGCGCTACTGCGCCTGGCTATGACCTTGAACTCTTGATCCTTTTCCTGCTTCTACTTCTCAGGTGCTGGGATGACAGTCATGGACCACCATAATCCCAACTACTTTCAGAAAGTTAAACGTGATGCAGTCAAATAAAATAGTGGGTTGGGCGTGGCACTGTATTGCTTTAATCACAGCACTTGGGGGACAGAGGTAGATGTATTTCTGCAAGTTCCATGCCATCTTGGTCTACATAGCAAAGGCCAGGCAAGTCAAGGCACATCCTGAGATCCTGTCTCAAAAGTGGCTTTGGGAACTGTGATGGCATGTCCCTGAGGTTGAGCAACAAGACAGTCTCTGTCAAGCCGGGCGTGGTGGCGCACGCCTTTAATCCCAGCACTCGGGAGGCAGAGGCAGGCGGATCGCTGTGAGTTCGAGGTCAGCCTGGTCTACAAAGCAAGTCTAGGACAGCTAAGGCTACACAGAGAAACCTTGTCTAAAAAAAAAAAAAAAAAAAAAAAAGACTCTGTCTCAGCAATAACAAGCGGGCTTGGAATCTAGGGTCCTGCATTTCAGCCTCCATCCCCTCCTCCCCAATTCATACCAAGAATAAAGTTTCTCTGACTACTAGCCTGTCCTTTCAAGGCCTCTCCCCAAACCACCGCTGACACACCTCAGTCACACACAGTGGCTGAGACCATCCAAACAGAAAATGCCCCAACTCTAGGAGACACAGAGAGTCTGTGGAGGCCCTAAGCAGCCCTCAGAATGACAGCTTCCCTCCCTGCCTGGCTTCAGACTAGAGGAGCACTCACCAGGCTGAGCATCTTGGGGTCTCCCGCAGCCCAGAGATGGATGACACTGCTGGGTGCTTAGGTACAAGATGACTGCCCGCCCAGCTCTTACTTTGGAGGGTTGGCCAGGCAGCCCATCCCAGGCCCAGACTTTCTTGGCATCTCTAGGCAGGAAGGGCACTGCCTGGGGGTTGGGAAGAGCAAGGAAAAACATCATAAGCAAAGGTGTCTCCCAGAGGGCTTGGCCCAACCTTCAGTTCACTTTCCTCTGAACATTGCGGGATGAGGGTCCAAGAAGCCAGGGGTCCAGAAGAACCAGCGGAGGCTAATAGAGAGGTTGATCTGACCCAGACCCCTGCCCTACCCCCACCCCAAGGCCAGGGAGGCCCACACCGAGGTGTTTGCTTTTCCTGTCTCCACACTGGTTCCATTCAGAGTGGCCCGTCCCACCCTAGGCCAGCAGCCAAGGAACCCGTGCACCAGGGGGCGAGATCACTGCCCAACCTCCCTTCTATCCGTGTTGTGGGGACATGAACACAGGATAGCAGCCACAAGGGCCTCCCAGGTTCATGGGGCAGTGGAGAGGGGAGAAGAGAGAAAAAAAGGCCAGGTAGAGGAGAGTGAAGGGATATGTGGAAAAGAGACTGAAAAGGAAGAGGGAAGCGCAGAAAGTGGTGGGAAATGAAACACTGAGGAGGCCCTGGGCACACAGAGCCAGAATGAGGAGCCATTGGGCAGAGAGGGCTGGGTCAGGAGGCAGGGAGGGCTGGTCCAGAACCTCACCGCTTGCTCTGGGCTGAGACACTGATGCTGGGATACCCAACTTAAAAAACGAGCATCCTCTTCATCTCTGGACCAGGGGTTCAGGAGGGGTTGAGACCTAGTCTGGGGCCAGGGGAAAGAGGGTGAAAAGTTTCTCCAAGTCAGAAGGCCATTGGGGAGGCATCTCAGGGGGTCCTGCTCTTTGCTCTCTCTGACTGTCACATTGGTACATAAAAGGGGGTAGAAAGGTCAGACATGCCCTTTCAAGCCCGTGAGAAAAACTCTGCCCATTTCCCTAATCCATATTTATTGGTGTGAGACACCGGGGTGGGAGAAAGCCCCTGCCCCCACCCACTGCCCCAGCCAGGCCAGGTTAGCACTAAGAACAGGCTCCATGTCACCCAAATCCTACTCTTTGTCTCTAGATTGGCTCCAGAGCGCCCCCCCCAAACTCCCCATTGGGGTTGCCAAGCAACGATGGAAGGGTGGCTGAGATATTTTCTTTATTATAAGCAAAGGGAAGACAGAATTGCAGTCCCAGAGGGGAGCACAGGGTGCTGAGGGAGAGGGCACCCGTGCCCTGAGCACTGGCATCAGGGAGCTAGGACCCCAGAGTCCATCTGAAGCAGGAAGACGGAAGTGAGTGGCGGGAGGTGGAAGGGGCTGGCAGACATCACTCCAGGCGGCACAGTGCTACATGACAAGGTGCTTCCAAGGGACCCAGGCTTTCCTGTTACCCCCAGCTGTGCTCTCTGCATTAAGTCACTCTCTTTCTTTGGTCCTATGTTTTCTCCTCCATGAACCTAGAGCACTATTGTATGTTATCTCATTTATAACCCTCATGAAAATACAATGAAGCGTCATTTCCCCCCTCCCTTTTGCTGGTTAGGAAACAGGCTCAAAGATGTGCCACCATGTGCCTCGCTGACAGGGCCACGGTGCAGCTCCTCAGCCCCAGCTAGTGTGAAGTAACAGCTTTAGGACACGCAATGCGCACATCATACGTGCCTGCCCAGAGAGTCGTGCACTCCAACATCGGTATACTCGCTCCTGTACCTAAAACCACAGCCTATTTTGTTCTTCTTGGTTTTGTTTTGTTTTGTTTTCAAGACAGGGTTTCTCTGTGGAGCCCTGGCTGTCTTGGAACTCACTCTGTAGACCAGGCTGCCCTTGAACCCCCAGCGATCTACCTGCCTCTGCCTCCCACGTGCTGGGATTAAAGGCGCGCGTGCGGCACCACCACTTGCCTTATTCTTTCTGAAAAGCATTTCCTGGCCGGACGGTGGTGGCGCGCGTCTTTAATCCCAGCACGTGGGAGGCAGAGGCAGGTGGATCGCTGTGAGTTTGAGGCCAGCCTGGTCTCGAGTCCAGGACAGTCAAGACTATGCAGAGAAACCGTGTCTCGAAACAAACAAACAAACAAACAAACAAACAAATATTCCGCCGCTCACCCCATCCCCAAGATGAGCATATAGCCCAGTGGTAAAATCAGCATTCTACCTATGTGACTCTCTATGTATGTCATCCCTAGTCACACCAAAAACAACAGAAAACTTTTAAAAACATGCCAAGGTGGTGGCAGCAGCACACATACATCTTTAATCTCAGCACTTGATTGGGGGAGGGGGGGAGGCAGTGTGGTCTACAGAGTGAGTTCCAGGACAGCCAAGGCACACAGAGAAACCCCTGTCTTGAAAAATGTTAAAAAAAAAAAAAAAAAAAAAAAAAGGCCAGGCACGGTGGCACACACCTCTAATCCCAGCACTAGGGAAGCAGAGGCAGGCAGATCACTGTGAGTTCAAGGCCAGCCTGGTCTACAAAGTGAGTCCAGGACAGCCGAGGCTAACACAGAGAGACCCTGTCTTGAAAAAACAAAAACAAACAAACAAGACCTTTGTAGCCTACCAGCTCTATGGCCTCAGCCCACCACTCAGAAGAAGTACACTCAGGCAGAAGCATCTTACTCTCTAAGAGAGACACAGCCTTTCTCTCCCAGGGATGCACCAAGCATGACAACTGTCTGGCTAGCCAGGTGCCTGTTACTTAGTATATCATAGTTTAGAGGGTCTATGCAATGCTTGTTTAATTCTGGTCTAGGCACCTACTAAGGGTGAAAGCTCTTCTGCGCGCTGGGGACAGAGCGGCAGAGCACGACGTGGATACAAGCCATCCATTCTTAGTGCGGAGACAGACAAGAAGACAGCTCATAAATAAGACACAGACAGAATGGGACACAGAGCAGGGATGGCAGCAGCACAGTGCGATGGCAGAAGCTTGCTAGTCAGATGGTGACAAATTTATTTCTCTACTGAGTGGAGCCCAGGGCTTTGCATATGCTAGGCAAGTGCTCTATGACTGGGCTATATCCCCAGATCGATCACTTCTTTTGAAACAGGCTTCTGTAAGCGGCCTAGGCTGTGCTCAGACGTGGGATTCTTCTGAGTGGCTGGGATTGCAGATGTGCAGCCCCATGTCCAGCTCTATCACAAATGGCTACTTTGAATGGAAAGGCTTGCTTCCACCCTGCCCACAGAAGAGATTATCTTTTGCAAACTGCAACGCCAAATACAGAGTGGAGGGCTCTCAGATCCTGAGTGAGGATAGGGGACTTAACTTTATGTGGTGGGCTGTCAGTTTATATAGAAGGCGGGCCACCCGGGCCAGCCACCACCACTAGAGAGCGCTCTGTAGACCCTGGAGCCCAGAGTGAGCCAGCGTCAGCCCAAGGGGGGTCCATTAAGGAACAGAAGACTTGTGTGACCTACCAGGGCAGGTCAGAGTCAAACCTGGATTGGCAAGGGACAAGACCACAGAGCTGGAAAGGGCCAGCAGAGATCTGGGTTCTGATAAGCCTGTAACCACAGCTTCTCCCTGGGTGCCTGCTGTTCCTATTCTGAGTTTGGGGCTTCCCCTGTGGAGCTCAGCCAGGAGGCCTTCCAACCTGGTTAGGCTCCCTCCTTACTACAGCAGTGTCCCTAGTCCACTCCTCAGCCTTGGCTGACCTGCTAGGACCATTCACATACTCTCCACTGCTGTGTCTATTTTGTTTCTGTTTAACCTTTATTAAAGTTACTTATTACGTGTGGATGGATGGGTGGGGATACGCATGCCAGGCAGATGCAGGTTAGAAGCCACCTTCTAAGAGTCAGCTCTCTCCTCCCACCATGTGGACCCTGGGGATCAAACTCAGGTGATCAGTCTTGGCAACAAATGCTTTTACCCGCTGAGCCATCTTCCACCTGTTTCCTGGTTTTTAAAAACTCAACGCTGCAGTTCAAAACTAGGGCCTTGGGAATGCTAGGCAGATGGCAAATGCTCTACTGTTGTGCTACATTCCCTGCCTTTGTGGTTTTATTTTCTTTTATTTGGTTTTCCAAGACTGAGTTTTTCTGTGTAGACCAGGCTGTCCTCGAACTCAAGAGAGTTTTCTGCCTCTGCTTCCTGAATGCTGAGATTAAAGTCACGCACCACCACTACCCAGCTGCATGAAATATGTACTCTTTTTTTTTTTTTTTTTTTGATTTTGAGACAGAAGTATGTACTCTTAATTGCTGAGCCATCTCTCCTAGCCTAGCTTTGAATTTTTAATCCTCCTGCCTTGGCCTCCCAAGTGCTATTACAGGCATGTGTCATCGCAGCTGGCTTTTTCCCATTCTTTATTTATCTTTTGCCCAATTGTCTTAAAATCAGTTTCTTTTTCATCCATTTACCCATTCATTTAATTATTATATTAATAAAGCAGTCATTCATTCACGCACTTATCTGTCATTCATTCAACAGATGTTTCTTGAGTATGTCCTTTGTGCTGGGTCAAATGTGTTCGGTCAAATCTTTGGTAAAATGCCAGCCGTGGTGGGAGGTGACGCACTGCATGTGGATGTCTCTGCTGTTTTCTGAGAGCCGTTTTTCTTTCTTTCTCTCGTGTGTGTTTTGTTTGTTTTCCAAGACGGTTTCTCTGTGTAGCCCTGGTCGTCCTGGAACTAGCTCTGTAGACCAGGCTGGTCTTGAACTCAGAGATCTACCTGCCTGTGCTGAGAGTAAAGGCGTGCGGCCACCACAGCCAGCTTTTCGTAAGTGGGGGATGAAGAATTGGCTGGATGAATTGAATGCACATTGAGGTCCAAACATGTATGTGTGTGGTTGCATGCACATGTGTGTTGGAGTGAGATGAAGCCTTCCTCGTTGGAAGCAGATGCCAAATTTTGGACTTTCCCTAACACCAAAGTTCAGCCCCTAAGAGTTCCTCTCTGCCCTAGAAGCCCATGGCAATGCTGTTTCTTCCAGACATTTCCTCCTGTCTTCCTGTGGAAACGAATCTCTGCCTTCTATAATCCCAGAGAAACGTGTCAATACTTTAGACTGTTTGCCTGGCTTTGCTCCTGCCAGTGGGGTTGACTGAAAATCTAGATGTCTGCTTGTCGACCTGTCCACTAGCTGGGGAGCCTGCTTGACCTGTCCACTAGCTGGGGAGGCAGCGGCACTCTGTTCAGGGTTTTCTCCTCTTTTAGCGGCCAATGTACACACTAGGTGCTCAGCGCAGACTGGAGCGAACACCGACGACCTGGCTCTGCCCCTGCCAGCAAACCAGCAGTAGCTTAATTGGTCTGGATCAGACCATTCAACTTCTTCTCCCCACCCCTACCCCACTTCATTCCCAGCAAATCTTTAAACATGTAAATGTGCCTCTCAGGACCCTGTGGAGTTTAGTGTAAAATCACAATCCTCCCAATGCCCGGGCAGGCCTGGCAAGGTGGGCCTCCGACTCATCTGAAACTAAGTTCCAGACACTGGAGATCCCACCTCTACTCAGAACTTGTCGTGATTTTCTTTGCTTGCTGGCATCTCTACTTGGCACAGTGTCTGTCTTTACCCATTCCACCCTCAACTTTCTTTCTCTGGATTTCCACTCTCTATGATGTACCTCAGCTGTACCCAGGCTTCCGTCCTTTGGGAATGCCTGTCCTTTGCTGTCCTGACTCTCACAGGGTGGGCACTGGCATGTGCAATGGCAGAGGCAGGTTTCTGCTGGCTCCTCACTCCCTGAAGGCCATGTGGTGAGGGTGAGGGCAGCTTTAGTGCAGACATCAGGGCTGTGGATGAGCACTTACTCTCGATTGGATCCCTAGTACCACACACCAAATCAAACCTGTAGTGCTGCTGTTGGGGAGAAGGTGGCAGTAGGGAGAAGCCTTTTTCTCTTCTCCGTTCCTGCAGTTTCATGCCCAAACCACCTAGACTGTGTTCACAGCAGACTGCAGTAGTCTATAATGTACGCAGTCTCCTAGAAGCCTTCGCTAGGAAAGACTAGGAAATAGTTTGCAATTGGTTGGCCAGTCTTAGGTTCCAAGCCTGATTCCATCACCTCCCAGCCGGCTCCTAATCGTGGGTCTGTTTTGTTTTGTTTTGTTTTTTGGTTTTTCGAGACAGGGTTTCTCTGTGTAGCCTTGACAGTCCCGGACTCACTTTGTAGACCAGGCTGGCCTCGAACTCACAGCGATCCACCTGCCTCTGCCTCCCGAGTGCTGGGATTAAAGGTGTGCGCCACCACGCCCGGCTTGGGTCTGGTTTTTTTTATCTGTAAAATGGAGCAGATAATATACCTACTTGGCTGGTTGTTGCCAGAATCCGGCAAATTGCAGCTTTTCTTCGTTTTTTTGAGACGAGGTTTCTCTGTGTAGACCAGGCTGGCCTGGAACTCTCAGTGATCTGTCTCCCTGAGTGCTAGGAATACAGGCGTGCCCCACTGCATGGCTGCCGCTGCCTTTCTTAATCACTTACTATTGAGATGAGTTGTGCTATATTGCTCAGGTTGGTCTGCAACTCTTGGATTCAAGTGCTTCTCCTGCCACAGTTGCCCTGAGTAGTCAAGACTGCAGGTGCTCAGTGGCATGGTGCAGGCAAACACGATACATTTACTGTCAGCATCAAGGGGAACATTCCCAGAGTTGAGATTTTAGTCAGCAAAACTCCTTCTTATAAGCCCAAAAGTCATATTTAGTCAACTTCTGTTAAGAAAAACTCCACAAGTCTGTGTTGCTCATTTTTAAATCACAGGACATGCAGATACCTACACACATTTAATGAGTGGTTGAGGGAAGAAGACACTATACTAGGGAGGCTCCAGAGGCACAAGGATCCACTTCCTGTGCTAGTGAGGAGAATCAGACAAATCTACAACCACAACACAGCTGCGCGCACAGCAGGGCTGCCCATAGAGTATTTCAGGGCAGGAGTGCAGGGTGCCCTCGAAGAGGAACCCTGGGGTGGACAGAAGGCAGGACGCATTCACTCCCTTCCGGGATGCCCATTCACTGGGGCAGCCAGGCTGAGCTCTGGGGATGGGACTCTGAATGGTCCACAACCAGCAGAGCAGACCTTCTCTGCATCCCAGTTGCTCAGGGTGCACGTGAGACCTTCCACGGAGTTCCTGCACCTCCAGATGGGTGGGCCATCCAAAGGAAGACACGGGAGACAAGCACTAACAGACTGCCGGTCCTCTCACACCCGCCGGCTTCCCTCACCGCCGCCGCTGCTGCTGCTGCTGCTGCTGGGTGTCCAGGAGCCTGAAAATCAAGCCCTTGTCCTTGGGGAGGGGAAAAGGCAGCCCAGATCTCTCTTGGGGGTGTGGTCTCTGGAGACTGCATCTTCTGTTGGTTGGGACTATATGCTTCCCCTTTACTCTTCAGATGAGCTTTCTAAGGGGTGTGTGTGACCCTCTGACCTCCAGACTGTTACCCCTCACATTCCGGAGAAACCCCTGTGAAGGAGCTTTTAAGGAGTGAGGACTCAAGAGACCACAGATAAAGATGTCGCTGGAAGGCAGCTTGGGTCTTAAAAGATTCTGGGGCCCTGGTTACTCTTGGGGAGCTCAGCCAAGCTCAGAGAGGCCTCATTCAGGTCCAGAGTCCAGGACCGAGATGTGGGTGCCTGGCCCTGGAGGGAGGGGGCCACCGGCAAAGGGGTCAGGCCGAGGGAGCAGGCGGGGCATCAGGAACGGAGGGTGCTGAGTGGGGGTGGGAGGGCGCAGGGTCCGGCCTGTGCAGGGGGGGGGCGGCCCCCAGGGAGGGGCATGCTATGTCTTTAAGAGCTGCCTGAGCGCAGGTTGCAGCTGCCTGGCCAGCCCGAGAGACAGCGGAGATTCATTACCCCTCGACACAATGACCATTGATGGCCCCGTGGCGTTATTCAAATCCAGTACCAATTGCAGCCGAGCCCCTTTCTCCGCGCCAGGCCCGTATTGTTGGAGCGGCCCACTAAAAGCCCGCCCCGGCCCCGAGCCGCCAGAGGCGCCCGCTTGGGTTCAGCCCTGCGCTTCACCAGCACGCCGGCTCCCGGTCCGGCTCCCTGGGCGCTGCAGGTGACCCGGCGGCGCATTCCGGCGCTCCCGGCTGCCCGGGCTACCACCACCCTCGACTCAGCTACGAGGAACCAGAGAGCGCCCGAGCCGGTGCGTGCGCGGGGGGCCGGGCGGGGGAGGGGGCCCCACAAGTCCAGCACCCTAGACCCTGGGCTGAGACGCCACCGGCCTCGGCCCCGTTTTCTGGATTCCCGGAGAGCCCAATCTGGGGGCGGGGAGAGGGGAGTTGAGGTTCCCTGGGCCTGACAAGATATTCCTCCAAGCTGGGGCAGCCCAGAGACACAACGCGGGTTACTCTAGGGACCCCTGGCCACGATAGAAGGAAACACGCCGGGGGCGATAGGGATGCCCGTGCAGGGCAGGGATCTGCATGCCCGCTCGCTGGTCTACCTTACCACGGGATGGGCTGCGACTGCTGAGCTTCTGCGAGGTATTCGGATACGCAGCTCCCGAGATCTGGTGTGCGCTTTTAAGGAGCCAGGCAGAACCCCGAGGGGGATCGGGGCGCTGAACTCAGGGGCTTCGCCACTGATTGTCCAAACGCAATTCTTGTACGAGTCTGCGGCCAACCGAGAATTGTGGCTGGACATCTGTGGTTGAGCTCCGGGCTCAACAGAGACCGCAGAGAGGAGGTCCACGCTGTGAGACCACCGGGGAAGCAGCCGGCAGGTCACAGCACAAGAGCATAGTGGCCCCAGAGTGGCACGCAAAGAAGGGACACAAGTCCTTGCCACTGGCGCCGCCATCCTCATCCTCGCCTCCTTCCTTCCTTCCTTCTCCTCTGCGGGTGACCCTTGTCGGCTGACAGGGTCCTCCAGTCGATCGCACCGCAGCGGTTTCCCGCTTTCAATTTTCGGCCGGAATGAAGCCGGCACACGGCAGCGGGACTCGATGGTGGCTCATGCAGCCGGTCCTTGACCAGAACCGCAGTTAGTCAGGGGTGAAGGCAGATGCCAGCAGATTCGTTCACTAACTCGTTTTGAATTTATTTCAACCTATGTCCTGACCAGTACCCCCAAACAACAACAACAACAACAATAACAACAACAAAAAATCCGAAACCAACCCGTATATCCCAAAGCAGCCAACCAACCCCTCCTACAAGCTCCTCTGGAGGACTGAGGGGCCGAGCCTCCCACCGCTGCCAGAAACCAAGACGCTGGGGAATGATGCGGTCCAGGCGGGCAATCGCCTCGTCTTTGGAAATAAGAACTTGGACAAACGAATCCTTTTCATTAAAAACAAAAAATTCTGCGGAGGTAGTGGGACTTGTTTATTTCCTCAAAAGCAAGGGCCATGAGACGCACGGGAGGGGGCTGCTGGGCGCTGCTAGGGCTGCCTGAGTCACCTGTCTCTGACCCCTTTCTGCTAGAGACTAACGTGTCCTGAGTGGATTAGGGTGAATGGGCTCCGGCCAGTTTTCACAACAGCACTGGCACCTCAGCCGTGGAAAGCTGGTTTCCCCAGCCCCATCCTTCTGAATGCTCAGCACTAACTGGGTAGGATGCCACAGAAGCAGGGAAGTCCCTATCCACACCCTCGCACCTATCGGCTGCAAAAGGCACTCTAGCACTTGTGTCCAGTAACTGAAGCTCAGGGACCAGGACAGGCTGAGTGTACAACTATGACCAGGCTTGACCTCGGCACAGCCTCACCAGCACCCAGGCCAAACACTAGCTCTACTCTGCACCTAGCCGGTCCCTACAAGTAATCCCAACATGGCTGCTCCCACTCACACAAGCCCAAGGGTCTGCTCTGCAGCAGTGCCTGCAAACAGCTCCCGGAGCAGAGTTCATTCTCCACCACAACAGCGGGCCCAGCATCAGGCACTCTCAGATGCACAGGGGGAGGAATCCCACCATACTGACATTTAATGAAAAGCAGCACTTTGGGTTTGATGAAGCTTTTGGGGGCGGTCTGGGGTCCTAGGCTACCCCTCTTCTGGGTTCTGGGACTCCTGACTGCAGTTGGCAAAACAAAGCCTGTCTTTAGACTGCCTGATGAGAAATTCTGGCTTCGGATGTGGACTGGCCATGACAGACCTCCACTGCCTTCTCCATTCAGATGGCCCTACTGACCCAGCCTCTGTCTCTGCAACACTTCATGTTTTAGCCTTTCAGGTGAAGGCCATCTCTGAAGCCATGGATCCCAGGGATATGGGGTACCACCAGTTTCTAAGGATGAAGCAAGGCTAATAAACAACCTAGTCTTTTTATTTGTCCAAGGGCAGCTGTTGCAGGCACGAGGTACCAGACTTCCAGAAGGGATGGAGAAAAGGGGGGCACAGTCCTCTGTCTACTAGGTGTTGCACACCCAAACCCTGCTTGTTTCAGGTTGCACAGGCTGAGGCCCCGCCCCCTCTGTCTAAGCTTGGGCTACTTCCTTCCATTCTCTACAGAATGAGTTGTAGGCAGCCTGGAGAGTATCTCAGGAGCCCATCTGGTGGCCTATGTGGGGGGGGAGGCCAGCCAGGGTCAAGGGCTGGGATGGGGTGGGGGACAGGAGGAGGGGTGTGGCTAGGAGAGCAGCTGCTGGGTAGAAGGGAGGGAGGTGAGCACTGAATAGGGGACCCCAGCTGGGGTTCCATAATGACACCAGTGGGGGACAAGCAGAGCCTTCTGTGTCCAGATGGGGAAACTGAGGCGGAGGCCCCTCTAATCTCTGGCGAGGGAGGGGCTTGTCATCAGTTCCTCTAGTCCATCCATCTTCCCCATGAAGGCATCTGAGGAACTGGGGTGCCTTCCAGGCAGTCACTCAGGCTTAGACACACCAAGACACAGAGTGGCCAGCAGCTGGGTCACCTGGGCATTGAGCCCCTCCACTCCTGACACATCGCAGAAGCACCCTCCCCCACCTCAGCTGCTGGGAGGAGTGTTGGGCTCAGGCGGTTGCCCGCCCTCCCTCCTTGCTCACGTGCCTTGCCCAGAAAGGCTCATTTTTAGCACCTGGCCTCTTTTCCCTGCCTAGAGGAAGCTCAGGGGTACAGCAGGGAAGGAGGCAGGCAAGGGGACCTGGGACCTGGAAGCAGAGCCCAGGAGAGCTGTGGTTGTCCTGTGCTCCCCTTGCAAAGGTGCCTGGGCTAACACAGGAGCCCTCAGCCGCCGTGCAGTGTGGAGATGAAGAGGATGCTGTCCTGGTCCTGCAGCTGGTAATCCAGCTCCCCCTGGGGCAGGAAAAAGGGACAAGGGACCATCAGAACATGGTCTAGCTCACTGCCAGGTGTTGGGACAAGGAGGAGAAAGGTGGCTGCTCTAGGAAAGAAAGAACAACCTCACCAGAAAACCCGACACATCAACTCTCAAATCTCCAGGAGGGGTGAGCTCCCTTCCCTCCCCAGCAGCCATTCAGTCCCTCCTCATTTGACATGGAATACAGGAATAAGATCATGGGGCGGGGGTGGATGAGGCAGATTTCCCAGCCCCCACCTGGGCTGATCAGAGGCCCAGGGTCTCCCACTGGAGCAGGGAAGGCAGGGGCTGGGGAGGCACGTCACTGGAGGTACTGACCAGCAGTTCCCAGTCGGCATCATTAATCAGCACCAGGATTCCTGGCCGCCTGTGGGAAAGAGGGCAGTGAGGAGCAGAGAGTTGAAGGCAGGAGGCTCACTCAGTCTGTGGGCTGCACGAGTGTGGGGGAACCTTTCCTCCGGATTTCCCAATAAGTGGAGACCAGTCTGCATGGTCGGGTAACCAGGTAAGACACCCATGGTCTTGAGGGTGTCTTTTAAAAAAAAAAAAGGGTGGGGGGCAAAGGTAAGCATCACCTACCACCCGGGCTCCAGGGAAGGCATTTTGCTTCTCTGAGCATCAGCTCTCTTCATGGGAAATCAGGGCCAATTTTAAGGCCTGCCCTACAAGGTCTGCTGAGAGGTACAACAAAATGCAGGGAGGGCCTGCTTGCTGCTATGTCTCAGGAACCAGGAGGAGCCTACTTTACCAGTGTCTAATCTTACTCTCCTAAAAGAAGCCTCCAGAAGCCTACCCTAGATAGGGGCAAGCTCAGCTCTTCTGGGTCAAAGAAGGCTGCCAGCAGCACCAAGCACCTGAGTGCTTAAGCGTCAGTCCCGGCTCCTACTGGCAACAGCCCAGGGAGCACTGATGTCCTTGCAGGTGGCTTCTAGGACTGCTGTGCCAGAAACTGGAGACTGGAGATCAGTTGTAGGCCAGGGGGTAACCTATGCTGGAGGCAGATCAAACAGTCTCACAGTTTCGTGGCCCACCTCCTTTACCCGGGCCATCCTTGTTTAGAAGGGAAGTGACTTGGCATGAAGAACCCAGCCCTTTGCTGGCAGGATGGGGAAGCTATGTGTGTCTGTGTGGACTCACTTCAAGGGCAAAGAATGGAAACGGAATGTTGTGAGCCTTTTTAAATGTAACTTTTAACTCTGTGTAAGTGTGTGTAGCAGGCGCAGCAGAAGCTGAAGCAGCCAGAGCCGCAGTTACAGGCAGCGGTGAGCTACCTCATGTGGGTGCTGGGAACCAAATGCAGGTCCTCTGGAAGAATAGTGCTCGTCATTTCTGGTCTAGCTCTCCAGCCTGTGTTTGAGTTTTAAGACAAGGTCTTCTTATATATATATAAAAATCCTCAAGCTTGTGGAAATTCTTCCACCTGAGCCTCCCCCTCGCCCCAAGACAGGATCCCTCTGTATAGCTCTGACTGTCCTGGAACTCACTCTGTAGACCAGGCTGACCCTGAACTCAGGGATCCGCCTGTCTCTGCCTCCCGAGTGCTGGGATTAAAGACGTGCAGCACCACAGCCTGGCTTGAGACATGGTCTTACTATGCAGCCCTAGCTATCCTGGAACTGTCTATATAGACCAGACTGGCCTAAAACTCACAGAGGTCACCTGTCTCCAACTACCAGGAGCTGGGATTAAAGGTGTGTGCCACCATACCCAGTTAAAATGGAGTTTCTCAGTCACACTGGTCAACTTTGAGGGTTCACTCAGCCACAAGTGGCAGCAGCAACCACCAAAGAATGCTTCTGTCACCAGGAAGAGGTCTATGGGACATTTGTCTTAGACCACCAGGAGGGAGACCTTGGGCAGTGTGGCTTTCTTAATAGTTTCTGTGTAGAGAATAGCTACCTAAGTTTCTGCATGTATCATGTCTGTGTAACCAGAAGCATAGTCCAGTTTTTTGGGAAAATTTCCAAGCTCCGTTCACATGGGCTTTTAAGAACCTCAGACAGGGGCTGGAAAGGTGGCTCGGAGGTTGAGAGCGCTGCCTGCTCTTCCAAAGGTCCTGAGTTCAATTCCCAGCAACCACATGGTGGCTCACAACCATCTATAGTGAGATCTGCTACCCTCTTCTGGCCTGCAGGCATATATTAAAGGTGAAGCACTGTATACTTAAATAAATAAACATTAAAAAAAAAAAAAAAGAACCTCAGACAGCCTAATGTGGTAATAAGAAAACTAGAAACAGACCTAAGTACACCTCTTTCCTCAAAGGAGTGCGAGAAAATAGGGACCAAAGGACTCATGGGGATGAGACATCAGAACCCTGGACATGGGCTGAGGCAGCCTTCCCTCCCTCTGTCCTGCTCAGGGACCGGGGGAGAACTCACACACTGTCTCCCTGGATGAACAGCTCTGGCCGATCTTTTAGCAGATTCTTCTTGATCCAGACAAGGAGGTTCCGGATGTCCCCTAGAGAGGGAAGGCACAGAACAAACTAAAGTCAGACCCAACTCCTTCCTATGCTCCTAAGCCTTGCCTGGCACTGAAGTCAACAGGGCTCACTGGGCACAGAAACCTGATCAGGAGAGGCCAGTGACCTGTCAGAAGGGTCTTCAGAGAAAGTGGCCAATGACGCAGCTGAAGGCACAGTGGGTCTCACAGGGGCTGGACAGATGGCATACTAGTTCAGTTCCCAGCACCCACACTGGGTAGCTCAAGGCCACCTATGCCTCCAATCTCAGGGATCCAATACCCTTCTAAACTCTGCATGCACTTACACTCAAATGGTTAGTCCCACACATATGTACACATATTATAAAGAATTAAAAAATAAATAAAAAAAGGCCAGGCATGGTGGCACAAGCCTTTCATCCCAGTACTTGGGAGGCAGAAGCAGGCGGATGGTTGTGAGTTCAAGGCCAGCCTGGTCTACAGAGCGGGTCCAGGACAGCCAAGATAACACATCTGGAGACCCTATCTCGAAAAAACAAAACAAAACATACAAACACACAAAAACCTTGGGGATTGTGACTGTGGTAGCTGGGCTGATGCTACCTCAACAAGGCTGCTTAGAGGGCATGAAAGAGCCACTGCTACCTTTATCTCTCTTGCCAGTCCAGCTGGAGAGACCTCAGCTTTGCTCATGGGCAGGGTCTGCATATATTTCCCTTTGTAACAGAGAAAAACAATTGCTGAGCTGATAACATCAGTTAATTTCCTCTAGCAGAGGGAGAGAAGGCTCCTCACAGGCAGACACTGACAAATCACTGCTCACTACCCCCACTTTTGCAGAGCCCCAGAGGATGGCCACCTCTATTGGCAAGGTAAGAGGTTCTGGGCTGCAAGGGCCTCTCCTGATCTGCTGAACACCCGGAGGTGCCTCTTGTGGGATGGGTTCTGGGTGGCACCAGTCTCTCTGTGTAGCATGTGGCTGTGCTCTCCAGGGTTACCAGGGTTACCTGTCCGTTCCTAGGAGCAGAGGGATCAGCCCATAGCAAACAGACTGTCCTGCATCTATAAACTCCTTGTGCCCAGGACTGTCACCACCTGCTCTTCACTCACATTATTCCTGGGGCTCTTAGAGGTCCTGCTCTCAGAGGTGACTTGAGAACAAAGGTCCTAGAAAACAGCTGGCATTTAGGAAGCCCTAGGGGGACTGTCCTGAGTCAGTGTCTTAGAGAGGTCTGCTACCTTTGACAGTGCCTGAGACAAAGCTCTGAGGCTAAGTGGAAGCAAGGTGAGAGTGTGGCCTGAGAAGTCCGCCTAGAGCCCAAGTCCTAGAACAGAGGGCTGCTAGTACACAGGAAGCTCCTCTGCCCCCGTGCGGGCTTCACATTACAATGTGTGTGCGGGTCTAGGCTTGAGTAGGACCAGGAGGTGAGAAGGTGCAGTGTGGACCTTTCTGCTGGACACAACCATCCCACAGGGCAACATGCAGCATTATTCATGGACTAAAACTGTCATGTCCCAGTTTTAAATTCCTTTTAAACAAAGCAAATGTGCAGTCCCCAAGGCAAGTGCCTCCCCCAAGCTGCACTTGGACCCTGTGGGCTCTCCCAAGGCTCAGGTTGTACAGGCTTCCCCTTGGCCACGAATCCCCTTGGCCTCCATCTTGGCGCTGTCTAGTGGGCCGCCAGCCCATACATCTTACGGCCGTTCGATAGAACCACTGGAGTCTGACACATCCATCAGCCAGCCTCGGCAGCAGGGCTGTCTCTGTGTGCTGGGACACAGGAAGGAGGACTGGGAAGGTTTGCCCAGTGACCACAGGCTTTATCTGACAGTTCTGGCTGGCTGGTATAGAATCGGGATTCTCCTGGGGAACAGCCCTGGCTCCCTCCAAAGAGGGTGCTTCTGCTCCACTCTAGATAGTTTGGGAATAGGGGAGGGTTAGTGGTCATGTTGGGGTCATCCACATGATGACACTGTCATGGACTCCCAGAAGGGTGGGCTGGGGGATGAGTCTGCTGCCCAGTGCTGGCTCATTTATCATGATGCTCCTATTTGCTGAGGTCACTCCCTCCCTCTTTTGCCTGCCCCCCTCCAGGCCCGCCCACATTTTTGATAGCTTGTTACCATGGTGAGGCTGCTGTATCACAGCCGCCTGTATTGTCCCTGTGCCTGGATTTGGGGGTGGGGAGAGGTGGAACTCATGGCCCCCTTCTCAGGCTGCAAGGGCCACTCAGCCTGGCCTGAAACGCACCCCGGGGACATCTTGCTTGGCTTGCTGAGGCCCAGACAATATGCAAATGGGCTCTGGGCCAGATGGTCGGCTTCCAAAGGCGCCCAGGGGAGGAGGAAGGGTTAAGCAGAGCCAGGGACTGGTGGCTTGGGGTGGCCCTGGGATAGATGGGGTAGAGAGCAGTACTTTCACCTTCCCACTGTTTCTTCTCATGCCTCCTGAGCCCAGGTCTCTCCTGGGGCTGCCATTCACAAGACAAACATTTACTGAGCAACTACCCTGTGCCAGGCACTAGGGTGATGGTGGCCAGCAAGATGGAGGCAGAGCCTTCCTTGTGAGGGAGGGCAGCAGAGGCGGCAGACATTACTTAATTAGCGGTGGTGCGCACTACCTCCTTTGGGAGCAGGAAAGGCCTTTCCAAGAGAGCTAGTCTGCAGGATGAATGGGCGTGGGTGGGGAAGCTTTCCCGACAGAAGGAAGCACATATGGAAGGGGCTGAGGCACCATGCAACTGGCAGAGTCAAGGCAGCAGGTTGGAGAAGGCAGGAGATCAGGGCTAAGGCCCCCACCCCCATCCCCCAGGGAAGGCCTGCTCTGGATGAGGCGGCTCCCTCCTCCTGATGAGGTGAGCACCCCCTGGCCCCATGTCTCTGTCCTGTGGAGTCTGAGGGCTCAGGGATGTTGCTCTCACACCTCTACCCCAAGATGCCAGTGGAGCAGCAGAGGGAGGAGAAGGTGAAGAGCATGGCGGCTGGGACTGGCAGTGCAAATTGTTTACAAGAGCCTCATGCAGCCAGACTGGCCTTCAACCTGCTGTGTAGCCGAGGCCTCCCAATCCTGGGGGCTCCTAAGTCCTGGCTGGAATTACAGATGTGCATCACCATGCCTGCCAGTTTTAGTTTTGAGTTGGACTCTGTTCCTTCCTAGGTATATAACCACAAGAAAGGAATCCTCAGAGCCTCAGCTTTCTTTTTTAAAGGTGGAGAGGGAGAGAAGAAACAGCCAAGTGCAGTGGCTCCAGCACTCGGGAGGCAGAGGTAGGCAGATCTCTGTGAGTTCGAAGCCAGTCTGGTCTACAGAGAGTTCCAGGACAGCTAGGGCTACACAGAGAAACCCTGGCTCCAAAAACAAAACAAAACAAAAAAGATTTTAAAAAAAGAAAGAAAAGAAAAAAGACTGCATGGTCCTGGGCTTACGAGTGCTCATTATTCCGGAGGACTAGAGTAAAGTTCCCTAAGCCCACACTGGGCACTTCACACCCACCTTCAATAAAGCTCAGGTTATCTTAATACCTACCCTACTTCTGGTCTTCTCAGGCAGGTCCTCCCTGCGCCTTCTCTCATATACACACATATATGAAAATGAAAAATTTAAACATTGAAAAAAGAATGTGGCTGGGCATGGTGGCACACGTCTTTAATCTCAGCACTCGGGAGGCAGAGGCAGGCAGATCACTATGAGTTCAAAGCCAGCCTGGTCTACAAAGCGAGTCCAGGACAGGCAAGGCTACACAGAGAAACCCTGTCTCAAAAAAAAGAATGTGGATCAGGAAATATGGTTCGATGGTTGGGAGCACTAGCTGCTCTTGCAGGGGACCCAGGACTGACTCCTAACACCCACATGGCATCTTATAACCATGTGCAACTCTAATCCCTGGGGATCTGATGTCCTGTCCTGATCCCCATGGGTACCAGGCAGGCACATGGTGCATACACATATAGACAAAACACCCACATACATAAAATTAAAAATGTTTTTGAGAAAAGAATGTGTTGTTATGAGATCAGGTAAGATAGTCCATAACATGATTCCTACAGCTGTGCCTAGACTACCAATGATCCCTGAATCCAGGGAAGAAAGTGTCTTCTCTGGACTCTCCAGTATGTTGGCTTTCTACATGCTGTGCCCATCGCCCAGAACCCTAATCAGATACTGCTGGGTCTTTCTGTAGGATGGTATGTTCTCCAGATATCAGTAACACAAATAGGAGAAGGTAGAGCCAGGCAGCGATGGAGGCAGGAACAGGTGGAGCTCTGTGAGTTCGAGGCCAGCCTGGTCTACAGAGTTGAGTCCAGGACAGCCAGGGCTACATAGAAAAACTTTGTCTCAAAAAAAATCAAAAGAAAAAGAAAGAAAAAGGAGAGGGTGTGGAGCACACACACTAGTCTATTTCCCAGGTTTCCCAGGCTGGCCTGAGCTCCTGTCTCAGCCTCCCACGTAGTGGGGCTACAGACGCCTACGTGCCACTTCTCCCACCATCTTCCTCCCATTTTTGGTGTCCAGAAATGTAAGAAGCCAGTGATTGGTCAAGCCGTGTGGGAAGACCCACATTCCAAGGCTGTGCATGCCACAGGCAGCCACGCACTCAAAGCTGGGGAAGAAGAAGGTCCCTAATGCAAGCCTTCCAGTGCAAGAGGCCCCTGGCCAGCCGTGTGGGCACAGCGGGGAGAGGAGCGCCAGCTGTGAGGATCAAACAGAGAAGGCTCGCACTGAGGGCAGGAAGGTACATCACCTCAGTGCATCAATCAGTACCATTCACGCTGACAAATGTGCGTAATAATCCACACTCCAGAGCGCTGCTGTGAAGACTAAGGCAAAATGGCAGTAGCAGGACCTTGGCATCAAACACACAGGAAACACTCCTCAGACAGGTGCTCTAAGCTGTGTACTCAAGTGAACTGAGTCCTCATCCTCTACAGTGCCAGAGTCCTGACCTACAGGTGGCCACGGTGTGCCTGTCTTAGAGAACAGGTATGACACCGCTCGCGAGGCTAGCCTTGGTGGAGAAAGCCAGTGATCCCGCACTGGGAGGCTGAAGCAGGAGGAGCAGGCTGTCCCTGGCTACACAGCAAGTTTACAGGCCAGGCTGGGAGCCACAAGACCTTGCCCAAAAAAATGACCTAGTAGGGGTCACAAAAGGGAAGGGCTACCTCAAAATGGTCTTGGGTAACCTTGTATATAAAATTTTTTAAAGGGGTGAGGGAGACAAAACCAGGACACTCTCCAGCCAGACTCCCCCGTAATCCTCCTTGTTTAGGAGAT
Organism: Acomys minous; assembly: GCF_964271855.1. NCBI lineage: Eukaryota > Metazoa > Chordata > Mammalia > Rodentia > Muridae > Acomys > Acomys minous. Next base: position 67,396,250 of record NC_140491.1, on the reverse strand, counting down.
ACTGATAACCCATACCGGCACAACTCCTTAGAGCAGGTTCTCAACCTGTGGGTCGCAACCCCTGGGGTGGTATAACAGCCTGCCTATCATACATCTACATTATGATTGCTAACAGTAGCCAAATTACAGTTATGAAGTAGCAACAAAATAACACACCTTTGCCGGGCGTGGTGGCGCACACCTTTAATCCCAGCACTCGGGAGGCAGAGGCAGGCGGATCGCTGTGAGTTCGAGGCCAGCCTGGTCTACAAAGTGAGTCCAGGACAGCAAGGCTAACACAGAGAGACCCTGTCTCGAAAAACCAAAAAAAAAACAAACAAAAACAAAAACCAAACACACCTTTAAACCCAGAAGCAGGACAACCAAGGCTACACAGAGAAACCCTGTCTCGAAACACAGACACACACACACACACACACACACACACACACACACACACACACACACACACTCACAGTTGGGGCCACTACAACATGAAGCACTGTATTAAAGGGTCACAGCACTAGGCAGGTTGAGAACCACTGCCTTAGCGTGTCAACACCAGCACCGCAGAGCTGGGGACTGACAGTGAACCCTGGCTTCAGCAGGGCCTGAGCCAGCCTCTGTGAGCGCATGGAGGACAGGTCAGTCTTCTGCCACTTCTGTGCCCCGGGCCCACACCAACAAATGTTTTCTCACTTCCACCTGGGCCCCTGACCCTTCCCTATCAAGTACACCAGCTCCAAGGCAGGAGGGCTCTTCGGGGATTCCCACCCTAGGCCTGAGCTAAAGGGAGAAGAAAGAGCTGACTGGGAGGGGTGGAAGAGGAGAGGGTGGAGGGGACCTCGGAGGCTGCATTTACAAGTGAATGGGGGTAAGAATGGAGCAGTTTGCGGGCTAAACTGGCCTCAGAAGGAGGTTTACAGATGTGTGAGGGGACGCTCCTCATTGTTTAATTAAGCAGAAAGTGGATCTTTTCAAAAGCAATTTTGCACAGGGACTGGGAGGGGAGGGAGGAGGAGGGAGGGAGGAAAGGGATCAGCAAACAGGCCCGGAGAGCAGAGAAAGGAACAGCTGGCCCCAGAGAGGCTGTGAAATGCATGCTAAGCAGTTTAAAGCGCCCAGGAACTGCTGCTCAGCTCCTGCCCTCCCCTGCTAGCTCCCCTTTAACTGACTGGAGCAGGAGTGGAGCGTGTCCATGATGGCGCAGCAAAGGAAAAGGACCAGCCTGGGCTACACAGAGCGCCCTCCTTTGTCAGTCAACGAGCCAACTCATCAACCAGTGCAAATGGCAGCCACCTCCTAGGTCAGCGATGAGCAGGAACCGAGCAAAGATGTATCAAGGACACTACCAACCTCACTGACCATGAGTCCTACTCAGGTGCCACCTGCTGAGTATTTAGCGAGCGAGTGACAAGGGGATGGAATTGTGAAAACATGTGTATTTTTGTGTCAAGCAAACTTAGCAGGAAATAAACCATAAATTGTGGTATTTTATTTTGGATATAGTCTCATGTATCCCAGGGCTGGCTTTAAACTGGATATAACCTTTGAACTTCTGGTTATCCTGGTTCACCTCCTGAGTGCTGGCATTACAGTGTCACACCACCTCACCCAGTTTTAGCCTTGATGGGGCTGGAAAAAAGAGCTTTGTACATGCTAGGCAAATTGTTGGCCCAAACTGGTTTTTTTGTTTTGTTTTGTTTTGTTTGGGGGGGGGGGTACTCTGTGTAGTCTTCGCTGTCCTGACTTGCTTTGTAGACCAGGCTGGCCTTGAACTCAGAGAGATCTTCCTGCCTCTGCCTCTCCCCTCCAACTGTTACTTTAATTAACTCCTTTTTTTTTAAGTGGACATGGTGGCCCACACCTTTAATCCCAGCACTTGGGAGGCAGAGGCAGGTGGATCTCTGAGTTTGGGGCCACCTTGGTCTACAGGGTGAGTTCCAGGACAGTCAGGGTTACACAGAGAATCAATCTCTCTCCCTCTCCCTCTCTCTCACACACACAACCAACTCCAACAACATAAAAACTCCTTTTTGTTGTTTTTGAGACAGGGTCTCACTACGTAGCTCTGCCTGTCTTGTTCTTTTTTTTTTTTTTTAAAGATTTATTTATTTATTTATTATGTATACAGTGCTCTGCCTGCATGCACAGCTGCAGGGCAGAAGAGGGCAACAGATCACATTACAGATGGTTGTGAGCCACCATGTGGTTGGTGGGAATTGAACTCAGGACTTCTGGAGGAGCAGTCAGTGCCTGAGCCATCTCTCCAGCCCTTGTTCTTTTGCCCCACCTCCCCTTTTAAAAATAATTTATTTACTATTATTTTATGTGCATTAGTGGAACTGGATTTACAGATAGGTATGAAATACCATATAGGTGCTAGGAATTGAACCCGAGTCCTGTGGAAGAGCTGATAGTGCTCTTAACCACTGAGCCATCTCTCCAGCCCTATCTTTTTCCCTTTTTATTACTCCCTCCCTCCACCGCCCCCCCCCCCAAAGAGTTTCTCTTATAGTCATAGCTGTCCTGTACCTACTCTGTAGATCTAGCTGGCCTTGAACTCACAGCGATCTGCCTGCCTCTGCCTCCCAAGTGCTGTGATTACAGGCGTGCACCACCACACTCAGCCTACATTTCTTTTATTATGTATGTGTGTGTGACTGGGCAATGGTGGTGCATACCTTTAATTCCAGTGCTCAGGAGACAGAGGCAGGAGGATCTCTGTGAGTTCAAGGCCAGCCTGATCTACAGAGCGAGTCCAGGACAGCCAGGGCTACACAGAGAAACTCTGTGTTGAACCTGACCTCCCGCCACCCCCCCAAAAAAGGACAAGGTTTCTCGATGTAGCCCCCCCCCAGCCTGAAACTCTCTATGTAGACCAGGTTAGCCTCAAACTTAGAGATCCACCTGCTTTCCTGACTCTGCTTCCCAGTGCTGGGATTTAAGGTGTATACCACCACGTCTGGCTTGTATGAGTGTTTTGCCTGAATATGTGTTTGTCAGTGTACCTCATGTGTACCTGGTGCCCACAGAAATCAGAAGAGGATCTTGAATTGCCTGAGACTGGAGATACAGATATGTGGGTGCTGGGAACTAAACCTGGGTTCTATGTAGGAGCAGCCAGTGTGCCTAACCAATGAGCCATGGGGTCCAGCCAGTCCCCGTGTGAAGACCAGCCTCCCACCCCTTGCAGAGCTGGCCAGCCCCAGCAAGGAGGGAAAAGCATACTTCCCAGTCTCTTCATGCCTTACTACCTGCCAGGGCGGCCCTAACCTTTCCACTTATACCACATGGCCCCAGAGAGCAGCCAAGAAATCCAATACTCACAGGGTCCATCTTGCCCAGGCAAGGTGACTTGATGTTTTTTTACTCCATCAAACAGGAGCTCCGCACCACCTCTGCAAAGGAAGGCCAGAGAAAGACAGCTGGGTAAGTGACTGCTCATAGGACCAAGAGGAGCCTGATAACTGGGGTCTGGGCTGGTGATTGATGAAAGCTGAGGAGATGCACAGACAAGGTTCAGCAGCAGCAGCCGACTGACCACTGCCTGCCGCCTCTCAGCATGACTTTCTACTGTGGCAACGAGGATGGGAACAATCTCCACTGTTAGTGCAGCACCCAAGTCTGCCCTGTGCTTTGCTGCTCTGCATTCCTGAGAGGCAGGTTAGAATACAGAGGTAGGAAGCTGGGCATGGTGGCACACGCCTGTAATCCCAGCACTCAGGAGGCAGAGGCAGGTGGATCCTTGTGAGTTCGAAGCCAGTCTGGTCTACAGAGTGAGTCCAGGACAGCCAAGGCTATACAGAGAAACCCTGTCTCAAAAACTCAAATAAATAAATAAATAAATAAAAGAACTCGGAGGTAGGACACAAGCTTCAGAGCTGCCAGCCCGCCCCTGCCTGCCAGTCACACCTGGCCAGTCTTATTTCCATGATAGCTGAGCCACCTTTCTGGGGTGAGCCTGTGCACTTCTTACCAGGTAAGGGTGGAAGGAACCCTGTTCCTGCTCACCACCATGGCACTACTGAGAACATACAACAGCAACGGAGGCCGAGAGAGCCCACTGGGCTTCACACTGACCAAGAACATCACTTTGTCAGTTATAGCGTGGTCCTCATCCCATTTTATCCTCTGGCCGTCCCAGCAAAGGAGGGAGGAGGCAGACACTGTGAATTCCATCTGATAGAGTGGACTAAACCCAGAGAAGTCAAGTAACCCAGAGACTTTTTTTTTTTTTTTCAGAAAGCCCCTAAGGGCAGAGCCTGGTTTGTTTCTGTGTCCCACCCAGCACCTGGCCAAGGGACAGTCAAGGCAGCAGAGATGCTCAAAGCCAAGGTCAGAAGCCAGGATTTCTGGTGCGAGCGGTAGGGCCTTCAGTGCCCCACACTACTTCTTTTGGGTTTCCTGATCCCCATCTCCCTTCACGTGGGGCTGCTCTGAGAAGGCCGTGACAGACTTTTGGTGGATGTGATGTTTCCTACCCCACCACTCTTTTCCAATCTCAGGGAACAGAGATGTCCTGAGGCAGCCACACTAGGAGGCAAAGGCAAGGCAAACATTGTCATGGGGGAAACATGGGGCGACTGTCATCTAAACAAGGTCATGCTTTGTTGATGCAGAAGTGTGGAGGGGGAGCAGAGGCCCATCTGTGGCTATGTGCAGGGCCATTTCAGCTGCAAGCGCACACAGAACCTCCATTTATCCCCTTCCAAGAGCCTCATTTTCTGCTGGGTAGGGGTTGGCACATGCAGCAGCTGGGCTGGGGGAGGGTGATAGGCAGGGGGTTCAGGACTTGAGGGGCAGAGAAGAGGGGTGGGAACGGGAGGCAAATGATCCAGAGTGGCCAAACCTGGTAGTGCCAGGCGCCTAGGCCCAGCCTGTTTTTCCTCCACAGACAGATGATGAGCAAACCAGTGAGGCTTGGAGTGAGCGAGGCCCTGAGGGAGGGCTTGTACTTCAGTCAGCACATGTGGAGTGAGAGCAGCACACCTAACCTAGGGGCTGATTTAGGGAGGCAGACATGGGGGCTGTTGGGGCCCCGAGACCTGAGGCCACATTCTATTCTGTTTTTGCAATTCAAACTTAACCAAGATACCTCCATCCTCTCTCAATACCCCAGTTCCTGGTGCGTGTATCTGCTAATACCAGTGACAGGTATGCATTTCTCTAGCTGCTTTGAAAACTACGCATCTATGTAAAAGCTAGCCATGGTACCACATGCCTCTACTCTAGCACTTGGGAAATAGAAGGAGAAACAAGGGGTCAAAGACATCTTCACCTACATATTAAGTTTAAGACTAGCTTGTGTTTCATGAGACCCAACCAATAAGCCAACAACAACAACAACAAAAATCTACCCATCCACGTTGAGTTTCCATCCTCCTTATGGAACACAAACAGGCTTTAAATGAAAGAAGGCCTGGCATAAAGCAGGAATCTAAGACATATTTGCCACATCAATAAATATGACTACCTCTCCCAATTCTCTGACCTCAAGATCATGTCCAGCCTCCCTCCCCAAACTTATGGAAAGGGAATCTCACATGTAGGTCATGACAACCTAGAAACGAGGTACCCCAAAACACACCTGTACTAGACTTCCAATTCTGTGTATCGGCAAAGCCCGCTCTGCTGGGGCAGAGTGGCTCAGTTGGTAAAGTGTCTACTGTGCACACAGGAAGCCTTGGGTTCTACCGCCAGCACTGCATGAACGGAGCATGATGGTACATGCCTGGAATCCCAGCACTGGGGAGACGGAGGCAGAAGGGTCACAAGTTCTAGGTCATCCGTAGTGACCTACTGAGTTGAGACAGGCCACCCTAGATACCATGTCTAAAAAAAAAAAAAAAATCAAAAACCACAAATAGGCCTTTTGGGCCAGGCGTGGTGGCGCACGCCTTTAATCCCAGCACTCGGGAGGCAGAGGCAGGCGGATCGCTGTGAGTTCAAGGCCAGCCTGGTCTACAAAGTGAGTCCAGGACAGTCAAGGCTACACAGAGAAACCCTGTCTCGAAAAACAAAACAAACAAACAAACAAACAAAAAAACCAAATAGGCCTTTTAACCCAGTGCTGAGGCAGGTGGATCTCTGAATTCAAGGACAGCCTGGTCTGCAGAGCAAGTTCCAGGACAGTCAGGGCTACACGGAGAAACCCTGTCTCAAACAAACAAACAAAAAAAAACCAAAACAAAACAAAACCGCCTCTGCCAGTAACAGTTCAAGAGGCATGCCATAAGATGATAGGATTGGTCCTCACAAGAAAAAAAATGAGAAGCCTTCAAAAGGACTTAACAGAGGTAGTGGTACCATGAGGACCACATCTGCTCAGGCTGGGGGGGCAGCAGCTCCTAGTTCCCAGGAACAGTGAGGAGAGAATGGTGGCACTGTAGCTCCCCTGAAAACCCTCTCAGACTCATAGTGAAAGAGGTTACAGGTAAAAACACATTAAGATGACAGGCAGGGTGGCACATGCCTGTAATCTCAGCATTCAGGAAGCAGGAAGATCCAGAGTCCAAAGCCAAGTCAGAGAGTGGTAGTGTCCGCCTTTAATCCCAGAACTCAGGAGGCAGAGGCAGGCAGATCGAGACCAACCTGGTCTACAGAGAGAGTTCTAGGACAGCCAGGGATACACAGGGAAACGCTGTCTCAATAAATAAATAAATAAATAAATGAATAAAAATAAAGAAAGAAAGAAAAGAAAAGAAAAGAAAAAGCAAAGAGTTCAAAGCAAGCCTCAGCTACATAGAAAGTTTGAGGCCAGCCTGGGCTATATTATGAGCTCCTGTCTCCAAACAAAACCAAAATGGGAGGACAGAGGGAAGGCTTCTGGGTTTGGCAAGCAATTGATTGATTTATGGAAGGGTCTCTCACTATGTAGCCCAGCCTGGCTTCAAAATCAAAAGGCTCCAAGTGCCCCTGCATTCCAAGTGTTGGGATAACAGACAAGACCCAGCATGCCCCGTGAAGCTGCAACTCTGATGGGTCACTTATGTGGGAGACGTGGCAGGAGACGGGCAGGCGGGTAAAGGACGTTGTCCTGTCTTGCCGAAACTCAATATTACTCTTAGAGGCAGGGAAGCTAGAAAAGCAGCAGCTGTGTAGCTTGGTAAGCTCTGGAGGGCCAGGGCTTATTTATTGTATGACTTCCTCACTGTTGCCAGCAGTCTCTGGCAGACAGAATGCATCTCTACTGAATAAGCACCATGTCTGACTCACTGAGAATAAAAGGCAAGCTGGCTATGGATAAACATTAACACTGAGTGCCTGCAGCCCCTTCCTTTGCAGTTCTGCTGAGGCTGCGCAGGGCATCAGGAAGCCACCTCTTATCCCCTGGCTGGGAGGTGGGAGGGTATGGTGTTAGCTAGGCTAAGGGTCAGAGAGGCAAAACAGTCAGGAGGCCAGACCAATGTAGTTCTTTTTGTTTGTTTGTTTGTTTTTGTTTTGTTTTTCAAGACAGGGTTTCTCTGTGTAGCCTTGGCTGTCCTGGACTCGCTCTGTAGACCAGGCTGACCTTGAACTCACAGCTATCCGCCTGCCTCTGCCTCCCAAGTGCTGGGATTAAAGGCGTGCGCCACCACTGCCCAGCGTACCAATGTAGTTCTAATTGGATCCAGGGAGCCAGACAATATCATCAATTAAACTGCACTTAACATTCATGAGACTACCCCCTTCCAAGGGACAGAAATGCTGAACACTGTAGGCAACAGACAGACTGCTATTTATCTTTGTATCCTTGGTGTCTGGCTCACTGCCTGGCCCATGGTAGGCACTCAATAAATGACAAGCCAATGAACTATCCAGGGAAGGGGACACATAGAAGGGATGAGGGCATCCCATGGGAAGAAAGCCATTTGGAAAGAATGTTGCATTTTCCCTTCACATCGACCCTGGCTTGTACACACACACACACACACACACGTACACACACACACACACACACACACACACACACACACACCTAGCTTTCCCATATGATTCTAAAAATGACCAGCAACCCTGGCTTGTTCTCTCTCTCTCTCTCTCACACACACACCCTCCCCCTAGCTTTTCCATATGATTCTAGAAACAACCAGCCATCTCTGGAGGCCTCAGTTCTGTGTCTGTCCTCAGCTCCTAAGTCTGTCTGCTGCAGAATTCGAGACCATGACAGACCTTCCATGTGCTGGAAGAACAACGTAGGGATTCGAGGAGATTTTCAATTCTCCCCGTGTTCCTCCAAGTGATGATTCTGGAACTTTCTACCTTGTGCGAAATATACTGCCAACGTTGGTGGCTCCCTGCGCGGGGTCTTATTTATGTCCTTATCTCCTCTCAACTCCAGATGTGCAGAAGGCGCTCACCACGCTATTATGCCTGAAAGTCAAGTCTGATTAACAGTCCCGGGCTTGAGAAAGAGAAGGGAGTGCTGCCTTGGCCGCACGTCTTCCGAGAAGAAACTCCGAGTGTACTGCTGCCAGGAGACAGAGCCCAAGGATTATTCAACAGAGAGACTCGTGATCACCTCAGTAACCCAAATGTCGGACCAGGTGGGCTCGGCTCGGAACGACGCCGGCAAAACACACTACAAAACTACCTGTTTATTTCACTGTCAACGCCTCCGAGTCCTACATGACACCGACCAAGGCGAGGGCCCCTCAACCTGTCTCCCCGCGTCTGCCTCTATTCGCGGACTTACGGCCTCGTCGCCCACGGAGACAGCGCCTGTCAGAGGCCAGGCGAATGGCCCGCCTCTCGGAGGGCGTCAGTAGCCTCGGCAGGTCGTGACAGGTCCAGCGTTTCAGACCCTATGGCTTCGCTCTTTCCCCCACGGAGCCCCGGCTCTCACTCACCCGAACTCCACCTCCACACATAAGGGCGCCGCCATGTTGAGGAAGCCAAGCTAACGGGACACGCCTCTCAACTTCCGGAGCGCTCACTTATTTCCGGTCGCCGCCGAGCAACGTGAGCGGAAGAGGCGGAACCTTGGGTGTTTCTCAGCTATTGGACAAAGGCGCCGGTGGTGTAGGTTGGGCAATTGTTCGCCCAGGACTTTTTGCAGACCTAGCGGGAAAAAACAAAAATGAAAAACAAAACACAAAACACACACACAAAAAAAAACCAAACCAAACCAAACCAAAACAAAACAAAACAAAACAAAACAAAACAAAAAACACCGAGCAGGAAGGAAGACGGCAAAGGGGGAGAAATTCATCTGCGTCCGATGGCACAATTGTAAGCCACGTACGATGTTGATCTTTCATTGGTCACAAATCTGTTTTCAAGTCAGGCGTGATGGCGCGTCTATGTGAGTGCAAGGCGGCCTGAACTACTAGAGAATTCTAAGACATCCAAGGCTACATAGTAAGATTCTTTCTCCTTGGGCTGAGAGTTCGAGGCCAGCATGGTCCACAAAGCGAGTCCAGGACAGCCAAGGCTAACACAGACCTGTCTCGAAAAACCAAAATCAAATAAAATAGAAAGAAAAAGGAAAAGTATGGTGGCCAGGGCCTTGCATCCCAGCACTTAAGCAGCAGGCTTGTTTTTGTGAGTTGGAGCCAGAGCTATGTAAAGAAGTCTTGTACCAAAAATAATAACGCTGAGCCAGGTGGTGGTATAGTGCACGCCTATAATCCCAGCACTCGGGAGGCAGAAGCAGGTGGATCTCTGTGAGTTTGAGGCCAGCCTGGTCTACAGAATGAGTTCCAGGACAGCCAGGGCTACACGAAGAAACCCTGTCTCGGAAAACCAAAAAATAAAATATAATAATAATAATAATAATAATAATAATAATAATAATAATAATAATAATAATAATAATAATACTAACACAGGCTGGAGAGATGGCTGAAAGGTTAAGAGCACTGACTATTCTTCCAAAGGTCCTGAGTTCAATTCCCAGCAACCATGGTGGCTCACAACCATCTATAATGAGATCTGGTGCCTTCTGGAGGTAGAGTACCCTATACATAATAAATAAGTAGATGTTTAAAAATAATAATAAGAATAGCTGGGCTTGGTGGCACACACCAGTAATCCCAGCACTGGGGAGGCAGAAGCAGGCAGATCTTTGGGTTCGAGCCCAGCCTGGTCTACAAAGTGAATCCAGGACAGCCGCGGCTACACAGAGAAACCCTGTCTCAAAAACCCAAACCAAATCCAAAACAGAAAAAAACTAAATGTTGCCAGGCACAGTGGCAGCTCATAACTTTCATCTTAGCACTCAAGAGGTGGAGGCAAATGGATCTCTGTGCATGCAAAGCTAGCCTAGTCTATATAAATTTCAGGACAACCAGGGCTACAGAGATTCTGTCTCAGATGAAAATAAGAATAAAAATAAAGCTGGGTGGTGGTGGCACATGCCTTTAATCCCAGCACTCAGGAGGCAGAGGCAGGTGGATCTCTTTGAGTTTGAGGCCAGCCTGGTCTACAGAGAGAGTTCCAGAATACCCAGGGCTACCCAGAGAAACTCTGTCTCAAAACACCTAATACATATTTAATAAAAGAAATTAAAATAAAGCTGGCCAGTGGTGGCTCACAGCTTTAATTCCAGCATGTGGGAGGCAAAGGTCAGCAGATCTCTTGACTTTGAGATAACCAGCCTGTGCTATAGAGAGAGTTCCAGGACAGCCAGGGCTACACTGAGAAACCCTGTTTTCTTTCTTTCTTCTTTCTTTCTTTCTTTTTCTTTTTCTTGTTTTTTGAGATAGGGTCTTTCTGTGTAACCTTGACTGTCCTGGACTCACTTTGTAGACCAGGCTGGCCTCGAACTCACAGCGATCCGCCTGCCTCTGTCTCCCAAGTACTGGGAGGAAAAAAAAGGTTGTTTGGTTAGTTGGTTGGTTGGTTGGTTTTTCGAGACAGGATTTTTCTGTGTAGCCTTGGCTATCATGGACTAACTTTATAGACCAGGCGAGCCTTGAACTGTTTGTTTTGTTTTTTCTTTGAGTCAGGGTTTCTCTGTGTAGCCCTGGCTGTCCTGGGCTCACTTTGTAGACCAGGCTGGCCCCAAACTCACAGAGATCTACCTGCCTCTGCCTCCTGAGTGCTGGGATAAAAGGTGTGTACCACCACACCCAGCTTTTTTTAAAAAAGTTTTTATGAACTTTTATTATTATACTTTTCATTATTACATTTTTATTACATTTATGTGTGTGTGTGTGTGTGTGTGTACCTGTGTTCCTCTACATGCCACAGCCTGTGTAGAGGTCAGGTTTGTGGGAATCAACTCTGTCCTCTCTTGTGGGCCCCTAGAACTGAGCTCAGGGCAGCAGCTATTAAGCCATCCCACACTCCCAATGTTAAAGTTCTCTCTCTCTCTCTCTCTCTCTCTCTCTCTCTCTCTCTCTCTCTCTCTCTCTCGATTCTTTTCTTTTTTAAAAATATGCATTGGTGTTTTGCCTGCATGTCTGTATGAGGGTGTTGGAACTGGGGTTTCAGACAATGTGAGCTGCCATGTGGGTGCTGGGAATTGAACCAGGTCCTCTGAAAGAGCAGCCAGTGCTCTTAACCTTTGAGCATCTCTCTAGCCTGCTCTTTCTTTCTTTCTTTTTCTTCTGGGACTATAGGTGTATGCTCCATCATGCTAAGCTTAACACCTCTGGTTACTTACTTTTTCACTTTGGTGCTTGGCATTGAACCCAGGGTCTCATGCACACTACATACATGTTACAATACTGAGGTGCATGCTCCCCTTCCCCTCTCTAATGTGTGTGTGTGTTTTTACAGGCCAGGTTAATCTTGTGTCATTCCTCAGGAGCCATCCATCTTAATTACAATTTCTGAGACAGGGTCTCACTATGAAGCCCTGGCTGGCCTTGACTTCAATATATATAGACCAGGATGGCTCAAATTCACAGAGATCTCTACCTGCCTCTGGCTTCTGAGTGCTGGGAGTAAAGGCTTGGGCTAGCTACTAAGCGTGCCTTTTCTTTTTTTCTTTTTTCTTTCTTTTTTTTTTTTTTTGGTTTTTTTTTTTTTTTTGAGACAGGGTTTCTCTGTATAGCCTTGGCCATCCTGGACTGACTGTAGACCAGGCTGGCCTTGAACTCACAGCGATCCGCCTGCCTCTGCCTCCCGAGTGCTGGGATTAAAGGGCTGCGGCACCACTCCTGGCTCGCGTGCCTTTTCTTTAAGATTTATTAAGGAGGGCTGGAGAGATGGCTCAGAGGTTAGGAGCACTGGCTGTTCTTCCAGGGGTCCTGAGTTCGATTCCCAGTAACCACATGGTGGCTCACAACCATCTATAATGAGATCTAATGTCCTCTTCTGGCCTGCAGGTATACATTGTATACATTATAAATAAATAAGTAAATCTTTTTTTTTTTTTTTTTTTTTTTTGGTTTTTCAAGACAGGGTCTCTCTGTATAGCCTTGGCTGTCCTGGACTCCCTTTGTAGGCCAGGCTAGCCTCGAACTAACAGTGATCCGCCTGCCTCTGCCTCCCGAGTGCTGGGATTAAAGGTCTGCACTGCCACCACCACCCGGCTATAAATAAATCTTTTTTAAAAGTTATTAAGGAGGGGTTGGAGAGATGGCTCAGCAGCTGTACTGGCTGTTCTTCCAGAGGACCAGAGTTCAGTCCCAGCCCCCATATGCTGGCTCGTGGCAACCATCTAAACTCTAGTTCTAGGAGGTCCTAACAGCCTCCTCTGACCTCCTTGGGCCTCCGCTACATACATGGTACACATACATATATGCAGATTAGGGTAGGCAGGCTGGCCAGTGAGCCCCGGGGACCCCCTTACCCCCACCTCCCCAGCACTTGGCTACAGAGTGAGTTATCTACTCAGCCCTTTGCACTGTTTTTAGATTTCTCCGTGTGTCAGAGTGTTCTTTATATTCATGTGGACACCTGCTGAGAGCAGAAGAGGGCGGATCCTTGGAGCTGGGGTCGCATCCTATCATGAGCCACCAGACACAGCTGCTAGGGACCACATGGTCCTCCGAGAAAGCAGCAAGCACTCCTAATCACTGGGCTGTCTTTCCAGCCCCTAAAAATCTTTTCTTAGTAAACTCCAGCTTTCTCTCATACTGACTAGTGCTGAAACTCCTTTCTGTAATATAAATCAAGAGTCCATGCTAGGCAGTGGTGGCACCTGCCTTTAGTGCCAGCACTTGGGACGCAGAGGCTGGTGGATCTCTGTGAGTTCGAGGCCAGCCTACAAAGGGGGTCCAGGACAGCCAAGGCTACACAGAGAAACCCTGTCTCAAAAAAACAACAAAGCCGGGCGTGGTGGCGCACGCCTTTAATCCCAGCACTCGGGAGGCAGAGGTGGGCGGATCGCTGTGAGTTCAAGGCCAGCCTGGTCTACAAAGTGAGTCCAGGACAGCCAAGGCTAACACAGAGAGACCCTGTCTCGAAAAACCAAAAAAAAAAAAAAAAAAAAAAAAAAAAAAAAACAACAACAACAAAAAAAAATGTAAAAACTGGAAAGAAAAGAAGAATAAGGGAGCTGGAGAGATGGCTCAGAGGTTAAGAACACTGTCTGCCCTTCCAGAGGTCCTGAGTTCAATTCCCAGCAACCACATGGTGGCTCACAACCATCTGTAATGTGATCTGATACCCTCTTCTGGCCTGCAGGTGTACATGCAGGCAGAGTGCTGTATACATAATAATAAATAAATCAATCTTTAAAAAAGAGGAGAAGAAGAAGAAGAAGAAGAAGAAGAAGAAGAAGAAGAAGAAGGAGAAGAAGAAGAAGAAATAATACCATCATCATCCAGGGCTAGATGAAGCTCAAAAGTTAAGAACACTGGCTGTTGCAGAAGACCTGGGTTCATTCCCAGAACCTATATAGTGGCTCACAACCACCTGCAACTCCAGTTGGGGCAAGAATCTTCTGTCCTCCAATGGGACTGTGCACTGTACACACCAAACACTAAACACCCACACATATAAAATAATAAGATACTTTTAAAAAGAGAGAAAGAAAGGAGGAAGAAAGGAGACTGGGCTCATGCTGGGCAATGTGGCACATGCTTTGTTTTGTTTTGTTTTTTCAAGACAGGGTTTCTCTGTGTAGTCTTGGCTGTCCTGGATTCGCTTTGTAGATCAGGCTGGCCTCGAACTCACAGTGATCCGCCTGCCTCTGCCTCCCAGTGCTGGGATTAAAGGCGAGTATACCACCACCACCTGGACCACGCCCTCACTGGTTTTTGAGAGCCCTTTTTTGGGAGAGGTTAGGGCTGATAAATACAGCTGTCGATAACTGGCTGTTAGCACCTGGACAGAGGAGGGAAAGTCGGACCTCAGGCCGCCTGTCGGGTGCACACGTGCAAGAATTGATCCCGTGGAAGGGGAAGCCGTCCAAGATACAGAGACAATAACAATGTGGCTCCTGTTTTGGTTTCGCAGCAGATCACACCTGTCTGTAACCCAAGTTCCAGGAATCCCACACCCTCACACAGGCATGCATGCAGGCAAAACACATTTTAAAATGTGCGCATTAAAAAAATGTAGGCCGGGCCACCACACCTTTGAATCCAGCATTCGGGAGGCAGAGGCAGGCGGCTCGCTGTGAATTCCAGGCCAGCCTGGTCTACAAGGCGAGTCCAGGATAGCCTGGGCTACACAGAGAAACCCTGTCTTAAAACTCTACCACCACCACCACCCCAAAAAAAAGAAAAAAAGAAAAAGAAAAGAAACAACAAAAGTTCAGCACTGCGTTTCCTCAAAGAGGGCGCTGTGAGCCCTGCCGTGCCTAGGTCCAGCGGCTTGACTGCTGGAATACACCTCGTGTGTTCCTCCCATTTCTCGGGTGATAAAACTGAGTCTCAGAAGGCCTTGCCTTCGGGATCCTACCCCTCCCCTCTGCTCTTCCCGTAAGGCTTGAGTCTCAACCAAATAACTTTCCCCTAGTATCCCATGCAGTCTAGGGTCTGGGGCCCCCGCCTGGCTGCCAGGGCGTAGGCCTCCATCCTCTGACGCTCCGAGAGAGACAATGGCGGGGTCGCGGGCAGAGGCGAGGGCGCGGGTGCCCCCCTGCCCGCCGCCCTTTGTCTTCCCGCCTGCCCCCTCGCGCGCCCCGGGAGGCTGGGAGGCGCCTCTCGCAGGCTTCCTCCTCCCATTCTTGTGCTAATTGGGTGTCAAGCTGAGATCAGTGAGAAAGAAATCCGCCCTGGCTCGGGTTAAACTGCCGCCAAAGACGAAGGCTGAGCCCAGAATATGATTAGGCCGGGAGGAAGCCGCGGCCCGGGGGAGGGGTGGCTGTGCTTTGAGGCCCCCTTTGAAAGTCACTGGGTTGCCCCCCTCCCCCCGCCCTCGCCACAGCCGCCTCTATGGGCCTCTGGAAGGTATTTAACCTTCTTCCTAGGAATTGAAAGCGATAGGCACGCATTGGTCTGGGCAGCCACTTGCCCGTCCCGAGCGCTGCGGGACCTCCAAGGACGCAGGAGGCTGGCCCCTTCCAGCAGCGCCCGGTGCAGGGGGAGATGGGGCAGGGCCGGGCTCTGTGGTGCCTACAGAGGCTTTACTCGTCCTAGTCTCTGGTTCCTCATCAGTGGGATGGGGATAAAATCGTACCTGTTCTATGCTTGGTGGCCATTAAAGAGTGTATAAAGGAGTGGTTGACCTCCAATCTCTGGAGACATGAAATGCCATCAGGAAGGGTTCACTACCCACGCCCTTTCGGCAGTATCCCCTCCTGCCCCCCGCCCCCAACCATGCAGCTCCATTGGCCCTACCGGTTTTTATTTGTTAGACTAATTATTTTTAATTACGTGTATATCTTTGTGTATGTGCATGTGTGAGTGCAGTGCCTGCAGGGTCCAGAAGAGGGCATCGGATCCCCTGGAACTGGAATCACAGGCAGTTTTGAGTCACCATGATGCTGGCTGGAAACTGAATTCATGTCCTCTGCAAGAGCAATCAGAGTTCCTTTTTGGCTTGGTTTTTCGAGACAGGGTTTCTCTGTGTAGCTTTGGCTGTCCTGGACTCGCTTTGTAGACCAGGTTGGCCTCAAACTCACAGCAATCCGCCTGCCTCTGCCTCCTAAGTGTCAGGATTAAAGGCGTGTGCCGCCACTGCCAGGCAGCAATGAGTTCTTAATCTCTGGGCCACTTATCTAGGACGTTGTTTGTTTTGTTTGGTTGAGACAGGGTTTCTCTATGTAACAGCCTTGGCTGCCCTGGACTCTGTAGATCAGGCTGGCCTCAAACTCACAGAGATCCACCTGCCTCTACCCTCTGGAGTGCTGGGATTGAAGATGTGCATCACCCTGCCTGGCTATATTTCAACAACTTTGATAGCTTTTTCCAGCTTTTTAAAAAAGATTTATTTATTTATTATATAGACAGTAGTCTGTCTGCATGACAGAAGAGGGCATTAGATCACATTATAGATGGTTGTGAGCCACCATGTGGTTGCTGGGAATTGAACTCAGGCCCTCTGGTTATAGACATGCACCACCACACCTGGCTAAAATAAAAAAAAAAAGCCAGCCTGGTCTACAAAGTGAGTCCAGGACAGCCCAGGCTAACATAGAGAGACCCTGTCTCGAAAAACAAAAACAAAAACAAAAAAAAATTTTTTTTAAAGTAGGTTATATTTCAGAGGGTAAGAGGAAAAGGCTAGCCAGTCTTGATGGCATATGCTTGTAATCCCACCATTTGAGGAGGCAGAGACAGGTGAATGTTGTGAGCTTGAGACCAGCCTGGTCTACAAAAATGAGTCTAAGACAGCCAAGGGTACCCAGAGAAACCCTGTCTCGAAAGCAAACCAAGATTTATTTTTATTGCATGTGTATGAGTGTTTTGCCTGCATAAATATATGTATTTTATAAATGGGTGCTGAGAACCTAGGGTCCCCTGCATTAACAGAGCAGCAAGCTAGCCACTGAGCCTTCTTTCCAGTCTGCCCTGCCTGTCTCCCTTGACAGTGTGTCACTATGCAGCCCTGCCTGGCCTGAAACTCACTATATAGACCAGATTGGCTTGACAATACAGAGATCTACCTGCCTCTGCTTTCCAAGTGTTGGGACCAGAGGTGTGAAGAACCGTGCCCAGCTGGTCTACTGTTCCGCCTGGAGTGCTTCCTTGAAAGGCCTCCTGTTGCCAGGCACTGGTAGCGCCAGCATCATATTCCCAGCACCTGGGACAATGCAGGAAGATCCCTCCCTGTAAGCCGCAGGCCAGCTCAGCTACATTTCAAAAACAAAAAGAGAGCAGTAGGCCAGGCGTGGTGGCGCACGCCTTTAATCCCAGCGCTCGGGAGGCAGAGGCAGGCGGATCGATGTGAGTTCGAGGCCAGCCTGGTCTACAAAGTGAGTCCAGGATGGCCAAGGCTACACAGAGAAACCCTGTCTCGAAAAACAAAACAAAACAAAAAAAATAGTAGCTACTGTTAGTTAGCTTTACAAGCATGCGCTGAGCTACTACTGTGTGTACAGAGAGGGCCCGGTCAGCAGGGTCTGGAGAGAAATCAGATCTGGGTCCAAGAGCTGCCAGGCCCTCAAGAAGGGCTTGGAAGTCCCAGTGCAGAAGTGGGAAGGAAACGGCTGTGTCTGGGATGTTTTGTTTGATGACATTATTTATTACTGACTATGTAATAATACTGACAGGAAGGACAAGGTACAGAGTCAGCTCTTCCTTCCCATTGTGTGGGTACTGCTGAGCACACCTAGGCTGACAAGCTTGGCAGCAGGCATTTTTTACCTACTGAAGCATTTCACCAGCCGGTTTTACTTGTTTGTTTTTTTTTGAGACAGAGTCTCCTCATGTAACCCTGGATGGCCTAGAACTCTCTTTGTAGACCAGGCTGCCCTTGGAATCACAGATATATCACCTGAGTGCTAAGATTAAAGGCATGCATCACCATGCCCAGCTATTTTGTTTGTTTGTTTTGTTTTTCAAGACAGGGTCTCTCTGTGTAGCCTTGGGTGTTGTAGACTTGCTTTGTAGACCAGGCTGGCCTCGAACTCACAGCGACCCACCTGCCTCTGCCTCCCAAGTGCTGGGATTAAAGGTGTACTCCACCACGCCCAGCTATTTGTATTCTCATGTACACTTATGTGTTTTGCCTGCCCGTATGATGTATGTATGTATGTATGTATATATATATGTATGTATGTATGTATGTATATGCAACATATATGTGCAGTGCTCAAGGAGGCCAGAAGAAGGTTTGGAATCTACTGAAACTGGTGCTGGGAACTGAACCAGGTCCCTTATTTTGCTTTTGAGATGGAGTTTCTCTCTGTAGCCCAGCCTGGCTTGGTCTCATCGAGGTCCTCTCATCACAGCCTCCTCAGAGGTAGATTACAGGTATGGGTCACCATCTGGCTAGATTTTTTTTTTGGGGGGGGCAGGGTGTTTCAGAGACATGCTTTCTCTGTGTAGCCCTGGCTGTCCTGGAACTCACTCTGTAGACCAGGCTGCTCAGAGACCCATCTGCCTCTGCCACCACTGCCTGGCAAGATTTAAAAAATTTTTTATTTTAATACTTTTGTTTTCTTTTTCTGTGTAGCTTTGACTTTCCTGGGCTCCCTTCATAGACCAGACTGGCCTCGAACTTAAGAGATCCAGCTGCCTCTGCCTCCCTAGCACTAGGATTAAAGGTGTGTACCACCACCTCTGAGCTCATTTTTTATTTTATGTGTATGGGTGTTTGTGTGCATTTGTGCACTGTGTGTGTGTGCAGTGACAGCAGAAGCCAGAAGATGGCATCAGAGTCCCAGAGGCTGGAGTTAACATGCTGGGAATCAAACTGGGTCCTCCGGAAGAGCAGCTAGAGCCCTTAACAACTGCATCATCTTCACAGCCCGAGGTGTGAGAGTTTGACAACAGAAATGGTTCTTTTTCTCATCAAGCCTAAGTCCTTGGAAGCCTAACTGAAAGTCATCAGAGACCAGCCTTCGGATTCAGAACGTCACAGCAGCTCAGTGATGAGTCAAAAAAGCACACACCCACACACACACCCCTTCTGCTTCCTCATGGGCCAAGAATGCAAATCTGAGCCCCTTGCTCCCTCTGCTGGCCATCTTTGGCATAACACCTAGCCCTGTTTCACACCTGCCCTTGTATCTAGATCTCTGACCTCTCTCACTTGGTTTGCTTTCCGAAGTATTCCAACTTCAAAGTGTTCCCAGCCGGAGGCACCTGCATTTCTCTCTTACCTTGGCCACCCAGCCCCTGGGTTGTCAGCTGCAGACCCAGGGTGTGGCCCAAAGCAGGCTCCACAGGTTTGTGTGGAATGGCACTCGTCTTCCTGCTGCCGGCTGTACCATGTGGCAGGGTGGTGGTGCAGGGAGGAAAGCAAGGGCTGGGGCTTGCATTCCAGCCCCCACCACCCATGTGACTCAGAACCCCCTCACTCACCTGCCTTAAGATCCAGTTTGGCTCCTAGTACCCACCACCTTTAATTCCAACTCCAGGGAGTTCTGAGGCCTCTGGTCTCAAGTCTTGTCCACGTAAGCACACATGTAAATAAGAAACAACAAAAGCCGGCCGTGGTGGTGCACGCCTTTAATCCCAGCAGGGAGGCAGAGGCAGGAGGATCTTGAGTTTGAGGCCAGCCTGGTCTACAAAGAGAGTCCAGGACAGCCAAGGCTACACAGAAAAACCCTGTCCTGAAAAACTGGGGGGGGGGGGGGGGGGGGGAGGAAACAACAAAACCACTCAAGCCCGGTATATGCTGTTCATCACAGCACTTGGGAGGAGGCAGAATGACCTTGACTTCAAGGTCATCCTCAACTATATACCGAGTTAAATGCCAGCCAGGACCACATAAAACCATCTCAGAACTCGCACCACCTCACAGATAGAGGGTGAAGGTGAGGACACCAGTGGACAAGGTCCTAGGGTGTCCACTCTGGGTGGTTGGGACCTTTTGTGCTTCCTGTGGATTCCCAGGCTGGGGGACTCTGGACCACAGTGCTGCTGGCTGCTCAGCGTTGTCCAGGCAGGTCGGACAGTCTGTCTGTCTGTCTGTCTGGAGACATCAACCTAAAGGGGCCTGTCAGTCTCAGGGGGAGTGCAGACGCCTCTGGGATCAGATGGAGCTTGGCACTGGGGGGTGGGGTGGGGTGGGGAGCAGCAATGCCCAGGCAATGGGACACAGGTAACACCTACGGACAATTCTGTTCCCGTGAGGTTCTTCCCTCCAAGGCCCTAAATATCCCCTTGTAACCTGACAGCTGCCCTTAGCTTTCGAATCCTCCCAATTATCTCCATTATTCAGGAGTCTGAGCCACTTTGCCCAAATCCACGTGCTTCTTATAAAGGTCAAATCTGCAAGTTTAACATTAGATTTGGGGGGGGGGGCTGCTCCTAAGGAGGAATGGGGGGGCGGCTACTGGCCTTATCCCACGAGCTAAGTGCAGGGGAAGGAGGGGAAGGAGGGAGGCAAGGAGCCAAACTAAGAGGAGTCAAGGCAGAGTTTATTGGCCCTGAGCCTTCCCCTCAGGCCTGCTCCGCCCAGTCAGGCTAGGACAGATGGAGAAGGCAACACAGACTCACAGACAGGCGGGAAGGCTGCATCTGAGAGACAGACACCCCCCCTACCCCCCACCCCCGCCCTCCCCGAGACAAGAACACAGGGGGTCTGAGGAACAGGAGTGTGATCCTGACTCCTTGGTACAGGGGCCCAGCGGCCACATGCTGCCCTCCTTCCCCAGAGGCGCAGGCAGGGATAGGTGACTCTTTGGCAGCTCCGAACCAGGACCCTCTGTAGACACTGGATGGCTGGCCACTTGGCTTCCTGAGTCTGGAGGCTCTTGCCTTGGCCTCATTTGTAAGCTCCCTTCCTTTCAGAGGGAGCCTGGCTACTCCTCTGCCACTCCCTGCCCCACTGGACTGAAGACATCATCATCCTAAAGGACCTGTCAGTAAACCTGGGGCTCAGAGGCCTCGCCTGGACCAGAACACAGAGCCTGGACATGAGACTTTCACAGAAAGCCTCAGGAGCATTGGGGAGGCGGCAGTGAGTCACTTGGCAGTTTGGGAGGGAGGGGATCAGCACCTAGGGGCGGAGGTGCGGGCCCTGCTAGCTTTGGTCTGGCATTGCCCAGGACCCGTCTGTGGTGGAAGCCTGGGCTCTGAATCCAGTGTCCTCTGGCCCTCAGAGGGATGCAGGGGTTTCACAGCTTCTCCTCGCCTGCCTGGATGCGGGTATAGGCTTCTTGGTCCAGGGCAACATAGCAGCCCTTCCGGGCATCCAGATAGAACAGTGGGTCTTTCACAAGAGCGGGGTCAAAGCCCTCCTTCCGCAGCTCTGTCTTCTGGAACTTGAAGGTCCCTAGAGAGCAGAGAAGAACGGTGTGGCCTACAAGCACTGCTCCCTCCATCTCCAGACAGTCTTGGCAGAGGGGTGGCAGGGGAAGGTGGACACACGGACACTGCTGAATGACAGCAGAGCTGAGCAGAGCCTGGATGCAGAGGCTGCAACATCTGGAGGCAGGTGCTCAGCCATATTCTAAGACGTGTGCCTTCTTTTTTCTTTTGGTTTTTCCGGGTAGGGTTTCTCTGTATAACAGAACCCTGGCTGTCCTGGACTCACTTTGAAGACCAGGCTGGCCTTGAACTCAGAAACCCCACCTGCCTCTTCCTCCCGAGTGCTGTGAGTTAACGTGTGCACCATCATGCATTTGTTACTGATTTATGGGCCCAAGTCACACAGCTAGTAAATAGTGGAGCTAGGATTTGAACCTGGGTATG
This sequence comes from Acomys minous, assembly GCF_964271855.1. Classification (NCBI taxonomy): domain Eukaryota; kingdom Metazoa; phylum Chordata; class Mammalia; order Rodentia; family Muridae; genus Acomys; species Acomys minous. The sequence goes on along the minus strand of NC_140491.1, from coordinate 67,374,642 downwards.
ACAGAACCCCCTATCCCTGTATCTGCTAGCCTCAGAAATGTTAGCTCTTGTTCCTGACAGAAACTGCACTCTCCCTCAAACTCCCCCAATCCAGACTGGCCTTCTGGCTTGCTCTGAAGCACAGCTGGGGGATTTCTGAGTGAATCTAGGCCTCCAAGGGCATTTCCAGTTCCACCCCATGCTCTTGGTGGGTGCCTTGAGCCCAGACCAGCCTTGGGAAGACCAAGAAGCTATGTGAAAGAGAAAAACCACCCCGTGTGAAGCTCCTGGACCAGCACCGCTGGTATGTAAGTTCCTAACTCTACCTCAAATGCTCAATCCCTCCAGAGTGCCACCACGATGGACAGGACAGATGCCAAACATCCCTATCAGCACAGGAATAGCTGCTGGACAGGGCTGCAGAAGAGAGCAGCTATGGCCTCGCAGCTCAACTAACCACCTTACAGTTGAATTCAGACCCCAAATCACCAACCCGCAGAACTGTGACCTTTACAGAGACCTCTGCATGTAGTTCATTCTGCATCAAGGCAGTCATGTGTTCAACCCGCAGGAAGTTTAGTCTCAGGCAGCAAGGAGAACGTGGGTGGGTCTATACTGGAGTCTCCACACTTCCTGACGCAGGGCACTGCTGAGAGCCACCCATAGACCAATAGATAGAAGGATGTCACTGTCCTACCATGTGACCATAGACCTACGGCTCACTCTTGGACAATACCAACTCCTGAGACACCTATAGTGCTCTGCCATTCTCCTCCCAGCAGCTGGAGAACTCTGTGGAACAAGAACCTTACCAGTTACACCTGCTCAACCACTCTGAAAGCTCCCTACTGTTTCCAGGCTATCCGACTTCCAGCCTGTAAGATGCTACAGGCTCCGGGTCCCTCATGGTCTCTCCTCTCTTACCCACGGCTCACTACTCTGGGTGCATACAGAATTGGGGGTCTCTTCTCCTCCCCTTTCAGTTCATCGGTATACCACTATATGCTCCTCTATTAATTTACTTATGACTACTTTGCTGTGGTACTGGCAATCGAACTTAAGGACCCATGTACTCAGTGGTTCACACAAGCTCTGTCCCTGAACCCTGTCCCCAGTCTCTTGTGCCTTGGTCTCAAGTCCACTTTGTTTTTTGCTGCTCTGTTGTTGAGACAGGGTCGTGCGTATTGTAAAGCAGGGCTGGCGCATCAGGACTGCAGGGTGTGTTATGACATCCAGCCCGTTCCGTATCTCTGGAATTCCTTTGGAATGTTTCTCCTCTGGGTCTACAAGATTCCAAGAACCTAAACTCTAACCAGACCGGTGTCTCTGAACCATAATACGGCAGGCAGCCGTGGATTGGTGCTCATTCTAAGGGACGCTGAACCTTCTCTGGAGGTTGGGTTTGCACATTTCCACACAGGAGGGCAGCATCTTAGCCCTGGGGCAAGGCTGTGTGTCCAGGTCAGACAGCAGCCAGCCCTGGAAGCCAGGGGTTGGAACCAGGGACAGACCTGTTTTGTGCAGCTCAGGCAGGAAGCGCAGGAAGATGGGGCGGGCGTACAGAGGCAGCTCCTTTCTCAAGGTCTGTGCAAAGCTCTCCAGGTCACAGTTGCTGGTGTGACTTGCCACAGCAGCCATTCCTGCTCGGCCCTCAGTTCCTGGGAGAAGGAGTGCATGGTCAGCGGTGGGCAGTGTCCCGACACGCCCACCGTCCTCCCCACACGTACCTGGCACCTCAACACCATACACTGCCACATCTGCCATATCAAGCAGGCGGCTGAGTGTGCCCTCCACTTCTGTGGTAGACACGTTCTCCCCTTTCCACCGGAATGTGTCCCCTGTGCGGTCCCGGAAGTACAGGTAGCCCAGGTCATCCATCACCAGCACGTCACCTAGGAGGAGGCAGTGAGTCACGACGGGGCCAGCGTAGCTACTGACCCAGGTTGAGCCAGGCACCCATCACTGAAGCCCGATGGTGTGTGCTATCAAAGGTCTGGGCTTTGGGGCGTCCAGGGACGTGTTCTCTGAAGCAGCTGGAAGCTCTCATTTCTCCTGTCTCCTCTGGAAGGGGCGGCAAAGAGCAGGGGGCTCACCAGTGAGGTAGGCTTGGTCCCCCTTCTTGAAGACGTCATTAGCAATCTTCTTGTTGTTGGCACCCTGGTTGAGGTAACCATCAAAACGGCGCAGGGGGTCCTGCTGGATGATGCGACCCACCAGCTGGCCTGGCTGGCCTAGGGATGAGAAAGCGGGCAGATGTGGCCTCGTCTGCCTGTCTTGTCCCACAAAGGCACCCTGCATCTTGCGCTGACTTGGTGCATGCTGCCTGTCACAGAAATGTCCTGTTTATTGGCTGTGCATGTAGATCAGTCAGTAGAAGCGTGTGTCCTTAGCATGCACAAAGACCTGGATTCAACCTTCAGCACTACCACAAAAAACCAAACAAAACAAAAAACCTTAAACAGCAAGGACCACAAATGCTCCTTTGTGTCCCGGATGGGAGGTGGCTGAGAGCAGGGGGCCATCCATCAGTGGGGAGAGTCCAGGGAAGAACAAACTCTCAGCTCACACAGGCTCTACCAGGCACCTGGAGAAGCTGGCACCACTGAGCCCGGGCCCATCCTGGCTCTCCTCAGAGAGCTGCACACTCTTTACCACACATAAGCCTTAGGTCAACCCAGGTCAGGTATTGCCATCAGCCCTGTGTGAAGTTGAGGAGCTTGTGTATGAGGCCGGCTGTAGTACAGTGGAGGCTAAATGCCTAAGCCACAGTCAGTCGCAGGTGACTAGGGTGGCGGGGGAGTGGTGGCAGTGGGGGCCTTCTTAGGAAGGCATGCAAATGGCATGGTAAAGTGATGGCAGTGGACATGGGAAATGAGTAAAACAGAGCCCACTGCTCAGAACAGGTTTTTCTGTTCATCCACACTGGCTGACTACCCTCCAAGACCAAGACCTCCTCCGTCAAATGCTCAATTCCCTCAGGGGCAGACCTGGTTGACAGGGAATGCAGACGCCATCGGGTCCCCGGATCAGTTCCATGGTATCCTCATTGACTCGTACCAAGCGGATGGGGTACACAAAGGACAGGATGCGGCTGTTGAAACCACAGGCCCCCACCTGCAAAGGCCGAGAGACTTGGGCTCCATGGTGTCTCCAGTAGACAGTGGGGTTGGAGGGACCCTGGTTGGTACCCACTCATGCTGGCATTCTGCTTACCCCCCTGCAAGCCTAGGGCCTACTGTGGCCCATCGCCACAGCAGCCTTATGAGCCCCAATCCGGACCTTACCTGGCTGTCAAAGTTGCCCAGGCTACAGTTGCACTCAGTGGCCCCATAGAACTCGGCCACCTGGGGGATGTGGAAACGGCTGGAGAAGTCGGTCCAGATGGACTGCCGAAGGCCATTGCCCAGTGCCATCCGCACCTTGTGCCGAGACTCAGTCTCACGGGGTGGCTGGTTCAGGAGGTAGCGGCAAAGCTCGCCAATGTACTGTACAATCTGGGATGGGTGTGGTGTGAGTCCGTGCTCCAGGGCGGTGCCCCCCTTCATCACCTCCCCACCAGGGGCTGAACAGTCCCCTCCCTCTCTGGGCCTCAGATTTCCCAACTGAACCAGGAAATGTTGCCCAAGGAGCCGTTCTGAGCAGTGTCAGCTGTTCAGACGCTCCGGTGTGTGGGTGGCAGGAAGGAGACAAAGGGACGAGGCTGCTCACGCCTGCCCCTTCTCACTCACTGTGCAGTTGTACTTGATACAGTCGTCCCAGAACCGGGAGGCGGAGAACTTCTTCCGGATCACCACAGTCATGCCGTGGAGTAGGCACTGGCCGATCCCCACGATGTTTCCTGAAGTCAGAGGGGCCTGGAGGCTAAGGCGATGGCGACCCGAGCCCAGAGCCCTCCTCTCATTCAGGCTTGCCTTTGGTCTCATACGGTCCGGGCTGGCCTCAAACTCCTGACTATCCTGCCTTTGCTGCCCCAGTGCTGGCTTGCGGGGGCTCAGCACCACACCGACCCCAGGCTGCTGCTTCTCAGGCCCCCCCCTGGTCTCCTTCTGCTCTGCTCCACTAACTGGCCGCACCTCTTCCCTCCCTACCGTGTCTCCATAGAGTCTGTGGATCTAGCCCACACTTTTTATTTATTTTTTATGTTTTTTGTTTGTTTGTTTTTTGAGACAGGGTTTCTCTGTGTAGTCCTGGCTGTCCTGGACTAGCTTTGTAGACCAGGCTGGCCTCGAACTCACAGTGATCCACCTGCCTCTGGGATTAGAGATGTGTGCTACCACGTCCGGTTTAGCCCACACTTCTTAGACTGTCCCAGGTCTGCACACCTACCATTCAATCAAACATGACTGCTCTCCTACCTAGTCTCTGTCTCCTCTGGCGGGGGGTGTCTCCTCAGCACCACTGCTAGTATTCCTGTGTAAGATGCTTGTGCTGCCTGCCCTTTCTAAAGTGAAGGTAAAGTGTCTTCCTGAGCGTCAGGTAGGTTCCCGATGTCCCCCTGTCCCCTTCAAACACACAGACCTTCTTCAAGTCTGACCTTGGAGGTCAGAATGACACTCAAGCGTCTCCCTCGTGTCCCTGTAACCAAGCAGTGATCCTGAACATGTCTACAGAAACCAACCTCAACACACAGTAGGCATCTCATGTAACCACCGGCGGACAAGAGGTGGTGGCAACGGCCCTGCCTGAATCTGAACCCAGATTTGAACTCTAGTGTAGGGGGGCAGCTGGGGGGCAGGCACAGGCTTACCTGCTGAGTGGTAGAGGGGGAGGCAGTCATAGACAACGTCGTCAGGCCGCATGCGGAATCCGTAGTACACCAGAGCTGCCATACGGTAGTACCTTCGAGGGTACAGGGCAAAGAGGTCAGAGGGACCCTGTGCCAGCAGGAGGGGCCTCCCCAACCCTCCCTCCCAGCCTCCAGCCTCGGCACTTGCCGCTTACCTGCTGTGCACCACAATGGCAGCCTTGGGGAGTCCTGTGGTGCCCGATGTGTAGATATAGAAGAGCTTATCTGAAGGAGACAGACACGCAGGTCACCGAGCGGCCAGCGCAGGACCGTGCGGGGGGTGGAAGGGGCATGCCCATCAGCCTACTCGCACCCTTTTCCAGGGAGACCTCCTGATGACCTCAACAGCACCCACTCTCCCAGGCCTCCCCCTGAGCCAGGCTGAGTGAAGGAGCAGATGACGACAGAGCTGGTCCCAGCTGAGTGGGACATGTGGATGAAGAAGACACGCTCACACCAAGCCTAAGCACAGGAGCACAGGGCGGAGAGACCAGGCAACACCAGCTGACTCGGCTTACAGGGGCAAAGGCAGTACCAGGACGGCTTCTGCAAGGAGTGAATGCCTGCTTCAAGGCTTGGCTGCGAGGGCAGTGTCAGCTGGGGGCGGGCGGTGGTGTACAACTTTAATCTAGCGCTCGGGAGGCAGAGGCAGGAGGGATCTCTGAGTTTAAGACACAGTGAACTAAAGGGCAGTGAGAACTACACAGACAGATACCATCTCAAAGAAAGGGGGGTGCGCCCTGCTGGGCAGCATGGCCTTTCATCCCAGCACCTGGGAGACTCCCAGCAGAGGAGCAAACTTCTGTGAGTTCAAGCCAGCCTGGTCTACAGAGTGAGTTTCAGGACAACCAGGACTAGGTAGAGAGACTCAGTTTCAAAAACCGGAAAAAAATGATAAAAAGGAGCAGGTTTTATGGCCACTCTGCACCAGGGATGTCTATTTACCCCACCCAAAGAGGCACTGTCAGGAGGCTCAGCCCTATCAGTGTGTGTGTATATTTGTTTCTCTGGAAGTTAAGAACTCCACTGGATGATAATGACAGCAACCACCTCAAGTGGTGTAGCACCTGCTGTGTGTCAGCCCTGGGCAGTCTGAGGGCACAAGGTTGGACCAGCCACAGTCCCTGCCGAAAGTAGCTTCAGAAAGCAGTTAAGAAATAAGGGATAGGGGCTGCAGAGATGGCTCAGTGGTTAAGAGCACTGTCTGCTCTTCGAGAGGTCCTGAGTTCAATTCCCAGCAACCACATGGTGGCTCACAACCATCTATAATGTGATCTGATGCCCTCTTCTGGCCTGTAGGTGAACATGCAGGCAGAACACTGTAAATAAATCTTTTAAAAAATTTTTAACCTAAAAAATAGATAAATAAATAAATAAATAAATAAATAAAGGATAGGAGAGGCTCAGCAGGAGTAATGACATGTCACAAGCCCTTCCAGCCAATACCCTAGCCTCAGGGCTGACTTTCAAAGTAAACCCATAAAGTAGATTGCTGCTATCCCTTTTATTGCAGGGGAATAAAGCTCAGAGGGCAGGTCACGCCGGGAGGTAGCAGAGCCAGAACAGAGCTCAGATGGCACCAGCAGCCCGAGCTTTGAGCCTCCACGTGATAAAGCAGGCCATGAGAGCTCAGGGAAGAGTAACAAGAACAGCAGCTGGAGGGCTGGCAGGCACCAGGATAGAGGAAGAGCCAGGGAGGCTTCCTGGAGGAGGAGGCAAAGGTCAGGGCCTGGCAGAGCCTACACTCAACAAGCTGGAAGGGTAAGCTGAGGGTCTCGCACTCACCCTCCTCCTCTCCACCTCAGCTCCTGGCTGAGACTCAAAGCAGGCTGCAGGGTGCACCCAGTCCTACACACGAGGCACTACTGTGGGTAGCTCCACAAACCCAACCATTTTCACCTTACCTGAAACCCCGTCATATTTCCCCAGATGGAAAAACGGGAGGTGCCACTGTCCTGGCCATGAGGCCAGTGCTGTGTTTGAGGGACATTTCAGACCCTTCCCGAATGGCAAGAGGCCCACCTGTAAAGCCCTTGTCAGGGTGACTGGGCAGCTGCTTCGGAGCATCTTCTAATAGAGGGTCCAGATGCTCTGTGTTGGCGGGCACTGTGCTAGGCTCCCAGGGACCAGAGCAGAAGAGGCTGAGCGAGGGGTCCAGGCTGGCATGAATCTCACAGACAGCTGGAAGAGAGACACTGCAGGTCAGCAAGCAGGCTAGGAAGCCCGTGTGCCCCGGGACTTTGTCATATAGGGCTGACTGTCAGGAAGACTGCCTGGCGTGGGGAAGTGGGTGAAATGCATGCACCCCCCCATGAACTGTGAGAACCACACAATGCTTTACCCATAGGGTGCGGCTCTCACATCAGTCCCCGCCTCCCTGCCCTCCGACCCTATGTATCTGGCTCGATACTGCCATGCCATCCAACCTCCTGCTTCAGCCTCCGAGTGCTGGGGTCACTATACGTCACCATGCCAGCGACCATCGGCCCATTTACAGGTGGGGAAATGGCGGTGAGGATGGAAGAGATGGCGCCATCTCACACCAGGCCTCTGTCAGGGACCAGTTAGAGGACAGGAGCAGGGCAGAGGCCCCCACTCCCAGGACACTTTTTCTCAGGCCTCCTGGAGCTGCACAGGCTCTGTTTACCCTGGGCATGAGACAATCCTGGCCTGTTGGTTCTGCTTTCGCTAGCATTAAGTTCTTTCTTCAGGGCTAGGAATGGGACCCAGGACCTGGCCCACGCTAGGGAAGAGCGAGGTCCTCAGTCTCTCCGGCTTCCCTGTGTCTCACCCAAACTTCTCTCACTGCTGTGTTCTTCCTTCTCCACTTGGGACATCCTAACACCTTTCCTAGTACCCCATGACCTCAGCAGTATGGGGAGAAAATAGGGAGACAGACTGTGGACCAGCCCAACATCAAGTCCTTAGGCCGGCTGTGTTTGTAGACTCTGGGTGAATGCCTCATTTCCCTCCGAGCCTGTCACATCATCCAAAGACCAAGACAACAGTCTTCACCCTCTCCTCAGTCTCAGTTAAGATCAGAGCTGCGCAAAGCGCCATGCTCAGCACTTTCCGTCCCTGACTCAGCAATAAATAAAACCCAGGTCTGAGAGGAGAAACTGGATTCCTGTTGGCCTTGTACTGCAGGCGGGGAAACTGAGGCTTAGGGGATCTGTTATTCATAAAGGCTCGCCTGCAACCCTGGCAGGGTCCAGACACTCTGCTGCCCAGGGACTCACACCGCCTCCCACAGGGCTAGAATGGAGTTGTCATCTGTGCAAAGCCCCAGGGGTCTCCCATTTAGAGCTCACCTGAAGCCATCTCGCTGCCAAAGATAAAGGCTCGTGCCTTTGAGGTGTCCAGACAGTGGCGCAGGGCATCGCGTCTAAGGTTGGTGTTGATGAGAGCTGCCTCCACACCTAGCTTGGCCATGCCCAGCCAAAGCCCCACAAACTCATTCCGGTTCTCCATAAACAGGGCAACTACATTGCCCGAGGCCAGGCCCCGGGCCTGCAGGAAGTTGGCCACCCTACTGGAGTAGTCATCCAGCTGGCGGAAGGTCCAGTGAGTATCTGTGCCCTCGAAAATCAGGGCTGTCTTGTCGGGGTGGCGCCGTAGCGTTGAGGCAAACAGCAAGGGCACTGTCTTCCGCTCCCGAAGGTACCGTCGGACCTTTGCTTTCACCTTCAGGAGCACCAGGCCACCGCTGTGTGGGAGCAAAGAAGCCATGAGTGCTCAACTAGGCAGGCTGTGTTCCTGCCATCTCAGCCAGCCGCTGTCCAAACAGCCTGAGTCTCAGGAACCAGCTTTTGTTTTTCTTTTTTTGAGACGGGATTTTTCTGTGTAGCCCTGGCTGGCCTTGAACTCACAGAGGTCCACCTGCCTCTGCCTCCCCAGGGTGCTAGGAGCTGGGATTAAAGGCATGTGCCACTACATCAAGGGTTCCACTCTTTTTTTGTTTGTTTGTTTTTTCGAGACAGGGCATCTCTGTGTTAGCCTTGGCTGTCCTGGACTCACTTTGTAGACCAGTATGGCTTTGAACTCATAGCAATCCACCTGCCTCTGCCTCCTGAGTGCTGGGATTAAAGGCGTGCGACACCATGCCTGGCACTCTTACTCTAAGTCAGCTGTTCTGTCAGAAACCCAAGGCCATAGTCTACATTTCTATTCTGGAATCGCCCTTGGCCCTCACTGCCATAAGAAATCAGAGACGACCCTTTCTGCCCGTGGGCAGAGCCAGGTATCTGTCATATGTACTACTTTGTCTCCTAGTCCTTCTCCATGCTGGGCCCAGGGAAAATGGCCAGTGCTTGTGGAACCATTTTCACGCCCAACCCCGAGCCGCTAGCTTCTATGTCTTTGTCAGTTCTGGGTCCTTGGGCTGTGCACTACCCTCCCTCGGCCACCTACACAGCACCTTTCAAGGCTTCCCTCCAGGAGACTTCCTGGATCCCTGGCCTAAGTTCCTTGTCCAAGGCTCCCACAGCTCCTGTAGGGGCCACTTGATACCTCCGTTTATAGTCAGCGCAGACTGACAAACGCGATTCTAGGCGAGGCTCCCTGTTCTGGGTACTACAAGACAGGAGTGAGGAGGGCTGCGGAGGTCTCTGCAGCAACGGCACTGGCGGTTTAAGGAGTTACTTCACTGTTTCCTCACCTCCTAACTAGTCTGAGCTTTGCAGATGGAGTCTGCCTTCTTCCTCTCTCGCTTCCAGAGCCAGCCTAGCACCTGGCATAGAGCAGCTGGCGGTGATTTTCCCAGCCATTTAACTCAGGGCTCGTGCTAGCACCCAGAGTCCCCCTGGGCTCTCTCAGGCTGCGGCAACCTGAGAAAAGGTGTCCTTTCACACTGGGGTCCACTTCCATAAGCTGGTGTGTTCAGAACCCTTCCCGGACATCTCTTCAACAAGCCTGCCCCAGGTCAAGGAGTCTCCCGGTTTAAGAGATTCCTTGAGAGACTCTGACCTTGGAGATGAAAGTACGACGAGGTAGGACTGCCAGGGGAGAGGTGTGGAGAAGAAGTTATTCCCCTGTGAGCCTGAGGTCCTACACTGGCAGGAATGTAATGGCTGGGAAAGCCCAGCACAGTTGGGAGCCCAAGAAAGGCTGGAGATGGTACTCACAAGACATCGCGCTTGATGGTCTTGATGAAGAGCCGGATGAAGCGCCAGCCGCCAGACCCCAGGTATAGGAGCAAGAGGGAGAATCCCACCTGGGTCCAGGGCAGTTTCAGCACCAGCTTTGAGAACAGTAGCACTCCCACCAGAGACGCCCCAAGCAGCATTGTGACCTGCGGGTGCAAGGTGGTTAGGGGGCTCAAATAACTCTTTCTTTGGGGCCTCCCACCCTGAGACCAGCAGCCACTTCAGGATGACCCCCCACAGGGTCAACCTAAGGGGATTGCTCAGTCACCTCAAAAGAGGTGGCTAAAACACGGTGGAAGGCTCTGGTGCCGTGCCAAGCTGCAAGGGACTTGCGGTGTAAAGATCTAGCTCCTATTCCATCTCAGGCCACCTGGCCAAGTGACCTTGGGCTAGCCCTTTTCTTACTTCAGGCCACAGCCACCCTTTGGGTTAGTAAGACTTGTTCTTAGAACCTTCCCAGCCCAGGTAGGACAATCTATTCACCTACATTCAGATACCCTAACCTCTGGCTTGACTCCTCTCCTAGGGACCCCAGGAGATGATAACACCTAAAAAGGCAGCTACTTTGGGCCCTGCACGGTCTCTGGCTACAGACTCCAGGCAGCGTTGTGCCTCTACTTGGTCCATAGAGGGCGAGCCAACCAATGGGTTAGAGGCAGGAGGGGCCTGACAGGTGACAGCCCAGGGATAAGGTGGAGGATGACTGTCCGACAGGAAAACGATCCTGAAGCACACGCCTATACCCAGACACTCAACAAGCCACTCAAATGAATCTTGGGAGACCAGGGCTGAGAAGAAGGGGACAGGCTGTGTTCAAGTACAGGGCAGAGATTAAGGCCCAGGTTCTATTCCTAACTTCGTTACAGATTTAGTGAAGAGGACAGCTAATGGACTGTTTTTCTTGGGGTTTTCCTTTTCTTGGGAAGAGCTGAAGGTCAAACATAGGAAGCAGTCTGAGTATCTCCAAGCTAGGAGGGGGATGGACCACAGGGAACCCCTTATAAGACTGCCTTCCGTAAAAAAGCATTAAGCTACGGGTGGGAGGACTAATGCTGATCGCTAAGATCCTTAGCCCTTTGACTTGCTAGACCCAGTCAGAAAAGAGGCTAAGGAGCTGGTCCAAGACCGCTTAGAGAGGAGACAGACAGGAGGGATGCGCGGACCGACCTGCCTCTAGACAGCCAGGACATAAGAGCGCAGGGCTGGGAGAGCGAGGGCGCGCCCCTCAGCCGGAGCCGGCGCCGCCGTCTCTCCCAGCTCGGGCAGGCACGTTTCCCCCCTCGCTCAGTAAGCCGCTGTCCCCCGCCTTGGCTCACCCGGCTGCGGCTGCGCCGCGCGGCGCCCCGTCAGGATGCGGCCCGGTTGCGGCAGCGGAGTGCGGAGCGCTGGGGGCATCGGCCGCCCCGGGGCACACACAGCCGAGCCTCGGTGCGCTTGGCCCACTCCGCTCTCTTGTAGGGTCTGTACCTCCGGCGCGCTCCACCCCCGCCCGCCTCCCGCACCTGTACCGGCTGTGCCGGCCGGCAGCACTGCCTCCCGCGCCGTCCCCGCAGAGTGCGAGCTTCTGAGCCGGTGCAGCTCAGCGCAACTCAGCCCCAGCGCTCCCGACACCGCCCAGCCCCGCCAGCCCTGCGTGCGCCACTGCCTCCGCTGCCGCCCGGCCCTCTGGGAGTGGTAGGTCGGGCCGCGCGGCATGCTGGGAGTCGTAGTTCTGGTAGCCTCGTTTGTTCTGGCTGCTGAAGTTGCTCCGTTCAGGCAGTGTGCTGATCTGCTCCTTAAGCCATCACCTCTCTGCAATTCCCTGGACCAGGGGACCCAGAGAGTATATATCCACCAGCATGGACATTAGAGAATCCGGAGCCAGAGCTGAGGCCCAAGTAGTTTAAATTTTTTAAATTATTATTATTGTGTGTTTGCTTGCTTATTTGTGTTGTATGGAGGCATATGTCAAAGCCCTTGTGTGGGCAAAAGACAACTTGTGGGAGTTAGTTCCGTTCTTATACCATGCAGGCTTCAGGGATCAAATCCAGGTCATTAGGCTTGGCCCTCAGGCATGGTGACAAGCACCCTCCCTGAGCCATTTGTCAGTCGTGTTTGTTTTTTGAAACAGGATTGTCACTCTGTAGTAACTTTGTCCTGAATTTTTGCTGCAGTCAATCTACTTGAGCCCTGAGTACTGGCATTGCAGGCAAGAACTATCACACTTGTCTTGGAATAGAATTTCTAAAAATAATTTATTTTATTTGCGTTGGTGTTTTGCCTGCATGTATATATGTGAGAGGGTGTCGAATCCTCTGGAACTGGAGTTACAGACAGTTGTCAGCTGCCATGTGGGTGCTGGGAATTGAACTCAGGGCCTCTGGAAGAGCAGTCAGTGCTCTTAACCGATGAGCCATCTCTCATGAAAGAAAAGGCTGGATTCTGGCTGAGGTAAACTGCCACAAACCCTAATTATGGACTCTGGCAGAATACACATTGGGCTTCTAGACCATCCCAGAGTGACCATTTACCCCAGTGGAGTATGACTGTCCCCTGATCATGTTTAACGTTTTCAGAACTGAAGCGCCAGGAGTGGCAGCTGCAGAGGCTCTCCAGATAAGCACCCCTGAACACTGTTCCCCTTGTAAACCCAGGGCTTGGTCATGCCACCTGCCTAACCGTGGGCGAGGGTTCAGACTCATAGCCCGTGGGGTTCAGAGCCTCTGTAAGGTTTTGGGGTGTAAGAACCCTGCTCATCTATTACTGCCACTTGTCCTTAAATAGCTCCTGCAATGACTCAGCCCAATAAAGTTTGTAAAAGGGGAGGGGCAGTCTTCAAGGTTTGTTTATAGGTGTTATAGATGAATTTTTGGGTTGATGATAATTTGGAGCGGTTTGCTCAGGAGTGTGTCCTTTAGAGGGCCGATACAGTAAGTTTTTTTGGTGGGGGGGGGGCGTTTTGAGACAGGGTTTCTCTGTGTAGCATCGGCTGTCCTGGACTCGCTTTGTAGACCAGGCTGGCCTCCAACTCACAGAAATCTGCCTGCCTCTGCCTCACGAGTGCTGGGATTAAAGGCATGCGCCACCATGCCCGGCTCAAAGATTTATTTATAATTTACACAGTATTCTGCCCAAATGTGCACCTGTACACCAGAAGAGGGCACCAGATCTCATTGTAGATGGTTGTGAACCACCATGTGATTGCTGGGAATTGAACTCAGGACGTTTGGATGAACAGCCAGTGCTCTTAACCTCTGAGCCATCTCCCCAGCACGGAACAGTAAGTTAAAGGGACATCTCCAGGGCTGTAACAGAAGGTAGTAGTGCCCATGTTTATAGGCATGGGCATTACACACTAACAGGGGAATTCATGTTCTCAGCAGAAAATTCCAAATCTTCTTATGTGTTAAAAGTGGGTTATAGGGGGTCAGACATGGTAGCCCACACCTTTTACCCCAGCACTTGAGAGGCAGAGTCAAGTGGATCTCTGACTTAGAGAACAGCCTGATCTACATAGTGAGTTCTAGAAGAGCCAGGGCTACATAGTGAGACCCTGTCTGTGGGAAGGACTGTAAGCTTTGTCACAGGTGAAAGCAATCTTGGCGGGCTTTGCCCTTGGACACACCACAAAAACTCTCTGAGATTAACCTTGAGATAGACTGGGTGGAGCCATCCTGGGCCTGGAATTCAGGAAGGGGACCTGGGGACTCCACCTGGACTATTGTGTTTCTAATAGACCCTCAATGGGACAGGGAGACCTTGGAGAGGACTGAGAAGAGAAACAGGTTGAGACCTGGCTTGAGCACACGTGGATTGGGAAGAGGATCAGCAAACAGGCCAGAGACACCTAGGGACCCGTCCCGTGGAACGGATACCGGAAGGTTCACTTTTGTTTACCTTTAACCTTTTTTCCCTTTTGTGTAAGCTAGCTGGGTTGTATAATAAAGTTTAATTGTTAATAAACAGAGCCAACACTGTCTCAAAAACAAACAAACAAACAAATGACCTCTTTCAAAAGTGAGTTTGGAGGCTGGGCAGACATAGTAGTACATGCATATCTTTATTTCCAATGCTTGGGAAGCAGAGGATCTCTGCAAGTTCGAGGCCAGCCAAGGCTACATAGGGAGACTTTTGTCTCAAACAATATGTGTATGTGAATATGACTCTAGGGCTCACCTCACTGCATTGGTCTGCAGATTCATGAGGCACATATGAAACAGTGCTGGCATATTTATTATTACAGTTTATAGGCTCTCTGACCACAGAGAGCACATAAATGTAACTCTAGGAGGGTTTATGGCTGCCTATGTTTGGAGTCATGGTGAGATATGTAGGGTGTCATGCTAGAGCTGGGCATGTAGGCTACTTAAAGAGCCCTGCCTAGCTTGCCCAAGGCCCTAGTTTGAGCTCAGCACCAAAACAAACAACCCAATCAATCAATGAAAAAGCCAAGCAGGCCTTTACGGCACACTCTTTTCTCCATTACCGCGAGTACACATGGCACACACACACTTTTAGTCTCCATGCTCAAGACCCACAGACAAGCAGGTTTCTGTGATTTCAAGATCAGCATGGTCCACGTAGTGAGTCACAGGCAAGCCAGGGCTCCAGAGAAACCTTGTCTTAAAGTCAACTGAGAAAACCAGGGTGCTTCGGAGCCGATGCAGGAGGACAGAGCACTTGTTGCTTTCCTGAGGACCTAAGTCTGGTTCCCAGTGCCCACATCCAGCACACCACAATTGCCTCTAACTCCAGCTCCAGGGATCTGATGTCCTCTGTTAGTCTCTGCAAGCATGTGTACACATCACATGTATGTATAAATAGAAATACATTTTTTTTTTTAAAAAAAGGAAAGATGAACCAGGCCAGTCTAGGCCACATAATATAGCAAGACTGTATCAAATAAAAACTCTGAGCCAGGCAGTGGTGGCGCATGCCTTTAATCCCAGCACTCGGGAGGCAGAGGCTGGTGGATCACTGTGAGTTCGAGGCCAGCCTGGTCTACAAAGCGAGTCCGGGACAGCCAAGGCTACACAGAGAGACTCTGTCTCGGAAAAAAAAAGAAAAAAAAAAAAAACCTCTGGGTAGGCTGGGTGCAGTGGCGCACGCCTTTAATCCTAGCACTCAGGAGGCAGAGGCAGATGGATCTCTGTGAGTTGGAGGCCAGCCTGGTCTACAAAGCAAGTCCAGGACAGCCAAGGCTACACAGAGAAACCCTGTCTCAAAAAACAAAACAAAACAAAAGACAAGGTA
This sequence comes from Acomys minous, assembly GCF_964271855.1. NCBI lineage: Eukaryota > Metazoa > Chordata > Mammalia > Rodentia > Muridae > Acomys > Acomys minous. The sequence goes on along the minus strand of NC_140491.1, from coordinate 67,359,501 downwards.
TCTCTGTGTAGCCCTGGCTATCCTGGAACTCACTCTGTAGACCAGGCTATCCTGGAACTCACTCTGTAGACCAGGCTATCCTGGAACTCAGAGACCTACCTGCCTCTGCCACCACTCCTGACTCCCAGATGCCCTTTCTAAGATCCTGCAGCTCTTACCTTCCCGCGGTGTAAGGAGCCAGGCCATGGTGGCTCGCACCTGAAATCCACTACAACGGACTGAAATGGTGAGCTAAAAACCAACCATTTCTCCCTTACACTGCCTTCTTTTACCCAGACAGGGTTTCTCTGTGTAGACTTGGCTGTCCTGGACTCACTTGGTAGACCAGGCTGGCCTCAAACTCACAGCGATCCGCCTGCCTCTGCCTCCCGAGTGCTGGGATTACAGGTGTGCGCCACCATGGCCTGGTTCCTTACAGTGCTTCTGTCCCTATTTTACCTCAGGGGTGGGTGGGGGTGGGTGGGTAGGGGGGTTCACTGCAGGGCTCTGCGGCCCTAGCTCTTTGCATTTCCCCTCCTTTGGTGTTTTCTCTGCAACAGCTGCATGGGAGGCCAGAGGGTGTGAAGAAAGCCTTGAGAGGCCTTTGTATGCCAGGCTGAGTGTCTGTCTGGTCCTGTCACTTCAGCAACAGGCTCCGCTTTGGCTGACACAGTGGGCTCTGGGACCCCATCTGTTCCACATGAGGGAGCTAACATGAGTGAGTGTTGAAAGCAGTAAACTTATCAGGAATGGCTCTGTGGACTCCCAGGGCCTGGCGCAGAGGTGCTAACCAGCCACACCCCATGTTTACCTCATACACTTTCTGCTCCTTTGGCAGGAGGAACTGAGGGGTGTAGCAATCCTCCTACTTTAGCTTGACTTTGCCAGTGGGGACTTCAGAGCTCTCACAGACTGCCAATGATAACATCTATTTCCCAAGTGCTCATGATGTACCAAATACCACCGTGGGCCATCTTATTGAGCCTCCGTCTTATGATGTGCATTTCAAGTTGGGAAACACAATTTCAGGAGGTGAGGCTGCTGCAAGGAAGCACAGCAGGTCAGTGGTGGGCTGAGGCCTGCCTTGGAGCCCTTGGTGTCCAAGAACAAACAGCGCTGTGCCACTTACAGTGTTATGTGTGTAACTGTGGTGTCGGGAGATCAAACCCAGGACCTCATGCATGTTAGATGAATGCTGTACCGCTTAATTATAATCCCCAACACTTCACTGTTTATTTATTTATTTATTTTTGAGACAGGGTTTCTCTTGTATAGCCTTAGCTGTCCTGGACTCTCTTTGTAGACCAGGCTGGTCTTGAACTCAGAGACCTGCCTGCCTCTGCCTCCCAATTGCTGGGATTAAAGGTGTGCGCCACCATGCCTGGCCTTTAAGTTTTGTTTTGTTTTTTCTAAGAGAGGGATTTGAAATGTAGCTATAGCTGTCCTGGAGCTCACTTCTGTAGACACGGCTGGCCTGGAACTCACAGAGATTTACCTGCTCCTGTTGGGATTAAAGGCGTGTGCCATCACCTCCAGACCATTAAAAAAATCTGTAAAGATTTATTATGTATATAGTGGGTTTGGTGTTTGTTTGGGTTTTTTTGTTTGTTTGTTTTTTCGAGACAGGGTTTCTCTGTGTAGCCTTGGTTGTGCTGGACTCGCTTTATAGACCAGGCTAGCCTCGAACTCACAGTGATCCATTTGCCTCTGCCTCTCAGGTGCTGGGACTACAGGCATGCACCACCACGCCTGGCTTGTATAGTGCTCTGCCTGCATGTACACCTGCAAGCTAGAAGAGGGCACCAGATCTCATTATAGATGGTTGTGAGCCACCATGTGGTTGCTGGGAATTGAACTCAGGACCTCTGGAAGAGCAGGCAGCGCTCCAGGGAATCTGAAGTCCTCTCTTAGCCTCGGCAAGCATCTCTCCAGTGCCCATTTAAATTCTTAAAAAGATTTATGTGTGTGAACATTTTGTGGGCATGTATTTATATGTGCCACAAGTGTGCCTGGGACCCACAGAGACCAGAGGACAGCATCAGAGCCCAGGACTGGAGTTAAGGTTGGTTATGAATCACTACATGGGGGCCGGGGATTAAGCCCTGGTCTTCTGTGACAGCAACAGGTGTCCTTCAGTGCTGAGCCATCACTCCAGCCCATCATTTTGTTTTGTACATGTATGAGTGCGCTCAAATCATGGCACATACGTGATGGTCAGAGGACACAACAACTTGTAGAAATTGGTTTTTCAGCTTCCACTATGTGGATCTTTTTTTTTTTTTTTCTTATTTTGAGAGAAGGTTTCTCTTGTAGCCCTGGCTGTCCTGGATTCCCTTTGTAGACCAGGCCGTGAGTGTGTGAGTGGTGGGATTAAAGTCGTGCGCCACTGGGCCACTGTGTGGGTCTTGGGGATGGAACTCAGGTCTTCAGGCTTGTGGCAATGCTTTCACACTTAAAAGCCGTCTAATAAGCCCTGTTTAGTTGTGGTTGTTCCAGTTTTGAGGTCTCATTTTGGGTGAGCACATGTGAGGATGCGGACATGCGCATGGTGTGTCAGATGCTGGCAGACACCTCGTGGGGACCGTTCTCTCTACCATGTGGGGTCTGGGGGCTGGAATCACGTCATGAGGCTTGGTGGAAGTGCTGGTACTGCCGAAGCGCCTCACCGCTCACTTGCTTGGCCTTAAGCAGGGGAGGCAGGAACAGTTTTTGGCTCCTCCCATCATCGGTCCTCTCCTGGTGTCTAAAGCCTGGCTCAGAAAGAGAAGGGACTTGCTGGTTTCCTGTTGGCTGGGGACTTGATTCCTAGACTGTTTGACTTCAGACCCCATGACAGCGACAAGCAACACCAGACTAGGCCTGATGAGAGCTTTATTCAGACAGCAGAGACGCCTTCTACTCCCTGCCCCGCCCTCTTCTCAGGGCTTTGGAACAGGATGTAGTAGTAGCCGTCAAGCCTTCAAAGACAGAGCTTGTCAGAATGTTCTGTCAAGAGTAACCATCCAGAAGAGAGGCTTCAGACCCGAACAATCCAGTATGATCCCAGACAGCTGTTCCAGGCAGACATACTTTTGGATAGCTCACAGCACCTGCCTGGGACCCCACTGCCCGGCCTGCTCTCTCCTGGGCTGGACCTCAAGGGACATGACAGCAATGCCTATAAAAATTACGATAAAAGACTCTTTGAGTTCAAGGTTCAAATAGAAAATCAAAGGCAGTGCAAGGCGCTTCCCTTGGAGACAAACCCCCAGAAGGCAGTGTGTGGAGAGGCAGGCTCGGTCTTCCCTATGAAGCAGCTCAGGCTACGGCAGGCTCTGGATCTGTTTCGGGGGAGGACTGATGCCCAGCTCCTCCCGCAGAGCTGTCAGGGACTGCGCCCAGCGCTTCTCGTAGTAGATGTTGAGGACGCATGGGGCCCTGCGACCGTTCTGAATTGCCCAAGGGATCAGCTCAGACAACAGCACTGGCAGGCTCCTGGAGGGCAGTGGAGGGAAGAAAAGACACACGGTCCCCAAGGGCACAGCAGACCCTCCCTCAGACCTACGCAGACCCCAGTGAGGAAAGCTAAGCTCCCACGCCTCATGGCACACATCCTGAACATGATGAAGCTCAGATTGTTGTTGTTGTTGTTTTTGGTTTTTTGAGATAGGGTTTCTCTCTGTAGCCTTGGCTGTCCTTTGTAGACCAGGCTGGCCTTGAACTCACAGAGATCGCCTGTCCCCGCCTACCGAGTGCTGGGATTAAAGGCATGCACTACCACACCCGGCTTGAAGCTCAGATTTAAATATAGTGCTGTCCAATTGCAGAAAGGTCACCTTCACGTTGACCCTGCTCATTCTGATCCAGCCCTTGAGGCCTGGCCCGAGAGACCCCAGGGTTTACTGACTCAGTTTCCTTTTCTGCCCCATTCTTCCCATGTTTGCTTGCTGGAGAGGCAGGAGGCACCTGCATGCCTACCCCCACTTGCTGAAGTCCCAGGCCTTCTGAAGTCTCCCTCCACCCCCAGAAAACTTACTGAGCACGGAGGCGGAGAGGTCCAAAGAGTGCTCCCAGGATGCACATGGGGAGGCCAGTCTGCACAGCCTCAAACCACTTTACCACAATTTCTCCTAGAGGTAAGGGATAGGGCAGGAGCTGATGCCGGAGTGGGCCCAGTGAGGCATGCTCTTTCACACCTCTAGGGGTTGTTTGGTGGCGTGTAGTCCCATCCTATATGGGCTGTGGGAAGGCCCAGGACAGGAGCCACGGGAACAGCATGCAGAGGCGGTCTTACAGGCCACAGGGGGTGCTGTGGGTCTCAGAAGGAGAGATCTTTGGTATCTAGATGCTGAGACAAGGGCCTCGGGGCACGGAGGAGTGAGGATGCATGGCAGGGATGCGACCAGGATGCACATGTAACACAGAAGGCAGGAACTGAGCTAGTCAGTAAAGAAGCATAAACAGTGCCCTGCCTGGAAGAGACCTGGTAAGATACCCTGCCATCGCCCGCACAGTTGGCTGTGCTGCCGACACTCACCCAGCATAGTGGTGGGCATCCCCAGCAGGGTGTGGAGCATGTCGTGCACCTCACGGTATCTCTGGATCACATAGGCTAGTTCCTCATTGTCCACGAACCGGGTAGGTGCTCGTGTATCTGGAGAGACCCCCTGGCAAATGCAATCCTTCCCATCAATCCCCAGGGCCCAGTGACCTGTTATTAGTTCATTTTCAGCTACTCCCACCAAACTCATGCCCTATCTGAGAATCTGGGGATTTTCGTTGTTTGTTTGGTTTTGAGTGTGTGTGTGTGTGTGTGTGTGTGTGTGTGTGTGTGTGTGTGTGTGGTCTTGTGTTTGATCTTTAAGGTTTGTTGAGACAGGGTTTCTCTGTGTAGCCCTGGCTGTCCTACACTCACTTTGGTTTTTTTTGTTTTATTTTGTTTTTTGTTTTTTTCTGAGACAGGGTTTCTCTGTGTAGCCTTGGCTGTCCTGGACTCACTCTGTAGACCAGGCTGGGCTCCAACTCACAGCGAGCCACCTGCCTCTGTGTCCCTGAGTGCTGGGATTACAGGCGTGTGCCACCATGCCCGGCTGAATCCTGCGGTTTTTATCCACACCTGCCAACAGGGAAGCCTCAGGTAGGAATTATTGCCACCTCCACCCCAACCCACTCAAGCTCAAACAATGCTGGCAGCCTGCTGGAATCTACAGCTTTAGTAAGCATGTTTTGTAAAACAGAAAGTTCTGGGAACATATTAAGCGCTAAAGAGATAATTTGGCCAATAAAGTGATTGTTGTACAAGCATGAGGACCTGAGCTCACCTCCAGCACACACACACACACACACACACACACACACATACACACACACACACACACACATACACACACACACACACACACACACACACACACACACACACACACACACACACACACACACTGTTGCTGAACTATAAACTTAAATGGTTGCAATGGGGTTGGGGTGTAATGGAGTTCACATGAGTGTGTGCCTGGTAGTGCCAGGTGGTGCCAGGCTCAGTGGCACACAGCTGTAAATCCAGCAGTTGGAAGGACAGAGGCAGAAGGATCAGGAGTTCAAGGGATTAAGCAATATAGAGAATCTGAGGCCATCCTGGGCTATGAGCCTGCCCCCCAAATCAAAATAAATAAGTAAGTGCCAAAATGTTATTAAGCTAATTCTATCTGCTTCCCTTTGCTTGTATTCAAGGGGCTATTAGAAAGCTTTAGATTCTCCATGAGGCCTGAGGACAGGGTTGGCCACTTCACTCACCCTTGTGACTCTGGTGCCAGCGCCCTGCTATGTGATAACCATATATGGAGGCCTTTACCTACACTGTCGTATCCTGCCCTTACAGTAGTTGGCGTTATCACTAACCTCGGAACTAGGTGAGAAAAATGTGTCTAGGAGGGTAAACTGTGGGGGCTGAGATCGCACACAGCTGAGGCAGCTGCAACAAAGTCTGTTGGTCTCCAAAGCCAGTAGCCTTGACATCCATGATCAATCAGCCACATTAGTGGCCTGAGGTTTGTCCTCTTTCTGTGGAGGATTTGTGCAGGGCTGAGACTGGCAAGAGAGGAGAAACAGTACCTCTCTCTGTTCCTTTGACTTGCCAAAGGCAGGCCACACCTTTCAACAAAGCCACCCTTCGCTCCTGTGGCTTGCCCCTTCACCTAGATCTCTGTAAGGCTCAAGGTGTTCCTTCTCATTCTGTGGTGATTGATTTCTTTGTCCCAGACTGCCACCACAGTAGGGAATGCTGGGTAAGATGCCTAGGATGGCCCTAATAGACAGCCTTCTCTCCCCAGCAACAGGACTAAAGGCTGTGGGGAACGCAGAAGCTGTCCCTCCCAGGGTGGCATTTGGGGCAGGTTTCTCACTGATGAAATAACCTGCATCCTGGTGAAACTAGGGCAGGCGACTACCCTGCCAAAGCAAAGGTGCTAGGAGAGGCCAGGAAGCAGGCCGCTGTCTCAGGGCAGGGCCTTTACTGAGCAGTGGCTCTCACCTGCTCATTGTCTTTACAAGGTCCAGACATTTCAGTTTGCTACTGGATGGATGGGAGTCAATTGTCATTTAGGAGGTAGAGGTCAGGGATGCTGCTAAAGAGCCTACAAGGTACAGGACAGGTTCCCAAGCAAGAACCGTCCAGCCCACGGCAACAAGTTTAGGAAATCTTGTTCTAGAGTGACTTCTAGTCACCCTTGTCCTCCTTCAGCCTGGCTGGCTTCTGGCCAGAGAGCCACTTAGCTTCAGTGAGATGTGCACATGATGGAGGGACGAGGCAGGTGGAGTAGGACAACCATATTATATAGTTCTTTATTTTGAGAGAGGGTCTCTGTGTAGCCCTGGCTGTCCTGGAGCTGTGTAGACCAGGCTGGCCTCTGGAACTCAGAGATCCGCCTGCCTCTGCCTCCTGAGTGCTAGGATTAAAGTTGTGAACCACGATGCCTCGCTCTAAGGTTCTTTTATCAATCAAGTTGTGTTACTACTTTGTTTAAAACGTTCCAATGATGTTTAATGGCTCCTATTACAAAATGCAGTTTCTTTCCCAAGGCACAAATATCAGCCTATTCGTTCCCGATTCCTGGCTGAGAGTTTTGTTTATCTATGTACTTACGCTGGGGCTCAGGGTCTTATGCTCGCTGAACTACCACTGAGCTATACCCCCAGGCCCTCCAATGTTTTGTCAGTTTCTTCTTTTAATATATGGTGGCTGTTCTCACATGTGTGTTCTCACACACAAGTGTGTGCCTGGCGCCTACAGAGGCCACAGAGAGTGTTAGATCTCTTGGGAGTGGAGCCAGAGAAGACTGAGCTGCCATGGAGGTGCTGGGGACTGAACCTCTAAAAGAGCAAGAAACTCTCTTATCCACTCAGATGGCTCTCCATCCAGCTCTGTAGCCATGGCTGGCCTGGAGCTTAGAGATCCTTCTGCCTCTGCCTCCCCATCTGCCTGTTTTGTTTTTGTTTTTTGTGACAGGGTTTCTCTGTGTAGCCTTGGCTGTCCTGGACTCACTCTGTAGACCAGGCTGGCCTCGAACTAAGGGATCCACCTGCCTCTGCCTTCCTGAGTGCTGGGATTACAGGTGTGCGCCTTTTTTTGTTTTTGTTTTTATAGACAAACTCTTGCCATGTAAATATGGAAAGTATGGTCACTTCCTACGTAGCCAAGGTTGCTCTTGAACTCAGTGGCAACCCTCCTGCCTTCGCTCTCAAGTACTAGGCTTGTACATGTACATCAAAGTGCTTGATTTTCTTTCTTTCTTTTCTGACGTATGTGTTCATATGCATGTATGATATGTGTGGTGACCAGAGGGTGCTGTTGTGTCTTCCTCACTCCCCACCTTAGTTTCTGAGACAGGCCTCTTAACTGGATCTGGAGCTCCCTGAGTCAGGTCAGCAGGCTGGACAGTGAGTCCCTGGGCGCAGCTATCCCTACCTCCACAGTGCTAGGGTTATAGCAATGAACTGCCAGGTCTGGCTTTGCACATGAGTGCTAAGGATCCAAACTCAGGTGCCCATGCTTAAGCAGCAGGCAGGGTACAGCGGAACCATCTTCCCAGGCCCTGCATCATCCTCTTAAGCTGCAGATTCACCAGCTTAGCATATTCTTTCCCAGAACTCTACAGAGCTGACAATTCCCAACCCTTTCAAGTCTCGCTGCCGAGGTCTTTCCTGACTGCTGTACTAGCTCCCTATGCCACGCACACAGGATGATGGGTAGCAGATGCAGAGTAGAGAGTCTTTCAATAGTTAGGATCCCCATAGCCTCCCACAGTCTGCCTTGTCAGGTGCCGGAGAGGACCACACTGGCCACAGCACAATGGTCCAGAGGACTCTGGGGTCCAGAGGACACCACTCTGAGTTGCACTGGGGCTATGAAGTTATCAAGGTTTCACTGCTCTGTGCCCAAGCCCTCATCTCTTGCAACAGGATGACAACAGAACATACTAGACAGGGTCACTGGAGGAAGATCATGTACCAGCCTGGCAGCTGGCATGCAATAGGACCTAAGTACTGCCACTACTTGGTGCTGGTATTTGAGATGACATTCCCAGCCTATTTGTTCATCCCATAGAAAAATGGCAGAGACTGAAGAGCACCTCTACCTTAGTTGGCAGCCTGGCCATCCTCCCGCCCTTGGCTGTATCCTCCCATGCCACTCCTCTGCCATGATTGGCTGCACAGGCCAGAAACTCACATTCACATCCAGGAAGCGAAGATACTCACGGCCCAGGGAGCCTTCGGGCAGGCTCTGGAGCTTGCTTAGGTCAAGGGTGGACAGGGAGATCCGGGGACGATCTCTGAAAGACAGGAGATAAGACTGGGAGTGTGTCAACCAAGGCTAGTGAAAGGGGTACATAAATGAAGTTGGGATGGACACAGGCCCACAGGACATCCACGTAGCCACAAGCCCTAGTGGACCACTGTAGTATTAGGGTCTGTGGAGACCATCACAAACCTTCAGAGGCATGATCTAGTCAGAGAAGGGCTACAGACGTGACACTGCGGGAAGGGGACAGCAGAGCACCTTTGGAGGCATAAAGCTAGCCTCTGAGAGCTTAATGCAAGCAGTCCTGAGGCTGACACTGGACTAAGACACCACATGTGTCTTAGTACATGCCTACATGTGTGTAGGTACAAACGTGTTCTTGTGGACCATCCACGGGTCCTCTGAAGAGTTCCTTTTAAGATGAGGCCTGACACACCCCAGCCAAATGTCAAGGCAAAGTTGGGACCTACTGTAAGATCTGGGAACCCTCTGGATGGTTCCTCATCTGGTCCCTGAGGAATGTCAGGGTTCCGCATCCTGTGGTCTCTCCTAGAACTGCAACCATGTCTGAAAGGACAGAAATGGGCAGAGTTGGAGGATGGAATCTTTTTGTTTGTTTTGTTTGAGACAGGGTTTCTCTGTGGACCCAGCCTTGGCTGTCCTAGACTCGATTAGTAGACCAGGCTGGCCTCCAACTCACAAGGATCTGCCTGCCTCTGCCTCCCGAGTGCTGGGGTTAAAGGCGTGTGCCAACACGCCCGGCTGCTATTATTCTTAACATTACTGATTTATTGGCATATGGTATGAACCACTTTCATATCCAATTATCAAAACAGATTATCATGTTTACACTAATTACTGCTGGCCCTGAGATTAAGCTGTGATGAAGGTTAGTGTAACTAAGCTGACAGAGAGCTTGCTTAGCTCACTCAAGCCCCGAGTGTGATTCTTAGCATCATGTAAAATAGGTATGGTGGCACACATGTGTAATACTGCCGTTTACAGGTACAGAGACAGGACAATCAGGAATCCAAAGTCATCTTTGCCTACATAGTGAGTTGGAAGCTATCTCAGCCTCAACAAAACAGCCATTTCCTCCAATTTTTGAAATAGAGTTTCTTTGCGAAATAGCCCTGGCTGTTCTGGAACTTTCTTTGTAGACCAGGCTGGCCTCAAACTCACATAGATCCACCTGCCTCTGCCTCCACCTCCTGAGTGCTGGGAAATTTTTTGTTTTGTTTCTGTGTTTTGAGACAGGTTTTTGTTTTGTTTTGTGTGCGTATCCTTGGCTGTCCTGGACTTGCTTTGTAGGTCAGGCTGGCCTTGAATTCGCAGAGATCTGCCTGCCTCTGTGTCTCCCTGAGTACTGGGATTACAGGTGTGCACCATCACACCCGGCTAAAACAACACCTTTTTTAAAAAACCAATAGTGCTGGTCACAAGATAGGTGGTCCTTCATACACCACACTCTGTTCTCTGAACATAGACTCGCTATGTACTGAAGAAGGTGCCTGTTGTTGTTTTTTGAGACAGGGTTTCTCTGTGTAGCCTTGGCTGTCCTGGACTCACTTTGTAGACCAGGCTGGCCTCGAACTCACAGCGATCCGCCCGTCTCTGCCTCCCGAGTGCTGGGATTAAAGGCGTGCGCCACCACGCCCGGCTAAGAAGCCAGTCTTAAACTGATCCAGCAAACAAAATCCTGAAGACTATCAAGGTCATTGACCTTACCAAGTTTACTACCCAGTGAGAATGTTGTAATGAGGTGTGTACCTAAGTCATTCAGCCCACAGATTAAGATGCTTGGATGACAGACTCTCCCAAGATTACAAAAAAGGCAGACCTGTAGATTTTATACTTCTTGCCTCCTCTCTTCCCTCTGAGCTGCAGATCCGTAACAGTGATTTTGGCTAGAACCCGCCACCTTATTAGCATAAGTGTTCCTGAGGACTATGAGACAGATGCAGCCAGGTTCTTTAACAGAGGTCATGACAGGCCCGGGCTTTCGAGAGTGGGGAGCAAACGGCCTTACCATGGCGATAGGGGTTGTAGAGCGCCATTCCGGCGGAGCCGGCGGCCAGCAGCATCTTCTGCAGCGGGGTGGTGGGGATATGGTCCGGGTACAGCAGACGGGCGCCATGGATCCCGGCCCTGAGTGGCACATCTGCGTGGCAGGAGAGGGGTAAAGGTGAGAGAAGCCGGGTTCCTCCAATCGCCGCGGACACCCGGGTCAGAGCGGCTCACCTACGGCTGGCCGGGAACCGCGGGGAAGGCTGCGGCGGAAGAACAGGGAGCGAAGCAGCAGGGTCGCCATGGCAGCGGATGTCCACTGTGGGTGGGCGGGGCTCCGCTGGCACGACGGAAGCCGGAGAAGCCAAAAGACTCCGCAGGGACTGGACTGCAGTCTTCGTGTAGCCTTTTGATTTGAAATGCAATATGGACAGCAGCATGAAAAGCAAAGCCACATGATCTGTTTGCCACCGACGTACGACAACTGCTGTGAGCCACGCGTTATATGCCTGTCAACTCAGTTCTTGAAAGCTGGAGACCGAAAGATCAGTTAGTTCAAGGTCCTTTGGGCTACTTGAGACCTTTTCTCAAAAACCCAGCCCGGTGTGAATTACCCCTGTCACTCTAGCACTTGGGAAGTGGAGACAGGAAAATTGGAAATTTCGTCAACATAACAAATTTGAGGGCAGCCTGGGATATATGGGAAATAAACAAAACTCCTGAAAGGGATTCCAAAAAGAACGTAAACCGAGAGCTATGCTGTTCAACACTCGGCCCTATTTCTTTCTCCACCTCATAGTTTCCCCCCGGATAACAACAAGAGGAGAACCGGTCGCGGGAACTGCGGCGCCCTACAGTAGGGACCACATTTGTTACGGAACCACAAGGCACTTCCGTTCGCATCTCAGCTTCTGGGAGATGTGGTCCTGCTGAGCTCCAGCCATGGGGTCTTCTGGCCTGGCTCGACTGCAGGGCCTCTTCGCGGTCTATAAACCTCCGGGGCTGAAATGGCTGCACGTGCGTGAGACCGTGGAGCTGCAACTGCTTAAAGGTGCGCGCTTCCCCACGGCCCCTTGGTTCCGCGTTAGCTCCGTCCCGAGTCCTACGTAGTTTCGGAGCGTTCCTGCACTATAAAGCCACCTGACCCGCGTGCCTGTTTCTTTTTTTAAAAAGATTTATTTATTTATTATTTTTTAAAGATTTATTTTATTATTATGTATACAGTTATTATGTATACAGTCGGCTTGTTTACCTGCAGGTCAGAAGGGGGCACCAGGTTACATTACAGATGGTTGTGAGCCACTATGTGGTTGCTGGGAATTGAACTCAGGACCTTAGGAAGAGCAGGTGGTGCTCTTAACCACTGAGCCACCTCTCCAGCCCTATTTATTTATTATGTATGCAGCATTCTGCCTGCAGGCCAGAAGAGATGGTTGTGAGCCACTATGTGGTTGCTGGGAATTGAACTCATGACCTTTGGAAGAGCAGTCAATGCCCTTAACCTCTGAGCCACCTCTCCAGCCCCTACGTCCCTGTTCTTAGCGGTTTCCTCTTGTATATGGTTCACTTTCCGCTATTTTCTGTTAGAGAAATGCATTCAGTAGTGTTGCTTTTCGCACGGTTACTATTATAGAGTTAGAGTTTGAACTACTTTTTTTTTTTCTTGGCTTTTTGAGACAGGGTCTGATGCAATTAATTAATCCGGCCTTGAATTCTGAAGTCCCTGCCTCCACCTGTCAGATGCTGAGGTCGCAGGCATGCACCACCACACAGAGCTTGAATCAACATTCTTTCTCTTTTTTTTCCTTCTTTCTTTTCCTTTTTAAAAACAACTCTCATGTAGCCTCAGATTTGCTATGTAAGCTGAAGATATCCTTGAACTTTTGATCGTCCTGCTGTCGCTCCTGAGGGCTCAGATTTCATCTGTGTCCCATTACTGGGTGCTGAGGGTGGGAAGGCAGGGAGGGCTTTTTGCAAATTGTGCAAGCAGTCAAGTATCTCAGCTACATTTCTAGTCTGGTTTTTCTTATGGACTCTTGTGAGGGGGTTTCCTCTTTTCTTTCTTTACTTTTCCTTTTGTTTTTGTTTTTTCCAAGATAAGGTTTCTTTGCGTAGCCCTGGCAGTCCTGGGAAATCTCTCTGTAGACCAGGCTGGCCTTGAATTCAAAGATGTGCCTGCCTCTGCCTTCCCAGTGCTGGGAGTAAAGGTGTGTGTCACCACACCTAGTTTCTTTTTCTTTTTTTGTTTTTTGTTTTTTCAAGACAGGGTTTCTCTGTGTAGCCTTGGCTGTCCTGGACTCACTTAGTAGACCAGGCTGGCCTCGAACTCACAGCGATCCTCCTGCCTCTGCCTCTCGAGTCCTGGGATTAAAGGCGTGCACCACCACCGTGCCCGGCTCACATATTCCCTACAATACACAAATCTGTCTTCTACGCTGTCACACTTCTTCCCCTAGGCGTTTGGAGAATATGACTTGCTGGTGTATTCCTTTGTGTTTAGGTCTCAACGCGGAGAAGGCGCCTGCTCCTGAACAGCGGCGGATCCGCTTCTTGCTGGGCCCTGTGGAAGGCAGCGAGGAGAAGAAGTTGACTCTCACAGCCACCAGTGTGCCAACCCTCAGTACTCACAGACTCGGTAAGGCAGAGTCCGGCAGGATGCCACTGGCTGTCGTGTCACAGGAAATCCCTGGCCTGAGGTAGATTTCTAGCCCAGGGACTGGCCACTTTTCCTAGGGAGAGCAGGGAAGATTTTAAGGACTTGAGGCCTTACCGGCCATGTGGTCTCCTCAGCACTGCCCAGCTTTTCCCATCTCTAGATGTTAAGGGAAGGAGTGAGTCTTCTCTTACTCCAGTTAGGACTGGAGAGCAAAATAGCTATTGGAAGCAGTTGTGCACACCCGTGTGTGTGCACAACAACCTGTGTCTTCTAGGGGACACTGAAACAGAAGGGTCATTCCAGCTCAGGAGTTCCCAGCCAAACTGGGCAGTACAGTGACACCCAGTCTCAAAACAAAGCAGACTTGATGCTCTGACCTGTGGACTATAGCCTATGGACTCCTAACTATTCTAGGACTCTGTATGGGAAAACTAAGAACTTCAGGTAGACCCGTGTACTGATTTAATACCTGCCTTGTACTAAAAACCATGTTACCTTTCTCCTGACCACAGTTCCGAGAGGTAGGTCCTTTTTGTTTGTTGTTGTTGTTTGTTATGGGGGTCAGGGTTCCTCTGTAGCTCTGGCTGTCCTGGACATGCTCTATAGACCAGGCTGGCTTTGAATTCACAGAGATCTGCCCGCCTCTGCCTCCCAAGTGTTAGAATTAAAGGCGTGCACCATCATGCCCGGCTGGTAGGTCCTCTTTTTAAAAACCGTATGATTTGTATGTTTGTGTGCACATGTGTGGATAATACCGAGGCGTTTGTGTGGAAGTCAGAGGGCATCCTTTGAGAGTCACTTCTCTCAGACCATCATGCGGGTCCTAGGACCGGACTGACGTGACCAGGCTTGGCAGCAAGTACCTGTACCCACTGGGCCACCTCACCAGCCTTGTTTTTGTGTTTTGAGACATAGCCTCCTGTAGTCCAGGCTGGTCTTGAACTCACCACATGGATGAATATGACCGTGAAGTCCTGAGTCTGATCCTTTTGGCTCTGCCTCCCAAGTGCTGGGACACGTTAGGCTGTAGTCAGTCTTTCAGCGGTTGAAAACCTGAATCTGGGGCCAGAGGGCAGCGTTGTAGACAGAGAGACCTAGGTCCCGCCGTAGGGAGCCCACAGACTCAGTGGGAGAACGGCCAGCTTTTCCATTAGCAGACACTGTGCAGACAGCCCCGTAATCTTGATGTCCGATGTAATGCCTGGCCTTGAAGCCTCTTGTGGGGAGAATGGTGATAAGCAGAGTTTGCTCTTTTTTGTTTTGGTTTTCGAGACAGGGTTTCTCTGTGTTAACCTTGGCTGTCCTGGACTTGCTTTGTAGACCAGGCTAGCCTCGAACTTGCAGTGATCACCTGCCTCTGCCTCCCAAGTGCTGGGATTAAAGGCGTGTGCTGCCATGCCCAGCGGTCGTAATAAACAGAGTAAGAAGACTCTTGGGTTGCCCTTCCTGTGGAGCGGGGAACCTGCGGAAATAGGCCTGGGCCCAGCTTCCTTGGAGGGGAGGGCTGGGAACCTAGCCTCTCATTCGAGCCCCTAGCTGTTCTGTTCTGGCAGTGAGGGCCTCACGCCAAAGCCATCCCCGGGATTTAATAGTTGAGAGGATGAACTGGTTTTGTTTTGTTTTTCTTTCCAGTACGTGGTCCAGCATTCACAAGCCTGAAGATAGGTGTCGGACACCGCTTGGATGCCCAGGCTTCTGGCGTGCTTGGTAAGTGATGCGCTCAGCCTGGGGACGTGCTGCTCTGGGCTTGGGAAGAGTCGGGAAGTGATCCAGAGGCCAGCCCCCGTCCTGTCTGCCCTGACTCTCTCACTGCTCCCCTCTCCAGTGACTCCACATGTCTCATCAGCTGGGCCGATGATTTGGTGCAGGGGACAGTATATTCCAGCTCTGTCAAGGGATTCGTGTGGCCCAGGGCCTTTTATTTACCGCACCTGTGATAGATGCTGTGTGACGTCATGAGTAAAGCGAGCAGGACTGGAGCTGAGGTCACCTGGCTGGCAAATGCCCATGGTCCCCCGAGGAGCCACCGTCAGGTTAGGGTGCAGCCAGGCATGTGGCTCTGTCTCCTCTGGCTGGCTACAAAGCTCCAAGTCACAAGCCATCTGTGGCCTGGAGGCCATATGCAGCCACATTGTCCAGCCTCCACAGTCTTGGTGCCCTTGTCTTTCTTCCTGAAGTACAGTAGTCAGACGCAATCTCATGTCCCCTCCCTGTGTCCCTCTCTAACAGTGAATGGAAAGCCATTCATTTCTTTAGACAGAGGAGGGACTAGGCGGGAAGTGGCCCCATAGACCATATATGGGTGCTTCCCTTGTGCCATTAGCCTCCTGGGCGTTGCCCCCCCCCAGTCTGTGTGATATACACAGGCCTGAGCATCCTTATCTGTTTCACTAACTCAGAGCTTGATGGGCAAAGACATTAAAAGTTAAGACTCAGAAAGCCAGCCGGGCGTGGTGGCGCTCACCTTTAATCCCAGCACTCGGGAGGCAGAGGCAGGTGGATCGCTGTGAGTTCGAGGCCAGCCTGGTCTACAAAGCGAGTCCAGGACAGCCAAGGCTGCACAGAGAAACCCTGTCTCGAAAAACCAAAAAAAAAAAAAAAAAAAAAAAAAGACTCAGAAAGCCTAGGTACTTGCTTTTGTTTCCTGAGACAGGGTCTCAGTGAGCCAGGCTGACTTCCAGCTTGCTGTGAATGCTCTTGAACTTCTGACCCTCCTCCACTTGGGACTGTAGGCATGTGTCATCTTGACTTGAATTCCCACCCCTCCCCACAGACAGGGTTTGTCTATGTAGCTCTGGCTGTCCTAGAACTCATTCCATAGACCAGCGTGGCCTCAAACGTAGCAATCCACCTGCCTCTGCCTCCGAAGTGCTGGGATTACAGGTGTGCCTCCCCCCCACCCCCAAATGTAATTGCAGTTTGGTGGAGCTGGGCCAGGTCTCTTGCTTTTGGGAGGTTTCAGAACGCTCCGGAAGCTTCCTCAGGCACTTAGGCCTATTCCCCACCGTGAGCCAGGTGCCGTCCTTGCCCGGGCCCTGGAGACCAGTGTTGATATCTGCTCAGGGGCTTCTTCCCTCGATGCCACAGCTCTCCTTGTTCCCTTCCGGCCACAGCAGCAGGAGAAGGGTGGCGGGGGGGGTGGGGTGGGAGGGGACGACGACACACAGGACAATTCCCAGGCAAAGGGTAGGGGACTCTCGATATAAGAGAGGGTCTGGCTGCCTTTCAGTGCTCGCCGTGGGACATGGATGCAGACTCCTCACCGACATGTATGATGCTCACCTCACCAAGGTATGGCGGTCAAAAGATACAGGAACAGCCTGTTTATCCCTCGGTCCTTTCCCAGAGGTCAATGACAGGGATGACCCGTTTTCTGCTTTCTGTAACTAGGAAAGGCGAGTTACCCACCAGCACGTTTCTCTTCTGACCCCCACCAGGACTAGGAGCTGTGTGTGGATCTCTCTGGAAGCCTCGCCCCACTTAGCTCTCTCCCATTTTACAGCTGAGTAGATTGAGGCTCAGGGAGAAGGGGCCTAGCCAAGCTCACAAACTCCTCGAAGCCTTAGGAGCTGAAATTTAATTTGGATCTGTCACACACCACAGTCAGAGCCCAGCACTGTTCTGTTCTCAATGCAGGACAGATGTGGGTGTCACCGGCCTGTCCTTGGGCTTCCCTTAGGACTGGGCAAGGCCATAGACCGTGATGCTGTGGAGTCTACTGAGGAGACACTTTCCGTAGCTGTCTTTAGTGCCAGATGAAAAGGCTGCAGGTCACAATCCCAGGTCAGAGCTGTGGGGAGACACTTGCCCAGTGTGTACAAGGCTTTTCATACCCAGAACACACGCACGCGCGCGTGCACACACACACACACACACACACACATACACACGACAGCAATCCATCCTCTACCCCTCTGCCACAGGTGTCCATTGTGGATTGCTTAACATCTTTGTGCCTCAGTTTCCTCAAGTCACACATGGGAATGAAGAGAGCATTCTCTGAGACGGTTACTTTGGGGGTTAAGGTGACTTTATGTGGCGCCTTGGCTCAGTCCCTGGTACACAGTACAGGGTGAGTAAATCAAGGCCACCGTCATAGACATCTGAGTGCTCCTCACTGTCATCACTCCGGGAGGAGGCGGTTGTCTGCACAGAGTTGGACTTACGGGGCCCTGTGGGCAGCCAGCATTGCCTCAACATGGACGTTGAAACTCAGCAGAGGCTAGCAGGAAGCTGACAGGACAAAGCGGTGACACTGTTTAGTTTGGCTAGGTGAGTGGTGCTGGCACCATGTCCAGGTTGTGGGGAACAGCACAGACAGCTGCCCCAAGTGACAGAGCAGAGCCCACGTCCTCCCTCAGGGCAGCAGGGCAGCAGGCGTGCTGTGTGTGGAGCGCCATGAGGCCCAAGCCAGCATCAGGCTGGTACTTTCTTAGCGCCAGAGCATAGAGTGGGGACTCCACTGCCCTGTCCCCGCAGGATTACACAGTACGCGGCCTCCTGGGCAGAGCCACAGACAACTTCTGTGAAGATGGACGGCTGGTAGAGAAGACAACGTATGGTGAGAGCCAGGGGTCGGGCAGGAGAGGCGGTGGCCTCGGCCTCCCCTTACTTCCTGTCTCCTTGATCTCTTTCCTGACCTTTCCAGGCCACATTGGCGCCTGTTGGGTTGGGCACACCTAAGCTCAGACTGGAGCCTTGCGCTTATTCTGCCTCCTAGAATACCCTGCACCTGCTTCCTTTCCGGGGTCACGTGTTTCTTCCCGCAGGGAGCCTTCGCCACCTCAGTCTTGCCTTAGCTGCACTCTGATTGGAAGGCAGCTGTGAGCGCTTGCTTAGGGTCTGCCTTTTCACTGTCCTTGTGGTAGATGCACTAGGAGGTTCTCTTGTGGCGCAAATGTTTCACTGGGCCAAGGATCTGTCAAAGTGTGGGTGTATTGATGGAGGACGGAAGATGGGTGGTTTCCACACCACCATATATTGTAAGACCTGCCCTGGGACCCAGTCCATGTGTTCACTTGATGACATAGTTCTGAGCACCAGCGACCCGCCAGGCGTGAGGGGGACACATGACGGATCAGATGCGCCCCAATAGTGGTGACTTGGCTTCACATAGGCCTCGCTGGTAGCAGGTTGAAGATCCGTGGCACAGTAAAGCTGTGTCTGTGCATTTGGTGTGTGGCAGCATCCAAACACCTAGAAACAGTGAGCAACTTGGTGCTTCTGCGCAGAGGAAGCAGGAATCTGCAGGGAAAGGGGGAGGCTAATCTGTAATTTTGGGTTTTTGAGACAGGGTCTTGCTGTGTACCCCAGGCTGGCCTCAAACCCACAGCAATATTCCTCTGTCAGCCTCTGAGTGCTGGGGTTACAGGTGTGTCCAACCTAACTTGTGTGTGTGTGTGTGTGTGTGTGTGTGTGTGTGTGTGTGTGTGTGTGTGTAGAGTTGAGGTAGGGATGCCATGGCACACATACAGAGATTATAGGACAACTTCCTGACGAAGGTTCTTTCCTTCTGCCATGGATTCCAGGGATCAAACTCAGCGGGGGCATTTGCCAACTTTTAGTTGCAAGGCAACAAAATAGGGAGCAAAGGCTCATGTGCTGAAGGCCTCTTGACCCTCGCCTTGGGCCAAAGGCTCATGTGCTGAAGGGCCTCTTGACCCTTGCATTGGGCTGAGTTCCCGGCTGGTTGCCAGTTTTGTGCAGCAAGCACTTGTACCCAGTACCCCATCCTGTCAGTCCTAAGCCAATGTCTTTTGGAACTGTGTAGCCCAGGCTAGCCTTGAATTCATGGAGATCTACCCACCTCCACTTTGCCTCTGCAGTGCTGATTTTATAGGCACCACTGCCATGTTCCACCTAACCTAAACATTTTAAAGAAAGCCAGGTGTGGTGGTGCACACCGTTAGTCCCAGCACCCAAAAGGTAGAGGCAGGAGCTCTGTGAGTTCAAGACCAGCCTGGTCTACATAGTGAGTTCTAGGACAGCCAGAGCTACATAGTGAAACCATATCTCAAAAAAACTAAACTACAAATAATAACGGCCACAATAACTTTTGAGTGTGTGTGTGTATGGGGGGGGGCAAGGGTGAGATGGTTTCTCTATGTAGCCCTGTGTGTCCTGGAACTCACTCTGTAGACTAGGCTGGCCTTGAAATCACAGAGATCTGCCTGCCTCTGTGTCCCAAGTGGAGGGATGAAAGATGTGAGACATAAAAACACATTAAAAAAATTTTTTTTGAGACAGTGTTTTTCTGTGTAGCCCTGACTGTCCAGTACTCTTTTTAGACCAGGCTGGCCTTGAAATCACAGCGATCTACCTACCTCTGCCTCCCCAATGCATGCGCCACCACACCAAGCAACAACTTTTTAAGGGAGATTTGTACTTTTTTTTTTTTCAGTATGTCCTGTTTTTTTAGTATGTACTGAGGACCACATGCAGGGCCTTGTGCTTGCTTTACTATTAAAAAATCCGCCAACTCAAGCTGGGCAGTGGTGACACATGCCTTTAATCCCAGCACTCGGTAGGCAGAGGCAGGTGAGTTCAGGACAGCCAAGGCTACACAGAGAAACCCTGTCTCAGAAAAACAAAAAAATCCCCCAACTCTTCATATGCCAATTACATAATTAAAAAGTACATTAGGGGGCTGGAGAGATGGCTGAGAGGTTAAGAGCACTGACTGCTCTTCCAGAGGTCCTGAGTTCAATTCCCAGCAACCACATGGTGGCTCACAAACATCTACAATGCGATCTGATGCCCTCTTCTGGCCTGCAGGTGTACATGCAGGCAGAGCACTGTTTTTTTGTTTTGTTTTGTTTTGTTTTTTGGTTTTTCAAGACAGGGTTTCTCTGTGTAGCCTTGGTTGTCCTGGACTCACTTTGTAGACCAGGCTGGCCTCGAACTCACCTGCCTCTGCCTCCTGTGTGCTGGGATTAAAGGTGTGCGCCACCACACCCGGCGAGTACTGTATTCTTAATAATAAATAAGTAAAATCTTTAAAAAAATAAAAAAAGTACATTAGGTGTTGGGAACCAAGGAGAAGGTGGGGGAACTGGGGTTGGAGGGTGGCTTCCTAGAAGAGGAGAAGCTAGGAGATCTGGGAGGCTTCCTGGAAGAAGCAGCACTGCGTTGGACTTGTCCGAGGGCGGGGAGACAGCGGCAGGTCGATTCTAGGTAGCACGATGGTTGGATGGTTCAGTGCAGCCAGGGAGGATAGAGACAGCACCAATGAGGCTTCAGCCTGCGCTGTTCCCAAATCCTAGCACTGCGGAGAAGTTGGCATGTGTCTCCACTGTGCCCCAAGGCCTGAGCCTCCTGGTAGCTTGTGAAAGTCCCAGGCTTAGTTGCTCAGTCCCTTAGTTGGTCCTGGTGGCAGAGTTGCTCTTCCCTCAGGCAGCTGCTTCTGAATTTGGCCAGGTACTGCCTCCTATGGTCAACAGCATGGACAGCCTCAGACCAGGGCGAGTCTCATGGTGTGTGTTTGCCTTTTGTTGAGGAAGCTCTTCAGATGCTTTGAATCCTCTTGAGAAGAGAGGCCACTTATCTTTTTTGTTTTATTTTGTTTGGTTTGGTTTGGTTTAGTTTGGTTTGGTTTTTCAAGACAGAGTTTCTTGCTAGACATGGTGGCATATTATGCCTTTAATCCCAGCACTTGGGAGGCAGAGGCAGGCGGATCGATGTGAGTTCAAGGCCAGCCTGGTCTATAAAGCAAGTCCAGGACAGCCAAGGCTACACAGAAAAACCCTGTCTTGAAAAAAACTAAAGAAAAAAAGAAAAACAAGACAGGGCTTTATAGACCAGGCTGTCCTCAAACTCAGAGATCCGCCTTCCTCTGCCTCCCTAGTGCTGGAATTAAATTACCCACTGCCCAGCAAAAATAACTTTGTGTGTGTGTGTGTGCATGTGCGTGTGTTTTCCTGGGTGTACCAGTGTACCATGTATACAGGAGACTGGTGGTCAGGAGCATGGAACCTTCTGGAACTGGAGTTACAGATGGTTGTGAGCCTTCATGTGGACACTGGGGACAGAATCCAGGTCCTCTGTAAGACCAGCCAGTGCTTTCAACCACTGAGCCGTCTCCTCAGCCCCTTTGTCAACTTTTCTTTTTTCTTTTTATCTTTTGAGACAGTCTTTACTTTGTAGCTCGGGCTGGCCTTAGACTCACTCTGTAGACCAGGCTGGCCTGTCACTCACAGAGATCTGCCTGGCTCTGCCTCCCGAGTGCTGGGACTAAAGGCGTGCACCACTACAGTTGGCAACTTATCTCTTTATTGAGTCAGAGTCTCACTGATGTAGCCCTGACTGGCACAGAACTCGATATGTTAAGCATGCTGGCCTCGAACTCACAGCTCCATCTGCTGCCTCTGCCTCCCAAGTGCTAGATTAGAGACACATTGCTATGTTCAGTCTCAGTTGATTTTGCTATGTAGCCCAGGCTGGCCTCCGACTCTCAGGTGCCAGGATTACAGGGGAGCCCCCAATTGCAGACATTAAGCTCTTTCTAAAGGACTATGAACAGACCCAACCTCCTATGGCAACCCCCCAATGGATACTCTGGCCATTTCCAAAATGGGATGCTTTGGGATAAAAGGTGCTTGCCTAGATGCTGTGGTCTGCCGTCTGGCCTCCTATAGATTAGTATTCCTCCTACCCCGTGCCTCTTTCAGACCATGTGACCAGAGAGATGCTAGACCGCATCCTGGCTGTGATCCAAGGCTCCCACCAAAAGGCACTGGTGATGTAAGTAGACCTGAGAGCTTCGTCTGCCCTGCTAAGGGGCAAGGTCTAGAGGGGAGGAACCTGGAGCGCGCACACACACACACACACACACACGCGCGCACACACACACACACACACACACACACACGCACACACATGCACACGCACACACACACACACACACACACGCACATACACACACACACACACACACACACACACACACACACACACACACACACACACCCCTGAGGTGCCGGGCTTGGGGTGCGAGAGGGTGATGGAGTCACCTAGTAGCTGAGAACTTGGCTGAGAGCCTTCTGCCCACAGCTCCTGACTCCTGGCTCCCAGGAGACTAACTAGCTGTTTGTAAACAGGACAGACATGTACCTGAGCAGTGTTCCAGGTAGGGACAGGAAGGCAACAGGGCAGAGCCCCCTGGGATTGTAGGAAATGGCTTAAGGAACAGTGCTCAAAAGGTTAGCAGGAGCTGGGAAATGGCCAGTTGGGCTCAGAAGCCAATACTCAGGGCTTCAGGTGGGAAGGGCTGGGGCAGGATGAGGCTGGCCAGGGCCGTGGGGAACGTGGTCTCCTTGGGGACCTGTGAGGAAGGCTAGGTGGCAAAGGAGGCCAACTGGGAGGGGTGTGCCCACTGACTGAAGCTTGGAGGCAGAGGAGAGATGACGTGAACACAGGAAAGAAGGGACCAGTATGACACCCGGGGCCCTGGAGCTGGGACATTTGTTTGGATGACCTTGGAACGGAGGTGGCATTGAGGTCCCTTGGGGTTGCACTCACTGGGTGAGGTACCTGAGGGTGGAGCGCAGTGCACAGGGAGGGGCCAGGATTGCTCAGCCTGTGATAGGTGAAGCCAGGGGTTGACAGAGGATGCTGCCTTTGGTGGCTGAGAGGGAGGCTGCTCTGAAGGTGGGTGGGGAGCGTGGACAACAGTGGAGATGCATCCTTTATGGTGCGGCAGTACCCCACCCCCGTCTCCCATGCTGGTCCTCCTGTCTCCCAGGTACTCCAACCTGGACCTGAAGTCCCAGGCGGCCTATGAGATGGCTGTGCAGGGTGTGGTCCGGCCCATGAACAAGTCCCCGATGCTCATCTCCGGCATCCGCTGCCTGCACTTTGCACCTCCCGAGTTTCTTTTAGGTAAGCTGCAGTGATGCAGTGGAGCCTGCATTCTGATCATGTGTGCCATGCCAAAGCCTGCATGCACATCCCCGATTGGCTCGCCATGTGTGGCTTTTTTTCTATCAGGTCCAAGGTCAGCCTAACCCAGAGTAATAGCACAAAGGCCGCCCTCTGCCTCCTGTCTCCGCAAGCCTCCGAAGCCAGCGTTAAGAAGCAGAGGCTGAGGCGGGCGCGGTGGCGCACGCCTTTAATCCCAGCACTCGGAAGGCAGAGGCGGGCGGATCGATGGGAGTTTGAGGCCAGCCTGGTCTACAAAGTGAGTCCAGGACAGCCAAGGCTACACAGAGAAACCCTGTCTCACAAAACCAAAACAAAAACCAAAACAAAAACAAACAAACAAAGCAGAAGCTGGGGGCTCAGAGGATGGCTCAGAGGTTAAGAGCACTGGCTGCTCCTCCAGAGGTCCTGAGTTCAATTCCCAGCGCCCACATGGGAACCATCTATTATACAGTCTGGTGCCCTCTTCTGGCCAGCAGGCACACATGCAGGCAACCTCATGTAGGATGTTCCTTATGGAGAGGTGTGTAAGGGAAGTGGATCCAGATCCGCTTAGTCCCTGGAGCTGTTCCTGACGGTCATGTCTGTCCATGTCTATGTCCCACAGAGGTCCAGTGTATGCATGAGACACAGCAGCAGCTGAGAAAGCTGGTACATGAAATTGGCCTGGAGCTGAAGTCCACCGCTGTCTGCGTGCAAGTGCGGCGAACTCGGGATGGCTTCTTCAGGCTGGATGATGCCCTCCTGAGAACCCAGTGGGACCTACACAGCATCCAGGATGCCATCCAGGATGCTGCTCCCCGGGTGGCAGCAGAACTGAAAAAGAACTTGAGCCTACGCTTGGGCCACCAGCCCAGTGCTGGGCAGGCTTGGGCCTTCAAGGACCCAGGCTCCACTTTGGAGGGGGAAAGCTATGCAGGGCAGTGAAAGGCCAGGCAGCTGCCTGATGTGGGTGGGCAAAGACAAAGGCTTGTCACAAGTCAGAACTGATGACTGTGCAGAGTGAGAGCCAGGGCCTTGAGCAGTGGCCCATGCTTGTCATCCCAGCAGAACAAAACAGTAAAGAAGTCTCTCTACAAGAGATACAGAGTGACTGAGGAGGTGAGCCGGGTGGGCTCAGGCTAGAATCTTGTCAGATCAAGGCCAGCTTAGGGTTACTTAGAGAAACCTTGTCTCAAAAAACCAAGCCAAGCCAGGGGAGGTGGTGCACACCTGTAATCCCAGTACTTGGGAGGCAGAGGCCAGCTTGGTCTACAAAAGGAGTCCTGGACAGCCAGGGCCACATAGAGAAGCCCTGCCTCAAAACAAACAAAAAACCAAAAAACAAACCATCAAACCAGAGTCAGGCATGATGGCTCAGGTCTGTAATCCTAGCACTCCGGAGGTAGAGAAGGGAAGATCAGGAGTTCAAGGCTAGCCTGGGCTACTCCCAGTGTTCAGCTTTGCAAACCAATGGGGAGTACCACCTCAACACTTACTGACCATTGGTGATTTACCTAGAGTGATATGACTGATTATCTGAATATGTTTATACACTGGGGAAAAGCCTTTTCACTGTTTCAAGGTGGTATCTCACACCCATGGTCTCAGTACTGCTCAGCTGAGGCAGGAGGATGCCCTCAGTTTGAGGCCAGCCTGGACTACTCTTTCTGGAGTACTTTGTAGTGCATGTCAGTATTTAATCCTTCTCCCAGTCATGGTAGTACAAACCTGCCTGTCCTCATCACCGGGGTGGTGGAGGCAGGAGGATCAGGAATTCAAGGTCATCTTTGGCTATTAAAAAGTTTATTTTTATGTGTGTACATGTTTGCATCTGTGGGGTGTGTGTGTGTGTGTGTGTGTGTGTGTGTGTGTGTGTGTGCGTGCGCGTGCGTGCACGCGCCCCGTGCATCATGAAGCCTAGAAAAGGGTATAAAAGCCCTGGAGCTGGAGTTACAAGCAGTTGGGAGCTGCCATGGGGATGCTGGGAATAGGCCACTGGTCCCTAAAAGAGCAGCCAGCTCTTAAACCACTCACCCCTCCCTCCAGCCCCCAGAACATAGCGTGGTCTCCTGCCCTGTGATGCTGTACTTCTTGTAACTGTCAGGCGCCCTGGCTGTGGACAGTTAGAGGCTGGTCATGTGGACGGTTAGAGGCTGGTCATGTGGACAGTTAGAGGCTGGTCATGTGGACGGTTAGAGGCTGGTCATGTGGACAGTTAGAGGCTGGTCATGTGGACGGTTAGAGGCTGGTCATGTGGACGGTTAGAGGCTGGTCATGTGGACGGTTAGAGGCTGGTCATGTGGATGGTTAGAGGCTGGTCATGTGGACGGTTAGAGGCTGGTCATGTGGACAGTTAGAGGCTGGTCATGTGGACAGTTAGAGGCTGGTCATGTGGACGGTTAGAGGCTGGTCATGTGGACAGTTAGAGGCTGGTCATGTGGACGGTTAGAGGCTGGTCATGTGGACAGTTAGAGGCTGGTCATGTGGACAGTTAGAGGCTGGTCATGTGGACGGTTAGAGGCTGGTCATGTGGACAGTTAGAGGCTGGTCACTGTTCATGTCTGCAGTGAAAAACCAGCAAAGCAGCAGAGGGTGCTCTCAGCGGGGTGCAGGTGGAAAGGGCGTTGCAAAGACACAAAAGGGATGTATAAACTAGGCATTTTTTCTTACTTGAAAAGGACATACACAGTGTTTTGATTACCCCTCCAACTTCCTAGTGCCCCTCCCTAGCATGCCCCTCTAACTCCATCTTCTATTTTTTTTTATAAGCCCCTGAGACCAACTAGTGTTGGACACATGCATGGATATGGACCAGCCACAGCTACCAGGGGCCACCAGGCAGCACTAGGTCCCCTGAGCCCCTTCCATCCTTGCTGGGGTGTTGACTGGCTTGATGCTGTGCTGACAGCCAAGGCTGTGCGAGACTGCCACACCCAGAAGACACATTCACAGTAGTGCCTCCAGTCCCTGGCTCCTGCCTCCTCGCTGCCCTCTGCTGTGCCGCACCCCAAGGCCTGAAGGAGATGGTGATACAGATGTCCGTCAGGGCGGTCACTCCACAGTCACTCTGCACTTTGACCATCCATGCGTCTCTTGTTAACTGCCCCCCACCGAGGACAGTGCTGAGTTTTTTTTTTTTTTATGAGGCCTGAGAGCTGCCCTGGGTAAAGATAGGCATTTATAGGGCAGATGAGGAAGATAGCAGCAGTAGCTTCTCTTGAAGGACCTATGGCCTCCTCAGCCATGCATTCTCGGCGAGGTTTACAGTACCAGTCAGGAGTCCCTCCTATGGAGAAGGCCTTAAATCTGAACAGGAAGTGGTTACCTCCATTAATAGTAATGCGGTGCCACTGTTGCACTTATAGACAAGATGTCTTTTTGTTTGGTTGGTTTTGGTTTTTTTGAGACAGGGTTTCTCTGTGTAGCCTTGGCTGGCCTGGACTCGCCTTGTAGACCAGGCTGGCTTTGAACTCAGAGACCCACCTGCTTCTGCCTCCCGAATAGCCAAGACGTCTTTTACCGTGGCTTGAGTGTTCACACCTACGTCAGACTGTCGGTTGGCCTTTCTCCTGCAGCAGCCTACATAGCACCTTCCAGCCCTATGAGTGGAAGTTTCCGGGTCTGGTCTAGTCTGACTTCTTCATGTGCTATGACCACAGTGTGGTGTCTTCAGCAATAAGATCTGTCATGTTCTGATGGGAAACCAAGAGCAATAGCGTTCGAGTGTGGTGGCGCACGCCTTTAGTCCCAGCAAAAACAAAAACAAAAATTATTTTCAAGACAGGGTTTCTCTGTATAACAGCCCTGGCTGTCCTGGAACACACTTGTAGACCAAGCTGGCCTTGAACTCACAGAAGTCCATCTGCCTCTGCCCTGCTGGGCGTTACAGATGTGCGCCACCATGGCCGGCTATATAAAATAAGTTTCTATGTGGCTTTTTAAATATCCTTAATGTTGGGCCTGGAGAGATGGCTCAGAGGTTAAGAGCACTGACTACTTTTCCAGAAGACCCGGGTTCAATTCCCAGCACCCACATGGCAGCTCACAACTGTCTGTAACTGAAAGATCTGATACCCAGAGCCATACATGTAGGCAAAATACTAATGCACATAAAATAAAAATAAATAAATTATTTTTTAAAAATATCCTTAATGTTAATTTCCCCTCTCCCTGCCATCTAGGAAATTTTTAAAAGCTATTTTTCTCACTAATGTCATTTCTCATTACTTTGGCCTCGCATATAGATACTTTCTGGCTTTCTTTGACTGGTGTTAACATATATTTGGAAAAAATACTTTGTACTAGGAGAAAGCCGGGCTTGGTCACGCACACCTGTTATCCTAGCACCTAGGGACAGCCGCAGGAGGATCAGGAGTTCAAAGTCATCTTCAGTTACTTAGGTTGAAAAGAGCAAATAACAAAATGACTCTTTATTTGAGGGGGGATGTACATGTGTTTGGAGACCAGAAGTCACATTTTTCCTCCTCAGATGCTCCCCACTTTGTCTTTTGAGACAGGAACTCTCATGAACCTGGAATTCACTAACTGGATGGCCAGGAAGCCTCCGAGACACCACCCCCCCCCCCCGCCCTTCTCTCTTGAGCTGGGAGTACAAGTATGCCTTTCCCGGCTTTTTAAAAACCACAACACTGGGGATTGGATCTGAGCTAAGTGATGAGGAGCACTGTGACCAACTGTGTCTCCCTCTGTTTTTTGAGGCAGGGTGTTAACTCTGTAGCTCAGTCTGGCTTCAAACCTGCAACAGGCCTTCTGCCTCAGACTCCTGAGTGCTGGGTTCACAGGTGTGAACATCCATTCAGGTGTTCAGGTTCACACCTGAACATCCATTAGCATACTTATGAACCCCTTAGGTCTGCAAGGAGGCCATCCCTAAAAGGGAAGTGCCCGAGGCCTCTTCATGGGGACCCCAGGTGGCTGTGGGCCACTGTAGAAACTGGCCCTGACCACTATCACATTATGCCCTTTCATGATGTCTTCTAGTGCAGCCTGAAGCTCCAAGCAATATATGTTCAGTAGGCTCCTGGCTGGACCACCTCACACACTCAACTTCTCCATCCACGGGATGGGAATAATGACATCACCCAGCTTTCAAAGTCAGGTGTCTGGTCCTGTGGTCCGGCAGATGTGTATGCTCTGTCTTCTAAGCACTGACTGCAGAACCAGAACAGTGACAGACAGACAGACAGACAGAGAACCAGGCCTCACCTCTAACTCTTCTTTCTGTGGTATCAGTGATCTGCCCGGTAGGTTTTTGATAAGTAGAACCTCAGCCAGGCAAGCCAATAATGTAAGTCATGCTGACAAGTGTGTGGTAACCCCAGCCCCTTCTGCAATCCCTCCAATGACCCATGACCTCTCTGTCTTATCATCAGATAAAGGAGAGGCTCTGGGGGAGCAGCACACACGTTATCACATTATCTGGCCAATGTCTAACCCAGGGGCAGACTAAGCACTGTCCCGGCAGAGAGGAGCCTAGAGACAAAATGGCTCAGTACAGTATCTCCTGGGTGAGGCTCAGGAACAGAACAAAGGTAGCAAGGCACAGCTGAGGAAGTGGGGTTGGCACTGGACTTCGACCGACCCGCAGCACTCTTTGGCACACACAGGCAGTCACAGATGTAATTCACCCAGGAAACTGGGTGCCTAGGCAGGAGAACTGGACTATCAGTATCATCGGAAAACAACATAAGGAGGTTAGTTAACTGGGTATGATGTCAAGCATCCTAGTGCTACAGTGAAAGCTGAGTCAGAAAGGTCAACAAGGCAACTCTGCGTCCTTGTCTTAAAAAAAAAAAGTCTGTTGAAAGTCTGAAGTGATGACTCAGTGGTTAGGACCACTGTCTGCTCTTGCTGAGGACCAGAGTTCGGACCCGGTTGTCTCAAATCCCCACCCCCAGCCCTGGCTGTCCTGGGACTCACTTTGTAAACCAGGCTGGTCTTGAACTCACAAGAGATCTGCCTGCCTCTGCCTCTGAAGATAAAAATCACATACCAGCATGTGGCTGGTTGTTTTGTTTTTACCAAATGGGATGTATAGTTTATGTACACAGTACATTGTAACTTGCTTCTTTGACTCAGTGGTAATGCATGGCTAAGTTCCATCAGGCTGGGGCTTTCCTTTAGGCAGAGCCCTTTGTGGTGATTAGAGACTTAGGCCATATAAGTCTGACCTTTTCCTTCTTTGGACAACTTCCTTCCTATTAAGCAACTGTTGCCGTAGGATGAGTGACTTTCTCAAAGGCCGGGTTCCAGTAAGTTTACGCAACCCCGCTGGGCCAATGTTAGTCAGTACTTGCTATTATGTTATAGGCTCTTGGAGTACATGAGCACACAGGAGAGCCAAAACCCCGGGCACAAAAACTGATTGAGTAAAGGCCAGAAGACAGAGCCAGGAAGCACAGAAAGTGACTCACTGGGGAAAGGCTGAGCTATCTGCAGAGTGGTTCCATGTCTGGGAAGCGAGGAAGATCACTAAAGCCTTTAAACCCTGACAGGCAAGGGCTAACTCTTGCCTTGACTTAGAAGCCCCAATGCCCCTCGCTGCTTTGGGGGTCTGTGTATTTGGCTGAATGTCACAGCCCAGGCTCAGAGGTGGCCTGGCCGTGGTGGCCTGCTCCTCCAGAGGCTCAGATGCGCTCGCTGGCCTTTACGGAGCCTGTTATCAGCTGGCCGGCCCGGGGTGGCATGGAGATCGTAGTGAGAGCACTGTTATTAGTGACTCTGGCTGTCATTAGCTGAGGGCTTCCGGTGGGTGCTGATTGCTTTGTGTAGCATATTGGTTACTCACCCCTTATCAGGAGCAGATGGTGTTATTAGCCTCAGCTAAACCTACGTATCTCCTACATATGTGCCCCAAAGGCAGCGTCAGCTACAGGGACCCGAGAAGGTACACACAGTGATATCTACCTGCCCTATGATCCTGTGGACGGGCAGCCCAGAGCAGGGTTTGCTTTGGTCCCATTCTGTATCCCAGGCTAGCCTCAGACTCCTGGTTTCAAGCGAACCTCAGTGGCCTTCCTTTTATTCACCGAGGCAGGACTCTTGAGTGAACCCAGGGCTCGGCAACAGCTGGTCTAGCTAGCTGAGTCCAAACATCTTCTGTCTCTTGGCCTCATGAACACTGGAATTACAAGCGGGCTGCCGCACCCAGGGTCTGGTTCTGGGGATCCGAACTCCAGTCCTCACCTTTGTTGCTTTGCCAACTCCTTAACTGCTGGGACATTTTCCCTAATCTCTAGCTTTTTTTTTTTTTAAGATTTATTTGTTATGTATACAGTGTTCTGCCTGCATGTACACTTGCAGGCCAGAAGAGGGCATCAGATCACATTATATATGGTTATGAGCCACCACGTGGTTGCCGAGAATTGAACTCAGGACCTCTGGATGAACAGTCCAGTGCTCTTAACCTCTGAGCCATCTCTCTAGCCCTAGTTTTTTTTGTTTTTTTTTTTGAGACAGGGTTAGTTTTTCTTTTTTAATATTTTATTTGCGTTGGTGTTTTGCCTTCATGGAGTTACAGACAGTTGTGAACTGCCATGTCGGTGCTAGAAATTGAGCTCAGGACCTCTGGGAGATCAGCCAGTGCTCTTAACTGCTGAGTCCTCTCTCCAGCCTCTGTGTTTTTGGTTTTCAAGTCAGGGTCTCTCTGTGTAGCCAGTCCTGGACTTGCTTTGTAGACCAGGCTGGCCTTGAACTCACATCAATCCATCTGCCTCTGCCTCCCCGAGTGCTGGCATTAAAGGTGTGCGCCACCACACCGGGCTTCATCCCCGTCTAAGTGTGCCAGTCACCTGCCTGGGTGACAATGGCATGTGGAGGAGGGGTGTGGCCCTGGGCTTGTGTCATTTCTACCTCTAGTGTGACCACCTCCCCAGCATGAACTTCAGACCTGACTATGGAGTGCTTAGATATATATGCTCTTCTCTCACTTTGATTTTTGTTGTTGTTTTTTGAGACACAGCCTCATGTAGCCCAGGCTGGCCTTGAGCTCCTGGTCCTCCTGCCTCAGTCTCCCAAGTGTTGGGGCAGCGAGTGTACCACCAGCCTGCGTTAATGTTCATTCTCATCGCCCGGAACTGTGCAAGCCCAGGTCTCCTTCCCCTGAAAGGTGCTCTCCCATGGACCAGAACATGGAGAGGGAGAGATGGCTCAGGGGTTAAGAGCACTGATGCTCTTGTGGAGCACCCACATAAAACAGTTCGCAACTTACCTGTAATGTCAGCGGCAGGAGGGAGCTGACGCCTCTGGTCTCTGTGGGCACCAGGATCCATGCACACACACACACACACACACACACACACACACCCTACACTTTTAAAATAAATGTTTAAAAACTTGGTGAATGCACAAATGAGTGAGTAAATAGATAAATCTGAATGGCTCCTGGACACCTGTGGCTTCGTGT
Organism: Acomys minous; assembly: GCF_964271855.1. NCBI lineage: Eukaryota > Metazoa > Chordata > Mammalia > Rodentia > Muridae > Acomys > Acomys minous. The sequence goes on along the minus strand of NC_140491.1, from coordinate 67,327,761 downwards.
TGTCCTTGCCCGCTGTCTCACCTCTCTGTAGCTGTGGGCTGTTGGCTCATTGAGATCCTAGTCATGGCCCCAGGGCCTGAAATGTGCTTAGAACACACAGTGCTACCATCTTAACCCTGAGCTGACATTAGTGTCTATGCAGTCATTAAGGCAGCCAAATTTGGCCACCACATCTTTTATCAATCAAGAAATCAGGCCTAGTGAGACGAAGCCGTCGGTGCTGTCCCTGTATCTCTTTACCACGCTGAGCAGTGTCTTCAACCATAGGCAAACAGGCTAAAAGCTGTGCTAGTTTCTTTTCTCATGACAAAAGGCCTGAGAAAAGCAATTTAAGAGGTGGCTACAGAACCAGACGTGGTGGCGCACGTCTTTAATCCCAGCACTCGGGAGGCAGAGGCAGAGGTAGAGGCAGAGACAGAAGCAGAGGCAGAGGCAGAGGCAGAGGCAGGTGGATCACTGTGAGTTGGAGGCTAGCCTGGTCTACAAAGCGAGTCCAGGACAGTCAGGGCAGTTCCACAGAGAAACTGTCTTGAAAAAAACAAAAACAAAAGAACAAACAAACAAACAAACAAAGAGTCCAGGACATGCAGGGGCTACATAGAGAAGCCCTGTCCAGGTGGCCATGGTGGCCCACTGCTGGCCTTCAACCCCAGCACTCCGGAACTGAGGCAGGCTGAGCTCCATGAGTTTGAGACCATCCACAGTGAGACCTTGTCTCAAACAAACAACTTAAGCTAAGGTTTATTGCTGTTCACAAGTTTAGAGCACAGCTGTCCTGGCACAGGGGGCATAGTAGAAAGAAGTCACACCACACCCTCGGTCAGGAAAGAGACAGATAATTCTTGTGCCCAGCTTTCTCCTGCCTCGGATTGGCTCTGCCCCCCCCCTCAGCAAATGGGGCAGAACTGTTGGCATTCGTGGTAGGTCTTCCGTTCCTCAGTTCAGTCTCTCTGGAAACACCACCTTGGCCACAGGCCTGTTCCCATGATGATCTGACATCTAGCCAATTTAATGACATTAGCTATTGCTTCAGGAATGATGGCCCATACCAGTAATTCCAGAACTCAGGAATCTGGGTCCTGTAGGTTTGAGTCCAGTCTGGGTTGCACAGGGAGACATTCTCAAAACAAACAAACAAACAAACAAACAAAAAAACAAAACCAAAAAACAGAGAAGTAAACAAATCCATACCCACTGTGTCAGCACCCCATTTATCTGCAGCTTCTCCTCAGCCCGACTGATACCTCTCCCCTCCCCCTGCACCCCCCCAACACACACACACACACACACACACACACACACACACACACACACACACACCCTTAGACTATCTCAGGGGGAAGTTCAGGCCTTCTCTCTGAGATGGGATGGGTAAGAGGAAGCTGGACGTTAGTCACGCCTAAGATGTCTGGTCTGGCAGGGATGGTGGCTGAGGAGGCTGTGGGGTGGTGGAGGCTGAGAGATAAGTATCTCAGGTGGGTGGCCAAGGTGTGACTAGTTAGGCCAGTGCTACTCATCTGGAGCCCCCCTCCCAGGACCCCCCAGAGTCTGCGGAGGAGGTTGTAGTAAATTTTTTCCTACGTGGTCCCAGTTCTGAGCCCTTCCATGTTCTTTTTCTAGTCCTGGTATGAGAAGTCAGAAGAGCCCAGCACCTCCCTGGGAAACCAGCTGGGCAGGTTCTCTGGTGCCAGGGGGAGGGAGGTGGAACAGGTCACCTCCAGGGAGGGAAGGCAGCCAAGGAACACCAGGGCCCGTGAGGCAGCATGGGATAGCAAGATCAGGTCTCTTTTGGGTCGTGGAGAGCTGAGATGGTGACTGCTTTCAGGGTTGAGTGGCACTGGGTTTGGGGGTGGGTGAGTGAGTGTGTTCTCAGGAGGATTTGTCGGGACATTATTACCGGTTCTTGGCAGCCATTTTGTCAGGCACCAGGGAACATGCAGCAGAGGGGAAAGATGCTATCAACACTCAGGGAAACAGCCTGGTGGTACAGGTCTGTAATCGTAGGTGCTCAGAAGGCTGAGACAGGAGGATCATAAATTCAAGACCAGCTTGGATGGCAGAGTGACTTCAAGGCTTGCCCAGTCTCAAAATGAAAATAAAGACGGGCTGGGGGCTTAGTCTAGTAGTAGCTCATCTGTCTGGCAGGCACAAGGCCCTGGATTCAATACCTCCTACCCCAAATGAACACCCATGGAAGCCGGCCTGGTGGATAGGCCTTAGGAAGCTGAGGCAGGCAGGAGGATTACACGTTCAAGGCCAGCCTGGCCTACAGGGTGAGTTCAAGGCCAGCCTCGGCAATTTAGCAAGATGCTATCTCAAAGTGAAAATTAAAAAGAAACCTGGGAATGTATCTTAGCAATAAACTGCTTGCTTAGCTCATGTAAGCTGACGTTGGGAAGATGGCTCAGTAGGGGAGATGGCTCAGTAGGTAAAGTGCTTGCCATATAGGCTTAAGGATGTGAGTTCGGATCCCCAGCACCCATGGAAAGGCCATATGTGGCAGCACGCTAAAGGGTGGTGACAGGCGGCTCACTAGCGCTCACTGACCAGCTTTCTTAGACCTTGGCTCAAAAAATAAGGTGGAAATGCCATTATAGGACATTGATGTCGCCGGGCGTGGTGGTGCACGCCTGTAATCACAGCACTCGGGAGGCAGAGGCAGGTGGATTGTCATGAGTTCGAGGCCAGCCTGGTCTACAAAGCGAGTCCAGGACAGCCAAGGCTACACAGAGAAACCCTGTCTTGAAAAACCAGAAAAGAAAAAAAAAAAAAAGACATTGATGTCAATCTCTGGACCCCACTGGTATCTGCATGCATTTGGCACACATTCGTATCACACACACACACACACACACACACACACACACACACACACACACACCCCAAAATTTAAAAACGGTGGTATGTGTGTGTGCCTGCCTGTGTGGGAGTGCACATAGGCACTAGGAGTTGATACCCTAGAACTGGGGTTTTAGGCAGTTGTGAGCCACCATGTGTGTACTGGCAATCAAACTCAGTTCTTTTAAGAGCAGGCAATGGTTGTAACTGCTGAGCTATTCCTCCAGCCCCAGGCAACTAAGAAACATGGCAGAGGTTTGCAACTAAGACCCTCATGCCTAAGGGCCAGGGAAGTTGTGGGTACTTCCTCCCTCTATGCCCCCCTTTCCTTAGGTGGGAACCAGGCATCAGGAAGATGAGGAGTTCAGGGCCATCCTGGGCTACATGAGAACCTGTCTCAAGATATCCAGTTCAGTGGTTAAGAGCACCGACTACTCTTCTAGAGGTCATGAGTTCGATTCCCAGCAACCACATGGTGGCTCACAACCATCTATAATGTGATCTGATGCATACTGTATACATAATAAATAAATCTTAAAAAAAAAAAAGATATCCAGTTCCAAATAAAAGGTCTTGTTACATAGCCTTGGCTCTTCTGGAATATGCTATGTAGCTCAGGCTGGCCTAGAACTCACAGAGACCCGCCTACCTCTGCCTCCCAAGTGCTGGGATTAAAGACGTGTGCTACCACCACACCATTTTTAAGGCTGACCTATGCTGGGGAGGCAGCTCTGGAGTCAGACCACTGCCTGATCAGATGTAGTGTGCCTCACGCTCTGTCCCTCAGCTGGCTCGGTCTGGGAATGGGTGTTCTACAGGGCCTCACTCCATCGCTGGGGCCAATGAGATGCCTCAGCTGAGCTGCACAGGCCCTGCCGAGCCACGGACTTGTGTAAATGTTGGCTATTGCAGTTCTCAACCCTTGGCTCCTGAAACCTCCTTGTAACTGGCTTGGGGGTGTGACTGTCACCCTTCACCCCCTCTTCTGCTTCTGTCTACCTGGAGGACTTTTCCTCACCTTGCCTCTGGGGACCAGGCTTGGAGCTCCACCTGTTTCTCACTACAAGACCCTGGGTGCTTGGCCTGGCCCTCTTTACACTGTCACTGGCATGTACCCCTCGAGTGAGAAAGGCTGGATAGGGTGAGATTTGGTGGCCCCATTGTGTGTCAGTCACATATTCCCCCTTCTGGCTGTCCAGACCGAGTGGAGATTATATCGCACTTTTGTTTTCAGCTCCACAGGTTCAGCATAAGTTGTATAAAATTTTAGGGTATTTTTGTTGTTGTTGGTTTTTCGAGAGACAGGATTTCTCTGTGTTGCCCTTGGCTGTCCTGGCTTCGCTTTGTAGAGCAAGGTGGCCTTGAACTCACAGCAATCCACCTGCCTCCAGAGTGCTGGGACTAAACGCGTGCGCCACCACGCCCAGCCTAAAATCTTAGTTTTAAAAGAAAAATTTAATTGAAAAAAAAAAAAAGATGTGGGTTTGTGTACTGAGCGAAGTGCTCCTGGAGGCCAGAAGATGAAAGAGGACCTGGCTTCTCTGCAAGAGCACCATGGGTTCTTAACCACTGAGCCATTTTCCAGCCCTTTAGAGGGATTTGAACTGAGCTCCAACCCCACTATTAAGATGTTTTCAGCCAGGCGTGGTGGCGCATGCCTTTAATCCCAGTACTCGGGAGGTAGAGGCAGGCGGATCGCTGTGAGTTCAAGGCCAGCCTGGTCTACAAAGTGAGTCCAGGACAGCCAAGGCTACACAGAGAGACCCTGTCTTGAAAAACCAAAAAAAAAAAAAAGGTATTTTCAGGTAGGGCTCACACCAGATATAACAAGGTCTGTGTGTTTAGGTGCCTTGTCAGTCAGGCTCTATTTTCCAACCATCTGGCTCCTTACCGCTTTGTTACTCATCTCTTGAGACTCCTGGGAAGAAAGCTAAAAGATCCAACTTTTGGCCGGTGGCCAGGGAAGGCCTGCCCAAACAGGACCCACGGGACCCACAGAAAGGCGGCTGCCCAGTTGTTGGGCACATCTCTGAGTGGACACTGCCCCCTTGAGGATGGTGCCTGCCATGGCACATGAGAAAGCCGTTCTCACACAGAACTGGACCTAGAGATCTTTGCCTTTTCAGTGCCCTAGGTACATATGATTGATGCAAACGCAGGGCCTAGCTAGATGTGACTGGGTGACCTCTTGTCTCATGCCAAGGGTCTGAATGGACCAGCCTGCCTCTCGGAATTCATGTGTCCGGGGCCCAGGGAATCTTGTCTCTGGTGTCTGTAGCCTGTCTCCAGCCGGGGACTGTCCATAGCACTGTTGCCTGTCTGACTTTCTACTGTACAGACATCAGTGTGTCTCCCTTGGATGTCTCCCAAGTTTCTCAGATTGGTCAGGCACTGATCAAACATACTCCTGTAATCCTGCGATGACATGTCTGTTTTGTTCTGGTGCTGGGAATCGAACTCAGAGCCTTGTGCCCAGTAGACAAGAATGTAGCCACTGACCTACATACCCAGCTCCTTACCCCCACGACATTTCTGAGACAGGGTCTCATGTATCCCATGGTCATGCTGGAAGATGTGAGGCCCTCCCCGTTGATGTAGGAGGTAGACCAGGAGAGACAATACCTCACGTGGAGACGCCCTGTCACCCTCAGTGTCTAATCCCTCCAGCCTCCTTGTGTCCCCTCAACTAGCAGACTCTGCCTTGCTGCACCTCACACCCTCTCTGTGCCTCTCTCATGGTTCTCTCCCCGCCATGGCTCAGCCCCGCCCCTCAACAGCTGTCGTCTCACACTTTCCACACCAGGATAAAATCACTCAACCCGGGGTCCAAACCCAAGTCGTTTCCAAGTATGACGAGAGCCTTTCATGAATTAGTCTCTTGAGAACTGCTGCCTCAGTTTTTTGTTTTTTTTGTTTTTTGTTTTGGTTTTTTGAGACAGGGTTTCTCTGTGTAGCCTTGGCTGTCCTAGACTCACTTTGTAGACCAGGCTGGCCTCGAACTCACAGAGATCCACCTGCCTTTGTCTCCCGAGTGCTGGGATAAAAGGCGTGCGCCACCACGCCTGGCTTTGCTGCCTCAGTTTCTACCAAACTCTCCTTTCCCCGCTGCCTTCTTTCTGGACCCCAATCCTGTGGTACGTCAGACACAAGGCCATTGAGCTGCTGAGAAAGTTGTCGCAGACTCTCAGTTGATGAGAAAGTCCTGAGGAAGGGAGACATAAGGTCGGGGTGCAGGTAGTTTGATGGGCTGGGGTTCACAGGGCAGAGGCCTGACTGCCTCAGTAGGGGACACTTACTTGGTCTCCTCCATGAGGTTAGAGCAATTGCCAGCATCATGGCTCTGTGTGGGCAGAAAGAAATAACGCACCACAATTCAGCGTCCCCTCACTATCACACAGGGACAGGGCGGGCCAAGCTCATCTACCCCCCATCTCCACCCCTCCCCATGCCAGGCTCTGGGAGCCTTCCCTGGACCAAGCTACCTGAAGAGAGAAGAGCGTTCAGAGAAGGTAGAGTCCTTCGGGAAGTAGACAGGAGGGCAGCCGGCAAAAGGGAAAGAGCACAAACCTGAGGTGATGCCATGCTAGTGAGATCAGCTTCGGGGAAAGGGACAACACCAAGAAACATAGTGTCGTCAGCAGCAGTTGGCGGTGCAGCGGTGCGGTCTGTGGGCGCCTGCCATAGAACAGAGCAGGGGGAGTTAGGAGACCATGCGGGAGAGAGGCGCCTCACCGCCATGGACAGGAGGTGATGGGGCAAGCAGGGTAGCACAGCAGCAGGCACAGGACAGTCACACATGCTGGGAGCTCCTGGGGTAAAGACATGGCCTGCCCAGGCCTCAGGCCACTTGGTAGCTTTTTTTTTTTTTTTTTTTTGGTTTTTCGAGACAGGGTTTCTCTGTGTGTAGCCTTGGCTGTCCTAGACTCACTTTGTAGACCAGGCTGGCCTCGAACTCACAGAGATCCTCCTGCCTCTGCCTCCCAAGTGCTGGGATTAAAGGCGTGCGCCACCACGCCCGGCCTCACCTGGTAGCATTTTGAAGGGCCAGAGAGCAAAGCAGGGGCTGCAGGGTCTCCTTCCTGAACACCCCAGGACCTTGTTCCCTCTGGAGCTCTGACCTGTGGCAGCCGCAGCAGGTAGGAGGAAGTGCCCATGTCCAGCAGCCAGAGAGCTCGCCTGCCCCTGACTGTGACCCTGACTGTGGGTCCTGCTCCTGGGATGGACTAGCTGTCATGGTCAATATAACTGTTCTCCCTTTTTCCTCTAGCGTTCCTGCCTTCCCTCCTCCCAGACCCCACACACTGGCTGTGTTTGTTGATTCAGCAACAACTGGATAAAGCAGGGATCAGTGGCTGCTCTTTGGCTTGCAGCACCCTGGAGGCAGACTCTAATAGAGAAGAGCAGGGGGCAGCTGGCCATGCATGGACGTCAGTTGTGTCGAGGGGATGGGATTTAGGTTTGCAGGCTTTGCATCAAGTGCCTCTCCCACTGAGCCATCTCTCTTGCCCAGGAAGACACCCAGTATTATCAGAGACACTTAAAAAAAAAAAAACAGGGCTGGAGAGATGGCTCAGAGGTTAAGAGCACTGACTGTTTATCCAGAGGTCCTGAGTTCAAGTCCCAGCAACCACATGGTGGCTCACAAACATCTATAATGTGATCTGATATCCTCTTCTGGCCTACAGGTGTACATACAGACAGAACACTATATATGTAATAGTAAATAAATAAATCTCTTTTAAAACAACAACAACAACAACAACCAAGTCTTCAGCTTCAGAGAAAGGCCTGGCCTGACCGGTTTCTGAGGATGCTAGAACAGACCAGTATTTTCCCACTGAGGAAACTGAGGCCTCAGACCCCCTCCACTGTCCCTTTAGGATTGCAGAAGTCCAATGTGTGACTCTCAGATTCCCCTAGGCACTCCCTCGCTTACCCTCCGAGCCTCCTCACCCTTCTACCCCCACCTCTGAGCTGACAGCTTGTGTCCCAGCACCTGAGATGGCCAGAACACCTGGCCAGGATCAGCTTTGATGACGGCAAAAGCGTTCAGTGACAACTGAGCGGCTTCATCTTGTGTCTCTCTCTGATCTGCTTCCCAGACCCAACTCCAGCAGGATGTGGCCCTTGCTTGGGCAGCCTCCTTCAGCTGGGTCGAGGCCTGTTGCTTCCGCCTGGCAGATGCCTCTCTGGGAATAAGAATCACGAAGGAAGCACTAACGTCCTGCCCAGAGGAAGCCATCCTTGTTCCACCTGGAGTCACTGCATCTAAATGCTGTCTGTGAGCTCACAATGCAGCTATGAGCTCATGGTTCCCTGCACCCCCAGCCACAGACACCCACCACAGACTTACCCAATTCAGCAAGCACATGAGATCCCACCACACCAGGCATCCTGGAGCAAGCACAGCTTCCCTCTGTGTGCATCTTTATTTTTTTTTTATTTTTTTGAGATGGGCAAACACACGTGTATCTGCAGTGTATGTGTGCCTGTCACTATGTAGCCCCAGGTGGCTGGCCTGGCATTTGCCATGTAGAGATATTTTCAACTCACAGTGCTATGTCTGCCTCTGTCTCTTGAACGCAGGATTAAAGAAGTGCACCACCACACCTGAGTTTGAGATTTATTTTTATAGCGGGTCCCTGTTGTGTGTGTTGTGCAGATGGTGGTCTGCCTTCTGGTACCCTGAGGAGCTGAGGAGTGGAGGAGCCTGGGCTCCACTCCTTTGTATCTTCTCTTGTTCTCCTTTCTTCCAATGTAGGAGTCACAGCAGGCAGTAAATCTGGGGGGACAAACTCAGGAGTGGCTGCCTCTGCTCCAGGGAGGAGACAGCAGAGATCTGGGTAGACACAGCCTTTATAAAGGATTTCTTAGGAGGTGGAGCTTTCTTGGGTAGTGATTTCCAGAGTATGGACTGGTGGGACTTCGACCCTGAGCTGGGGGACACTCAGGGATTAGTGGGTTTTTGTCCAGATTTCTCATCCCAAATTAGCAGTTGGGGCTGCTGCTGCTGAGGGGCTGGAGATGGCAGTTACAGAGGTCTGAGGTGGGGGGCAGGTGCTGGGCTTCTGGAGCTTTCTCAGAGGTCTGACCACTTTTCTGCCTTGACGGGTAATAAAGTTTACAATATGTCCAAACTTACAGAGTCCACTGTGAAGGCAGTAGGCTGAAGCAGGAAAGTTTGTCACCATCATGGACAGCTTCCAAGGCAACCACAGCAGGCTTTCTGTGGCAGGAAAGGTGTCTGGTTTTCTTTTCTTTTCTTGTTTTGTTTTTTCCAGACAGGGGTTCTCTGTGTAGCCTTGACTGTCCTGGATTCACTTTGTAGACCAGGCTGGCCTCGGACTCACAGTGATCCGCCTGCCTCTGCCTGCCAAGTGCTGGTTTTCAAAGCAGTCATCTGAGGCAGGAAAGCCCACCATGGACAGCTCCCACTGAGCCACTGACCGGAGCCACCATTTTGTCTCCATGGCCCCAGAGCTGACTGCCCTGAAGGAGGACTGGCCGGGAGCCACTTTAAATTCTAATGGCCAGCTGCTCAGGGGCTAAACATAGCTCTTGGGGATGGTGATACTGTGGGCCCAATGACTGAGGGGGGCAGTGGGCTCCCAGAAGCTTGGGGAAGGTATCCTGTCATAGGGTTGGGAGTGGTGGTGGTGTTAGGCACTCTGGGCTATCTCCATGGAGGCAGCAGCGGCCTTGATCAGCTGTGGCTGTAGCCGTGGCAGCAGCAGAGAAATCCCTAAATGAGTGTGTGTGCCTGTGTGTGAGTGTGAGAGAGAGTGTGGGTGTGTGAGAGTGTGTAAGAGTATGTAAGTGTGAAAGAGTGTGTGAAAGTGTGTGTGTGTGTATGTGAGAGTGCGTGTGTGAGTGTGTGAGAGTGTTCGTGTGTGTGCCTCTATCTCTGTGGTAGAGGCCTTGACTGGGCCGCAGCTGCAGCAGTGGCAGTGGCAATGGCAGCAGCGGCAGCAATGGTTGTAATCTGGTCACCACAGGAAAGGTGTTGGGTTTCCACAGAGCTGTTGGCTGAAGTAGGAATAGTCACCACAGACAGCTCTGCTGAGCTGCTGACAGGAGCCTCTGCTGTTTGTCTTGTCTCCACAGCCCCAGGATGGGAAAGAGGGGTTGGCTGTCTCGAAAGACTCCCAAAAATTATTTTATTATTTGTTACTATATTTTGGGACAGATTCTATCTACATAGCCCTGGCTGTCCTGGAACTCACTATGTAGACCAGGGCAACCTTGAACTCGCCGAAATCCACCCAGCCTCTGCCTCTGGTGTGCCAGGATTAAAGGCGTGCACCACCATATCCAGCTTTACTTTTGACTTTAGATGCACTTCATTTTTAAACAACTACATTGCTGAGCCAGTGGCACACACCTGTGATCCCAGCACTCATTCGAGGCCAGCCTGGTCTACAAAGCAAATCCAGAACAGCCAGAGCTACACAGAGAAACGCTGCCAAAACAAAACAAAAAGAAAAAGGGGGAGTGGGGCTGGAGAGATGGCTCAGTGGTTAAGAGCACTGCCTGCTCTTCCAAAGGACCCAGGTTCAATGCCCAGCACCCACATGGCAGCTCAGAACTGTCTGTAACTCCAAGATCTGACACTCCCACACAAACGGACATAAATTAAAATTAAATAAAATATTTAAAAAAAGGTGGGGGGGGGAGTGGTTGGCCAGTCTTGCCTGTGTTGTTCTGTAGCCCTGTAGCTCATCACTTCCAAGATGCTTGCACTGACTGCTGGTGAGCACGCGCTGGTCCCTTTTCCCCTACTTGCTCTCGGCTCCTGCATGACACACTTGGGTCTTCTGGGCTACATGTGTATTGGGCTCTGTGTGATCTGGATCTGGTGGTCATCCTGGTACCTTTTTCACACCTATAAAGTGGCATTGTCCCTGGACTTTTCACCATGGCTTCCTCCCTCTTAGCTTTCTTTCTGTTTGGGTGACGGTTCCTCAGGAAGGCAGAGAAGAGTACTGTTGGGGGTTGGTCTGATGCTGTGTATTCTAAAGCTAATTACTGGCCCCTAAGATTTGTCTACACCCCAGATGTGCACATTTTCATGTACACGAAGTGATACTATGCTACTTTGCCCCTGCCTTCCCCTCCCCCTTTATCCTTGATTGGTTATTAAAGTTGTTGAAGCTGAGAAATAGCTTAAATAGCTTAGTGGTTTGATGTCTGCCTAGTTCTATGCTTTAAGTCTCTTTGTGTCAATTATTTTGGAAGCTAGTGCGGCTTAAGAAAACTATTGCAGCAGGCCGTGGTGGTGTGCACTTTTAATCCCAGCACTCGGGAGGCAGAGGCAGGCAGATTGCTGTGAATTTGAGGCCAGCCTGGTCTAAAAAAGTTGAGTCCAGGACAGCTAGGGTTACACAGAGAAATCCTGTCTCAAAAAAAAAAAAAAAAAAAAAAAGAGAAAAAGAAGCTTTATTAATTATATGTTACAGAGTATATGTTTCTTTTTTTGTTTGTTTGTTTTTTGTTTTTTTGAAACAGAGGTTTCCCTGTTCAGCCTTGGCTGTCCTGGACTCCCTTTGTAGACCAGGCTGGCCCAGAACTCACAGAGATCTGCCTGCTTCCACCTCTAGAGTTGCTGCGCCCAGATCTCAGTGTCTTTTGCATGTCTTTTCTCTGCTGCAGAATTCCATGCATGGGATCTAGCTTTCTACTGTTATAAACACATCACTCTAAAACTTGATGGCTTAGTGGACAGTTTGAGGTCTCCCGTGGTTCTAGGTGCTGGCTGGCTCCACTACAATCCCCTGTGGGATTACTTATTCAGCGGCAGTTGGTGTCATCACCAGGCACGGTAGAACAGCACATCTGGAATGACACACACAGTTGCCATTGATGCTTCTGTTGTCAGGGGCTGTCGATCACACTGTCTGCAGTGTCAGTCACCCAACATGCTTACCGTGGCCTCTCCTGTGGCATGGTAGCTCGGGTCCAAGAAAGTTTGTCTTCAAGTCTTCTGCACTTCTTCCCCACAAAGGCAGTGGCTTCCCAGAGTCTTTTCTGGTTTTGAGACAGAGTCTTATGGATGCCGGGCTGCTGAGGATGACCTTGAACTTCTGATCTTTGCCTCTGTCTCCTGAGTGTTGGGACTGTAGATGTGCGCCATTGTGCCACGTTTTTGTGTAGCCAGGGCTTCATGCATGCCAGGCAAGCACTCTATCAACTGAGCCACGCACACTTCTGCTACCAAAACTTTAATTCCCAGCAGTTGTTTACCCTAAAAAAAAAAAAAGATTTATTTATTTACTATGTACACAGTGTTCTGCCTGCATGTACACCTGCAGGCCAGAAGAGGGCACCAGATCTCATTATAGATGGTTGTGAGCCACCATGTGGGTGCTGGGAATTGAACTCAGGACCTCTGGAAGAGCAGTCAGTGCTCTTAACCTCTGAGCCATCTCTACAGCCCTTACCTTTTCTTCTGAATGGTCTGCTTCTTCTCCTCCCCTTCCTCTTATTGACTTATTTTTAAGTATAGCATCTTGTTCTTTGTTTTTTGTTTGTTTTTCGAGACAGAGTTTCTCTGTGTAGCCTTGGCTGTCCTGGACTCACTTTGTAGACCAGGCTGGCCTTGAACTCACAGCGATCCGCCCACCTCTGCCTCCCGAGTGCTGGGATTAAAGGCGTGCGCCATGTTAAACCATTCTATAAAAAGCCAAACTACCTTCTGTCGAGGCTGCTCTCTCTTCTTTCAGAGATGGGCTGGCAGTTTGTACCTGAATAATGCTTCATTCTTTGGCCTTATTGCAGCTCTGGTAGTCTCACTTTGCAGTAAACCTTAGGCCTATAAATTCTATTGGTTGCCTCTGTCATGGGGTCACTTCATAGCAACAGAAAAGTAACTAATACATTGTATTTGTGTATATGCGTGTGAGTGCAGTGTCTTTAGAGGCCACAAGAGGGCATCAGATCCCTGGAACTGATGTTGCAGTTGGTTGTGCGCTGCCCTATGTGGGTGCTTGTGGGGAGCCATGCCAAATTCTGCCATGTCAGAAACCCCATGCTTAGGCTACACGCTGTGACCTTCAAGTTGCTGACCTTTGCCGGAGGAGGTCTTGTGTTCTAGGCTATCCTTGGACTAGTTACCTTTGAAAGAAGTAGGGAAGTCCCAACTGGGAACCACCCAGAGGATCAAGGAAGTTCTTACAGGGAGCAACTCAGAGAACTAGGAAGTTCTTGCAGGCCATTGTACTCTTGCCTGGGGGCTAGGGGGAGTGGGATTAGAATAGATCCTATTGACTTTGCTAAATAAAGTCTTACTCGTCCGCATTAAGAGAGTCTTGACCAGAAATTTCCAAGTATTTCTCGCGTCTCTGTATCCTACTTTCAGTCCCCACTCCCTCTTTCAGGTGAACCCTGGTTCGATTTGTCCCTTGGGCTGGGACACATCAGGTGCTGAGAACCAAACTTAGGTCCTCTGCAAGAGAAGCAAGTGCTCTTAATGGCTGAGCTAGCTCTCCATCCCTTCCTTTTAAATTAACTCATTTATGTATGCTAGTTTCTTTTTTTTTGAGACAGGGTTTCTGTGTAGCAGAATTCAGAGATTTGCCTGCCTCTGCCTTCTGAGTGCTTGCATTAAAGGCTTGCAGCACCACTGCCCTACTCCCTGCCAGCAACACACTGTTTTGTTTTGTTTTGTTTTGAGCCTTGGCTGTCCTGGAACTCACTCTGTAGACCAGGCTGGTCTTGAACTCAAAGATCTACCTGCTTTTGCCTCCTGAGGGATTAAAGGTGCCATCACTCCCAGCTCAACTTCTCCCTTGTATTTTGAACATATTTTTAGTTTAAGAGCTTTTGGATCTTACGGATGAGCTGAGCGTGAACCGCGAATCTGCTTGCGGGGAAAGTTCATTTCCGGTTCTAGAGGCTCTGCTGAGACAAGGCCACCTCTCCTCAT